>NC_081409.1:490550572-491201405 GCF_030272615.1 Cryptomeria japonica
CTCCATTCTTGAATTCTAGAGTGAGACCATTGTCATTCAGCTGGGCAACACTCAAAAGGTTGTGTCTGAGACCATCAACCCAGTATACATCGTCAGCACTACTCTTTCCATTCAGAGAGATGGACCCTCTGCCCTTGACCATGCATGGTGCATCATTACCAAAACGAACCACACCACCATCATACTCTTCCAAGGTTAGAAACTTGCTCCGGTCACTAGTCATATGGTGAGAACAGCCACTGTCAATGATCCACTCATTGGAATTATCAAACCGGGAGACAAGAGCCTTCTTGTCTGACACATCTTCCTTGACAACAACAAACACAATATCTTCATTTTCTTCATCCTTTGATTCCTCATCTATGACACCTTCATCAGCTGCCACAAAATAGTTTCTCCAGTTTCCTCCTTTGAACTTCTTGAACCTTTCTGGTTTGTCCTTGTTGTCGCCATTAGGAAAATTTACAGCAATATGTCCTATCCAATTGCAAGAAAAGCATTTCAAAGGTAGCTTACCTCTACATTTGCCAGTTCATTTAGGAAGTTTCCTAGCAAGGAGAGCTTCAAATGCCATCAGAATCTCCTCATCATCCATTTCTCTGCTTTGTCTTGGTTCACCACTAGTGCTAGCTTCTTTTCCTTTTCTGGATGGTACAATAGAAAGTTGATTCAGTCTTTGAAACACTGCCATCAAAGCTATTTAGCTCATAGGTTGTCAACTTTGCAATGATGGAGTCTAGGGACACCTTAGTCTTGTCTATTGATCTTAGCTCTTGAATAGTGGCAACCCTTATTGCATAGACCGGCACTAGGGATCTTAGGACTTTGCTTACGACAATGGAATCTTCCATTTTACCACTTGCACTCTTGATATCTCCAACAATGGTTTTGATTCTTATTCCATACTATTGAATGGTCTCACCTTCAACCATTCACATGTCTTCAAACTTCCCTCTAAGGCTTTCTTCCTTAGCTTGTTCAACATTCTCATCACCGCCATAGATATTTTCAAGAGTATCCCATACCTCTTTGGGATTTACCTTATCTTGGACATTAATAAACTCAATGTCAGATAAACTACTAATTAGGGCTTCCATGACTTGCTCATTCTCCTGCATCTCTCTCTTCTGGTCATCGGTGAGAGTATCGGTAGGGGCAACATAGGCATTCTCAACATAGCTCCAGTGTTGAGCACCCATGCTTCTAATGAATATCTTCATTCTGTCTTTCCATATACTAAAATTTTCTCTGTTAAACTTTGGACCTTCCCTCTTCATCATTAGACTAGGATCTTTACCTCAAGCGGTTAAGCTTATAACACAGAGGACCTGGAGGATGCTCTGATACCAATTGATAACACAATGATGAATGAATAGTACCCAACTGGTACTGAGAGGGGGAGATGAATCGGTATAGACAAAAACACACTCTTGAACTAGTTTGTCTGCAGACACTATGCATTGATAAACAAACAGTAACACCGGTCCTAAAATAGAGTACAACTAGTAAAAAACCCAGAATAGCTAAGACAAGCATAAACCGGCTAATACCTTTCTTCTCATATACTCTAACACTTCATTTCCATTTCACCCTAATACATGAGCAAGTAATCTACCATCAAAGATATGCATATGAGCAACTAGATCAACATGATTCACCGCTTGACAGAAAACAATATAGCATCACATGAAAAGGACATCACACATGACACACATATTTTTCACGTGGAAACCCAACTGGGAAAAACCACAGTGGGGATGAATACCCACAAGCTTGTTTTTGAACTCTTTGGGAGTCCGCTTTGTTAGGAGCCTTGTCCGGTTAAGACTGATACAATAGGTTCTGTTAGGAACCGATCCTGTTAGGGATCACCTGGTTAAGGGATGGCTAGAATACCCGGTTAAGGGTTAAACCCTATTAAAGGTTACCTTGTTAAAGGATTTCAAGAACTCAATGGTTTTGAGTCACCCTGTTAAAGGATTTACAGCAAGCCTATTAAAGCTACCCTGTTAAGGGATTTCTCAACTGTTGAAGTGGTTAGAGACCAACAGGTATTAAAATGATTTGGTAACAACACTCAATGCCAATGTAGATCCACTTAAGCTCCTCTTCACCTTCTGCACTTAAACTTTGCAGGTATCACTTCTCTCCTTTGGTCTAGCAAGAATCACATATCTCTTCTCTTGGATACACACACACAACTTTTGCCAACAACCCTAGAAAGAGTCACAACCTCAACCTTATAGGAAAATAGATAGGTTAGTAGCATAAACCCTAAACCCTAAACCTATTAGGTTAAGGAATTCAAATGGTTCAATCCTAACCATTGAGCATATTGCATTAATCTCCATCGTTCATTTTCTACCGATTTCATGGTGGCTGATAACCCATCACACATTATCATCATTTATAGAATTCGCACTTTCTTGAGGTAGATAGGAACAATCTTCTTCATGAAAGATCCTTCACGGACACAAGGCTTATGTGGAAACATGGTCTGTTCTTTGTTATCATGCTAACTCATCACACAAAGTCACCGATTGAGCCACAGAGGCTTGAAGCACTTCAACCGAAAACCCTAAAGTTGAGATTACCAACCGATAGTCATACAATGCTTCCATGTGCCGGTTCCCATAACTATATGCTAGTTCACCTTTAACAAGCACACTGCTTCACTTCAGCACAAATGTTGGTTCACATTGTTATACCAGTTCTCACATATGCCTATTCTCACCTCTTCAGCATATTGACATCAATGACAACATACAATGTCATTATGTCCTTATACCGGTTCACATAATGCCAACAACTAGCCCACTTGAATTAGAATCACATTCAATTGACTTGGACTTAATCGAGGATGATTAGGAGGTACTTGCAAGAGGTCTTTTGGATGAGAGTATCATTCTAGACATTGAAATACATATCAAAAACTTTGACATCTCAACCTGAGGACCCCTTATCTCTAATCCATCTTGAACTTATATACTGGGAAAATGAAAGACATACTGCCATTAATACCTTTCCTAATGACCATGCCATATCCTTATATCTTAATGCAATCGAACCCACAACAAATTTCACCAGGAATTTCAACAACACATCTTCCAATCAAGTAGGTGCCAAATCTCCCAGTCACAAAAAGGAAAATAAAGAAAACAATATCAGATCTAATGCTGAAAACCATTTATTGGCAACATTAGACCAGGAATAAGTAAAAAGAAAGGACACATCTAATGGTGAAAACCTCCTCAAGGCATCAGAAGATGGGAGATTTGACACCTTACCTAAATACTATCAAGAAAGGTCCTCCATTTTGATCGAACCAACAGAGGAAGTTAACATTGGTACAACAAAGAAACCAAAGATTCTACATCTAGTAACTTCTCTATCAGAACAAGAAATGCAGCAATATATGGAATTCTTCAAATGATGGCAAATCAATTTTGCCTGGTCATATGTAGACATGAAAGGGTTGGATCCAGATCTTATTATGCATCACTTAAATGTCAGACTAGGAGCCAAACCAGTTAAACATAAATTAAGGAAGATGCATCCTCATATTGCTCTTCTTGTCAAAGAAGAACTAAAGAAATTACTGGATGTAGGATTTATCAGACCTATAGCATATCCTCAATGGGTATCAAACATCATTCCTATTTCCAAACCAGATAAAAGTATCAGAGTATGCACAGACTTTAGAGATCTCAATAATGCATGTCCAAAGGATGAATTTCCTTTGCCTAATATTGACATCATTATGGATTTAACCGCTAGACATTCAATGGTTTCTCTAATGGATGGTTTCTCCTAATACAATCAGATTAAAATAGCGCCTGAAGATCAATAAAAGACAACTTTCACATGCCCATGGGGTACTTTCTTTTGGAACGTCATGCCATTTGGATTAAAGAATGCATGTGCTACATATCAGAGAGATATGACAACGATATTCCATGACATTATGCATACATTCATGGAAGATTATGTGGATGACATATTGGCCAAATCATACAACAAAGAAGAACATATAGGAATACTAGAAAAGATCTTTGACCAGTTAGAACAATACAAGCTATGGTTGAATCCCAATAAATGTGCCTTTGGTGTCACTTCAAGCAAGCTATTGGGATACATTCTTTCAGCAAGGGTTATCGAAGTAGATCCAGCTAAGGTCAAAGAAGTCATGGAAATGGCATCTCCCAGGAATATCAGTCAACTCAGATCACTCCAAGGAATACTACAGTCAATTAGAAGATTTGTTGCTCAACTAGTAGATAAATGTCAACCATTTACTCATCTATTGCACAAAAATATTACTTTCAAGTGGGACCATCAATGTGAGGACACATTCAACAAGATCAAGGCCTATCTCATTCAACCACCTGTGCTAATGTCACCAATTCTAGGAAAGTCATTGTTACTATATGTATCAACCACATAAGTATCATTAGGAGTTCTGCTCGCACAACAAGATAATGAAGGAAAAGAATGAGCCATCTACTACATCAGAAGAACACTAGTGGGATATGAGTTGAACTATTCACCAACAGAAAAATCATGCTTGGCAATAGTGTTTGCTTCTAAGAAATTAAGACACAATCTACTATCTCACTCCATAAAGTTGATTGATAAAATTGATCCATTGAAGTATTTGCTCAGCAAGGTGACATTGACAGGAAGACTAGCAAAATGGATCATGATCCTAAGAGAGTTTAATATTGAGTATGTGGACAGAAAAGCTATCAAAAGGCAAGTCATTTCTGACCAAATAGAAGAGGCACCGCTTCAAGATGATTGTCCTTTACACATTGAATTTCCCGATGCTGATATCCTAACGGTCACCACAAAGACATGGCAATTGTACTTTGATGGTTCATATACATAGCATGGATCAAGAGTAGGTATTCTATTCATCACACCACAAGGTCATACAATTCCAAAAGCATACAAATTGAGCTTTCCATGTACCAATAACATAGCGGAATATAAAGCCTTAGTCACATGAATCAAGATGGCTATAGAATGGAACATTACACAACTTCAGGTATTTGGAGACTCTTAGCTCGTCATCAATAAAATCAATGATGATTATCAAACAAAAGATGAAATGTTAATGCCTTATAAGAAGATCGTTGATTATTTCAAGGAATACTTTATCGAAATAACTTTTGAGCAGATTCCAAGGAATGACAACAAAGAAGTAGATGTCATGGCAACACTTGCTTCTCTACTTCAAACATAGAAAAATAAAGAGCGTTACAAATTCCTATTGGAAGAGTTGTTTTACCCTTCTCATAGTTGTCCTGATTCCAAAGCTATCTGTCACCTTATTGGGCATGATTCCTCCCTCTATGGCCAAACTTATACATACCTAAAAGATAATATCCTCCCTTGTAACTTGTCAAAAAACCAAAAGAGAAATTTCATCTGTCAATCCTCCCATTATACTATTGTTGCGGATACCCTTTTTAAATGAGGTCTGGATGGTACTCTTTTAAGATGTCTCAAGCAAGAAGAATCTGAGAAGGCCTTAAATGAAGTCCATAATGGGATTTGTGGCACTCATTCAAGTGGTCTTACCCTTTCAAAAAGACTCACACGCTTGGGCTATTATTGGCCAACTATGGAACGATATTCTTTTCAGATAGCTAAAACATGAAAACAATGTTAGATACATGGAAATTTAATTCATGCACCAGTATAAGAGCTTCATGCTTTGGCAACATCTTGGCCTTTCTTCCAATGGGGTCTTGATCTAGTAGGAAAGATAAATCCTCCTTGACCCAATGGTCATAAATTCATCCTTGTAGCTACAAATTATTTTACAAAATGGATTGAGGAAGTACCTCTCACATATATCATAGGAAAATAAATTGTTGCATTTATCTTGAACTACATCATATGTCGCTATGGCATACCCATGACCATTATCACTGATAATGGGTGACCATTTAAGAACCATGATGTGCAAGAGCTTTGTGAAGAATTCTAGATCCAACATAGATTCTCCACACCCTACTAACCCCAAGGGAATGGGAAAGCAAAAGCATCAAACAAAATTATTCTAAAAATCCTCAAAAAGATAGTGAATGATCCTGGCAGAGATTGGCATATTCAATTGAACCCTGCTCTATGGGCCTACCGTACTAGTATCCATACACCAACAGGTGCCACACCTTTCTCTCATCTATGGATCAGAAGCAATACTACCAATAGAAGTAGAGATACCTTCTCTATGAGTATCATTAAAAGGCCTTATCCCAGATGAAGAACAATGAGTATCTAGATTGCAAGAGTTAGAATTGTTCCATGAACGAAGACAAAATGCCTTTGATCATTTAAAGGTATATCAACAAAGAATGTGCCAAAGTTTTAATCACAAGGTCAAACCACAAGCCTTTCAAGTTGGAGAATTAGTACTAAAGGAAAAATCCACGAAACCAGTCAGATCGAGAAAAGAAAGGGAAGTTTAAACCAAACTAGTTAGGTTTGTTTGTGGTCACAATAGTATTTGGGTCAGGAGCATATCAACTCTCAATGCAGGATGGGGATCGGCTTGAGGAACCCATCAATAGCATGCATCTGAAGAAGTTTTATGTCTGCAAAAGCAAAAAAATCCAAAAAAAAAAGTGAAAAGGGAGAAAATACAAAAATAAGAAAAACAGTGAAAAATAAAAAATCAAATATGAGAAAAAGTGCAATAATAACAGATGGTGAAAACCTGGCAAACAAGCGCTATCTGTTAGCTAGCTCTTCCATCTATTGGTTCCTGCATCCTTCCACTTTCATTCATTTCCATTAGCATTGTTCATATCTGTAAAGCGGAAAATCGCGGTCGAACCCTAGTTGGTCTCCCCTCTTCCAACTCCGAGGAGAGAGAAGGGAGGTTCGCTAGGATTCGATGGGTTTTCACTTAGGGGGAAGACTTTACATTCAAAAGAGGGGTTGAAACTCATAAGATTCAATCCCACATGATGTAAGATTGGATGCTAAATGAATTTCAAGGGTTAGGAAAGCAAGGCTACCCTCTTTTGTAAAGAATGTTGATTAAGGGAATTAAGCTAAGGATGCATAGAAAGTCATAAAGATTCGCTTATAAACTGAGTTCGGGTTATAGGATGAAGCTGCGGACCTAGAATTAGCAGTAAAATGTTGATACGGCACTGTCCTGCAAATTTGAGCAAAAGTTGTCAGGACGATGGCGCCCGGCGCCACGGTCCTCCGAAAAATCCGCGAAACGAAGGGGGATCTGTTCGTCTCTGCACAAGGATTCCAGATCTTCAATTTCAGCCGCGTACCTGCAACCTACACATAGAAAAGCGAAGACGATTGGGGGATTAGGGATTAGGGGTTTGCCTTTAGGTCAAACCCCGGTTTTGGAATTAACCAAGAAATGAGCAAGAGCTGTAAATGTAAATGACTGTAATGTAAAACAAGTACTAATACCTTGTTCTAAGGATGTTTGTATCCTTATGTGCAAAGGTTTAGATGTTGTATGTTGTAGTATGTAGCATGTAATAAGTGATCTCCTCTTCAATGGTTGAATCCTTGACTTGAATGCAACACTTAGCCTTGAATGGAGACTTGAAATGATCAATTGCTTGAATGCTTGAATGCTTGAATGCTTGAGTGTTTGAATGCTTGAGTATAGTTTCCATGCTTTTTCCATCATATCGAATGAAAGAGGAAAATGTAGTTTATATACTTGTCATTTAGGGCTGATAGACTGATTTTCCCGACCTTAGGCCGACCAGGGAAGTATATTTCCAAATTGTAATCAAAAAGACCCGATATCACTTAGGAAACCGGGCCCAAAATAGGACCCAGGGACCAGGGCGCTGGGTGCCCTGGTCCTGAGGGACCAGGGCACTGGGCGCTCTGGTCCCACCTCCCGGGACATCAGGGTGCAAGGAGGTTCAGGCCAGAGTACTTGAAAAATGCAGTTTTCAGTGTCGTGAGCAAGTTTTGGGGTCTCCATTCAGGTTGCGTGTTGCGTCACCATCGTGAAGACCGAAATGCAGTCGAAATTGCAAGTGTCGCAATTTTAGGATGCTACAATATCCATAATAAAGCCTTTGTACATATGCAAGCATCGCGGGTGATTTATCATCATGGTTTGGATCATTGTATATATCAAAATAAAGTTTGTTTCTAGACTGGGGGCAAAATCCTGAACCTAGTTGGGGGCAAAATTTTCATCATTTTGAGCTTAATCCAACAGGTAGAACAATAGTTAGTCAACTATTGTCAAGCGAAAACTGAGACACATCCAATGTTGAACACAAGATAAAATATCAACCATCAACTATCAACTATCAATATAAACATGACAAACACATATCAATGGATGATATATTTTGACTAATGATTTTAACACTTTGACAATAATGGTTTAACTATTTTATCTTGATTTTTCTCTATCATGATTTCTGAGTGACTCCAGGATGTCTTTGACTAGAGGAACAAGGAAGGAACATGATATTTTCTTATCTGCTATCTGTAAATTAATCATTAATATATGCAAAGTTGTCTCAGGACATGATCATCGGAGTATCATCGAAGACATTTCAGATTTTCATATAGAAATGATTAATACTGCATGTTTTACACAAGCAACATTCAGGTCATCTTGGTTCAATTATACCTCAATGCTTGTGCTAACTTGCAATATCAAAACCCAGGAAAGTAGTGCTCAGGTCATCATGGTTCAATTATACCATCAATTTTTGCACTCACTTCCCACATTTTAAAGGCTCAATGATGAAACAAAGCAATGACCACATGACTAGTCCAATCGCAGCATTGCATTTCATTTTGCATTTATATTTTTAAAGTAGAAAATTGCATTTCATTTTGCATGGGATCACAACACTCATCTTTTCCAAGGCCCAAGGCTTAAACATGGTGTTATCTCTTTTATTACGTTATTGAGTGCATTGGACATTAACAAAGATAATCAATTCATTCATCCTGCATGATAAGTTAGTTCATCTCATGTAACCATTTTATACTAAGACATCAAATATTCATATTAAACATCTAATCATTCATTCATTTAGTTAGATCATTGCATTGCATCCATCTCATGTCAATCGTATAAAGTAGCATCATTACATTGCATTGCATCCATCTCATATTAACATGCATGGAAAAATCATAAGAACATCGTGACAATAGAAAGCATTGCATTGCACATACATCACATAGTACTTATAACCATCACCATACATATTCACATTTGCATAACATCATATAAATACTGGATCATCATGTAAGAAGCATATATCCATTATCTAAAATCCATAGCATATCAAAATAAAGCATACATCATGAAAGTAACTGCACTGCATGATCATATAGCACATAGAATGCATCCATAATCTCATAGGTCATGTAGAGCGAATAGGATTAACTACATATCATATCATCAAAAAGATCAATATCCAAGGTACAATGATATCACAAAAATATATCAGATCCATCACAAATATACATCGTGGGAATCATCAATATCTCATCACAAAAGGTGTGTACATGAATAGATCAATGTCTCATATCAGTGTGACCACTAGGATGTGGCGTAGAACTCTATCTTGATGTAGCAAGTTTGATAGCACCAACCGATACCCCTGTACCTAGGTCCCCACCTGGGAGATCTCTCTTAAGTGGCCTTGTCACTCCTTGACTCTCAAACTGGATATCCCAATCTCCTGCTCAATTGTGAAAAGTTTGGAGCCCTCCGATCAGCAAGAACAATAGTATAATATAGTATAAGGTCATGTGATACTTAGCCTCTTGGACTACTTGGTGCATCATCTTCAGGGAAACCTTCCCTGAATTAGACTCTCCTAACATTTGTACCTATGTCTCAACCTACTAACACCTATCCCTAGTTGTATCTCTCTCAGCCATGAGAGAGGCCATCCGGACCTCTACCTAGACAATCTGGTCCTATGCTTGTTTCTCTACCTAGGACATCTGTGCTTGTGCCTGTACCTGTAAGTGTGTCATCTAGACCTCTAGCTAGGATATTTGAGAGTCCCTCTTTGCTAATTGGCTCTCTAGCTACCGAACTTAACCCTGCAAGTCAGTAATATGAGCCTGTTGTTGCTGAGATGTCATCCTAATGAAGATCCGTTGAGGTGCCTCTGCATGTGGCTGCTCAACCTAGGGAACCTCCTGCTCTGGGACCTAATGCCCCTGGTCCACTGGACCTGATCTCCTCCATCTGACCACCCGGGTCATCCAATCCATATATACATTTCTAGCAGATCTAGAACTGCTGCCTCCTAGTGTGCCTATCACTACCACTACCACTACTCAGCCATCTCCCCCATCATCATCTCCCCCATCATCATCTCCTCCATCATCATCTCTAGAACCACGCTCTCCTACATCTCCTTCATATCCATCTCTATCATCCCCTCCATCTCCACCATCATCTCTGCCCCCACCTCCTCTCCCCCCACCATCCCTTGATCTTCTAGGAGCTCTACGTTGTGGCCTCTCATCATCCTCATCTAGAATTGGCTCTATCTCATCCAAACATGTCAACCTAAGAAACTTGTGTGCAGTAAAATATACGATGTACTCAACTGTCATCTCACTATCTATCATACCTGGTAGATAATCCCAATCCAGTGGCCCCAATGATAGATACTCGACACACACCTAGTCATATGAAATAGAGGGTCCCCAAGTATCCACATCTAGTCTCCTACAAGCATAATGAGTTGTACCCTGTGGTATCCCCTGCATCTTGCCATACTGTCTCAACACCCTCATACAAAGGAATCGCTTGATAACATAGGGTGTAGACCCAATCAGGTATCTTATCGATAATACATATGACATCTCCACTGCATCCTCGAGCCAAATCTCACAATCTTTGTATAGTCTCCATATCACAGTATCCAAATCATCTAGTGCCTGTCACCAATACTCCAATTTTCCCAGCTTTCACTGGATAATGGTGCCTAGATACCCGTCAGCATAGGGCTTGCCTACATGTCTATCTCTATCAGCCAATGGTCGTGTGATAGGTAGGTTCTCTCAGGCCCATATCTGGAGAACTGTCACCCCTGCCGATAATCTGGTCGATCCCTGGTACACTACTTGGTGCAAGTCATAATACAAGTGAGCTAGCATGCATGAACCCCATGCAAATTGGGTCCCCGATGTCACCAACTTCTCAATAAGGTGATCCCATCCAATAGATAATCCCTTTGACCTGTGATCAGGAGAAAGGGAACCCCCAATGAATCCGACAAGAACAATGGGTAATGTGGCATAACCTAGCTCTAACATCTCCTTCCACGCAATGTCATATCCACCAATCTCATCATCATCAAAGACTGTGCAAAGTGCATCTATCCCACCCTTCTCACTAAGATCATAATACACTAGCTCACCCATCACAAGGATGGATAGTATTCGATATACATCCTCAGGTGTCACAGTCATCTCGTCGGTCGGTAAGTGAAAAGTATTGTGCTCACTATGCCAATGCTCTGCTAAGGCTATCAGTAATCCTTGATTAATCAAAGGTCAAGGCATGTCAAGAAGGGAAGATAAACCACACCTATCAATGTGGTCTCGCTTCGCCTAGCTAAGGCAGGGTATCGATGTCCATGTCTTTGGGAAGCGCTCCCAAGATTGGAGGACACTAAAGTGTTCCTACAATCAAATCATTTCATCATATTAGTATCTCGATTTATCTATCTATCAAATCAATCTATCTATCAGTCTATCTTGCTCACTTGAGATTTCTATCAAATCTTGTTGAGCCCCTATCAATGACACTCATCTATCATGAGGTCATTATCAATCTTATATCATCTCGCACGTAAATCAAGATAATTAAAATTGATCATCAAATTTCATCAATCAGGAGTATCTAATTAGATAGCTAATCAAATCTATCTTACCCTATTGAAATCAAAAATCACATCAAATTGACAACATTCTAGCATCTTTATCAAAAATCATGACGTTTGGAGTTCAGAGGAGCAACAATTTTTTTTATCAAAATCATTAAAATCAATCATTCAATCATCCAAATTCATCAAAAATCCAATCGCAATAAAAAACTCAAATAATCAAGTCATCAAAAGTCAGAATCAACAGTCCCAAGTCAATAATCGACAAATCAATTCGAATAATCAGTCATCACAAAAATCAACAATCAAATCAATAATTGGAAAGTCAAATCATCAAAATCACATCAATAATAAAAAAAAAAAAAAATCACACCAGCCGCAGCACCCACGGTGGCGCCGCCAATGTCCGTCGTGGTGCCTATGACACCTTTGGTGGTGCCGCTAGGGCACCATTGCCACCTCCCCCTTCTCCGCCTCAAGGTGCAAAATTTAAATAAGTTTTTTTTTTTGGAAAAATGTGAATTTTTTTTTTAATTCGGAAATTTAAAAAAAAATTCAAAAAACCAAAAACCCAAAAAACCCATTTTAAAGCTCAAAAAAACCATATAAAAAATGTAAAAACCCACATGGTGAAAAATGCTAAAAAATGATTTTTTCTACAAATGGCTAAATTTTTCAAAATCACCTAAAAATTTGACAAAGTTGGGTTTTTCTCAAAGTATGTACCGGTGGACCCTAGACTGGAGGATGCTCGTGTCGCCAAACTCGCTCAAACCTATGTTGGTGGTACAAGATCACCATTCCTTCCTCCAGAAAAAAAAATTCAAACAACTCAAGTGCACAAATGAAGAGTGGTAAAAGGAATTCACCTTTTTAAACTCAAAGTGGGGCATTTTAGTGGGATTTTTATTCCACTTATTTTCGATCATTGAATCAACTAATCAGCCTAGCAGGGCAGTGTTTTCAACTTTCTTATTGGGAAATGAATCGGATCAACTCTGAAAACATCTAAAAATTGGAAAATCATTCAAAATCTAAAAATCGTAAAAATTTCAAAAAAAATCCCAAAAAATTTAAAAAATTGCAAAAAATTCAACAACATTGAGAAATTATCTGATTCATCTCCCGGGGGGGCATCCTCACATCGAAATCTATCAATCGGTGTCTGGGGCATCATATCAAGATTTATCATCTCAAAATCGAAACCACATCAAATCTACATCATATCGAGATTTATCATCTCAAATTGAATCAGTGTCATATTGAAACTGAATCTGCATCGAAATCAAGATCAAATCCATGTCCTATCAAAATCAATATCCGCAACATCATCAATCGAGTTTTCTTTGAACCAACGCATCATCACACATCACTTCAAAGAGGAGCAAAATGTATACACCTAAAAATGGTCTGAAGATAATTAATTAAATACGCAGTTATTTAATTAATCCCCCTTCCCAATTAATCGAATTCATAAGCAAATTTGATTAATTCCCTTATTCATCTACTAGTAAATAAATTTACATGATTTATTTATATAGTTCATTTCATATCCCCTTTTGATTAATTAATCTAAATTAATTAATCCTTCCCCCATTTAAATTCATTCTTCTAATCTCATAATTAGCTAAAACAAATCAAATCATGATTTGTTGAGATTAATTATCTTTTTCAAATATTTGAATTTCTAAATTCAAATTGAGCACATGGCTCCTAACTTTTAACCACCTAACCTAACCATCCCCTAACCTAACCCATTCTATCTAATCCTAGGGCCTAACTAACCCTATCCTCTTGCACATCCTAACCTCTTTTATCATAATCTCTTATGGGTTGGATATTCTCCCCTTGAGACACATGGCACTTTTGCCACATGTCTCCTCCCTTGGACATTTGCTCTCTCATGAGCGAGGCTCTTGACACTTGGCACCAAAGAGATGACAAGTGTCCCTTCCTCCAACCTCTTCTCCAACTTCCTCAATCTTGATCCCTTGATATCTTTAGATCAAATCTGGACCGTCGATTCCTGCCACCTCAGCTTTGGCCTTGGAATTCCTATA
Source organism: Cryptomeria japonica (assembly GCF_030272615.1). Lineage (NCBI taxonomy): Eukaryota > Viridiplantae > Streptophyta > Pinopsida > Cupressales > Cupressaceae > Cryptomeria > Cryptomeria japonica. The sequence goes on from NC_081409.1 coordinate 490,564,515, forward strand.
AATATTGCTCATTTTGGAGAAATAAGGATCTCTTGCATTCATAGTTTATTATCATTACTATAGACATTTTCATTTCAATCATCTAGTAATTAGCATTTTGGATTAATCATAGCATATTAATCTAGTTTCTTAGATCATGCATTTCATACCATTTGCACAATCAATCATGAAGTAGCTACTCGACTCTTGAGTTGCAACTTTGGAGGTCATTGCTCCACTGAGATCCAAACAATCCAACACCTTCAAGGTCCTCAAGAATAGAGGAAAATGGGATATCTCAAAGGATCTTTTGGTTTTCTTTTGTTTATCTTTCAATTTGCTTCATAATTCCATTTATGTTGTCTCATTATATGTGTATGCCTATTCTATTTACCACACTTTTAGCATCATAAAATCCAAACATGTTATTCCAAAATCTTCCTTCATTCATCCATCTAAATATCTCCCACCTTTCAAACCTACTTTGTGTCTCTATGTCCCAAAATCCGCTATCTTAGATACTTCATCATCTACTTCATCTATTTTGGGTCTCTAAGTCTTGAACCCCACATCCACTCCTCCATCAAAATCTCAAAATCCAAAGTCCACTTCTCCTCTATCACTCCACCACACCTCAAGGAGTGTACCAACATTGATCTTGAAGACATTCCCTTGCACTCATGCACAAATATTCCAACACCCTATCTATCATCCAATGCCTAATTTTCATCCTTTCATTCCTCTTATCCAATCTTTTGCATAAGTTCTTACCCCATTCCATCTTATTATCCATTTCATTTCCCTTTACCATCACCTTACTGACATCTTTAAGCATACCTTCAATATCCATGGTTCATTGTAGCACATTTTCAAGGGTACCATCCAAACAACAAGATGCTTGAGTCATTCCTCCATCTCCTATAATGCATCCATTATCTTCCAAAGAGTCAAAAATACAAAAAAAAAACTCAAAAAAATAAAGAAAACGTGTCACCTTGATGAAAACCTAGCAAACAGGTGTCTCGTTTGACGCAAAAAAAAGTAAAGAGAAAAAAATCATCCAATTGTGAAAAACACTTATTGTGGCATCTTGGGAAAGCACTATGATAAAAATTTGATGAACATGCATCATGTGTCATCCATCATCCTCTTGTACTCTACACTTGGGGGAATTTTTCATCCATGCTATCTTACCTACCACATTTCCCATTATCCATCCTCTAATATCCATTACCCTATCTAAATCCATCTTCTTTTTCTACCTTTTATCTTGACAAGGCTAAGGATCTCCATAAGCATTACACATCCTATTTGCTTCCCCTCATCCACACCCTTCAATCCATATCCCTTATCTTATCCATTCCTTATTTCCATTACCCATTATCACTTTTGATCTTACTCATCCTATTTGTATCTTATCCCCATCCTATCCAAATTCATCCCTTGGTCTTGATTGAAACTAAAGGCATTAAATGTAAAACATGTTTTTGAAAAACTCTTGACATTTCCATTCCTATGGACCACATGTAATTCATTACACCAAGCCATCACCTTACCTCGCTATATCTAGTCCCTTAGCTTGAATAAACATGTTATCCCATTGTGAGACAGTCCTTGGAAACTAAATCAACTTTGATTTAATAATAAGATACCTCCATCTTTCACCTATCCATTTCCATCCCACTAGTTCATTCATCCATTCATAATGTCATGTGCCTTGCTAGACATTGGGGCGAATAAATACATCTTGCTTGAGAATAAATACTGACATATGTCTTTTATCTTAATTAGTGATCTAGACGTCTTTCAAAAATTAAAATTAAAAAAAAAAAAAAAAATCAAAATGCAAAATGCAAAAAACTTTAAAAATCTCAAAAATTCAAAAAAATCAAACAATCTATCAAAATCCAAAAAAAAATCAAAATTATCAAAAACCCCCCCAAAAAATCTAAAAAATCAAATAACCCTTAAAAATATCAAAAATAAAAAAAGTAATCAAAACACAAAAAACAATTGATCAATCATGATTCAAAATAACTTACCCTTTGCAAAGACAAACATTTCAATAGACACAAAACACAAAACATATCAAAGTATTGAACTTAACAAATCATGCGTCAATAGACAAACTACCAAGGTAGCCTACAACCTAACTGATCAACTACCTATCAATTTTCTATCATCCTTATCAAACATCATGCCTTTACAGATACATGACTTCTAAAAGAGGCACCCTATCACATATCATGCCCTAATAGATACATCTTTTCTACAATGGGTATCCTATCAAGAAACACTTATCTTTGGCAAGAAGATCTAAATGGTTGTTGATTCATTTGGTCCATTGTGTCTCATCTTTTAGTTGATTTATCTTTATATCATGTTCGTATGCTACTCAAGCATATCCACAAGTGATTAGAGGAGTGAGGATGGGCATGATTTTTATCATTTTATTTCTATTTGTGGCTTGTCTTGATAATATTGTTGGGGAAGTTGCATTCCTTATGTGTGACTGGGGTTCCATTTGGCGTAATCAAATCATCCTATGCAAGTCAAAGGCCATCTAACACTTTTTTTCATTAGGATTAATATGCTTTGTGGTTACATCCTCACATAGTTTGATAGGGATCTATTGTCACTAATATGAGTTAGGGCATTCCTTGTCTACAACATTCATATTAATGCAATGGGAAAGTATCTACACCTTGGTACAAAAACCTCCATTGTTACATAATAAGGCTCAATGATGATATTGTCGTATACCAATAAAAGCACAATAAGAGTTCAAGTTTGTGGTATCATCTAATAGGATTAAACAAAATTCAATCTCAATCAATTGTTGTCTACCATTAACTAACATTCTTCATTTCTAACTAACAATTCTTCTACTCACTCATATTTCCTATCAACCATTTCCATATGATCATATATCATTTGTCTTATACAAGATGTATCCTTCCCAAAACCATACATTTCCATCTATTATCTTATATAGGATGTGTGTTAGAACATAATGTAATTAGGGATCACATCTTTATAACATTTATATATAATGTTCTAATATAAGGTTATAAAATCTTATATATTATATGCTTTATAAGCATATCCCATTTGAAATAATTATAATCTAATAATTATTAGATTATTTCACTTTCACCAAAAAAAAAAAAAAATTAGATTATTGATTATTAATGAGTGGGGGCTATTGAAAAGGTGTGACTAGTGAAGCCACCCTTCCTCCTATATTTAAGGAGGTTCTCTCTCATTTGAGAGGTGTGTGAATTTGGATCTTTATGGTGAGTTGTATCACTATGCACAAGAGGTTTATTGGCCATGTGGAAGTATTGGAGGAGTGTCCCCAGGTTCATGTCTATTTTATTATAGACTATATTTGTAAGTGTTCTAATTAAATGATGCTTTATGGGGGTTTTTACCCAAAAGGGTTTTCCCCATGTATATCTTGTGGAATGTGTACATTTATGCATTTTTGTTTCATATTTAATTTACTTTATAATTTTGTTTATAATGATTAGTATCCTAAGATCCTAATTTCTAACATGGTATCAGAGCGAGATAGGCTATACTAATTGTTTTTGTAGGTTATACTTAAAATTTATTGAACTTGATGGGAAACCTCTCTACATCCAATCAACATGTGTAAGGCCATTTTTGCAATCCATTTGGTGTCTTTTCTATTACCCTTAAAATAGTTATTTTTTTTAATAATGAACACTAATTTACAACCCTATTTAGTATACTCAGTTTCCTTGGCTAAAACCATATGCATGATTGATAAAAAAAGTTTTAGCCTTTTTTGTTTCTATTAATTATTTTTGTACATTAGGATAGTAGATGCTATAGTCATGAATTTTTTTCTTTAAACTTGCCAATTGTTTTTTCTTGAAAGATTCTGAGTTTTTTTTAATCAAGCATTCAAGATGCTTGCTCTATACATCCAAGAAGGATATAAATTTATACTCTAGGAGGATAGCATTTGAGATGATTTACTTTTCTATGACTTATGTTTGAATCTATTTTCTTATTATTTATATTTACATTATAATATTCAATCTGATTGATCCATAGTTTATATTTGTATACAAAGTAGCTAAAAATATTTCTCAAACATATTTATTTTATCCATGTTCATAAATTATTTTTCCTTTTATCTTTATATGAACATTTTTTTTCATGCAAAACCATCCTTTTAGATCTATTAAAAAAATATGATTGAATGATTATCAATAATCCTATTTCAACTTTATTGTCCTTATTGATCATATGTCAATAATTATTCTTTTGGTGAAATGGGCAAAATTTTGCAGTCTAGGGTTTCGCTGTGAAAATTGAGCTAGGGTGAAGATGCCCTTGGCGATCCTCTTCCTCCCCTGGATCCCTTCGGTTTGTAGAGCGACCACATTCCTCAATGGGTGTTTCAAAATGGGAAGTGGGTTGATGTGCTTTCTTTGGAGAAGAATGAGTGGCGCCATAGGGATAGTAGGTGGTCAAGGTCTAAATATTTCAAGGGCTTTTTTTGTCTGCAGAAGAAGAAAGTAGCGAGGCCTAATTAGAAGTCCTTTCAAGATTCATCTACATCTTTTCAGAGAATTAGGGGGTATGGAAATAACCCTAGAGGCATTTTTGGTTCCAGTAAGGTGGTGGTTAAAACTTTCATAGGGGTTTCATGTCCATCTATGGCAATTCCAACCATTCAAGATAAGGACAAGCCCGTGAGTAAGGAGCCCTCGATGGATAAGGTTTGGTTTCCAATGCCTTGGATTTCTATGGTTGAAGCCCCCTTTGACAAAAAAGCTAGGGATTTGCATTCTCTGGCCGTACTAATTCAGGTTTGGGGTGATAACATTTTGTTATCCAAGCTTCATCATAAGATTCACTCACTCTGGTATGGTATGCTTTACTTTCAAGTTCTTTCTTTGAGCTCTTTCATTGTTATCTTTGACTTTGAGGATGCTAAACAACAGGCTCTGGTAAAATCGTTCTTTTGGGTTGGTCGTAATTTAATTTTTGTGGAGAATTGGAAACCCCTTTTTTCTTCTTCTCAGGTAATTGTTAATACTATCCCTACTTGGTTCTCGCTACCTGGGCTTCCATATGAATTTTCTGACCCTGATATTTTACAAAGAATTGGAGATTCCTTTGGAAATTTTATTCATTCACATTCGGTATTTGAGGATGGAGTTTTTAGGGTTAAGATCTGTGTTTTACTTACTTCATCCTTTGTGGTTCCCCATAATTGTAATTTAAAATCTATTGATGGGATTTGGTGGTAGAGCATTGTTCGTGATTCTGAATGGTTTCTAAAGTCTTATGTTGTTATGGATTCTTCTTAATTTACTTCCCTTAAAGGATTGCCATTTGGTGATAAGGTGGTTCGGCCCTCAAAGTTTGCTAATATAAATGTTGAAAGCCTTGATTCTTTTGTTCGACATGAAAATCAAATGCATATTGCTTCTCACCCTGTGTGTCTATCAAAATCAATTAATCCTCAAGGGGCTTCTAATTTGGTGAATGTTGTCCCTATTGGGGATGCATCTCTCCCTATGGAGGATGTGCAGAAAGTTAAAGGGGATATGGGGTTAGATCCTCCTTTAGGGCTTCCTAATTAGGGGAGTTTGGGTATGAATTCTACTGGCCTACCCCAAGGGGAATCACATCCTTTGGTTAATTGTTTTGAATCGACTTTATTTCTTCCTGATGAGGGTTTAATTTCTCAAGTACAAAGGCTGGTTTACAAACATAATATTACTCTAAATACTAATGTTACTAATAAGGTGGTAGATGCAATTGATCAGGACTTTGTCAATTTGAATTCCTCTTTAGTTATCGCTCCGACCTCCAATCCTTTTGAAATTCTCTCTCCACATAAAGCTCAGGATTGTGGGAATGCCTTGTGTGTGGTCAATAGTGTTGAATTTGACCCTGTAATTAACAAGCCTTTGGTTCAAATTCCTTTGTCTCCCTCCTCTCCTTATCCCTCTCCTGATAAGCGAGGTAGGAAGCCAAAGGCATTTTATTAGCAATTGGAAATAGATGTTGGCATTCAGTCTACGCTTCTGAGCCTGGATTCAAGTTCTGTGAAAAGGAAAAAAAAAATAGCCCTCCTTTTACTAAGTTAGTTGCTTCCAAACGTAGTCTTCAGGCTTCTTTTGGGACGGGAATTGTTGGTTTTTATGATGCTATTGAAAAGAGGGGAGAGAATGCCTCCCCTCGAGAGCAATGAAGGTCATTTCTTGGAATGTTAGGGGCTTAAATGCTCCTAACAAGAGACACTTGATTAAGTCATAGTTAGACTTAATGAAGTGTGATGTGCTTATGTTGCAAGAAACTGAGTTAAGTATGCAGGGTGCTGAATTTTTGTTTTCTAATTGGAAAGTTTGCAAATTTTGTGTTTCTTCCTCTACGGGGGCTTCTGGGGGTTTATCTTTTCTTTGGAATGATGTTTGTACTGAATTATCTTTGGTTGTCTCTGCCCCTCTATGGATGTTGGCATTGGTAAAAAGCAGAGTTTCTAATGTGAAATTTTGGTTATTTAATGTTTATGGTCCAATCTCTATCTTGGGGAAAAGGGTCCTCTAGGAGTCTTTATTTGTTGCTTCCTCTCCTCTTCAAGGCTAGTTTGTGGTTTTTGGTGGAGACTTTAATGCTATCTCTTGTGAAGATGATAAAATTGGGGGTATTTTACCGAATAAACGTATTATGTTTAATTTTAATACTTTCATTCAGAACAATGGTTTGTTGGATTGTAAAACTTTGAATGGTCCTTTTACTTGGACGAATATGAGGAAAGATTTTTCACAGATTGCTAAAAGACTTGATCAGTTTTTGATTTCCGATAAGTGGGTCTCTTCAGATGTGGATGTTGTTGCTATGGTATTGCCTAATTTGGGATCTGATCATTTTCCCATCATGTTGTCTATTTTGGATGATAGGGCTCCTAGGAAATCATCGTTTAAATTTGAGCCTATGTGGTTTAGAGATCCTTCTTTTCTGATGCTCTTGGAATCTTGGTGGGCCTCAACCCCTTTCATTTCTAGAACTAGAATGTTTCGCTTTGTCAAAAAGCTCTCCTTTATTAAAGAAAAGATTAAGTCCTAGAATGTCTTGCATTTTAAAAACTTTTTCTCTGAGAAATCTAGAATCCAGGAAGAGATTGGAGTTTTAAATTCTGTGGTAATGAATATTGGGATGGATTCTGCTACATTTGATAAGCATAAATTGTCAAATTCTCAGCTTGAGGAAGTTCTTTCTCATGAGGAAATCTATTGGCAGTAGAAATCTAGGGATCTTTGGCTTGTTGAGAGAGATAGGGACACTAAATTTTTTCATTCCTCCACTAAATTAAAATGATAGTGGAATATGATTTCTTGTATTCAAGATCTTGATGAGGTATTTCTTTCTGAGGAGAAGGATATTGCCACTGAGGCTGTTAGATTTTTAAAATCTTTGTTGACTACGGAATCTTCTGCTTTTGATGATAGATTTGCTTTGGCTATCCCTCAACTTATTTTTGCAGAGGATAATAACATGTTAATGTCTCCTTTTTCTGCCCATGAAGTTAAGGAGGTTGTCTTCTCTATCGCACCTAACAAGGCTCCTGGGCCTGATGGTTTAATTGCTCTATTTTTTTAAAAGTGTTGGTCTTTTCTTGGGGAAGAACCTCTTCTTGTTTTAGATGAGGCTAGGTGTAATAGATCCATTCAAAAAGAATTAAACACAACCCTTATTGCCATCATTCCAAAAATAGAGAACCCTAAGTCCTTTGTTGATTTTCACCCAATTGTATTATGTAATACATTATATAAGATAATCACTAAAGAAATCTCTATGTGGCTTGCAAAGCTTATTCCTAATATTGTTTTGGGTGAACAGGGTGGTTTTGTTCCGGGTAGGGAGACAACGGAAGGGGCCATTGTGGCTCATGAGATTCTGCATTCTATCTCTCATCTTTCTATTCCTACCATAATTCTTAAATTAGATATGATGAAAGCTTATGATAGGGTTAGTTGACAGGCTCTCTCATCTGTTCTTAAAAAAATTGGGTTTGGGGTCAAGTGGGTGAAATGGATTTATGCATGTATTTCTACTGCTAGGTTTTTTGTGATTTTGAATGGCTCCCCGTGTGGTTTTTTTCTTCTTCTAGAGGTCTTAGGAAAGGGGACCCTTGTCTCCTTTCTTGTTTATTATCTTAGCCAAAGCTCTTAGTAGAGCTATTTTGGTTGCAAGGGAGAGTGGTCTTTGGAAGGGAATTAGTATTCCAAACATGGCTACTAGACATTCTCCTTGCCTTTTTGTTGATGATACTTTATTGTTTAGCCATGCCACTATGGGTGAGGTAAGAGTTATTAGTAGGATTATAAGGGATTATTCTACTTTCTCTGGTCAGAAGGTGAACAATGCTAAATCTAAGGTTTTTTTCTTAATGTTTCCCCCTTGGTGCAATCAAGATTGATTAACTTTTGGGGTTTCACTGTTGGTCAGTTCCCTTGTAAGTATTTGGGGATTCCGTTTTTTACTAGGTCTGAGAAACATATTTTTTGGGAAAGAATTTCCACTTCTATTTCATCAAGGGTTTTCTCTTGGACTCATAAATGGCTTACTTTTCCAGGGAAGATTGTGTTTATTAAGGTTGTTTTAAATGTGGTTCTTATTTATTTGATGTCTGTCTTAAAGGCTCCTAAGAAATCAATTTCTAATTTGTAGTCAATTCTGAGGTGTTTTTTGTGGAATGATAATGTAAATAATAGGGCTCGAATCCCTTTGATGGCTTGGGATAAGGTCTACTTTCTGAAGGATAGGGGTGGTGCAGGGATTAGGGACTTAAGTAAGCATAATTTGGCTTTAGGTGCTAAGTTAGTGTGGATATTATATAAGAAGCCCTCTTCTAAGTGGGAATCTATTTTATTTCTAAAATATTTAAGAAATTGTCCAAGGGAGGCTATTTTTACTGCCTCCTCGCTTCCTACGGGTTCTACAATTTGGAATTTCATGTCAGAATGTAGGTCTATTATTCTTCCTAGTTTATCTTGGCTTGTGCATAATGGTTGAAAAGCTAGATTTTGGGAGGAAATCTGGAATGGTTTTTCTGCACTAACTAGTCTTAGAGATTGGTAGTCTCTTATGTCGCTTTGAAATCTTCTTGGGGACTATATGTGGCTGATTATTTTTTTGTGGATTTATCGAGTTCTATCCCGGTTGCCAAATGGAAATCAATAGATTCTTTTCTGGTTGATCAAGAGTTCAAATCTACTTTTGCTGAGGAGTTAAGTAAGCATCAACTTCTCTATTCTAAGGTTGATGATGAGCTAATTTGGGTTCATTCTAAGTCTAGGGAGTATTCGATTAAAGATGGATATAAGTATTTATCTACTAATTGTAGGGGGGAGGCATTGCCCTCGTGGTTGTTTTGGCATATTGCCTGCCTTCCAAAGGCAGGAGCCTTTGCATGGTTGGCTATCCAAGATAGAGCTCATAGGTATGAGGTTAGATAGGCTGGGGATCACTGTTGTCTTTCCATGTGTCCTGTGTGGTGGTTCATTAGAATCAACTAATCATCTTTTTCTTCATTGTCCTTTTTCTTCACAATGTTGGTATTGGCTCTTTAAGAAACTAAATTGGTCTGCGACATTATGTAGGGATCTTCGGTCTCACTTTAGGAGTTGGCCTATTTTATGTTCATCTTCTTTTTATGCTTGTGTGTGGATTATTGCCCCTTCTATTATGATTTGGAAGATTTGGCTCAGAAGGAATAATAGAATTTTTAGGAAGCAATCTTCCTCATTGTTGGATGTTCTCTTTTGTATTGAGAAATCTATTTCGAAATCTGCCTTGGCTTTTATTTATAAAGGTCTGAGTCCTAGATGCACTTTCATCTTGTGGGATAGCTAGATGATAAGGCACTGACCGACTTTACATTTCCTTCCTACACAAGGGGCCATTTCTAAGAAAAGGTCTCCCTCAATTAACAGAAAAGAGGTTTGGTTACCCCCCCCCCCCCCTCTTCCAGACATAAGTTAAATTTTGATGGTGCTTCTCGAGGCAACTTGGGGAAGTCTTCAATTGGGGTGGTGGTTTTTGATGATGCTTCTAGAGTTATTAGAGCTCATTGTAAGTGTATTCCTGATGGGACAAATAATGTGGCTGAAATGCATGCTCTGTCTGTTGGGCTTGATTTACTTATTTCATTAAATTTTAAACATGTTGTGATAGGAGACTCATTAGTTATCTTTTATGCGATTACGAATTTCACTTGTAATTCTTGGCATCTAAAATATTAGTTGGACAAGTTTTTGTTGTAGCTTGAGTTCTTTAACTCTTTCTCTATTTCTCATTGTTATAGATAAGCTAATTATGTTGCTGATTTTTTGGCAAACAAGGCCTTATATGAGAATATTCAAATTTTGGTTGATATTGAGGAGAGTTGTCTGCCTCCTTTTCCTTCCAAGTCTTAAACTTTCTTTTTTCACATACTCTTTTGCTTTGCCTTGACCTCACATTTTGTTTGGAATTGTCAGTAAGTATGCAATTTAGTGCGATGGTGTATGGGGCCTTTTGGCCGCTTTATATTATCACATTAATTCTGCATGCTTACTCATTATCTCAAAGAAGGTGTTGGTGGGTGCCTAGCTCTTTAGTTACTTCAGTACATGGTATTGTTTTCATTGCATTATCATTAAGTCTGTACTAGTTGCTTGCACGGTATCTCTACTCATATGTTTTAATGATAGTCCTTTGCAGTAGCAGTGGCAGCTTGCACGTGTGATTATTTCACATTGCTTATTTTGTTTGTCCTTTGATGTGACAACTTGTGTGTGCTTATTGGCACGGTCTTGGGGATATGGCTCATGCAAATTTCTTACATCTAATGCAGGAATTATATGGAAGTTATGCTTGCTTCTTAATGATGCCTATTGATTGTTTTTTCCTCTAAGGTGGCAGCCTGTGGATGCTTTTTGGTATAGTGTTCTATGAGTTAGCTTGTGCTGATATATGATCTTATATCATTTTAAGTGGCTTGGATGATGTGTTTCTTTATTAACGATGTCTGAATTTTTCTTTATAAGCTCGATACATTTGGTTGTGTGTTTTATCTTTCATTGTGTTTTTCTTGTGATGGAGGCTACTGGTTATATAATTTCTTTGCCTGTTAAGCAATGTGATTTTCAGGACTCTCACGTTTTTTATGATGAGAAGCTTGGTCGACTGTTTAAAATTCATTCTTTTGAATTTTCTTTTTCTTTTCGCAAGGTGGTGGGCAGACGGTGGTTGGTGGAGAATGCTAATATTTTTCTTGCTGAAGTTGCATCTCATTTTATTACTGTGTGTATGGACAAGCTCTTAGATGCTTCTTTGGTTCAGACATTATTGGATGCATTGTCTCTTTATCATTTTGAGCTTGGTGCTTTTCCTTATGGTGTTTTTGTATCTCAATCTAAATTATTATCTAGTGGCTGGCACTGTGAGTTACTTTCACTTATAAGAGGTGGTCTGATATCTAACCTTTATGATGACATGATGTTTTCTCATGTAGATTTTTTAGATCATGTATCTCTAGATATCTTGGCTGCAACTGTTAATGTGTTTTCAGGTATTGACTTCCTTCTTGATTTGTTGAAGGTAGTTATGTCTCTTCCGAGTGTAGTGTCGCTATAGGTGGTTGCTCTAGACAATCAAAATGTAGTGACTTCACAGCCTTTGTCCCCTCCTAAGGAAGGCTCTAGCAATTGGTTTTTGCACTCCTGATGCTCACTGGCTTGCCTTCTTCTCTGATAATTTTTTATCTGCTTCACATTTTCTAGGGGGTGGGCTCTATTATTGTAACTAGCTTTATTGGCCCTTATGGTTTTTTGGGGATGGGTTGGGGCTAGTTTGGATTATCCACTTCTCTTCTTCGAATATAATCGGTTGTAGTATTTTCCCACTGGGACTTTTATGAGCAAGACTGAAGGTTTTCTTTGCCTAGCTCTTTCCTACTAGTTCTCTTTGAACCATGATCATGTATACAATTATAAATATTAATAAAATTAATGGTCTTCCACTTTTATTGAAAAAAACAAAACATCCATTAAAACTTATTTTCTAAATATTAATTGACAATTTAAAATATGATCTATTATAATATAAAATTAAATAAACTCAAGACATATAACTTATCTAGTACACCTATATCTTGATAAAGTTGATTCTATATCCAACATATTCTCTTTTTAATAAATAAAATTGGAAATACGTGATTGTTTTGAGGAGAAATACGAAAGAGTGCATCCACTCGATTAACAAACCTTGTTATCACTTTTTTAATAAAAGTCAGTTCCATTGTCCTTTAAGAGAGTGTCATTATCTTTTCTTTTAAAAAGAGGCACGTCATTGAAAAGAGTTGCCTCCTCCATAACTATAACTATTCATGAAACATGTAAGTGCATCCTTTGGTGCATTTCCAACTATAATATTTGTTAAGAATTATTTATGCTTGGTGGTTGTCCATACAAACTACAACTATTTCAAATGCCATATAAAATGGTCACTCACAGATATCTAATTACATGTCATTGTAATTAGATTTTTAAATGGATTTTTCATCATAATAGTATTCAAGTGTTGCTTTGCCTATCCACGTCTTCATTCTTTCTATGTCTTCAATATCAATATCACTACATTTTTTATATATACTCACACTAGTAAAGCCATTAATTAGATAACATGGAAAGATGTGAGGGGTAGAAAACTCCAACAAAGAAAATTTTGTAACTATTTTTATTCCTTGAGGAGTACACCCTTATGAATTCTTTTTGGATCACATGTTGTTATTTTTCCTTAATATATAATGATGATAAATGTGCTCTTCAAATTTCTCTTTTTAATCATCTCACCAAGAAAAGGAGGCATGGTCGAACTGGTATCTATTCCCTCCTTGGTTAGTCCTTGCCTATGTATTTCATGGGAAAATGAGATGGAATGGTTGGGGATTTATTATAGATTTGAACTGATCCATAAAAAATTAGGCAAAGTATCTCCTTTCACCATAGCATTATTTACATATATTTTCTCCTTTGCTAAAGTATCTCACATGTTCTTGAAATTGTAATATAGAACTTTCTTTAAGTGAGTTTCATTATTAGATACATCGTTAATGTTCTCTATTGAAATTGTCCTTTAAATATCAATTCATTATGATCCTTGAACCTAGATAGTTTGTAAAAATATTTATTATTGTGACTTATGCATATATTTTTTCTTTTCTAGATTTTCTAGCTATTTCATTTAAATTGAGATCTCTTAAAAGATGAAATTTTCTATAGGATTACTTTTTTTGAAGGGTGCCCTCTCATTATTTAACTTGATGGATTTAATGCATTAATTTTATTTGAATGTATTTTACTTAATTCTGTATAAAATATATAACTTTTTTATCTCATCTTATTGATAAATTATAAGAATCTATTTAAGGAATACCAAGGTTTAAGAATATTTTAATGGAAATTTATCCTAAAAGGTAGTCTATTAGAATGATCTTGTTTAGGCTTCATGCATGTAATTATTTACAAATATTAATATGTATCAACTTTGATTAAATATGATGGACCTTTTTGGACCTTAAACTACATAAGTAGCCTTCAAATATCAAGAGTTATGTCATGCTTGAAGTTAACCATGAACTCTCCTATTATTTGGCATGAATTCATAAGTCCATGTGTATGTAAGCTATCTACCTCTTAGAAAAATTACACACAAACTTGCATACTTCATGTAAATGTAAATAATCTTAATATATAATTATATTTAAAAAATAAAAATAAAAATAAGTAACAATTTAAATTTTGTTTTTTTTGTAATATAAAAAAAAATTTAATTTGGTTGTTGGGCTCGGCCCCTGCGGATTTTCCTGCAGGGCGGCCCTTTAACATCATGGGCACGGGCTCCCCAACAGCGGCCGCAGCTGCCACTATGGGCCGCAGCCGCCACAGTGGAAGGCCTCGGCCTCCACTGTGGGTGGCGAACCACAGCGGTGGCGCCACCGTCTCTGTGGGGAGCAAGCCCCCATCGGCCGCCTCTGCCCTTTCGACCGCCCCTCCCACATTCGGCCCGCCCATTGTTAAACTCGCTGCCGCCTTCCCCTATGGCAACTTGGCTGATCCTGCCATGGCCGCCGCCCGGGTTCCCCTGCAAACAAGAAAATAAAATGGAACCCTAGCTTGGTTAGGGCTAGGGTAAAAAAAGAGTAAAGAGGATGAAAAAAAAAGGGAAAACCCTAGCCCGGTTAAGGCTAGCGTAAAACATGGTTATTGATAATAAAATAAAATAAGGGGCTTATTTTATAGATTAAATAAGGGTTAGGGTTTGCATGGGTAAACCCTTTTAGGTATAATATATATTATTATTATATATATATATAGGGCTGAATTACTTAATTTTAATTTTTGAAAGATTGAGATGTTATAAATCAAATAATAATGAAGTAATATTTGATTTTAAATTTAAATAAGATGAGTTGTTTAAATATTAGTGAAGTTAATAATTATTTTAAATTTAAATAGATTGAGAAGTTCATGAGCTAAATATTAATGAAATTAATATTTATTTTTAATTTAAATAGATTTAAGTATTCATGAAATAAATATTAATAAAGTTAATATTTATTTTAAATTTAAATAGCTTGAATGTTTATGAACTAAATATTATGGAGGTTGATATTTAATTATAAATTAAATAGATTGAGTGACAATAAGCTAGTCCATTTTAATCCGTATTTAATCTTAAATTATTTCCGTTATTTAAGTTAGTAGATAAAGTTCATTCTAAACATAGTTAAGACCAAAACTGGTTAGTGTGTTTCGTGTTAGCAAACTTATTGTTATTTAGTTGTTATTTAAAAAAAAAAAATTATTCCGTTCTTGCCCTAAATTTTGGGCATGACACATGTAATTATTTACAAATATTAATATGTATCAACTTTGATTAAATATGATGGACCTTTTTGGACCTTAAACTACATAAGTAGCCTTCAAATATCAAGAGTTGTGTCATGCTTGAAGTTAACCATGAACTCTCCTATTATTTGGCATGAATTCATAGGTCCATGTGTATGTAAGCTATCTACCTCTTAGAAAAATTACACACAAACTTGCATACTTCATGTAAATGTAAATAATCTTATCATTAAGAATGGTCAATGTAAAAAATCTCATTGTCTATGATTAATGTAAGATTATTATTATTATGTTTTTTCAATCATGACATTGAAGGTACATTGGATTAAATGATATGATCTATGTTTGATAAGAAAATTCCTTACTATCAAACTATCACAATGATAAAAAGTAATTCATCTACCTATCAATAAATGTCAGATAAAATATTTATTTATGGAATGTACATGCTAGTATATTTGTATAAGTAATTCAAAAATTGATAAATTTTTCATTAGAATTGTATGGAGATAAAAGAGATTTATTGTTCTATTTTTTCTATTTGATCAATTTTTAAAATTATTCTATTATAAAAAATAAAGCACCTTATACTGATCCTATAATGGGTGGCTATCACCCATATAAACTGTCTGAGGATAAAATATGGAAAGGATAGATCACTCGTTACTTAATTTTTTTATGGATCATTACTATATGTAGTAGTATGTCTATTTTTTAAACAAGACAACTAATTATTCATGCTTATTCTCATGAAAATATATGTTGATCTCCTTGCTATGAATTATTGGACTATATTTTACATTTATGAGGAATATTATATGATCTTTGGCAAATGACAAAAAAAAAATATTATGTTCTTTCTTTGCACCAAAAATGAAGTTGATTACTATGTTACTAAGTATATTGTTTCTTTTATGGAGAGGTTATGCCTTCAAAACATATGGTGCAAGTGTTATTACATGGATGTTGTAATACTCTAATAAGAAGACTGTATTCTATCTGTCTTTGAATCAAATGGGCAAAATATGAGTGTAGCTCCTGAAGAATCAATATGACCTTGAAGATTTATGGAAGAGTTCCATTTGGATACATGTAAAAGTACCATCTTACTTGAAGTTATTTTACTCTTTCCAAATAATATCATTTTTAAAGTTCAAACCAAACTTCGAAGATTATGGGCATGCCATTCAAGTGAAATTATTCTGTAACAAAGGCACCTTGAATATTATGGGCACATCACTCAAGTGAAATCATTATATAATAAAGACACTTTGAAGATCATGGGAACGTGCTATATATTGGAATTTTAGCCATCACATTGAAATCCTCTGTGCAGTGATTGTTTTTAGGTGATGCCATTAAGGGGAGTGTACATGGCACCACCTAGTGGCTAAATCCTAGATTTAAGACCTAATAGGCATAAGAACTTTAGGCATTATATGCTCCAAATTAAAATAATCCTTGGCCTTAGGTGATTCCATTGAGGGGGAGTGTGCAAGTCAGTGACACCACCTAGTGGCTAAATCCTAGTTTTTTAAATCCTACGGGTAGGCATATGTCCTAATAGGTATGAAATAAGGCCTATATAGGCATTAGTAAGTCCTTTAAGCCTGCAGATAGGCATTTGTAAGTCCTTTTTTGTTTTAATTACTACAAGTAGGCATTAGTAAGTCCTATAGGCACATTTGTGCTTAAGTCCTATAGGCATTTGTAAATTCTTCTCCTTCTAAATCTTCCACTTGTAAAAGCATTGTATTAAGTCATACGGGCACTATGTAATGAACCTAGGGAGAGGCTGATTTGAGGAGACCGTGGCTCCAATATAATTTTTAAGACCTCATAGTATAATTTTTAAAACACTAGGATTATAAATTATGACAAGATGACTTTCATGTAGTCCAAAATGCATGATCTTCATGTTGGCATATATTTGTGTCCCTATTTATCACTGTCAAAGAAGACCTACGTTACTGGGGTACTTCATTTTTTTCTTTTATAGAAATTGACATGTGATCCCCTATTAACATTAAGGGGGAGTGTTAGAACATAATGTTATTAGGGATCACATCCTTATAACATTTATATATAATGTTCTAATATAAGGTTATAAAATCTTATATATTATATGCTTTATAAGCATATCCCATTTGAAATAATTATAATCTAATAACTATTAGATTATTGATTATTTATGAGTGGGGTCTATTGAAAAGGTGTGACTAGTGAAGCCACCCTTCCCCCTAAATTTAAGGAGGTTCTCTCTCATTTGAGAGGTGTGTGAATTTGGAGCTTTATGGTGAGTTGTATCACTATGCACAAGAGGTATTAGTGGCCATGTGGAAGTATTGGAGGAGTGTCCCCAGGTTCATGTCTATTTTATTATAGACTATATTTGTAAGTGTTTTAATTAAATGATGCTTTATGGGGTTTTTTACCCAAAAGGGTTTTCCCCATGTATATCTTGTGTAATGTGTACATTTATGCATGTATGTTTCATATTTCATTTACTTTATAATCTTGTTTATAATGATTAGTTTCCTAAGATCCTAATTTCTAACAATGTGTCTTCCTAAAACTAGATGATCATCTATCTTTTGTCTTATACAGGATATGTCCTTCCTAAAACCAAACTTAATCAATTTCCATCTCTTCTATCCAATCAAACCCATACATGTTATCAACTAACAATTATTTCATCTTTCATCTAACATTATTCTTCTTTCGATAGATCATCCACACTTTTAACACATGTAAACGATCTCTCAATGGGGCATCTTACCCTATCACCACTGGGGCATACTAGGGCAAAAAATTGGTAATTATTCTTTGAAATAATTCTCAAAATTGCATTGTCTCAAAGAGGGGCAAATGTAGACATTGAAAATTGTACCACACTTGCTAGAACTAAATTTACAATTTTTTCCTCTTATAATAAATAATTTTATTATTTAATTAATTTAATGTCATTCTTCTTGTTTAACTTCATTCTTCTAAGTCAAATTCAAATGTTGAAATTTCCCTATTTTCTCATATTTAAATAATTTTTAATTATTTAATTATCTAATTCTCTTCGAATGTTAATTAAATAATTTATTAGTTAATTAATTATTTCATCACTTCACTTTAACTAAATCATCTTTATTGTTTAATTAGGTTTAATTTCTATATTCTCATAATTAAATAATTATTCCAAAATAATTTTTTAATTAGCTAACAATGTTATCTTAATTAAATTAATTTCTAAATGTATTTAATCTCATTTTGAATTAATTTCAATTCCTTCTAAATTCAAATTAATTTCATTCTCTTACATTTCCATTTCATTTCACATTTTTGAAAACCACAAGTTCAATTTCATTCAATTTCCTATAACACATGTTGAAAATCCTAACTACCACTAACTCTCAGTGAGTCATCAATCACCTTTTTCTAAGTAATCCATCAATTCTCTTAATTTATCAATCAAATCAGTTCACAATTCACTCAATCTTTTTAACTCTCAATTAATTTAGTGTAACTGAAACATGCAATTACTTATGTGTTGTAATTGTCCCCCACCAACCCATCTCATGAAATCTCATCCATTGTAATACCCCTCTAGCCCTCACACAATATGTAGGTATTATGATACTGAACCTACTCTTGATGCAAATAAAGTAATTAATTTAGATTGGATGGAAATGGGTAATATCACATTATTGGAGAATGCATGTGATGTTAAAATCCCCTTCCAATGAGTTTGATATTTGTTTCTTATATGTATATGAGGCTGCTTAAGTTTAATGTGTAAATATTTTAACTGTGCTAATCAGGAGGTGGCCTTTTACCATACTTTTTTAATGTTATAATGAGTATTTGACAAGTTAATTTTCTAATCATGCTATCTTTGTGATCTCTTTAGGGAAATGAACTATGTTCTAGGTTAACCCCTTCTATGTTCATTCTTGACTATGATCTTTTGGACTCAAGTTGACTTTAGTTGAATATTTCCTATTAAGGGTGGGCATACTCGGTTGATTTATAGAAAGGTTGCATATGTATAATAGATTTATATTTTAAGACCAATTAGTGATATTAGGGTTTATGGTTATAATTATGACTCCCTGGTGATATTTATATGTTGAGTTTTTAAAAATAAAATATTAGGGTATAATGTTTATGGTCACTTGATGATTAGATGTGAGATGAAGTATTATGGTTATGATGTTTTATGTTCATGAGGACTTATGATGATGTTAGGGTTTTATTCTATAATGTCTTATGGCTATATATTAGATAATTTTTTATGTCTATGATGGTTTATGATGTACTAGTTATGTTTAGATAATATATTTGAGGAATGTTTATGGTTATTGATCCTATTTGTCAAATGTATACATGGATGTGTATGTGTGCAGGTGTTTTGTCTTTTGTTCGATGTAGGCACTGGGCATCAACTCCACCTGGCTAGATATGTTTGAGCATGCCTAACCATCCTCAATGGTGGTAATGGAGATAAAATATAGGCCCCAAGTTGAATTAGCCCTAACCATTGTCCCATACTAGGATAAGCACCAATGGCCTTGAGTTTACCTATTCAAGTTTACATCATTTGAGTAGAGTGTCTGATAAAGACCATGCTAAAATGTTGCATTGGTATATTAGATCGATGTAAAAAGATACATAGCTCCCCAATTAATAGGATTGCCACATTTGACATCAGTTTCTAGTTACCAAATTTTGGAGTTATAAATTCTCTCTCATAGATATATATTATCGAGTGTCGAGCATGTCATTTTACATACTCTAGTATATTTTAAAATATGCATAGTTAGTTTTTGGCTTTTTCAAAGCATGTTCATTTCTTCCAACATGGAGAGAATATAAGATAAAGTTAAGAATGTCTCTACATTGCTTAACCAATGTTAAAAGGTTAGGAGCTTTGTTTACTGAGTCATGATGGTTGTATGCATTAGTCCAATCAAGGATTAATATTCTAATTTTTTTTGTTACACTAGTCCATGCAAGGAGATATATCTAATATCAACATCCTTAAGAAGCTTGTTTTGTGTGGTTATTCCGTCAACAAAATTTTAAAATTCTACAAACCATTTGGGAATTTTGTAGAAGTATGAATAGAGCATGTGAACTAGATTTTTAACTTTTTATATTGAATTAAACTTGATCACAATTTTAAATGATAAATTTATTCTAACAACATAAAGTAGATGAGGTTGGAAGAAATGTGGTTGTATAGTATGTACATGCATACATACCCAAAAATTGTTATCCGCCATTGTAACTTCATTTAAAAATAATGCAATAAAGGTTGACCCTTTTATTTTTTTTGTACATCTTATTTTTTCACCTCAATAAGAAAACTGTTTCATTCCCATCCACTATTTTTTACTAATGTCTAAGGAAATTTAGGAACTCGCATAAATGATAATAAACTATTATATTCAAGGTAGTCTGTTATAGGACGTCCTCTAATCAGAATATAGAAAACAAGACTAAATTCAATTGAAATTCAATTGAATCTCTGTGTTTATCAAGCTTCACCTTCATTTGCATATTATTATCATATTTGATGACATACTTAACATGAAGACATTCTTCCTTTTTTCCATCTTATCACTAATTGTTATTTTTTCTATGATTTTTTTCATAAACATTATTGATCTGCTTTTTTATAGTGTCTAGGTTTAGTTGCAACTTCTTTTCCCTATTATACTTCTAACTAAAAATATTACACTTTCATTATGTTGGAGGTTCATCTTTGTTTACATTCTCCACTAGTTCAATGAATGGGTACTTTAACACCTAATCAATCTAAAAAATTATTTTCATATCCGACTTGTGCCCCATTTTTATTTATTGTTTTTCCTTTTTGTGTACTTTAGCAACATCATCTACACCATTGTCATCTAAGTCAATCAAATCATTCAAGCTACCCTAGGTATCCCTTGAAAAATAATCTATAAAATTAGCATCTGATTCAATTAACTCATTATGATCTTCCATTGAGGTATGTCCTTTGTTAAAATTTGGTGCATTTCTTGATGTTGTAGCTCTATTTGATGGATTGTCAACATTCCCAGAGTCTGACATTTTGGTTCTACATTTTGATGACCTTCCTTAACCACTTTCAAGAGTCATGTTCCTACTCACAATCTCATTAAATTCAAGCTACAAATGATCTTCCATTGAGGTATGTCCTTTGTTAAAATTTGGTGCATTTCTTGATGTTGTAGCTCTATTTGATGGATTGTCAACATTCCCAGAGTATGACATTTTGGTTCTACATTTTGATGACCTTCCTTAACCACTTTCAAGAGTCATGTTCCTACTCACAATCTCATGAAATACAAGCTACAAAAAATCTCTTTGTTTTGTTTAAGAAGGAATCATAGAATATATATCCCTAATTCCTTGGGTCCTGGATGTCTCCCTACTAAATAATCTATAAGAGATAAATTATATTATAATACTATAAAAAAAATTATTACCTACCTTGAAGTTTTCACTAAAACCCTAATATAGCAATTATTGTAGTTGCAACATGCTTATGACCTGAATCAAGAGCTTAGAACCAAACAAAATGTGGACACAAATCAAGGATTCAATTATATTTATACCTATTTATATTTTTGAAAATATTGCGGGATTTTTAAATGGTATATTAAAATTTTGGCAAATTATATAGGATTTTTAAATGGTATAGTAAAAATTTAATGATTCTTGCATGATTATAAAATGATACATGTAATTATTGGGTGATTCGAAGCTTGAAAAAACACATGCATTGTAATGTTCAAGGAAATTATGGAGCTACGATTAGTGTGGAGATATAGTATTATTGGAAAAATGGGTCCTCCCACTTAATTAAATTTTAATGTCATTGGTGAAATGAGTCCTCAAATTTATTCAAGATTTAATGTTTCTCTATGAAATGTGTATGTACATACATGATGAACTTTGAATGGTATTGGTAAATACGTGGGTGAATTAATACATGCATTTGATATTATAGGTGAAAATACTATTTACAACAACAGAAACACGTAGTTTTTATTAGAAAAAAATATTAAGTACATATGCCTCAAAATAATTTGATGACGAATTAAAATGCATTGCATCAATACCTCATATAAGTTAAGCAATTTGGCCACCCTATGATGAGCAACGTATTTTCCAATTTCAATATGGTCGATACAAACTATTTACCAATTGGTGAAATTCACAACTAGAATAATTCCTAACAAAATTCACTTATTCTTATTAACCACATGATAGTTGTTATCTATCAACAAGTGTGTAATTTGAGCTAATGCTTAATCATGTGAATTATTCTCTCTATGACTTATCTTTTGTCATGAAACATCAACTCCTTATTCTTTGTCAAAAGGTCACAATCAACTCAACAAATTATATGTTGTTTTTATTCTCTATCCTTGGTGAATGGGGATATAGCGTATCCAACAAAGTTTTTCATCTCTTCATTTATCATATTACTATGTCATTGTCATTCTAAGAACCTTGTGACCCCACTTTAATTATTTTCTCATTTTCATATATTTCATGCATACCAATTTATCTTGATTGTCCTCTTATATTGGACTATGGTTGTTATAGTATTGTCCTATATGCATATTTCTCAATCTAGATTATAGACTCCAAGGATTGTCTTGATATCTTTTTAATGTGTTTCACTTACCTCAAAAGTCCTTCAATGCTATGCACTACACTATCTCTCTATTTTGAATGTCCCCTATATTTTGATTATTCCAAAGATATTTCTCACCCATAGCCTCTCCTTCTAAACTAACATGTGTACCTTTTGGAATTGAAGACTATAATATCTAAGAACCTTGGCATTCATCATTCCTCACGAACTCTCCAAGTCTATCCCATTTGGCATGCATGCAATATTCATTCCAAAACTCTCCTCCATGCCCTATGATGAGTGTTATCTAGGTTTCAAAAACTTTAACTAAAAGTCTTTAAAAAATTAATGAGATATAACCAAAGACAATCATGAATTACTCTATTTTTACCTTTCTTGATAACACATTGTCTCCTTATCATGGCATAATTTATGATAAATTCATACTTTATCATTGTGCACTTTGCATAGATCTTATGCATGTTAACACAAGCCTAGGTCTTCTAGTAAAGGATCTACCTTCTTTCATGTAGGTCTTCTGGTTTCTTTTTTATCATGCTTACATGAACATCTAGGTAATTGTCACTTTTTATATGACTTTGGTATTGTGATTTCTTCTAAATCCTAGCTACTTGCCAATCCATAGGCTAATTTTTCCTCCATTGTCGAGAATCTATCTTGTAAACTTGAATGAAACTCAAGAATATTGCCATGCATAGTATAAGCCTGCATTTTTTACTGACTACATAGTTTCAACAATCATCATCTACATCATTGATATTCATAGACAAGAAGGCATATTTTATCATTGTCTATCCATGTTGATAACAATAAGGCTTGTGAGTAAAGTCTTGAAAAAGAGTTTCAACAAAGACTTCTAACACTCCATGAGTATTAAATTACACCACTTTAAACATATCACCCTATAGCATTCTAACCTAATACTAACTCCTTAAACACACTCATAAATTCCTTCTATGATTTTCTAAGAACACTTTAATGTGTCTCTGTGGGGATATTATCTTATCATCATATGATGTCATCTCCTTGTTCATAAAACTTTGTGTGAGTTAAACTTTGTTGAAATTTATATATATATTATTCATATATATTTTTGTTTAGCTTTTCCCTAGAGCTAAGAACCAATCGAGTAGAATCAAACCCAAGACCTCACATGTAGGAGGCTTGCAGCTAATTGCTACACTGTGGGGTCATCCCCCCATATAATACATTATATAGGAATAATATATTATATCATATTAAATATATTATATATTATATAGTTGTTACCTAATTTTGCCTCCAGATCAATCAGGTAGAGCTAGAATGGCATTTGCATTGAAAAATCAAAGGTATATATCTACTATGTTAAGCGTTTGTATAAGAGATTTTATCAAGTGAACTTTAGATCTATTATGCAAATGATTTACAATGGAAAAATATACAAATTTTGCATCAGAAGTTTGTTTTCTTTATTCAAAATTTTCCATTGTACAGGTTCCCACACAAGCCATGGGAATGACTAAATTTGTACATTATGAAAAGGAAATATACATATATAGAAAAGGCATATAGTAAGAGGAGGGGACCCGTCATTGCCTAGAATGATGAATCCCTGGTTGAATGCTTACATCTTTAAGCTCCTTATCTCTAGAAGTGTCTTTGTTGTCCAAGGTCTCCTACAAGAAGACAAAGAAGATGGTTAGAGCTCAAGGATCCTCATCAATCCATATGAAAAGTAAAAAAATGCATATTTAACTCTCATGATGTATTGGTTCAACTATGTAATCATTACATGAATTAGAAAGGAAAGATGAAAAACAAATAAAAATTCATTGCTTTTATCTAATGTGTTTGTTCATTATGTAGGTACAGGTATCATGTTCATTATTGAATACTTTAAGTTGATATTATAAATTTTACAGCATGTGGGGTGAAATGGGCTCCCACAAGGGTTAAGTCCATCATGTTATCATTTTGTATTTTGACATAAATAAGTGTTACGTTCTTCCATGATATTGTGATACAATCAAGAATCAATTTACCATACATAGTAATTAAGTTGTTGGATTCACTGATGTGAACGATAAATTGATGATCAATGGAACCACATTATCATAGAAGACATAAATGATGACTTTTACCAATAAAAATGTCATGATAGTAATCAAAAGAATCAACACATGAACATCAATAGTGATAACAATCCTTATAATAGTGCCTTAGATAATTTTGGATTAGTCTTGCAAGGCAGTCAGGATATCATGGTGATATGCAAGCATCACTAAAAAAGTTCACTGAGTCAAGTGTTTGAGCTGTGAAGCTAAGATACAAGAGAGTCAATATGGTTATTCATATCTTCATTTAGTAAGGAAATAAGGTTGAAAACAACCAAATCCATGGTGGTATAGATACAGAGAAGAACATGAAGTCAAAGCTGAAAATGATGGGTTTATACCAAAAAATAGCAAGGTTGTCAATGATGAAGTTAAGTCATTTCCAATCATGAAACTGTGTGGGGGAAAAAGCGAGACTAGGTTAATCATGCCCTAATCCTACCTTTTGACACAAATTATGGAATACAAAAGAGCCTAGAGATATCGCACAATTGGCTACTTCTTTTTGTGAAAGAGAGAGCCACGGGATATCTATTAGGATTTCTATTCCCTTGTTGAAATTGTAAGATCAAGTAATGCAAGTTCAAACCCTAATCCCAAAATGCAAGTATGAACTAATAACAAGATTGCAGAATTGAGATTAAACAATGAATAGCTGTAAATACAAGGATGAAATAAGAATGTAGATGTGTACCCAGAGTCAAAATCGGACTGAAAATGTTTGGGACGGGGGCGTGGGCGCCACTGTCCTGAAAACTGCACCGGAAACTGCTATTCTGCACTCTGGAACACTGTCGGAAAGTTGTCTGTCCGGAGGACCAGGGTGCCCAGCGCCTCTGTCCCAGGGACCAGGGTTCCTAGTGCCCTTGTCCTGGCAGGACCAGGGCACCTAGCACCCCTGGCCCAGTCTTCTGCTCTACAATTTGATACAGAGTGCTGTCTCGACCTTCTCTCTTCGGATCTGTATCCCGCGGCATCGTCTGAATCCCGAAACCTGCAATGATATCTGAAAAAGGGTGTATGGGCGGCTATATAGGGTTTTGCCTTAGTCAAACCCCCACTTCGGTGATTTCCACCTCCACGAATAGCCAAGTTGTTTTGTAAAATGTATTGTGTGTGCAGACCTAGTGTGTGTGCAAGGTCCTAAAATGCAAGAAAGCAAACTAGAGCAACCTAGAAAGTAAACCCTAATTGCTTGTAAATGATAACGTAAATGCTCTAAATCAAGATGCAAAGTGATCTAAAGCATGAATAAATGATGTATTGAAGCTTATGTAAAGACATGAAAACAACATGAAATCATACCCAACCCTCAAGGGAGGAGTACAAGCCAATCTTCAGTCGGTAATCTCCTATTGTTCTTCAATGTCTTCCAAGCCCTAAATGGATGAATGGAATTGATAAATGCTTGATAGAGGGATGTTGTAAGATGTTGAAGTCTTCAAAGATCTGCTCTTTCGCTGCATATGAAGTTCCTAAAAACAAAATTCTGATCCCCTCAAATGAACAAAGAGAGCTCTTATGTAGGAAACCCTAGATCGTAAATTCGTATTTTGGCCAACCTAGAGATTGAATATCTCGCCAATTTCTTGGGGTTAAGCTTTATTTTATGATTGGATCGCGCTCCTAAAATTTTGGGAAAAATGTCCGGGACCGTTTGCACTCTGGGCGCCACGGTCCTGACAACTTTTCACCAAATTTTTAGGGCCGTCGGATATGATGATTTTAGAGAGAATCCCGAAGTTACAGGTGATTTCGAGATGTTTTGACCCCGAAACCAAGCCCCCAAGTTCGAAATAGGACTTAATTAGGGTTTTTGATTGAGTGATGTATTGGAGGAATAAAATGCGAAGGGCGCGCTTTAGTGAAAGGGCCCAACTTTATGATGTAGAGAATGATGAAATAGGACCTTAGACCTAATTAATTTGATTAATTAAGTGCTAAAGGGGAAATTCCATGCAAAGTGCAACTGCGCCAAGGTGGGTGCTAAACTAGGTGTTAATTTGTACTGCTTTAGCAAGTGCGTACAATTTATGATGCTACATTTAGCCCCCACTTTAGCGGTCATATGAGTACTACGTGCATATGCAAGCTAAAGTACAGAAAGTAAACATTATTTGAAAAAGGATATATCCATAAGTTGTCGGACGAAGCCCCCAGCGGCATCTGCAGTACACAGTTAGGAACCGCACCCTACAAAACACACGTTAGATCACAAAATCACCTAATGCTTACTAGGGAAAGTGATGAAATCTATGAGTAGCTATATGCCCCCCCTGTTTCGACTTGCTTATTAGGGAGGTGAAACAGGGTAGCATGTTTACTTGCAACAAATTGTGTAAGGTAGTATTGATGAGGGGTGTTCACTAAATAGGCTTCATCAGAGAACTTTTTGGAACATCCCGAGAGTAGGGGAAGGAAAATACGATTCCAACACAACAAACGGCTTGAAAATCGCATCTCCCAAACCCAAGTTATGATAAAATGAATGGTAGAGGAAAATTAGGGTTTCAAAAAGTAAGAATAAACAAACGAGAGTATATACCTTGAAAGTGACACTTGTATTCATCACTTTGTTGATTTCAGAATACTATTTAGTGCAGCGGAGCCCACATAGCCATCATCATGCCTTCATGATGACCGGAGTGTCCCACTAGGATCGAGATCCTGCGCCAGGCCGTGATCGACGACGAGCCACTGGACGAGATGAGTTGACTGAACATTTGACTTATGGTTTTCTGCATTTTGACTTTTCTGTGATCGTATGCAGACCCTGAAGGCTGACCAAGGCCCACCCAGGGCGCCATGGTCCCTGTGGGGTGCCCTGGTCCCCCCAGGGTGCCATGGTCCCTGACAAGGGCGCCATGGTCCCTTCAGGGCGCCATGGTCCCTGACAGGGCACCATGGTCCCCTCAGGGTGCCATGGTCCCTGACAGGGCGCCATGGTCCCTGACAGGACACTATGGTCCCCAATCAGGGCTTGGCGAGGGGTTTCAGGACTAGCACACGATGTTTGACAGTTTGCATTAGTAATCTTGATGATTGAGTACTGATTACGGTTATGTTCTTGTGTTGCAGGGCCTTCCGTACATGAGAGAGCATACAGCGGGACATATTCTTCATAGTTTGCGAGATCAGATTCCGCGGCTTACTCAATCAGAGAGAGACACACTGTCGATAGTAGGATTATGGTATGTGATCCTCATGCCAGCCATTCGGTTCCATCCTGCGATGCTGATGGCATTGATGGAGCGATGGGATCCTGACACATGCTCATTTCATCTTCCAGTAGGGGAGCTGATGGTTACACTCGAGGATGTGTACCATATACTTCGTCTGCCTATCAGAGGAGCAACTGTTACATACACGACTGATCGGTCAGCGGAGGATCATCAGAGAGAGCAGGTGTATTGCATAGGGAGAGTCATGTCGAGCGAGACGAGAGGTCGCATCATGGTCAGCTGGCTCTTACATCCTACAGGGGAGGTACCCCTTCTGAGACACCTTATGATAGCCATCATAGCACTAGCCATCTGCCCTAATGGGCGAGGCACGCACATGCATGGGGGTCTCACATGGTGTATTAGAGCGATGGAGAGACATGAGCGAGTGTATGCTTGGGGTCGGAGCATGCTTGCACATCTCTATCATGACCTTGAGGAGTACGTATTTGGACAGGGATTTAGTTTGATGACATGCACACTTCTGCAGGTGTGGATTTTAGAGCACTTCACATGCACCAGGCCCGTCGGCTTTCCGCTGAGTATAGCGAGCAAGCGACCTAGGGTGTTCGCTTATCCACTTACCAGCGAGTGGAGATTTGGAGATTTATTATATTGGAGAGTGATTTTTGACAGATTGACAGCCGAGGTGACAGTGTGGAGACCTTACCTACGGATGCACAGATGGGATGGGATGGAGAGACAGTTAGCATGCTTATAGAGGAACCGCCTATTGTGGGGATGATATGCACACATCATAGTCCCTTTCTACTTTGACCGAGTACGGAGGCAGTTCGGACTAGAGCAGTGTGTTCCAGCCGATGTGCCCATCTATACTCAACACTCACGGGTCCTTCCCAGACCTAGAGCAGTAGCGAGACCGACGATAGATGACATCGAGACTACAGACTTAGAGGGATCTGATCAGGATGTAGTCACTGATTATTCTGCAGAGCCTGGAGCACAGCGGAGGTACATCTCATGGTTTATGAGATCATATCCAGGTCCTATCTTTCCACCAGTTCATCCGACAGGCTATCCAAGCCCATGGAGACATGGAGACCCAGACGAGGACCATGGATCCAGGTTAGAGGAGCCAGAGGAGGGAGAGGGTCATGAGGAGGCGGGAGATCCTGATCCACCTACAAGCGATCAGCCCAGTGCCAAGGAGGAGGAGGAGGATACAGATAGAGAGGAGGACGAGGGAGACGCAGGTGATGATGCAGATGAGGATGAGGATGAGGATGACAAGGAGGACGATGAGGAGGAGGATAGAGATGATGATGAGGAGTCGGATGTAGCTCCCCACCATTCAGGAGACGATACCATAGCACTAGATCCACCTCTTATTCCCCAACAGGGGGAACATGAGGCGATACGGAGGCCTGTTCCTAGTACCGTCCAGCCTACACCCATCGTGGATAGATTATTCGAGTGAGGGGAGCCTAGCGGTTCCCAGGCACAGATGCTACCATATCATGATCCCTACTAGCGCGAGGGAGATCCAGGTATAGTAGGTTTATATTGATTGATTAATGTTTTGATGATATAGAATGGTACTAACAAAAAATCTGTTCTACTACCACAGCTAATGTGCAGGAATGGCGTTCCCTGATTCAGCAGGCAATGACAGATATTTCCATGATAGCATAGATCCCCAGTTCCTCACAGATTGCCTATAGGCCTCAGGGGAACGCGGGTCGGCATGAGGATTTGTTTTTCCCATTCCAAGTATAGGTAGATATATGGAGGGAGAGAGAGAGAGTCCTATCAGAGGACCTCTAGCAGGCGCGACGAGATCTAGCAGCGGCTCAGACTGAGGCTACCACCTATCGCGCAATCCTTATGGATAGGGATCGCAGGAGTTCCTCTCGGATTCACTGACGATCTGTATCGCGCTACACACCCATGGGTCCACCTTCACGGCCAGATCAGGAGGGAGCATCCAGTCGACATTCTCCAGCCACTAGCCCTAGGGATAGGAGATGATTTTATGATGTAGGAGAGGTCACATTTTTGGATGTACAATGACCTATATTTGTATACGATCCACACATATATATATGTATATATACATGCTTCTCTTTTGTCTCAAATGTGTTAACTTTAATGTATATTTTGTTTTGATTAAATCTAATACATCTGGTAAATGTACATGTATGTTCAGAATTTAATTTCCATGTGATTGATTTCTCAATGCTCCATGATTAAATTGATACATGTGTGACTTAATTAAATATTTAATCAAGTACTACATTGATGATAAGGAAGACATATGCATTAAGTCTAAGAATCATATAACTAATGTGATTTAATTTTGAACTTAAACACAACATGATACGATTCTACTTAACACATAAAGACACTGTATAATATGCTAGCATAACGGAAATGTAAATCTTTTACAATTTACATAAATGAATTCAAGACAAACCATAAAGTAAGAAGACATGCTTGTCAGGAACGAAGCAATATAGATTAAACAACATAACATTTAATTCTATTTTGCTTTAATTAAGAGACACTAACATATTATCCAATGTTGAAAAATTGAAAAGAAGATAGATGAAGAATGAAGAATTAAGCATAATATCTACGCAAGTGCATAGCATTGATAGGTTCTTTAAGAGGCGTACCATCTACATCTACTATTTTGTAAGCACCTGATCCATAATCCTCAATAACGATATATGGTCCAAGCCAATTAGGACTAAATTTTCCCTTTTCTGCAGGTAAGGCATTCACATTGCACTGATTCTCATAAAGGACTAAGTCACCTACTGAGAAGGAACGTTGAATAATCTTATCATTATAGCTTCGTTGTAGAGTTTTGTGATATGCTTGAATATGCTCAAGAGCATTTATACGCTGTTCATCGAGCATCTCAAGCTGTTGAAGTCGTTGTTCTCTATAAGAGTCATCATCTACTATACCTTTGAGAGAAACCCTAAGTGATGGAATCTCTAATTCTAAGGGCATAATAGCGTCAGCACCATAAACAAGATTATAAGGAGTAGTTCCCATAGCAATTCGTACACTCATTCGGTAGGCCCAAAGAGCATAGATTAGCTGGTTACTCCAATCCTTACCATGCTTATTCACGGTTTTGCGAAGAATTTGTTCAATTATCTTATTGGATGATTCGGCTTGACCATTTGACTGAGGATAGTATAGTGTAGAAAATCGATGTTTGATATGATACTTCTCAAGGAATTTCTTCACGTCCTTGTTCTTAACGATGTCCCATTATCTGAGATAATAGTAGAAGGTATCCCGAATCGAGAAATGATGTTTTCTAGAAGAAATTGACAAATCACTTCAGCAGTGGTAGAGCGAAGGGGAATAGCTTCTACCCACTTCGTAAAGTAATCTGTTGCGGTTATAATGAAGGTGTGTCCTTGAGATGAAGGAGGAGAGATTTTACCAATAAGATCCAAACCCCATGCAGAAAAAGGCCAAGAAGCTACTTGAGAACGGAGTTCTTGGGCAGGAGCATGAATCAGATTATTGTATTGTTGACATTGATGACATTTCTTAACAAATGAAAAGGAATCCTTCTGCATAGTTTTCCAATAGTATCCCATACGAAGCAATCTATGAACTAAAGATTTGCCTCCAAAATGCCCCCCACAGGCACCTGAATGTGCCTCTTCAAGAGCAACAGGGATTTCCAACTTGTTAAGACAACGAAGGAGAAGACCATCATAACCCCTTCAGTAAAGGACATTAGAAAGAATGATATACCTAGCAGACAGCTTGCAGATTCTAGCCCTAGTGTTTCTATTAGCGGAATCAGGAAAGGTACCATCGATCAAATATCTTACGATATGCGAGTACCATTCATTTGAGTCTATAAAATCACATGTTACCAAGCTAGAATCGTCTACAATAGCTGGAGAAATAAGGTTGTGAATAACAAATTTAAGATCAACCACAGGGTCCTCTAAAGATACAAGAGAAGCCACACATGCCATTGCATCCGCATGTCGATTATCTTTTCGAGGAACCGGTTCCATGGTATAAGAATCAAATTTCTGTAATAAAGAGATGGCGAGATCTTTATATTGTGATAATTTGTCTTGTTTTGCTTGATATATTCCTGTTACTTGTCTTATAATCAATTGCGAATCTCCATAGATATGTATGTGTTTTATGTTCAGAGCTAAGGCTACTTTTATTCCCGCTATAAGAGCCTCATACTCAGCAATGTTATTGGTACACAGGAAATTTAGACAATAGGATAAGGGAATGGGTTTCTTTGTAGGAGAAATCAGAACAACACCTGCCCCCGATCTCGTACGACACTTAGAGCCATCAAAGTATAACTCCCAAGTTTCATCTTTCTCTATAGAAAGAATGAAGTCATCAGGAAAGGACTCAGGGTTAGGGAAGGAGAAAGGTGAAGGGGCCTCAACTAAATGATCGGTCAACGCTTGTCCTTTAATTGCTCTTTGTGAAACAAATTTAAGGTCAAATTCAGTTAACATCATAACCCACTTAGCTAGACGTCCTGATAAATCAGTTTTAGAGAAAAGATGCTTCAAAGGATCAAACTTTACCATGACATGGACTTCTGAATTTAAAAGATAATGTCTCAATTTCTGAGTCGCAAATACCAAGGTCAAGCATTGTCTTTCTATCGCAGAATATCGGGTCTCATAATCGAGTAAGGTATGACTTATGTAATAAACCGGACATTCCTTACCATCTTTATCATGTTGTGCCAACAATGCTACGAGAGCATGAGAGGAAGCGGCTGTATACAGAAGGAAAGGTTTAGTAGGTTCGGCAGGTTGAAGAATAGGAGGACTAGCCAAATACACTTTTAAATCTTCAAATGCTTGCTGACAATCCTCATTCCATTGAAAAGTGATATCCTTTTTAAGAAGTTGAGTAAAAGGAAAGGTACAATCCACAAGCTGAGACACAAACCTACGAATAGCTTGAATCTTTCCTTGTAAGCTTTTAAGTTGAGACACATTTCTAGGAGGTGGCATGTTGACAATAGCATCTATTTTCTTAGTATCCACCTCAATCCCACGATGCGAAACTATGAACCCTAATAGTTTTCCGCTATCCACACCAAAAACACATTTGTGGGGATTCAAGCGCATGTGATATTTATGAATTCTTTCAAAGATTTGACGAAGGATTTTAACATGATCTATGCGAAGAAAGGATTTGGCCAAAATATCATCAACATAATCCTCTAAAATCTTATGCATATAATCATGAAAGATAAGGGTCATCGCTCGTTGATAAGTTGCACCGGCGTTTTTAAGTCCAAAAGGCATCATTATCCAACAAAACATACCCCAAGGAGTGGTGAAAGCAGTTTTGAATTGATCTTGAGGGTAAATAAAAATTTGATTATAGCCTGAAAAACCATCCATGAAGGATAACAAGGCATGTCCTGCCGTAGAATCAACTATCATGTCAATGTTTGGAAGAGGGAAATCATCTTTTAAAGAAGCCTTATTTAGATCCTGAAAGTCAGTACACATTCTTATTTTGTTGTCTGGTTTAGCCACAGCAACAATATTTGAAATCCATGGGGAATAGTCAATAGGGCGGATAAATCCAGCCTCCAATAATTTTTCAATCTCAGCCTTAACAAGCAGAGCCACCTTAGGATTCATTTTTTGAATCTTTTGTTTCACGGGCTTAGCATCAGGAACTAAGACAATATTATGAGTAATGATCTTAGGATCTATACCAGGCATGTCAGAATATGCCCAAGCAAAGATCTCAGGGAATTCATGCAATAGTTCTTCATATTGTTTATGTTCCTCTTCATCCAAACATTTCCCAATTTTAATGACTTTCTCTTTATTGCAAGGGTCCATCTTAACATCAGTGGTGTCACTTATGAGAAGATTACTTTGTTGAGGAGTATCCTTTAACTAAGGGAATTCCTTCACAATCTCATCATTTTCAATCTCTTTTCCAAAATAGGCTTTAGTGTTCAAACAATAAGGGAGTCCCCTATTGTGATGATAATGAGGAAGAGTGTCATAGGCTCCCAAGAACTCAACTAAAGCATCGTCGGTAGGGAAGACATCCAAAGCATAGGCACACGAAGGATCCCCATCAATATACTCAGGATGTTGTATTGATAGAGATGTAGAGATAGCATTAACACTAATGCATGGTCTTTTAGAAGCTTTAGTACGTTTGCAGGGA
The DNA here is from genome assembly GCF_030272615.1 of Cryptomeria japonica. Taxonomy (NCBI): domain Eukaryota; kingdom Viridiplantae; phylum Streptophyta; class Pinopsida; order Cupressales; family Cupressaceae; genus Cryptomeria; species Cryptomeria japonica. The sequence goes on from NC_081409.1 coordinate 490,598,605, forward strand.
TTAAAGCCAAGTCCAAAGGCATAATTGTGAAAATTAGTCTCTAGAGGAACTCTTATCCCTTGTTCATGAGCACGACAACCTTTTCCATGATACCCATGCTTAGCAAAAATGTGAAAACCACGACCATAACGATCAGCCATTTCAGGAAGAGAAGGTGGTTTTTCATAAGACAAAGAATCAAACTCTTCATAATTAGAGATGTGAGGAGAAGAAGTTTGAGAGGCGGCCACAAAATTATTACTCATAGATTCAGGTAAGGTTGATTGATTTTTAGTTTCTTCTTTCTTTTCAACTTTAATTTCTCTAGAAGGAACCTTATATTCACCCACAAAGGTAGGATTAAAATCAAGGGATCCCCAATCGTCGTCTTCGAGGATCTTCCCAGGATCAAAATCCTTCTTATGTGTAGTTTCAAGTCGAGAAGAATCTTCTCCAAGAGCTCCAGACTCATCCAAAGAATTTTGATCATCGGAGAGCGAGGATTCACCGATAGGTATCTTATTTAAAGATTCATCACTAGATGAGGACGGCTTAGAAGAACCCCCCTTAGAAGTGGATGTTTGCAAACAAGCTTGAAAATTAGTATCACCTATCAAGGTATATGTCTTATTGTTATAAATAAATTTAACTTGTCTATGCAATGTAGAAGGGACAACTTGCATACTGTGAATCCAAGGTCTCCCCAGTAGCAAGTTGTACGTTAGATTTCCCGACATAACATGGATAGGTGTAGGCAAAGTAACAGGCCCCACTGTGATGGGTAAGGTGATAGTACCTAATGAAGTTTTAGCCACATTATCAAAGCCTCGAATAGGATGAGAGTCCGGTTCAATTAAGGATGTATCCACATTCATCCTATGCAAAAGATTAATGCTACACACATTAAGACCAGAGCCATTATCTACTAGTGTTCGCCTTATAGCCGTGTCTTTCATGATAACCACAATCATCAAGGGATCATATTGATGTTGGATTTCACTAGTAGGCAACTCATCTTGGGTAAACACAATTTGAGCTTTAGGATTCATCACAGAGTTAACCAAAGATGCTATATTACTAGATGTATTTGGTGGAGGAACATTCAAATCTTTCAAGGCATCTTGTAACATTCCATGATGAGCGGAAGAAGTTTGAATCAAATCCCAAAGGGATATCTTAGCAGGGGTAGCTTTAAGTTGTTCTATGAGATCATATTCCTTTCCAAGAACTTGTGAAATATGTGGAGCTTGTGGAAGAATCGGTTGAGGATTCAGAAGAGAAACTGGGATAACAGGAGGAGGACTAGGTTGCCTATTATTTCTGGTATGATAAGTATGGGCAACTGCATGATAACTCTCTCTAGTTATTTGCTTGGCATAATTATAAGGACTTATAGGTTTTCTTCCTTGCACAGTGATGATTGGTTTATTCAGAGTACGAAAGGAATCATGATCATACCCTCCTTGGATAGTAAGGAGAGGTGACTTAGAAACTTGAAAGGTGGGAGAAGGATAAGCTCCTTGGACTTCAAAGAGAGGCTTTTTATGCTCATTCAAGTTTATCATGTTAACTAATTTAGAAGTTTTGTTCTTGTTTAAAGATTTTGATAAAGCCACAAAGTCATCAAGAGCATCATCCAACAAAGCATGATCATATCGGTTAAAAGGTTTGTCTTTTGATTCAAAAGGAGAGATCTCCTCATAGAGGGGATTATTGAAAACAACCATGTTACTAGATTTAGTGGAAGAGTGGATAGGAATGTATCCTTGAGAGGAATCATTTGACTTATCTTTCTCATCACACCTAAATGGCATAGTAACAAGGTTTATGAGTTTTTGGTAAAATGAAGGTTTGGCATCCTTAGGGTTTAAAAACTCATCTAAAGCTTCATCTAATTCATCTTGGCTATACTCATAATAATCATCAAAAGCATGAACATTTTGCAAATAAAAATCTGACATTTTGAAAAGATTACACACAACTTAAACACCCAATGCAAAGAAACACACTTTCTTTTTTTTTTTCTTTTTAATGAAAATGAAATGAAAAACACACTAAATCTAGATCTAGATCTAACAAATGCAATGCAAGAGGAAGCAATGATAGATTCACGTCGGGTTCACCAAAATGTGTGGGGGAAAAAGCGAGACTAGGTTAATCATGCCCTAATCCTACCTTTTGACACACATTACGAAATACGAAAGAGCCTAGAGATATTGCACAATTGGCTACTTCTTTTTGTGAAAGAGAGAGCCACGGGATATCTATTAGGATTTCTATTCCCTTGTTGAAATTGTAAGATCAAGTAATGCAAGTTCAAACCCTAATCCCAAAATGCAAGTATGAACTAATAACAAGATTGCAGAATTGAGATTAAACAATGAACAGCTGTAAATACAAGGATGAAATAAGAATGCAGATGTGTACCCGGAGTCAAAATCGAACTGAAAATGTTCGGGATGGGGGCACGGGTGCCACTGTCCTGAAAACTGCACCGGAAACTGCTATTCTGCACTCTGGAACACTGTTGGAAAGCTGTCTATCCGGAGGACCAGGGTGCCCAGCACCTCTGTCCCAGGGACCAGGGCACCCAGCACCCCTGTCCTGGCAGGACCAGGGCACCCAGTGCCCCTGTCCTAGTCTTCTGCTTTGCAATTTGATACAGAGTGCTGTCTCGACCTTCTCTCTCCGGATCTGTATCCCGCGGCGTCGTCTGAATCCTGAAACCTGCAATGATATCTAAAAAAGGGTGTATGGGCGGCTATATAGGGTTTTGCCTTAGTCAAACCCCCGCTTCGGTGATTTCCACCTCCACGAATAGCCAAGTTGTTTTGTAAAATGTATTGTGTGTGCAGACCTAGTGTGTGTGCAAGGTCCTAAAATGCAAGAAAGAAAACTAGAGCAACCTAGAAAGTAAACCCTAATTGCTTGTAAATGATAACGTAAATGCTCTAAATCAAGATACAAAGTGATCTAAAGCATGAATAAATGATGTATTGAAGCTTATGTAAAGACATGAAAACAACATGAAATCATACCCAACCCTCAAGGGAGGAGTACAAGCCAATCTTCAGTCAGTAATCTCCTATTGTTCTTCAATGTCTTCCAAGCCCTAAATGGATGAATGGAATTGATAAATGCTTGATAGAGGGATGTTGTAAGATGTTGAAGTCTTCAAAGATCTTCTCTTTCGCTGCATATGAAGTTCCTGAAAACAAAATTCCAATCCCCTCAAATGAACAAAGAGAGCTCTTATGTAGGAAACCCTAGATCGTAAATTCGTATTTTGGCCGACCTAGAGATTGAATATCCTACCAATTTCTTGGGGTTAAGCTTTATTTTATGATTGGATCGCGCTCCTAAAATTTTGGGAAAAATGTCCGGGACCGTGTGCACTCTGGGTGCCACGGTCCCGACAACTTTTCACCAAATTTTCAGGGCCGTTGGATATGATGATTTTAGAGAGAATCCCGAAGTTACAGGTGATTTTGAGATGTTTTGACCCCGAAACCAAGCCCCCAAGTTCGAAATAGGACTTAATTAGGGTTTTTGATTGAGTGATGTATTGGAGGAATAAAATGCGAAGGGCGCGCTTTAGTGAAAGTCCCAACTTTATGATGTAGAGAATGATGAAATAGGACCTTAGACCTAATTAATTTGATTAATTAAGTGCTAAAGGGGAAATGCCATGCAAAGTGCAACTGCGCCAAGGCGGGTGCTAAACTAGGTGTTAAATTGTACTGCTTTAGCAAGTGCGTACAATTTATGACGCTACAGAAACCCTTGGAGGATGTAATAGTGCCTTGGAATATACAAGTTTGTGAACTTGTAATAGCCATGACCTATAATATAATTGTAGAGTTTTTACAATCACAATAGAGATAGTGAAATACAAAGATTGTGAGGTCACAGTTTTGTGGGCATTGCACACTCCAATGAGAATTGAAGGTGATTGAAGGTGTTGTCATTGATGGAAACTAGAAGGCACAACCACCGGCAGGCACAGGCACCAGCATCGACAGACACTTCACCGACAGTGACAACAATATTCACCGACATCCCAGCCAACAGGAACAACTTTTTGTATTTAATTGTAATATCTTTTGTAAGCCGACATGGCATATTGTAATAGACTTATATATGTATGAGGTCTTATAAATCATTTTGATATAGATGAGAAGTAAGGTAGCATGGATGTAGAAGTGATAAGCAAATATTAAGGCAGATTTTGTATAAGGGTTTATGGTTATAGTATGAGCTTAAACCGGTACTGAACCTAGCATAATAGATGCTAAATTTTAGTAGTACATTATATTAGATTCTCATAATCCATTTTGTAAGTCAATGAGACTTCCTTTTGTAATTGAGCAGTGAGCTCTAGGTAATTGGCCTTCCTGCATGTGCAAGCCCCTCTTGTAAGTAATATCCATTCATTGGCCAGTGAGTGAATATTGTGGGTCACAAATCCCACCGAGGTTTTTCCCACACTGGGTTTCCTCGTTAAACATCTTGTGTTATGGTATTCTTTCTATGTTGTCTTTATTGTTCCTATTTACTGCATTAATTGTTGTTTATTGGTACACTATTTTGGAATGCAAAATACTTAATAAGGTTAAATATTATGTAAACCAGTTAGATACTGATTCACCCCCCCCCCTCTCAGTATCTTTGGACTATCATCAATCCTAACAATTGGTATCAGAGCCTGGTCCTCTATTTTCAAAAGTCTAACAGCTTGAGGAAGATTCTGACACCAGTACAAATGGAGAATTTAAGAAAGCAATTAGAAGGAGATCTTGTGGACTATGATGTAGAGAAGTTGAAGAATATCAAACTTGAAGATGATCTGAGGACTGCATAGGAATTCATTCAAGGACTTCAGGAGAATCTCACTATTGTTAGAAATAAGAGAAAAGAACTTCATGAGAAGATGCAGAGTAATGATGATGAAAAGGAAACTCTTAATGAGCTTGTAAGCAAGATGAGGCAAGAAAACATGACTTTGAGGAATGAAATGCAAGACATGACTATGAGATTTTTTCAAGACATTGAAGACAAAAAGAAGAATGAAGATGACTTGACTAGGAGACTCAATGATGCTGGAAATGAAAATCTAAGACTCGGTCATGAAAATGATATGTTAAAGACATATCTGATTCACATGGAACATGGTAAAACTAAACTTATGAGACAAAAGGGAATTTTGGAAAATGAGTTGGCTACTGCAAATCAACATAAAGAGAAATTCAATAAAAGTTCAGAAGAACTTGATGGTATGCTAAAAAGTCAGAAACCTAATGGAGACACTAATGGCATAATAGATGCTAAATTATAGTAGTACATTATATTAGATTCTCATAATCCATTTTGTAAGTCAATGAGACTTCCTTTTGTAATTGAGCAATGAGCTCTAGGTAGTTGGCCTTCCTGCATGTGCAGGCCCCTCTTGTAAGTAATATCCATTCATTGGCTAGTGAGTGAATATTGTGGGTCACAAATCCCACCGAGGTTTTTCCCACACTGGGTTTCCTCGTTAAACATCTTGTGTTATGGTGTTCTTTCTATGTTGTCTTTATTGTTCCTATTTACTGCATTAATTCTTGTTTATCGGTACACTGTTTTGGAATGCAAAATACTTAATAAGGTTAAATATTATGTAAACCGGTTAGATACTAATTCACCCCCCCCCTCTCAGTATCTTTGGACTATCATCAATCCTAACAATTGGTATCAGAGCCTAGTCCTCTATTTTCAAAAGTCTAACAGCTTGAGGAAGATTCTGACACCAGTACAAATGGAGAATTTAAGAAAGCAATTAGAAGGAGATATTGTGGACTATGATGTAGAGAAGTTGAAGAATATCAAACTTGAAGATGATCTGAGGACTGCATAGGAATTTATTCAAGGACTTCAGGAGAATCTCACTATTGTTAGAAATAAGAGAAAAGAACTTCATGAGAAGATGCAGAGTAATGATGATGAAAAGGAAACTCTTAATGAGCTTGTAAGCAAGATGAGGCAAGAAAACATGACTTTGAGGAATGAAATGCAAGACATGACTATGAGATTTTTTCAAGACATTGAAGACAAAAAGAAGAATGAAGATGACTTGACTAGGAGACTCAATGATGCTGGAAATGAAAATCTAAGACTCAGTTATGAAAATGATATGTTAAAGACATATCTGATTCACATGGAACATGGTAAAACTGAACTTATGAGACAAAAGGGAATTTTGGAAAATGAGTTGGCTACTGCAAATCAACATAAAGAGAAATTCAATAAAAGTTTAGAAGAACTTGATGGTATGCTGAAAAGTCAGAAACCTAATGGAGACACTAATGGACTTGGATTTGAAGTTGGTGAAAGTTATGGTACTATAAACAATCATGATCATAGTAAACCAGTAAGACAACCCAATGCCTACAAATTTAATGGGAAATGCTTTAACTATAATAAGTATGGCCATAGAGAAAATCAGTGTAGATCTAGAAACAATCAGAACATTAATGCACCCATTGGTCAATGTTCCAAATGCAACAAAATTGGTCACAATTCAAAAAACTGTAGAATGAATGTAAGATGTTATGTTTGTGGAAGATTTGGGCACTTATCTAATCAATGCAGAGCACAAACCGGCATAGGATATGGAAAGGCTATTCATAAAAACAATGTGACTTGTTATGCTTGTAACAAGATTGGACATATTGCAAAATTTTGTAGAAGCAAGACTTCACCGGCAAATAATAAAGGATCCAGTTTGAAAGGCAAAGAGAAGGTTGATGAGGTAAAGCAAGAATTTTCAGGACAATGGATTAGAAAGATAGATCAGAATGTTGATGAGACTATTCCTTCACCGGTAGAACATAGTATTACTCCACCTGCAAGAGACTCTTCATCCAACTGAAAAGTAACCCTTGGGGGTATTGCAACAAATTGAAAATCATGCAAGTTTACCCTCGGTTGATGGTGAGAAGATGGACTTCTTCTCTACCAGCAAATGTGTTAAGTTTCACTTAACCAGCAAGCATTTATTTCGGTTGTTGGAGGAAAAGATATTATAAATCAATGATTTTCCCTCTTTTTCATTCACTGAGCATTCAAACTTTTAGAGAGCACAAAAATCCAAGCAAAGGCATCCTTAGCGAGAAGTGAAGCAAGTTCTTTCAAGAATTCAAACCTATCAAGTAGATTAAGGTATTTATCAATGGCTTCCTCCTCTGCTCTAGAATATTGTTGTGGAAGTAGTTAAACGTCCTAGGCCTATTTTCAAGATGATACCCTAGGAGCTTTTTCAAAAAATCCAAAAGGTGTTGCTTATCCTGAAGACCCTAGAATCTATATTCATTGCCATATTGAGGAATTAGGTTCAGAGGAAATATTGAAAATGTATAAAAATGTTATCTGTGATGAGAGTGGAATTGTGAAACCCAAACATAAGATTATTGAAACTTTAGGTTTTGTGGAAATCCTTGACATCCCAGAATTTCCTAAGGTGGTAGTAAGGATTGTGCTTAGCAGAGTTCATGGTGAATTCTTTTGGCTAGACTCTATTTGTAAAATCACTAAGGAAGCAGTTAGGGCAGTGACTGGCTTACCCTCCACCAGTACTAGGCCAGATAAAACTAAAAAGGTTCCTAATAACACTGTCATGACATTAACAGGAGCAACCTATTATAGAAGATCTCTGAGAGTGAATGATGTAAAAGATGTGAATGTTAGATTCATAAGTATGATTTTAAGTTATAAGGCCACCCATGCAAATGACTCAACTCTGTTTCTAGTCTTTGTATTAAAAGTGCATATGATATGGTCAATAGTGATGCAAAGATAGATGCATGTGAGTGGTTAAAGGATGAGTTAATAGATAATCTGAAAAAGATCAAAGGAGACAAGAAAGGTACTTTTTGTTTTGGCAATATCTTGGTATGTCTGATGTTGCATCTTACAAAAGAGGTTCCCATTATTGGTAAGAAAGACTTTGGTTATGATATACTGGTAGGAAAACAACTGTTAGGTATCTTCATCGGTATGGGGATAGATAAGGATAACAATATAATAGAGTACTTCAAAACATTCAAAGCAAAAATGAAAACAAGAGAAAGATTACCACAAAGTATTGTAGATAAATATGAGAAGGAAATATGTTTTGTAATCAAGAAGGATGAGATATGGATGGAGGCAGTTCTTCCTAGAACTGTATGGGTAATAGAAATGGGACATGAGGTAGATGTAAATATCATTGAAACTTATGCCAAAGCCCTATTAGAAGACCCTAGAGAACCGGAAAAAAGGGTTTTTGGAAATGCACAATCAATAAAAAGTGATGTACAACATTAAAATAGAGAAAGAGAAGAGAAAAATACATAAGGAGTGCATCTAAACAAGTTAAGGAAATTAAAGAAAATGTTATGAACATAACTGGTATAAAGGAAAGTGACTTAGAAGGATTACAACTAGAGGCTCATCTCTCACTGGTTGGTACATCATCAGATAGTGAAATTCCTACTAAATTCAAAAGAGTAGATAGGAATAGAAAACCATCACCGGCACCCTCTCGTCCTCCCAAGAAAACAAGATCACCAAGGAAGAAGCAAAACTTAGTGAGACCATCGGCAAAGAAGTTAACACCAAAGAAGAAAAAGCAGCAACAGGTTATACCACCATTAGACAACTTACTGAATGAAATAACTGATGATGACAACTTATCCAATGTGAGCAAATTATATGATACATTCACTAATGAAGAGAAAGAAAGTATAGAGAATAGCATCATCCTACATCTTGACATATATAAGAAAGTGTTAATAGAAGTTGTAGATGATTTTCCTAGTGAATTGTATAGGTGGTTAGATGCTAAGAGGTTAGCAATTATGGAGCTAGATAAGAAAATTAAAATTGAGAAACCTCTAGCTGTACATCCGGTCAAATTTGTTGAAGAAATTGATGAATTGATCAGTGAAGCTAATAGGTCATTTTTTGCAAGCAGACACTGGCATGTGAGTCTAATGGCTGGCAAGGTTAATGAAATTTTAGAAGAAACAGTTGACAGATGGGATTTTTTTTTTTGTTGAGAAGGAAAAACAAAAAGAACTGAAAATACCTAAAACTTTCAAAGTCTATCAAAAGGACAGAGACAAGGGGAAAGGAAAGGTAGGTGGACTACCAAACATTAAAGTAACTAATAACCTACCACCACCTTCGGTTACTCCACCGATATAGACTGATAGTACATCGACTACTGAATATGTGGATACACCACATGAGGATACAAACCCTAAGCCTAAAATTTTGCACACTATGAACACAGACACTCAGGAGGTTAACATTATAGTTGATAAGGAAAGCACAAAGGAAAAGAAAGATGTTGCTACTGAGCAACTGACAGATAATATTGAGGTTGGAACACAAGCAGAACACATTGAGATTGGGGTACATGCAAAGCAAACTAAGCATTCAGTGGAACCCTTGGTTAGTGAAATGGTTACTGACAATACCAATGCAAGAACAGAGAAACCTACATAGACAGTAACTAAGATACTGGTAGTAGAGAATAAAGAAAAACCAATGGAGATACTGATAGTAGATAACACAGTGAAACAAGCAGAGAAACTGATAGAGTCACAGGGACACATTGAGATAGTGAAACCGGTAACCACAGAGAAACTGAAACCTTTGCTAGTGGAAATGCAAACACATACTGACCCACTAGAGGTTGAGACAAGAAAAGTTACTCACACCGAAAGCACTGAGATTGTAAAGGTAGCTGGGTAGACATCCAGTACTTCACTGACATAATTTAGACCCACCAATGTGACTGAAGTACTTTTGGATTCAATATAAAGAAAATAACAGACTGTAATGCATTGGCCTATAAGGCATTTGATGACACAATTCCTATTCTTAAGTTGATTGCACCCAAATGCAATGTAGATAATAAGTATTATTTGAGTCAATTAGATGCATTGTCTAAATACATTACTGGTAATATACTGACTATTGATCAAATAAATGAAGAAACATTCAAGGAGAAAATGGAAAAAGAAAAAGAGAAATTATTTGAGGAAAAAATAAAGAAGTGCACAGAACACATCAATACACTTTTACTGGCACTAAGCACAACAATTACGGAGTTTAAGGAACTATACAAAGATACTTGCAAGACAAATCTGTTGACAGTGGATATTGACAAAGAAATCAACAAATTTCAAAAGGAGATTAATGACATAGCTAATAATATCATTGGTTCATCTGAACCTATATCAGTTATTGAATAGGAAATTGCTAGATTTGAAGAAAAATTGGAGAATAAAGAGAAAGAGAAGGAAAGGATAAAGGCAAAAGCTAGATAGCTAAAGTGCAAACTCAGTCCTAAGTTAGATAATCTTATCTCTCTAAGGAAAGAAATCTGTGAGGCACTAATTCAAGGTCAAAAGACACTAGAAGAAAAAATGCATCATCTCACTAGTACAATTCAGAGAACTGAGGCAGCTATGAAGGACAATAACAAGTTTATTCAGAGCTTGAATTTGGTCTTAGTAGACTTATTCCAGATTGTAACCAACTAGTTACAAAGTTCAAGCTGAAAACTGCACTCATTTGACAATTTTGACAACCTTTGTCATTCATGTCAAAGGGGGAGTAGTAGGACAGAGAAAAATGATTATCAAAGGAGATCATCTGCTTAGGGGGAGCACACAGTTTTGGATACAGTTTTTGGATTTTTCTCATGAGTGTTGCCATCAATGCCAAAAGGGGAGATTGTTGGCATTGCACATGTCATGCCCAAAATTTAGGGCAAGAATGGAATTAAAAAAAAATTTAAATCACAACTTAAAACATTAATTTAGCAAAGGAATGCTCTAACATGTTTGTCTTAACTATGTTCGGAGTTAACTCTAATCACTAACTAAAGTAAGCGAAAGTTAAATTTAATTAAATGCAGAATAATAATTCTCCAAAGAAATTATTATTGTCTGTATGATTTTAATCACTAAATTATCATAATTAAAATTCTCTCAAATAATTAACAAATTAAATTTTTCCTAACACTTTTACTTGTAATGTCTAAAATTATATTCCAATCAATAATTAAAATGTGTTTAAAACTAAATCAACAAAAGGGTCAATTAAATTCATACTGTCATAATTTGCACAAGATTTAAAATCCCTAATTTTTTTAATTCAATTTAGAACATTTCAATCTATTTAGTTTAAATTAGATATTAACTTCATATATATTCAATTTAAAACATCTCAATCTATTTAATCTAAATTAAATACCAACTTCATAAATATTTTATTTGAAACACCACAATCTAATTAATTTAAATTAAATATTAACTTCATAATTATTTAATTTAAAACATCTCAATCTGTTTATTATATATATATATATATACACACACATGTATATTCATAAAAATATAATATATGTATATTTTTATATAGAGGGTTTTAAATTTTGATGGATAGGTCAAAATGGAGTAAGGATATTTGATTTGGTGGTTGTAATGTTTTAATAAAGTTATGAGTATGGTTTTACGTATATATATATATATATATATATATATATATATATATTAAATAGATTGAGGTGTTATAAATTAAGTTAAATAGTTTTAACCTTTTTTTTATCAATTATTTATGATGTTTTAAATAATTAGGGAGTGTAAACTATTATAAAACTTATAATAAATAGGTTAGGATTATTTTGGCTATTGAGAGATTTTTTAAACTTATAGGAAAATATACATTTATGAAAATTAAATTTGCTCTATAGTCAATTTAATTTTAAGCTCATTTTAATTCATTATTGAAATATAATTTTTGGACATTATAAATATAGTGCTAGGTCTAATTTAATTCATTCCTTAAAACAAATTTTGATTTTAGGAGATTAATAATATCTTCGCCAAATATTTTAGAGAATTTTCATTAAGTTAATTTAGTGATTAAAATTGTTGAGACAATAATAATTTCCTTGGAGAATTAAAATTAACTCCCACGTAATTAAGACAAACTTGATAGTACATTTCATAATGGCAATTTAATGTTATTAAGTTGGAAATTTAAAAAAAAAATTATCCCATTCTTGCCCTAAATTTTGGGCATGACATTTTGGTATCAGAGCCAAGTTTCCAACACTAGGAACCTTTCTCCATTACGTTTTGCTTTAATTATTTAATGAATTTTATTATATTGTTTTTCTAGGATATTTAAATTTAATTAATTAAATATTTTTCCAAGGAAATTAGTTATTTAATTTATTTTATTTTATTTTTCTCTTAGGATGCCTCCGACTACGCGACAAGCTCGCAAGCACGGAAGGGGTCCTAGGCATGTACTCATAGCACGCGAAGAGGTAGTTAGGGAGGAATCAGTTCTGTAAGTGAACCCAGAGGCTCCTCCTGAATAGCCAGTTGACCCAAACCGAAACCTCTTAGAAGCAATCCAGAACCTAATTGGTATAGTCCAGGATAGGATTCCAGCCGGGGATCATCATGTTGAAAATCAGAACTCAGGGAGTCATAGATCGGCTGATAGGGAATGGAGCAAGAGTCCACCTCCTATTCCCATAGAGAGTCAGGGTGGAAATGAGCTAAAGTCTATGCACCTACCAGGACCACCTCTAGGGGCAGAGCTAGTGTATTATGAGAGAGCTCATCAGGAGCCAGGAGATCTTATCAAGTAGGTTATGCGCCTCTAGCCACCGTCTTTTGGGGGATCTACCGATGGGGTAGAAGTTGAGGCTTGGTTGTTGAGCCTTGATAGGTGCTTTGCATTGCGCTCTTACGAGAGCAATCTAAAAGCACGTGTAGCAGTCCATCTGTTGAGAGGGACAACCTCCACATGGTGGAGATAGGAGGAATATAAGTGTGGTTTAGTCCCTGATACTCTCACATGGGAGATATTTACAGAGAGGTTCAGGGAGAGGTACTTGTCAGAACATTACAAACAATGTAGGATAGATGAGTTTCATGACCTCCAGCAAAAGGGTCTCTCAGTGACCTAGTACGAGAGCAAATTCTTTGAGCTCTTACCATACATGGACTATCAAAAAGATGAGAAACTTCCCATTAACTATTTCATCAGAGGGCTGAATGTCGGCATAGAAGGACCAGTGAGGATGTTTTCTCCAGGGAGCCTTCAGGTTGTCATGGAGAAGGAACTGATAGCAGAGGAGATTTAGGTCAGACCATAGGATACTAGGGATTGGTTCCAGAACTGAAACCCTACACCCTAGACATATGGATTTCATAAACCCCATTGGAAGGGAAATAATAGAAACTCATAGGGGTTCTCCAAACCCCCTCCTCCACAAAAGTCACAACAAAACCAAAGGTAGAAGCCTCCATAGTATCAGCAGGGTGCAAAGCCCAAGCAGTGGCAGTCTCATGGTCAAAGGTGAGATCAGAGAGCTCAGGTGCCTTACACACCTCCGGAGAGGACTCAACAGTCCTCTAGGGGTGGGTACAGTGGATCTAGCAGGACAGGGGGACAAGCTTTCTCTAGGCCTCAGGGTGCCCAGTTTCAGGCACGCGATGCTTGCTTTACATGTGGATCCATGGGGCATATGGCGAGGGATTGCCCTCAAGGTCAGATGGTAGGAAATCAGAGGATGGCCGCTTCAGAGCCTACGGTTGGTGATATGGGTAGGTCCCATAGAGTATTCACAGTGGTTGACAACCACCAGGCTGAGCATCAGGCCACGGTCATTGAGGCTGCAGGTATGATCAAAGGTAACAGTGTATCTATATTATTTGATTCAGGAGCTACTGACTCCTTTATTTCTCCATTGGTTGTGGAGCGTTGCGGGCTAGTGGCAACTAGATAGGGTGTCAATTGGGAAGTAGAGTTAGCTTCAGGGGCTAGAGTGTCAGTGGAATCAGAGGTTAGGGCATGTCAGCTACAAATTGGCAATACCACCACTTTAGTAGACCTTAGAGTTACACCACTTGGATCCTATGGTATCGTACTTGGCATGGATTGGCTTTATGCCCATAGAGCCAAGATGGATTGCTGCAAGAAGGAAATTGAGTGTGAGGATGATCATGGTTCACCCATAGTAATCACCAGGATTTAGAGACCCGTGTCTCTTCATATGATCTCCGCAATGCAGCTTAAGTGGAGCATGTGGAAGGGATGTCAGCTTTTTGCCATCACCATCAGTGATAGAGAGGAAGAGGATGAAAACAAAACATTGATTGATGATCATCCTATCCTTAAGGGATTTTCAAATGTGTTTCCTTTAGAGCTACCTAGAATGCCTCCCTGTAGAGAGATTGACTTTCATAAAGACCTTGTACTAGGAGCTGAGCCAGTTTCCAGAGCACCTTATAGGATGATGACAAATGAGCTTAATGAGCTCAAGATGCAGCTTGAGGAACTCCTAGAGAAGGGTCACATTCATCCTAGCATATCCCCTTGGGGTGCACCAGTCATCTTCGTGAAGAAGAAGGATGAATCTCTTCGATTATGCATGGATTATCGTCAGTTGAACAAAGTAACCATCAAGAACCGATATCCCTTGCCCAAAATTGATGATTTATTCAACCAACTTCAGGGTGCCAAAGTATTTTCCAAAATTAATCTGAAGTCAGGATACCATCAGCTAAGAATAGTGGAGAGCGATATCCACTAGACCGCATTTCGCACTAGATATGGCCACTATGAGTTCACCGTGGTACCATTCGGTCTTACGAATGCTCCCACTATTTTCATGAGCCTCATGAATGGGGTATTCCACACATTCCTTGACCATTTTGTGATCATGTTCCTCGATGATATTTTGATATATTCTCGGAATGAGAAGGAGCATGAGGAGCACCTGAGGTAGGTTTTGCAGTGTTTGAGGGGCAATCAGTTGTTTGGTAGTTTGTCAAAGTGTGCTTTCTTTTGATCAGAGGTCAAGTACCTTGGGCACGTTATTTCTAGAGATGGGATCTCAGTAGACCCATCAAAGATTAGAGTCATTATGGATTGGCCAGCACCAACCAGTGTGACAGAGGTCAGGAGCTTCATGGGCTTAACAGGTTATTACCGATGCTTTGTTGAGGGATTCTCTAGAGTCGCACATCCTATTACTTCTCTTCAGCATAAAGGGAAGAAATTTGAATGGACAAAGAAGTGCGAGAGGGCCTTTCAGGAACTCAAAAAGGCATTTACTAGCGCACCTATCCTCGTAATACCAGATCCCTCAGCTGACTTCATGGTTTGCACAGATACTTCCCTGGAGGGTTTAGGAGCAGTTCTTATGCAGGATGGTAGGGCTATAGCTTTTGAGTCTAGGAAACTTAAGACTCATGAGCTTAACTACCCTACCCATGACCTTGAGCTTGCAATAGTAGTGCATGCACTTGTGAGGTGGAGACATTTCCTTTTGGGTCATCACTTCGAGCTTCATTCAGACCATCAGAGTCTTTAGTACATTTTCACTCAGCCGAACCTTAATGCACGTCAAAGGAGATGGACGGAGTTCTTGTGCGAGTATGATTTTGATGTTCACTAAATCAAAGGAAAAGAAAATGTAGCTGTAGATGCTTTGAGTAGGAGATGTCATGAGGTATACACCATTTCTATGGGCATGGATTTGAGGGATCATATACTGCAGCAGTTGTCAAAGGATGGATGGTATATGGAGGTTTTTCAGGTGATAGGATCTCAGGATACTCTAGAGGGGAAATATGTGGATTATTCTTTGGAGTCTGATGGACTATTGTGCCATAGAGGGTGCATCTATGTACCTCCTTCTAGGGGATTGCAAGAGTTCATTGTCACGGAGGCTCATAGAGCTCCTTATGCAGCACATCCCAGTGTTAAGAAGATGCATGCTGACTTGAGATAGTTATATCATTGGCCAGGAATGCGGCAACTCATTGCTGAGTTAGTATCCTGATGCCTCGAGTGTCAGAGAGTCAAGGTGAAGCACCGCCATCCAGGTGGGTTGCTCCAGTCGCATGCTATACCAGAGTGGAAGTGGGATACTATATCCATGGATTTCATCATTGGTCTTCCTATGTCATCTCATCGCCATGATGCCATCTTGGTGACAATTGACAAGTTGACCAAAGTGGCCCACTTTTCACCAGTTAGGACTACCTTCATAGCACCAGCAGTGGCACAGGTGTTCTTGTGAGACATTGTCAGACTTCATGGTGTTCCACACAAGATTATTTCTGATAGGGATTCCCTCTTCACTTCTTCCTTTTGGAAGGCTTTACAGGCAGCCATGGGCACTAAGCTCAACTTCAGTACAGCCTATCATCCGGAAATGGATGGTCAAACAGAGAGGGTTAACCAAGTGTTAGAGGATATGCTTCACATGTATGTCATGGATCATCAGACTAGATGGGAAGAGTACCTTCCCTTAGTGGAGTTTACCTATAACAATGGGCATCACACTTCTTTGGGGATGCCACCCTATCAAGCATTATACGACAGACCTTGCAGGACACCGTTGAGTTGGGACCGCATAGAGGACAGAGTTGCTATTGGTCTTGAGATAATTCAGGATATGGAACAATAGGTGGATTTGATTAGGTAGTGTCTTAGAGAGGCTCAGGATAGACAGAAGAAATATGCAGATGCGAAGAGGATAGATCATAGCTACTTGGTTGGAGATAGAGTCTTCTTGAGAGTGTGACCACATAAGAGTCCAATCCCTTACGGAAAGGGTTCTAAGCTCACACCTCACTTTGTAGGACCATTTGAGATCCTTGAGAGGATAGGACCAGTTGCCTACCATTTAGCATTGCCACCTAGCCTGTCACGCATCCATGATGTGTTTCATGTATCATTTTTGAGGAAATATATCTATGATGAGTCTCATATTTTAGATTGGGATGCCTTGCAGGTGGAGTTGGATGGGCAGCTAGCTTTGGAGCCCATTAGCATTTTGGCATGCCAGACGCTGGCCCTTCGAGGTTGAGAGCTGGACCAGGTTAGGGTCCAGTGGGATTGCTATGATGAGGTTACGGCTTCATGAGAGGACGCAACACGTATGAGATCAAAGTACCCCCATCTTTTTGATGAACTCCAGGAGGAAGTTCATGCCTAGAGGGGGAGGGTGTGAGGCCCTACCCTAACTTGGTCTAGCAGTTCAGTGATTTTTATGTTGAGACTATTATGGATGCTTTATTTTTATGCATTATAGACTTAGAACTTATATTATTCCATGTTTTGGATAACATTGCTATATGTTGATGCTTCATTTATATGCTTTATGTTATAGAACTCTTTATGATTCTAGAATAAGATAAATTTGAGATGATGTATGTGATTTATGGATTTGTAGGACTTTCCTATGATGATAGAAATAGGATGCATGTTTTATATGGATCAAAATTATGAGAAATATGATAATTGCTTATGTTGAGTTATTTAGATGCAAGATGTATTGATTTAATGTATATTGTATGCAGAGTGTTTGAGGTGTATTCTTAATCATGTGTTTTACATTATATGAAGGTATTTGAAATTACTAATGTGTAATTGAGATGCCCAGGAAAATTATCCATGTGACCATGCAAATATTATGGAGAACCAAACCTAGACCTATGTGCGTTCGTAAAACTAGGGTTTGTCTATTTGGAGAGACAACACCCCATTTGTATCGTATTTTATTTGTGAAAGTGATTGTTGCATGAATGTTAAATTGAATTTTGTTTATTTGTGTAAATCCAACAAGAGACAAGATTTCATGTATAATTTTGTAAAAGTATTTTCTTTGTGTCACTTGACACATGTTTTGATTTATGTTTGAGTTTTTAAATTTGTCTCTTGGAGGGAGTTGTTTAACTATAGTTTTTTCAATTAATTTAATATGATTCCATAAATGCCTTGGGTAAAGAATCTTTGGGATGGTCAACTTAAGTTTGACCCAAAAATTAACTTCAAATGGGTTTAAAAAGGGTTAAATGGACACCTAAGGGGTAGTTTAACAGGGTTTCCTAAAGCCCATAAGGTATACCTAAGGGTTAGGAGTAATTTTTGGCATGTACCAACTCTCATGTGACCTTTTTAACACCTTAAAAAGTGACTTTTCTAAGTTGTGCGAAAATTGAAATTAGAAGGATCATCTAAGTTGTAAACTTTCCCTTTGGATGTGAGATCCCTTTCCCATTTTCTCCTACCTTTCCTTTTCAGTTTTAGAAACTTGTGGGAACTCTCACTAGGGTCTTCTTAAGCAAGAATGAGAGATTTTGTGGGTAATCACCCACTCTCCATTTTTGGAGACAAGGAATATTGAATGAAAAAAAAAATGATAGATTTTGAATTAAGAATTTGGCTAAGGGTAGAAAGGAAAGACTTGTGGAATTGGGCTACTCATCCTCAACAAAACTAGCATACCTTTGGGCAGTTGAAGGTTGGTTCTACCTTTCTTGTAATGTTTTTCATATTGCATGTTGTATTGAAAAAATTGCTTGTGTAAAAGGCTAGTTTTCTTGCATATTTCCCTTGGAAAATTATTTGGTGTTTAGTACTTGTTTCTTGTATGCATTTTATGTGTTTTGGGAGTAACCAAGGCCTCCTACTCTTGGGAGAGAGGATAGCCTTGTGGGTGGTAGGAGTTTGACAACCCTTGAGTGAGAGGCTCTCGTATGAGAGTGATCTCAAGGGATTTCTATGTGACCCTTACTGCATGGCTTGTTTATGCATTTGGGGGTCATAAGGAGGGAAATAAGGCATGAAAGCCTTGGGTGGCATAAGGTTGTGGGGTTGTTAAACTTATGATAAGTTTTGGTTTTCCATGAGGTGGCTTTGTGTTTTACCATACTTGTAGTCTCCTCAGGGTACTTGGTCCACTACCACCCTTGAAAAGACATCACAATGTGTGGTGCAATGTAGTCTTGGTTGGGACTATGATTGTGGTTGTTTTCCCCTGTTTATTTGTGTTTGCATGTGTGTTACCTGTCTAGGGTTTGGTTCTCCAAGCTCGGGGGTGGCTACCAATTAGCCTAGGCTGGGAGGTGAGCACTCCATGGTCATAGCCTATGTTTTATTTGCAGGTGGTTGGAAGAAAGGAAAGAGGACAAGTAGAGGTTGCTAGTTTTATTTGTTACAGAAAAGATTTGGGAATGGAAAATTTATGTTTTTAAGTTGTAGCAATATAATAGGAAATTATGTCATATCTATTTTTCGAAAAGAAATGTATCAAATATTTTCAAGATCCTCATTTAATAGAAATGAGAGATCCATTTGTATTGAAGGTTACTTCATATTTTAAATATACTTTAAAGAGATGAAATATTGTTTTATGCTATACTGCAGAAAAGAAATGAATGTTTCTAGACTTAGTTCCTAAAGTTTTGAAATTAATTCTTTGTTGAGTATTTATCATTTGAAAAGCAAGAAATTTATTTTATTCTTTTATCCTTATGAAATTAAATAGGGAAATAATGCAATGGTTTAGCATGCAAGTCGAAGGCTGGAAACAAACAATTAGATCTGTTTATGGAAGTGCAATCTTAGTTTATTTAAATCTGTGATTTTATTTTAATTGTAGAAAATAAAGTCTAAAGTTAAAAATAACCATCTCTATAGTTTTATTTAATAACTTCTAGATAAATAAAGTTGCTGTTTAGGATTATTAAATTCTGTCATTTGCTTTTTTGTAGAAAAATAAAATCTAGAGTTAAATAGACTAATTGATTTAAATGTTTTCATAGTTCTATAGTTGATGTTTTAAGTTTATTTAATTCTGTTAATTACTTTTGTTGCAAAAAGTAAATCAAAAGTTAAAGGGCCTATCTATTTTAAATAATAACCTATTTATATAGTTGTTGGTTAAGTTATTAAAATCTGTCAGCTAAATATTTGTAAAAAAAATATATATGTTTAAAGGAAATAGTCTATCTATGATTTTAGCAGCAAGTATTTAAAAAAAATAAAGAAAAGATATACATAGATTTAAATATGATGACTTTGACTACTCTGTTAAAAATGTTTCAAATAAGATATCAACACATATTTGCAAATGGAGTTTGCCCTAGCTTTATTATGCAAAAAATAAAATAAATTTATTTATATAAATAAATTTATATACATATATATATATATGTTTATTTGTTTTCATTCTTAAAATATACCTATTATATAATATATGTATATGTATATATATATATATATATATATAAATAGATATATATATACACACACACACACATATATATATATATATATTTTATTATATTTAAAACTAACAAAAAAAATTTAATCAAACAATTTTTTTTAAAATAAATAAATAAATAAAACTTATTTTTTGGGGGAAACTCAGCCCCCGCACAGTGCGCGGCGACCCTACAGCGGCGGCCGTAGCCACCACTGTGGGCCGCAACCCACAGTGGGGAAGGCTTCGGCCCCCCCTCTGTGGGTGGCAGGCGCCCCATAGCACCGGCGCTGCTGGGCTACGGGCCGCATCCCACAGTGGCGGCCAAGGCCGCCTCTGTGGGCCATGACCCGCAAGCTCGGTAGTAGCCGCCCTACGGGGAGCCCCCCACCATTCTCCTTCGCCTGCCCTCCATAGTGTCACCACTCCTCCCCTCCTTCGCGTGCCCTACCATGGGCGCCGTCCAAATCCTTCGGCCTTGCAAGAAAAACAAATCCATGGTTAAGGAAAAATATAAAACCCTAGCCGGTTAGGGCTAGGGTAACTTGTGCTAGCAATAAAGAAAGATAAAAAAAGGGAGGAATGGGATGCCTATTTTATAAAAAAAAATAAAGGCTTAGGGTTGCATGGATAAAATACTTCTATTTTTATTCATATATATATATATATGTATGTATATATGTACATACATATCTATATATATGTATATATGTATATATGTATATACATATATACATATATATATAGATATGTATGTATATATATACATATATATATATATATATGTATATATATATATATATAATAAATAGATTGAGATGTTTTAAATTAAATTATTATGAAGTTAATATTTAATTTAAATTAATTAGATTGTGATGTTTCAAATAATATATTTATGAAGTTGGTATTTAATTTAGATTAAATAGATTGAGATGTTTTAAATTGAATATATATGAGGTTAATATTTAATTTAAACTAAATAGATTGAAATGTTCTAAATTGAATTAAAAAATTTAGGGATTTTAAATCTTGTGCAAATTATGACAGTATGAATTTAATTGACCCTTTTGTCGATTTAGTTTTAAACACAATTTAATTATTGATTGAAATATAATTTTAGACATTACAAGTAAAAGTTCTAGGATACTCCAATGAGAATTGAAGGTGATTGAAGGTGTTGTCATTGATGGCAACCTTGCAGCATTGTGGAAACCAACAGGCACAACCACCAGCAGGCACAGGCACCGACACTGGCACCGACAGACACTTCATCGACATCCCAACTGACAGGAACAACTTTTTGTATTTAATTTTAATATCTTTTGTAAGACAACATGGCATATTGTAACAGACTCATATATGTATGAGGTCTTGTAAATTATTTTGATATAGATGAGAAGTAAGGTAGCATGGATGTAGAAATGATAAGCGAATATTAAGGCAGATTTTATATAAGGGTTTATGGTTATAGTATGAGCTTAAATCGGTACTGAACTTGGCATAACAGATGCTGAATTATAGCAGTACATTATATTGGATTGTCATAATCCATTTTGTAAGTTAGTGAGACTTCCTTTTGTAATTGAGCAGTGAGCTCTAGACAGTTGGCCTTCCTGCATGTGCAGGCCCCTCTTGTAAGTAATATCCATTCATTGGCCAGTGAGTGAATATTGTGGGTCACAAATCCCACCAAATTTTTTCCCACACCGGGTTTCCTCGTTAAATATCTTGTGTTATGGTGTGCTTTCTATGTTGTCTTTATTGTTCCTATTTACTGCATTAATTCTTGTTTACCGGTACACTATTTTGGAATACAAAATACTTAATAAGGTTAAATATTATGTAAACTGGTTAGATACTGATTCACCCCCCCCCCCCTCTTAGTATCTTTGGACTATAATCAATCCTAACAAGTTTGTGGACCTATACGTTTTCTCTAATGGAGTAAATGTAAGAACTAGGGGTTTCAAAGTCAAAAATAGAGAAATCAAAGAAACTTTATGTGTTTTAAGAAGTTTGAAATACATGCTGAGAAATGAAATTACAACCAAATATGGAGTCACAGCCCCTATGCTTTTCTTAGAAGATTAAATAAATAGTCATAGAGACAAATGGAAGCTTGGATTATGTAAGAGAACAATATCTATGACTTTATTTGCAAAAGTTTGAATTGGAACTTTCAATCGCACAAAAAATCAACAAAATATGTCTTTCAATCAAATTGGGTAAATTTCAAAATGGGTTTTTTAAATGCAGGAAATGCAAAGAATTACTAGAATCAACCTGCAAAATCATCTAGGAAACTCCACAACAGAAACCATTATGGTGGCGCATACCATAGAGAAGTAAAGCAAAGATGCAAGAATGAAAAAATGTGTGGCAGCTATGTGTTCAGGCTTACTATTTACCCTAAGATGTCGACTTTGACTTACAATTTTTGTCTTTCTTTATAAACAATATTGCTTATATTTATTTCCCCTTTGAAAAACAATGTCATAATATGCCTTGTAACTTAGCATTGGACTTACAATGTAAATATGTTTCTAAGTGGTATAATTTTGATCACTTCAACATATATTTATGTTAAGCTAGAGTGTTTAAATGCTTTAGGAATGGGTTAAGGGAGTTATTGAAGATTATTGTTGCAAAATTTATGAGTTTGAGGGTATATAGGGGAGTTAGGAACAATTGTGGACATAAGGGGAGTATCTAGGAATTGTTTTGGAGACAATTTGAGAGGGTTAAATGCATTTTTTGAGGAGTCCTTCTGATGGAAATGGTCAAAGCTAAATTTTTCTCCATTTTGGAGTCTTTTAAGAAGCTTGAAAATAGGCTTTTTGAATGCATTCGACCAGGGTATTTTTTTGTTCTTTTTTTCATGCAACTGCTTTGGAAGCATAAGTATTGTTCAAACTTCATTTTTGAAGGCAATTCTTACCAGTCGTTTCTTGTTGTTTGTAACTTTTTAGAGTTCTTTTGACAGAAGTGACAAGTTTGTAACTCACTTTCAGAGATTTATACAACATTGTAACACCTTTTTTTATAGTAATAGAGCATTTTGCCTTCTCAATCTTCTGATATTGTGTTCTTAGTGACTGATGCAATTTCATGTGAAATATTTTGTCCTTGTAATTGTATCTAATGTTAGCACCTTTATGCAGGAATTCATACATGTTTGCAGGTTATGAGTTGTGTCAATGATAAAATTAGTCTCAATTTGTGAGAAAGTGTCTTTCTCCTACTAGAATTATGATTACCTTAGCCTTCTTATAGATTGTTGATGCAAAGATTATGAAATACCTAAGTTGTGCATGAAATTTTTTTGTTACTGGTCATATTGTGTGTTAGTCAGTTGTGCAAGTTTCAAATTATTAGTTTGGTGCATCACCTTAGGAAGTAGAGTTTTATTTTCATGTTTCCTTCTTACTCTTTACTCTATAGAAAGAATTAGTTTAGGTAGTTTAGGTGAAGTATCATCAAGAGTCGGCTTACACTGGAGGTTTGTTATCACTATAGGTTACCCACAACCTCAGAATGTTCCAATGTATCATAAAGTTTTCTTAGTTAATAGCTTAGCAAAGGGTGCAAACTTGTGTTATAACAATAATATAAATGTAAATTGATTTTTTTAAAATGGAAAAGGGTTCACCGATCAAATATCTAATTTTAATCAGATATCCCATCCCTATGGGTATTTTTATACCCAACTAAGACAACCCATGGGTCATTTTTACCCACGAGTTTGAGCAAAAAGAAGCGATCTGATATTGGATTTAACCAAATATCCAATTTCTAAAGTATTTTTTGCAAAATCTTGGCAATAGGTATGTTTTTTTTTTATTTCCTTATATTTGCATGATTTATTCATAATTTTTTATTTGTTTTTTAATTTTTTTTATATGAATTAGGTTTTTTTTTATTTCAAATATGCTACATTTTGAAAATTGTTAATTAAATCCAAATTTTCAATTTCAGTCGGGTAAAATGGGTGATAACAATGACAATCCACAACCACCAAACCCTCCCTCAATTCAAGATTTAATTGGTCAAAATTTGAACCAATTGAGGGGAATAGCTAATATTTACAATATAATCCCTCGTCTATCCTCGATGTTAATTGCAGTAAATGAGCTATAATAGACAATGTAGAAACTGTCACCATTAAACACAATTCTATTATTTTGTGGTGAGAGGCCATGAGGGATAAATATGTAGATGGCTTGACCTATGATCAGGTGAAGGAGCTTGAGATATTTAAGACCAATATTTCTGCCCCACTTATTAATCTTTGCACTAGATAGCCTGTAGATGTGGAAAAAACAAAACTTTCCATCAAATGGTGTCAAAATGATGATATTGTAAAACACTTTTGGGATCGTTGGTGGATGGTTTTTGATAGACCACCCAACAAAAATCTTAATGTGTCATTCTACTTCATCAAAAAATTGTATGTTGAGTTTGTTTTGGGCAAGCATGTCAACTACTTTGATATCAATCCTTTCCAGGGTGTGGGGGGAGGTATGCCTCAGGATAGACCTAGGGTAGTTTGAGTATTATAGGGACCATACGTTCCCCCTCCTCTCATTGATCCCCCATGTCCAATATAGCATCCATATATTATTGTTGAGGTAGCATCGTGAGCTATATTGGCTAGTCACTCTTTGTGTAGCCTTTTTATCTCTCAAGCTAGGGCACTATCTCAACCTTTTAGTGATCAGGTGGTGCTGACTCACCCTCCTCAGCTCCACATATTTGTGTGTTGCATACTTGTGCTATGTGCCATCAAGTATTCTTAGGTCCTCTTGGACAACCTTTTGATACTCCCATAGACACAACTGATGACTCGGTATAGACACAACCTTTTTTTTTGTTATTTTCCAGATTTTAGATTTTTTTGATTTTTGTCTATACATCTCGTACGATATTTCCCACAGGCTGAAACGACAAATTGCAGGTGTCATAGGAACTAGAATCCTATCTCGTATGAGCTAGAATCCTTTATCATACGAGTTTACATACTATCGTATGATTCTGTATTTTTTTGGTTAAAAAGACAAAAGAAGCAAATTTTATGATTTTGGTTTTCTGTTTAAATTGATAATTCTGATGACTAACCTTGGTTGTTTATCTGTCTATATTAGAATTTTTCATAGCCTAATCAGTTTTTGCAGAATGCTTGTCAAAGAATATGCTTGTTGCACAAAGACAATAAGACTACTAATTCATTGTCTTTGTAGGTTGCCTAAGGAAAATTGACCAAACATTGTGTATTCTTTCAATTCATTTTTTTTAGGCACCTAAATTGCTATCTGGTTAAAGAACAAATCTATCTTTCATGTTTTTTTAGAAAATTCTGAGAGGTAGGAGAGTATGCTCTTGTCTTTTTCTAGACAATAAAAAATCTAGACCCTTGAGGATTTTTCTTTGTTTGAGATTTGTACATCTTTAGCAGGCCTACCCTCCCGAGGGGTTGAAAAACTCTTAAAGTCGTTACGGCCGGTGTGAGGGGAATGACCTAAGTGGGAATGACTAAATGCCAAGTACTCCAACCCATTATAAAATAAACGTGATTTGATGAAAATCAAGTCAACAACAGTGCTCGAGAATAGCTCTCCTTTGTACCTTCGGGTATATTAAACCTTGGTTTTCAAGACTGGGAGACCTCTTAATTGAGTTTACACCTCGACATGCCGAACAAATCCCTTACTAGTTCTAATTAAAATTAGAAGCTACCTGGTTCACCTCCGAAAGGGGGGATAATCTTTGTGCAAGAGAGATAGTAACTCTCCCAAGACACTTGCCATATCATGCCCCCATTAGTGTTTGGAGTTGGCTAATATGGTGTTGAGAATCCATTGCGTGAGACTCAGCAGCCGTATTCTGATTAGCTATTGGGTGTGTACCCAAGTTAGCAAGCAAAGGTTTTCTTCTCTCACCAAATTCCTTAGGGTTTGCATGTTGTGATTGGAGTCACAATTTATACTACGTGTTTTTTGTGTTTTCATCCTTGAAACAAAAACTAAACTACAAAAATTGGAGAAGACAAGAAACAACTCAGTGATTAGAAACTCTGTCCATGTCAGAACTAGTCCATCCTAAGTTGAAACTCTGTCTATATCAGAACTAGTCAGTCCTAAGTCAAAACTTTGTCTGTGTTAGAGCTTGTCCATCTTAAGTCAAAACTCTGTCCATGTCAGAACTAGTCCATCCTAAGTCAAAACTCTGTCCATGTCAGAACTTGTCCATCTTTAGTCAAAACTCTGTCCATGTTAGAACTAGTCCATCCTAAGTCGAAACTCTATCCGTGTCAGAACTTGTCCATCCTAAGTCGAAATTCTATCCAAAACCAGTCTATCTAAGTCAAAAATCAGTCCATCTCAGAATTTGTCATACTCAGCAATCGAAAAAAAAAACTCAGAATTTTTAGTCTCTGTTTTGTGAACAGTCATACGAGTCTGGTAAATTGTCATCTTGCACCAAATCCTATGTCATACGAGTCTACTGATTTATTGGCCTGCACCAAATCCTATGTCATACGAGTCTTTTCATCTGTCATCTAGAGCTAAATTTTGTGTCCTATGAAACAAAATTACACCGATTCTTTTGTCATCCTACACATACCCATATGTTGTATGGTATGAGGTAGCTACTTGTATAAAACATAAGTATTGTCATCCTGTATCTGCTAAATTATTGTCTGGTTCAGTAAATCCTGTCATACAAGTCTCTAGTTTTGTCAGAACAAAACAATCAAACTTTCCTAAAAATAGTCTACAATGAACATAATACTAGTTATCATTATCCTAAGCATAAACATATCAAGATAGTGTACCTCTGCCATTTGTGTTACATGATTTGGTCGATCATCTTTTCAGCTAGTTCAATCAACTACCTATCAAACCTAAGTCACTTAGATAACGTCTTACATAGGATAGATCATTCCTGAAACCAAACTGAATCTTACACTACTCTTAGAATCAACTTAGATAGACATCTTATACATGATAGATCTTTCCTAAAACCAAACTAAAATCTCATTCATTTCTCTCAAACAATACGTTAACCAAACAACTAGCTCTAAAATTGATCTTGACCTTTGTATCACAAACAACTTTAGGTCACACTAATCCATAAAAATGCCTACTCAAACCAGGAGTTCTCACAAGAAAGAAGCCAAAGGCAAAGGACAACCCTTCTCATATCAAGATAACCCATTTTATGTGGAAGATCCACTCACTGACATACCTTCATCATCAGGCAGACCAATTTTTGATGAACCTAAATCTCCCACTATATATGAGATGAAACACAATGACAACAACAAAAACAACCATAATTTTAATGAAACCGACAATGATTCCTCATCAAGTGAAGCTGAAGAAGACACAGAACCCCCAGAAAAAGATATTCTTGACTGTAAAAAGGACAAGACTTTAGAAAAATGATGAAAGCTATCCTGGCTCGAGAGAAGGAATACTATTTCTTAGAACTAGCAAAACAAGGTGCCAAACTTCCTACTGGATATGATGTTCAGACAATCATTACTAAAAAGGAAGAATTTCCTATACTCATGGTACACAAACAATTACAAGCCTTACGGATGGAGGTCACAGAATTGAAGAATAAGGATAAAGCTCCAAAACAATATTCTCTAGAAACAATATGTCCCTTTCCATTTGACAAAAATCTATACATGCCTCTATTTCCTTCACGAGTTGAAATCCAAAAATTTGACAAATATGATGTTACCTCGGATCCTCAAGATCATGTCAGGGAATTTTGTGTTGCCTGTATGGAGTTCATGCATGGTCAAACATACCTCATGTGCCTTTTCCCAAGGAGTTTAGGGGGTCAAGAAATGGAATGGTTCTGAAGTCTACCCAAAGGAATAAAAATGTTTGAAGAACTAATCCAACTATTTTTACAACAATACTCATACAACATTCGACATCCTGTGACTATGATCGAGCTTTGCAATACTAAACAGAAAATAGGGGAGCCTCTTCTTACTTTCCTCCAATGCTAGAGAAAGATGTTTTCTAGGTATTCTTGACCTATCCTAGACTCTAAGAAAATGGATATAATTGTCAATAACTTGGTCCTTGAAATGAAGTATAGTGTGCAAATGCAAGTACACCCATCATTTAACAAAATGGTAGATAATGCCATTCGAATGGAAGATTTTCTCATAAAGAAGGGAGATATCTCACCTTGAAAAGAAACACAACCAGGATCTAGCTCCAAAGAGAAGAACAAGTATTGGAAATTTGGCAAAGACAACAACAAGAATGTTGTTAATGATGGAGTAGTAGATAATTTTAAAGCTAACACAAAGCCCACAATATTCAACTTGGCCAGTGGCACACAAGCACTTAAAGCTATTGAGGCTACAACAGAAAATCCACCAAAGAAAACAAAAGAATGGTTCAAAGAAAAGCCTTGGCTTTCCAAACCTAAGCATGATTTTACTCCTCTTGAAGAATCATATGAATCCACTTTCATAACGCTATTGGCAAACAACTTGATAATGCTACCAGATAACTCCAGACCATATGATCCAGAAGTCAAACCAAGATGGTGGAGAGAAAATTAATATTGTGACTTCCATCAGAATAAAGGTCATAACATAAATAATTGCATGAAGCTAAAACATGAGATTCAAGATCTCATAGATGCTGGTAAAGTTGTTGTTGGGAATCATCCAACCAATGCTGATCATAAAACATTTAAGGACCCTTTATGATGGGAATGGGCTTGGGATAGACTAGCCTAGCCTATGCTCTTTGATCCTCTCCTTGGATCACCAGGTGTTGCAACCACACCCTAGGGTCTCTAGGTCTTCCCTTTCTTATGGGATCCCCTAACCTTGCCCAATCTTCCCACAAACAACATGTGATTCTTCTCCTAAGCTCTCACCTACTCACAAGCTTCAAAAACCCTTACATAAACTAATAAGGGTTTAACTCTTCCTACACCTTCTTAGGTTCTAGCAAGGATAGGATAGGTCTTTGGCATGTTTCTCCAACCACTCATGTTCCCCCAAGAGGTTTTGACATTCCTTCTTGTTACCGATTTCACAATTTTGCTTCTTTCCTACAAAATAGGGCTATAAGGAATGAGCCCCTATTAGGCCTCCATTCCAGACTTTTAGGGCTTCCTCTTGCAAAAAATGCAAAAACTTGTAAAACTTCCCAAAGGGACTGCTATTCATTTATCAAAGGCTCAAGGATTTTCCTAGTTTTGGGCCCCCAAGTGTCCGTACACTGCCCGAGGTGAAATTAAGGGTTTTTAAGGGTTTTTTAGGCCTGCCAGGGTCATAGAGTTGGGTTATTGTCTTCACCACCTTGTCTGGATTGGTGAAAGCTCCTCCTTCTCACCAATGATGCTCCACACACCTCTCTTCAACTCCTCCAAAGGGTGCCTCCTTCCTTGTCCTTCCTTTCTCTCACGGACCTCTGCAACCTTGACCCTTCCTAGCTGAGCACAAACCAGTTTCACCTAGGAGTGGGTTTTTGAAAGGTTTTCCTGCATTCTCTAGGGCCCTGCTTCCTCTGAGATATTGTACAGGGTCTATACTCCTATAATCCATGGTTTCATGGTGTTTCCACAATGGGGATAGGAGTTACCAACCCATTTTCACAAAGCAGTCCAAAAGTGGACAGTGAAGAGGTAACTACAAAATATTTACAAAGCACACAACGCCTGCGAAACAAAACCTAACCTAAATGCTCAAAATGAAAGTATAAACACTATACAAGACTCTCAACATAGTTTAGTTTCTAGAACAATCCATTATCAATCCTTTAATGCTCCATTTGTGCTGACTGGCAACAAAAACACAGTCACAGTCAAGGTGTTTTTCCTTTGGTCGTACAATCTGACATCCAACCCCTCATTTTAGGGTTCGCAAAAATTTATAATACCATTGCCTCGGTTTATGTGCCAAAGTTAGGGTTCCCAATGCCAAGCTAAGGTTATGACCAATTTGGTGGAAAAGTTGCATGACAACTTTGAAAAGTTGTCATGCAACTTTTTGCAACTTTTAAGCAACTTTTAAGCAACTTTTGCAATGTTGCTTTTCTTGGCTTTTTGGCCTTTATTAGGCTATCCTCTGGACACAACCATGCCAAAAGGACCCCAAACTCATCAATAGGCCCACATTCCCTCAACCCCAAGAGAAAACTCAACCTAGACTTGTGAACCTAGGACATAAACTAGGACCTAAACAAAACCAATGAGCTCTTGGCTCTTATTACATTACATGGCTTCATGAAGAAGCAAAATCACAACAAAAACAAATGGTGGGAGCCCTTAGAAGGGTTCTCTTGCACCATAATCCCCCTCTACACAAAACTAAGGAACTAGGGGAGAGATGAGAGCTAGATCAAAACCAAGTTTCTTGAACCTGCCCTCTTCAACCCAAGTAGCTTCAGACATAGGTTGACCTGCCCACTTCACCTAGTGTTCCTTGTAGACCTGGTGTCTAGTAGACTTCTTCACCCTTGACTCCAAGATCTTCTCTACTATGGGCTACTTCACTTGAGGCAAGGCATTCACATCTATGTCCTGCAACACCTTAGCTTGATTCTCAGTTTGCCCTGCTATTTCACCTTTGTATAATATCAAATCAGCAACATTGAAGACTGGTGATATAGCCAAATCTAAAGGAAGATCCACCTTGTAGGCGTTCTCACCATATTTGGACAAAATTCTACAAGGTCCTACCCTCTTCATTTGCAGCTTAGTAGGCTTTCTGCTTTGCATTCTAGCTTTACTTAAATGGACCATCACATAGTCACCCACTTTAAACTAAACCTCTCTCCTTTTCTCATCCACTTTAGCTTCAGTTTTTGAGTAGACTCTAGGATGGCTCTCTTGACCTGTTCTTGTACTTCCTTGATGGTTTGAGTGAAGTCCTCTACTTTCCCACTCTTCATCTCCATTGAACCAAGTTCTCTTAGTTCACACACCCCTCTAGGATGTCTTCCATAGACAACCTCAAAAGGACTCCTTCCAGTGGTCCTATTTACACTATCATTGTAGGTATACTCAGCTTATGGAATAACTAGATCCCAAGTCTGCCCATACTCCTTGGTTAGACACCTTAGCAAGTTGCCTAACACCCTATTAATGACTTCAGTTTGACCATCAGTTTGTGGATGGTAAGCTGAGCTAAATGATAGATTAGTTCCTAGTCTTCTCCATAAGGTTTGCCAAAAATGGCCCATGAACTTGCTATCCCTATCTGAAACAATACTTAATGGGAGTCCATGAATCCTTACAATCTCCTTAAAGAAGAGATGTGCAATATAACTAGCATCATGAGTAGTTCTACATGGAATGAAGTGGCTCATCTTAGAAAACTTGTCTACCACCACATAGATGCTATCCATACCTATCTTTGTCTTGGGGAGTCCTACCACAAAGTCCATGCTCACACACTCCCAAGACCTATTTGGGACTGGTAATGGCTGATAGAGGCCTGCATTGCTTGATCCTCCTTTTTCCCTTTGGCACACACCACAGTGCACCACATACCTTCTCACATCCCTTGGCAACCTAGGCCAATAGTAGTATCTTTATACTAGATCAAAAGTTTTATTGATTCCAAATTGTCTACTTAGGCTTCCATTGTGTTTCTCTTGTATGAGATTTTCTCTCATGGATCCTCTAGGCACACATAACTGATTTCCTTTGAACAAGAGATAATTTTTAAGAGTGTAATCTACATACTCACCATGAAAATGATTCTCAAACTCCTTGCAGACCTTGTAGGTTGATGAGAAGTCTTCATCTTCTTACCTTGGTTGTAAAAATTTCAGCATTTGAGCTTGAGGAATTTGATCTTGTTGCTACAATTAAAACAGATTTAGCTTTCAAAGCATCATCATCTACAACATCTTCATCATCAGATGATAAATCTGATTGGAAAGCACTTTATGCAAGAGAACTTGAAGACATCAAGAGGGAAAATGAAGAACTGGAAGAACTTGAAGCACTATTTGCAAGGAAAATGCCTAAAGGTCCTATTGGAAGTAAGTATGAAGGTAAAGCACCCTTTAAATGTTTTAACTACAATAAAATTGGTCATATGGCATCTAGATGTCCTGACAGACGTGCAAGATTGAGAGAAGAAGCTAATAGAACATATAAGCCTAACCCTAAATATCAGAGATACAAATTTAAGAAGAATGGAGAAAAATCATGTTACTATGCTGATGAAGGAGTTACTGATGATTCTGATGAAGAACCGAGAGACAATGGATGGGCTTTTGTTGCAATAATAGAAGATCAATTGGCACCTATTGTTCCACCGGTAGAGTAGACCTTGACAACTAAAGTGGAAGAAAAGGATGAATGGATTATAGATTCTGGATGTTCACATCATATGACTGGTGATAAAAGTAAATTGTTATCTTTTCAGGAATACAATGGAGGTCTAGTAAGATTTGGAGATGACAAAGCTTGTTTGATTAGAGGAAAATGCACTATATCTTTTGATGGTAAGCACAATACTAACAATGTTTATTATGTTGAAGGTTTGAAGCATAATCTTTTGAGTGTTGGTCAAATAGTTGAAAAAGGATTTCAGTTACAATTCAAGAATGGTAAATGCAAAATCATGAATAGAACTAGTTTGGAAATTGCAATCGGTAATCATACTAGAGGTAATATCTTTCATTTGAATAACAGTGAAAAGACATGCTTGATTGCACATATTGATGAAAGTTTGTTATGGCATAAAAGACACTATCATGTGAATTTTGATTGCATTGTAAAGATTAGTTCATCTAAGGCAATAAGGGATTTACCTAAGATTGTAAAACCTCATAATCCGGTATGTAAGGAATATCAAATGGGAAAACAAGCTAGAACAACTTTCAAGAGTATTTCTGAGAAAACCAATGATGTTCTTGATTTAATTCATACTGACTTATGTGGTCCGGCAAGAACAAGAATTCTACAAGGAGATAGATACTTTATGATAATCATTGATGATTATTCTAGAATGTGTTGGGCTACTTTTCTCAGGGAGAAATTAGAAGCTTTTGGGAAATTCAAATTATTCAAGGAACTTGTAGAGAATGAAACCGACAAGAAAATCAAATGTTTAAGATTAGATCAAGGAGGTGAATTTACATCTAAGGAGTTCAATACATTTTGCGAAGTGAATGGAATTAGAAGACAACTATCAGCACCCTAGACACCTCAGCAAAATGGAGTTGTGGAAAGGAAGAACATAACTATTCTGGATGCAGCTAGAAGCATGATATCAGAAGCAAATCTACCTCATGTGTATTGGAGAGAAGCAATGAATACAACGGTTTACACTTTCAACGGAGTTCACATCAAAGGTGAAATCGGTAAGACACCCTATGAATTATGGTTTGGTAATATTCCTACTCTTAAGTACTTCAAAATATTTGGAAGTAAATGCTACATTAGGAGATATGAGTATATTGGTAAATTTGATCCTAGAAGTGATGAAGGAATATTTCTTAGTTATTCATCTAAGAGAAAAGTATAGAGATATTTTAATAAAAATTGCAGAAAATCATTGAGAGCACAAATGTGAAGATAGATTAACAATTTAGAAGAAATTCAAGGTTTATGGACTCTGAACCAGTAGTTGAGATAATCAGAAATGAACCTATACAAAGTGCACCGGTATAGAATATTGATCCAATCACACCGACATCATCAGAGAATTCCACGGTGATTGGAGAATAACAGCAAGTGAACATACCCAGGTATGTAAGACTGAATCACTCTGAAAGTCATATAATTAAGAATAAGTATCAAGGAGTTATGACAAGGGGAAGACTGGCAAATGAAGAGGTATGTCTAATTTCTCAAATTGAACCAGCATCTGTCATTGAGGAATGTGAAGATAAAAATTGGATTAAAGCTATGGAAGATGAATTGGAACAAATTAAAAAGAACAATACGTGCACATTAGTTTCCCGACCTAAAAAAAAAATGTAATTGGAACTAAATGGGTATTCAGAAATAAACTTAATGAAGATGGTAAGGTTATCAGAAAAAAAAGCAAGATTAGTGTGTAAAGGATATTCACAGAAAGAGGGAATTGATTACAATGAAACCTTTGCACTTGTAGCGAGAATTGAGGCAGTCAGATTATTTCTTGCATTTGCAGCACACAAGAACTATGAAGTATATCAAATGGATCTTAAATGTGCATTTCTAAATGGTGATCTTGAAGAGGAAGTTTAAATTGAACAACCTAATGGATTTTCATTGACAAATGATAAAGATATGGTTTGTAGACTAAGGAAAGCTTTATATGGATTGAAGCAAGCTCCTAGAGTTTGGTATGCTAGATTGGACAAATATCTTATGAAGCTTGGTTACACTAAAGGTAATGCTAACAACAACTTATATTTCAAAGTGACTAACGAAGGCATTTTGGTTATTGAACTTTTTGTTGATGACATCATTTATGGAGGAGAAGATGGATTGTGTAAAGACTTTTCTAACAAGATGCAGGAAGAATTTGAAATGTCTATGATTGGAGATATAGAATTCTTTTTAGGATTGCATATTTCAAAGACTGATAAAGGTATATTCTTATGTCAATCAAAGTACTTGAAGGAATTACTGAAGAAGTTTGGTATGGAAAACTCTAAACCGGTAAGTACTCCTATGACTACAACTAATAAACTATCATTGAAGGATGATTCAGCTCTTGTTAATCTGACAAGATAAAAATCTAAAATTGGAGGTTTACTATATTTGACACAAACAAGACCTAATATAATGAATGCAGTGTGTATTGTTTCAAGATTTCAAAGTAATCCTAGAGAAAATCATGAATCGGCAATGAAAAGGATTTTTCGGCATTTACAAGACACAACAAATCTTGGTTTATGGTATCCTAAAAAAGAAAATTTTGATTTATGTGCATACACCGATGCTAATTGGGCAGGAGATGTAGATGATTGAAAGAGCACCACCAGCGGGGCATTATTTCTTGGTAGCAGATTGATTTCATGGTTGAGCAAGAAATAGAGTTGTACATCATTATCAACATCAGAATATGTTGCAACAGCAACTAATTATACTCAGGTATTATGGATTAAGCAAATGTTGAAGGACATAAAGGTAAAATGCAAAGAACCTATAATCATCTATTGTGATAATTCAATAGCAATTGATATATCTAAGAATCCGGTATTTCACTCGAAAACTAAACATGTTTCTATCAAATACAATTTTCTGAAAGAGAATGTTGAAGCAAAAGAAGTGAGATTGGTTTATGTGAATACTAAAGAGCAGATTGCAGATATCTTTATTAAGCCTTTGCCTAAGGAAACTTCTGAATATCTCAAAGAGCATCTTGGGGTTATACCCTCACCAGTAGAGACTTAGACAGTTGATGCTTGGCATCAAACCGACAGAATTTACACATTAACTTTTTTCTGACTTTGATGGAGGAGAGCTACTTCTCAGGGGGAGTAGTTGGTATTTGTAATTAGTTCAATGAACTGGTTGTATCTGGTATTTGTATTGCTTTAGCATTTTTTGTCAAAGGGGGAGAGATATTTATGGAAAAACATTAAAACATTATCCTTTGGGGAGAAATTATTCATTGGGGGAGAGATACTTACTCTCTGCATTTGTATTTTTGATTTCTGGTATTGATCTATTCTGGAGATTATTGGTTTTTGGTTTTTGGCATTTCTACTTTGGCACTTAGATGGTTTTTCCATCTTGTGTTGCCATCAATGCCAAAGGGGGAGATTTTTGGTATTATGGATATGTTGCATTAGTTTTGTCATTGATGTCAACACTTATCAACACTTATCCTTTTGGAGATCTTTGGTTATGTTCACCGGCAAGTTCAGTGACTTATGCACAGTCACTGGTATTTGGTTCACTGACAGGTTTGTTCACTGGCACTGAGGATGACTTGTTATCATCTGGAGATCACTTGGTTATGTCAAAGACATAGTTTGGGCACTTTGTTTTGGTGATTTGGTTATTGGTCTAATCGGGTTGACATATTTGTTGTTACCGGTAAATTGGTCTAGGTTATGGACCAGCATGTGTTATCTATTCCAAATCAGCACGACACGCTGTGGAGATGGTTTAATCAATCGGTATTGATGTTGAGCTGACATGATGCATTGCATCTTGACTTACTTGTAATTGATTTTATTGTAATATTCTTAGTGAGTCGACCTACACATTTGGTCTTAGGTTTTGGTATATATTTAAGATCTCATTTGTGAGATTAACAAATGGTATGTAATATGGTATGGTAAGATTGTGATATTCAGTATATGCGAATATAAGAAGAGCTACTCACACAGACATCATTTGAAGGTTCAAGGAAGGTTTGAAGGAGATATTCAGAGCTTAACCAGTATTGAATCCAACATTGGAGATGCTACTTTGAGAATTACATTATCATTGGATTTAATCATCCAATTGTAGTCAATGTGACTCCCTTCTTGTGATTGAGCAATGAGCTCTAGGCAGCTAGCCTTTCTACATGTGCAGACCCCATTTGTACACACATACTATCTACAGTAGTATCATCTGATTGTGGGTAAGGTTTCTCACCATGGTTTTTCCCCTTAGAGGGTTTCCATGTACAAATCTCTGTTTTATGTGTTGTGGATGTTGTTTCTCTTTCTATTTTATGCATTAAGCTCCACCGGTATTAATATTAACTCTTAATCTGTTAAACGACATCAAGTTTGGTTTACCGGTATTAAGTATCAAGTTTGATTAAGTTATATTTGGGTTGAAATTATTAGACAACTGATTCACCCCCCCCCCTCTTAGTTGCCTCCGGGTCCTAACAGTGAAAAGATCAATTTAATGCTTGTTCTTGTGAATTTGATCTTGTGAATTTGGTCCTAACAATGAAAAGATCAATTTAACGCTTGTTCTTGGGTCCTAATAGGTGGCATTAGAGATCAATTTTTTTTTAGCACGAGTCTCCAATTGCAAAAGTAACCAATTCTACTATGCAAGTGAATTTTATGTTCACGCATTTGTCAGCTATACCTATGCTTTTTCCTTCTATTTATTTTATTTTATTTTATTTTTTATCTTAAAATTTAAAAAAACCTAGACATTTTTAGCAAGTTTCTAATTTTGGCAAGTTGTCATTTTTAGCAAGCTTCTAATTTTGATAGGTTTTCATGTTTAGTAAATTGCCATTTTTACAAGCTTCTAATTTTGGCAAGTTTCCTTATTAGTAAGTTATTATTTTAGCAGGTTTCTAATTTTGAAAAGTTTTCATTTTTAGCAAGTTTCCAATTTTGGCATGTTTCCATTTTTAGCATGTTTTCATTTTTAGCAAGTTCCTAATTTTGGTAAGTTTTCATTTTTAGCAGGTTGCCATTTTTAGCAAGTTTCTATTTTTAGCGGGTTTTTTAATTTTGGAAGGTTTCTATTTTTAGCAAGTTGTCATTTTTAGTAGATTTCTAATTTTGCTCAGTTTCTAATTTTGGCAGCTTTTCATTTTTAGCAAGTTCCTCTTTTAAATTTTCTTTTCAAAAAAATAAAACCTTTTGATTTTGTTTCTGATTGTAATTTTGATTTCTATTGTTGTCCCTGTTACTAATGTTTCATTTTCACCATGTGGCAGACAAAGTTTTAAGGAGGAGAGCACACTATCGGTTGAAGACTTAAAATAAATAAAGCTAGTAATCCAATGCTTGTGTAGGGGTAGTGTAATGAGAGCGTTTGTTATTTTTTTTAGATTGGTAAATATAATTAACCATTATTTCTCATGTCTAGGGTACTTGCCCTTTTTTTTGTTAACCCCATTAGAAGGTCTACCTCCCAAAGTATTTATGCAAGTGAGAGGGAATGACCCAAGTGATACTTTAATCTGGTCCGCTATATAAAAAGGGTGTGACGAAAGTCATAGCCTGATGTTGGCGACCCCATTTCTAACCAAAATACTTTGTTCTTAGAGGCTGAAAATCCTGCATCTAGTGGTTTAGAGAGTACACATCTAACCTTGTAGATACCCCTCATGTACCCTTCAAAATGAGATAGGAATCCCTCAGATATGAGATCTCTGGATCTTCATGGTAAGAGATTTGGTGTGCCCATGCTATGGAGGGGAGCCAGTGTCACCAATATCTCTAGTTGTTCATTCTCTTTGAGGTATTTTATTATAGCGGGGACCCCACGGGATGTTTTCCTTTGTATCCTGAGTAGGCCACATGCTTGTTTTCAAAGTGTTTGTGAAAAATTTCAATGTGTTAGACTAGTAGAGTCAGTCCAAATTAGAGCCAACCTAGGCCCTATCATGCGTAGCTCTAATTTTTAGAGTTTTAAAAAATCCAAGGGCATACTGTCTCTATTGTTTTCTTAGTGTTTGAATTATCTTAACTTGACCAAAATTCTTAGAAATAGATCAAACATTCCCAAAAACAACAAAAAATCACAAAACTTTGCATTTGTCTAGTTTCCCTTTTGCATTCACACAAAATACCTTTCGCATTTGTACACAATCAATCTTGCATTTGTCCAGTGACCCTTTTGCATCTATGCAGTCAATCTTTCACATTTATCATTAACCTGCTTCACATCTATCCAGTCTCAGTTTCACATTTGACTGATAAAATAGTGCTTCATGGTACTTTTATATTCATCAACATACTCCTAGGAGTCTTTCAATGCCTATACACAATCCTAGAGCAAGAGAAACCAAATATTTCAAGATTCCTCTTTCAAGCATGAACAAAATCATCCAACTATGTCAAGCAATTGCTCGTTCCAAAGTGATTAAAGCAATACCATATCGACCTCATGTGACTCCCCACCAAGTAGTAAATCAAATGAACAATGACATCTTTCGAGTTTATCCCCGAGGGCTATCTACAGTACAAATCAATGCTAATCAATTTCTTAATATAAATCCCCTACACAATTCAAAATTCCTAGATCCAATGGCACCATATGCTCCATTACCTGTCAAACCTACTCCAAAGAGTCCCATTAAAAACCCATCCTTTTATGCCAAAGTGTTTAATCCTTCCAAGAATCCCCCATGTATATCCAAACTCCTACCCCATATCAAGAGGATAATAGAAGAAATGAGATAGCATAAATCAAGATCAAGGTACCATGACTTTCCAATCCAATCCAATTTTTTATCAAGATCCCACCTATCAAGATTCTTATTTGGATCCTCTCATCCTTTTGTATCCCATTCACAATGATCCTCTTCCATCTCAAGAGAAAAGTGTCCTTCCAAGTCCTATTCAACATCCACCTCCTAAGAAAGATCATGATATCCCTTCTATCCCCTTCAATGCTCCAATTCAAAATCAAGAGAAAAACACAAACTCCAATGATCCTCTTCCATGTCAAGATCAAGGTATCCCTTCATCTCCTTGTCCTAATCCCCCTCATGATCTTAATTCACCTCAATATCCCATCACCCCTATCAAATATAGTCATGAACCACTTATTTATCAAATAGGTTCCTCCACTTTCATTTGATCTGGTTTACTTCATGATCTTATCATTTCTTCTATACCATATCCTCCTCAAAATGGAATCGTGTCTTGTTTTAAAAGCAACAAGTATCTTATTGCTAAAAATATTTGTCAAAACATGGATTTCCAAGGAAAAGGGTTAGGCCTATGTGAATAAGGTATATTAGAACCCCTTCATATCAAAACATATCTCAATTATCATGGCCTTGGCTACATAACTCACTCTCAAAACTTTGGTGTCCTTACTAAATCCCACATTCACTCATCTAAATCCAAGCATACATAGTCCCTATCCTCCGAATCTATTTTGGGTCCTTGTATCCCAAAATCAAATCCTTCCTCTCTTCCATCTATCTTAGGACCTAACATACCTCCATCCACTATCCATGATATCTGTAGTACCCCTACTCGTTTGAACTTATTAGACTCATATTTTATTATTGTTTACTTTTAGTGGATACATTACCATAATGTGTTATTCAGACTTTTATGACATTATTTCATGCTTTATCTGAATATGTGATGCATAATTTATTTGCAGTATTTCAGTACTTGTGATTTATGGCATTTTATGGATTATTGTTATGTATTGGCACTTTACTTTATCTATGCAATGTGTAATTATATGTTGTGTGCCTGTGAGTGTATTGGATGTAAGGGGCCGATTTTCCTTCACTCATTTCAGTGAGATAGGGAACATCGCGATTCTCCTTCATCGGTGTGGTTGTCATGTTTTTAATATTGTATATATGCATGTGTGGTTCAGTGATGCAGGATATTGCAGGTACAAGTACCGGGTAGGTACGGGGTATCGTCTCCACCTGGCTACACAGGTCTGAGCATGCTTATATTTTTTGATGGAAGTAGAGGAGATAGTAGTTGACCCTATTTTACTCATTTACACTCGTGTGAGTATCGTCAGTTGGTCATCCAGTCAGTTAGTTCGACCTTCGTATTTTGTCGTTTGATCTTTTTATATTTGCTTGAGATTTGTTCAGTTTGTGTGTTTTAATGGATTTGATTAATTAATTAAGTTTATTGAGTTATCTCATAGTTGATTTATGTATGCATTGAGATTATAAATTTAATTAATTAAAAGAAGTTATTAAATTAAGTTGCAAACTGCATGATATTAGAAATATATTTTATTTAAATTTTAGTGGAAAAATAAATTAGATTAATTGCATTTATTGTTTCCTAGAATTTTAAATAAATAAAAGAATAAATAAATGAATAAAAGAATTTAATAAAAATTTAGCATTGATTTAATTTCTTTATTTAGAAAATTAATTAATTTGCATGCGAAAAGAAAAGAAAGAAAAATGGTTTTTAATTATTGCATGTTAACTTATCCCTTTGTTAGAAAATTGGAAAAGAAAAGAAAATTGCTTTTATTACTAAATTTAGTTTTTTGGGGAAAAAGATATTCAACCTAGAATTTTAGTTTAAAAAGAGGAATAGGTCATTATTTTAGAATACACAGGAAACAGGTCAGGGATTTAGTTGAAGAAATTTATTTGGAAGCTTGTTGAAAAGATTAGGGCTCTTCTACAGATTTCTTCCAAGAAAGCTATATCAGGTTGGGTGGCTTCTAAAGAAAATAGTTTTATTTCTTTTATCTCTCTGATTGATGTGTGTGTTAAGATGTTTGTTTAATCTAAAATCCTGTCTGATTATTTCTTGTTCTTGGCTAAAGTCCATTCCTAATGTTAATTTCTAGTTTATGGAAGGAAGTTAATT
The DNA here is from genome assembly GCF_030272615.1 of Cryptomeria japonica. Classification (NCBI taxonomy): domain Eukaryota; kingdom Viridiplantae; phylum Streptophyta; class Pinopsida; order Cupressales; family Cupressaceae; genus Cryptomeria; species Cryptomeria japonica. Next base: position 490,639,924 of record NC_081409.1, read on the forward strand.
TTGAGAAAAATTAGGAAAATTATTATGGTAGATTTTTGCATGGAAATTGTAAGATTGGAAGAAAACGGTTTTTTTTACTAGAGAGAATATTTCCTTTTTATTGGGGGTTATTTTTGATATTTGTCTATGGATGTTCTATCAATATTAGTGTAATTTCTGGGTAATTATTAATTACTATGGTAATTGATCTAATTTGTAATTAAATTAATTTCATTTTTATAGGATATGGAGAAATTATCTTATTTAAATCTTAAAAAAAATAAAAATTGTTTCACTAAATTCTAGAAAATTATTTTTAAGAGATTCATTGTAAATTTTGTGTTATTGTAAAAAATTTTAAAAAATAAATAAATATATATATAATAGAAATTTGGCAGGTAGCAACTACCGAGGGTAGTACGTCTACCGTGCGGTAGCAGTACTACCATCGGTAGTATGCTACCAGCGGTAGCGACTGCTATCAGTAGTAGCATGTGTTATCATAAGGTAGCAGTGCTACCGTGTAGAGTAGTTGTGATGTATGGTTTCCTCTTTCTTTTCCCCTGTGCGTACTTTGACATGGCACTTTCGGGTTTCATGGTCGGGGGTTGTGTATTTTGGGTGATTTATTAATTAATTTATAATACATAATATATATATATATATATATATATGAATCTATATATATGTATTTATATATATATTTATATGTAAGTTGTTATTTTTATTATAAGTAATAGGCCGTAGCCGCAATATTATGAATTATTATTATTATTATTATGTTTGATTAGATTGACCCAAGACCTTCCCCATTATGGAAGGCCAAGAGTCACAGCTTAGAGTTCCACTTTTAGATGTCCCTATTGAGAGTTGAACCTGGGTCTCCACAATGAGAACCCATTGTTTTAACTAGTTAAGCTCAACCCCATGGACATGTAAGTTGTTGTTTTTTATTATTATGGGTATTATATTATTTTAGCTTTATTTTAATACTGTGGAAATTAAATTCTAAGTTGTTAAATATATATTTTGTAATATAATTATAAGTGAATTATTTGTAGGTATTCATATAATTATATTATATGAATATAATTTAATTTATAGTTATATTTATATTTTATGAATGTAATTAGATTATAGTTTGGGTGTTTCCAGAAAAAATTGTAAATTTGGAGATTTTACATTTATGCTTGAAAACATTAGGAGATTAATTTTTGTGTGATTGATTTTACCTTATTGGACAAATGACAAAATTGATTTATTTGTATTAATATAGTTGTAAATTCTTATTATCTGTAAATTCCTTATTTCCAAGTTATTTATGCTTTTGGCTATTGTAAGAAAAGATTGCCTGTATTAGGGTCTTGTGTAAATGGTGTTTGCAGTCAAGCTTAATTCCATTGCAATTTTGGTTGAGTTGTCATTATGTCCTATTACTATATCTCCTTGGTCAGGTGTTGTTGTATAACCCTATTGATGTGAGCCATTATGGGTTTTGTCCAAATGGTCAATCTTGGGTTAGTGATTGTGTATCCTTCACCTGTGGTTTGTAAGAATTAGTTATGGTTGTCTGTTTCACCATAGAGTTCTTGTAGAGAGACCTTTCCTGTTAGTGTCCTATGAGAGAGAGTGGCTTTCGAGCGGGGGTCATGCCCAAAGTGGATGACAAGATAACCCATTGAAAGTTAGTAAAAAAGTGATAACCTAATAATATATTGGGGGGAGTGAAATAAATATTAATTAAGATAATGTACCTCGTGCATAGATGAAGTGCTTGTATAGGGCTCATAATGTTACGAGAAGTCTTGGAATGGAAAACTTACCACCTTGTCTTCACGAAAGGATTGGTAGGGTCTGCATGAGACTTAGTTGGAGCCGGAAGCTGGGAGAGGTTACCAGGATAGAGAGTCAGGACCTGGGAGGCCTACCATGGTAACCATCAAGCTATGCGATGACACTCTCTCCTTAGAGTCACTAGTGTTTGTGAGTTGAGTCGCATGGATGTTTGCGGAGTCATGTAGTTCTTTTGTACTTGTCTTATTTTTCTTGCTTGAGGGTTTTCTACTATCTCCTAGCACGGTGGGGTGGTTCCATTTCAGGATCACATGGTCGGGTGGTAGTGCCACTTCCCATTGGATGTTATGGATTGTATCTTCATGCAAGGAAAGGCTTCACTGGTGTTTCTTGGTTCATGGTTCATGTACTAGCTCATGTCCATGATCATTGTTCAGTTGAGACCTTGTGGTCATTGTATCAACTTGTATGTAACCTTGATATTGTAGCTTTGTAATCTGTGGCATTATTGGAAGCCATGTATTTATGGATTTGTAATAGTATGTCAGTGGAATGTATGTTAATTCAGTTGTTTTGATCTTATGTATAAATGTTTAATGGAAATTGAATACATTGGAATACTTTAATTTCTTCATTATGGAATTTAGATGTATGTGTAGTTTTGAACTTAAGCATTTACTTTATTTAATTAAATGGACAATTGGATTTACCATGGTGTTAATATAATCTATGAATAATCTTCATTGGTAACCCTTAGGAAATCATGTGTTAGTCTTCTGATGTGTTATTAGGCATGTAATGGTTATAATTAATACACTTAATCTTTTAAAAAAATTTATTTCACCCTTTAGTTGCCTAGTTGTGTTGTTTTCCTTTAGGGTTCCTGGTGGGGCATTACAATATCCCTAGCTCATAATCCAATTACCCTATCATAAATCAAGATCAACAAAGGTACACATCTTTGAGAACCTTTGATCAATCTACCTACTTCAGATCATCTAAAAGACCTCCATATCATTCTTATTCATCCATGAATCACATTCCCTTTGGAAGCAATTTTGATGCCACACATAAGTCCAAAAATCCATATCCATCAAAAGATCAACATGTCCCATTTAAAAGACATACAAAAACCAAGAAAATTTGATCCAAAAGCAAAAAAGCAATATCCAAAAGGACACAAAAAGGCTCATCAAGCAAAAAGAAAAATCAAAACATGTGGATTCCTAAGTCTCTTATAGAAGCAATCCATTCCAAAGGACCACAAAAGAAAGAAAAATAAAAAACCATTTGGATTCCCAAGTCGCTCATAGAAGAACAATATCCTAAAGAAAAATCAAAATGTGCATCCAAACTTGTTATTCACAAGGCTTCCTACATCCCTCCATCTAAACATATGACACCTTTCAAGTCTATTTTGGGTCCCCATGTGCCAAAATCCACTGTCTTAAATACTCCATCACCTCCTTCATCCATTTTGGGTCCTTATGTTCCTAAATTCAGATCCACTCCAAAATTTTAAAATCCAAAATCCATTTTTTCTCCATCACTCCACCAACCCTCAAGATGTGTGCCAACGTTGATCTTGTAGACATTTTTTTCTTCCCAATCATAAATCTTCTAACACCTATTTTCCATCCTTCCATCCCTCCCATTCAATCCTTTTCATAAATACTTCATCTGCGAAATAGGCATTTGTGTCATTTTGTCACACACTCGCCCATGCTTAATCTTATGTTCAATCCATTTCCTAGATATATAATCATGAAATTATTTAGAATCCAAGGTTGATCCTCTTTAATATTATCTTTTAGTTGGGATGCGTACTCGATCTATAAAGAGAATCACTTGTATCTTGATACCAACATCTTTTGATTACTATATCTCAAATACTTAATCAATTTCTTTAAGTCATTATGGTTTCTTAGGTAAAGATGCGGCTAGTGAAAAATCTAAAATCTTGCTTCAATGCCACTGTAATTCTCTAACCCACATGAGATTCATTTCTTATGAGCCAATGCACAAAAGAATAAATGACAAGAGAAAAGCAATATCAAAAGATCAAAAGAAAAGAATGAGAAAGAAAATAAATACCAAGAAAAGAAAAGAAAAAATGCAATATCAAAATGCTTTGCTTTGGGAACATGTGAGTAAATCCATCCGTGCTATGGATGTCTGGCTAGAAATGGAGAAATATTCATGAGATTACATGGATAAGATCTTTAGGGCTATGGATACTCATTGGTAGCAAGGCTCTATCCAAGATACTTCTAAAGCTAAGGTAACTCATGTAGCTAGTCACACTAGATCCTAAAGATTACAATGATCATATGGACCAAAATGATTGCATTTTCACACACATGGGGAATCAAAGATTAAGTACCTTGATCCAATTTGGTATTTTTCTTCCCTTTTGAGTATGCTTCCTACTCACTAGATATGTTCGATTGAATTTTTCGAAGGTTCTAAGTGTGGGTTGGGTCTCTATCTTTGAAATGTTCAGGAACAGTTATTTGGGTGGCACTAGATGTTGTGATGATTTCACACATCAACCTTTGCAAATGGAGACCTCTATACTCGAGGGAAAGTTCCATCCACTCTATCCTATCTTACCACATCTCCCCTTATCCTTTGTCCATTGTCCATCACCCTATCTACATCCATCTTATTTTTCCACCTTTGATCTCGACGAGCCTAAGGATCTTCATAAGAAACACACATCCTATTTTCTTCAACTTATCCACACCCTTTAGTCCATATCCCTTACCTTATCCATTTCTTACTTCCATCATCTATGTTTTGGCATTCTACACTCTTATGAGAATAGTTGGTGTTGTCATTGATGGCAACCAACTGGCAACTTACCGGCAATTAGTTTCTACATGCTCGACATCACAAACTTCATACACTGGCAGACACCGACATCGGTAGGCACTTCACAGGCATTCAGATTACATCGGCAACAGAGCATAATGGCACTCCAGCTGACACGAAATAAGGTTTTTGTTTATATGAATTGTTTTTTAATGTAATTATCTTTTGTAAGCCGACATGGTATATTGTAAAAGACTCATCTATGTATAAGATCTTATATTATGAGAGAGAGAGAGAGAGAGATAAGGAATTGTGATGTGTGATGAGACAATTTTGTATAAGGTGATATAGTTGACAGTGAAGGTTTTGGTTATTGACTGAGCTTAAACCAGTACTGAACCTGGTATTAGAGATGTTATTTTGAGCAGTACATTGTATTGGATTTGATAATCCATTTTGTAGTCAGTGTGACTCTTTATTGAGCAGTAACCTCTAGGTTGTTGGCCTCCCTGAATGTGCAGGCCCCTCATTGTAAGTAGTATTTATTCATTGGCCAGTGAGTAAATATTGTGGGTCACAAATCCCACCAAGGTTTTTCCCACACTGGGTTTCCTCGTTAAATATCTTGTGTTATGGTGTGTTTCTATGTTGTCTCTATTATTTTTGTTTACTGCATTAATTCTCATTTACTGGTACATTGTTTTGCGATGTAAAGTTATTAATAAGTTTAAATATTCTGCTAACCGGTTAGACACTGATTCAGCCCCCCCCCTCTTAGTGTCTTTGGGACTGTCTGGTCCTCTATTTTCAAAAGCCTAATAGTTTGAGGAAGATTCTAACACTGGTACGAATGGAGAACTTAAGAAAATAGTTGGAAGGAGCTCTTGAAGATTTTGATGCAGAAAAATTGAAGAATATCAAACTTGAAGATGATATGAGGATTGCACAAGAATCCATTAAAGGACTTCTAGAGAACTTTGTTATAGCACAAAATAAAAGAAAAGAACTTCATGAGAAGATGTAGAATGATGATGATGAAAAAGAAACTCTTAGAGACATTGCAAACAAGTTGAGACAAGAGAATAGGAACATGAAGAATGAAATGCAAGATATGACTATTAGGTTATGTAAGGATATTGAAGACAGGAAGAGGAATGAAGAAGACTTGGCTAGGAGACTTAATGATGCTAGAAATGAAAATCTGAAACTTGGTCATGAAAATGATATGCTAAAGATAGATCTGATTCACATGCAACATGATAAAGCTGAGCTTGTGAGACAAGTTGGAATTCTGGAAAATGAGTTGGCTACTGCAAATAAACACAAAGACAAATTCAAGAAAAGTTCAAAAGAACTTGATGACATACTTAAAAGAGAGAAACCTGATGGAGATACTAATGAACTTGGATTTGAACATGGAGAAAGTTTTGGTACTGCAAACAATCAAGATCAGAACAAACCGGTAAGACAACCTAATGCTTATAAATTTAATGGCAAATGTTTTAATTGCAACAAATATGGTCACAAAGAAAATCAGTGTAGATTTAGAAATAATCAGAATATGAACTCACCCACTAGTCAATGTTCTAAATGCAACAAAGCTAGTCATCATTCAGAAAATTGTAGAATGAATGTGAAATGCTATGTTTGTAGAAGATTTGGGCATTTATCAAATCAATGCAGATCACAAAACGGTCAAGGATATGGAAAGGCTATTCAAAGGAATAATGTAACTTGTTATGCATGTAACAAGATTGGAAATATTGCTATATTCTATAGAAGCCAGAATGCACCGGAAAACAACAAAGGATCTAGTTTGAAGGTCAAAGAAAAGGTAGATGAAGTTAATCAAGAATTTTCAAAACAATGGATTAAGAAGAGTGATCAGAGAACTGATGAAACTATCTCTGCATCGGTAGAACAGAGTAATTCTCCACCGGTAGGAGATTCTTCATCTAACTGAGGAATAATCCTTAGGGGGTATTACAGCAAGTTGAAAATCATGCATTCTACCATCGGTTGATGGTGAGAAGATAAATTTCTTCTTTACCGATGGATGTGTTAAGTTTTCACTTAACCAGGGAGCATTTAATGCAGTTTAAAGAACCTTTTTTTGGCTATAAATGTAAGGAAAGAAGTGTGTGGAAAACACTCTCCTAATGTCAACTCTAAGGGGATTTGCAAGAAAGGAAGTATTTTAATTTCAGTTTGCAATACATTAAGATAAACACAGACAACAGATTAAGATTAACTAGACAGAATAGCACCAGAGAAAGACATCAGATATACGTGGGAAAACCCTTACGGATAAACAACCCACCACCAAAAAAGAGATCCCTTTATTCAGTAAACAACACGGTTACAATAAAGTACTCAAATCCTCTTTTATGGACTCTATTCTCATAACTCTATTCTCACAACATGTAGACACCTCTACTTAGCTCAGCTTCTACAACTTTCATCTTTTCTCTTCGCCTACCACCATAGTATTTATGCACACCCATCTGCTCATCGATTACATCTCTGGAAACCACCATCTGCCAAACCAATCGGTCTTGGACCATAACCATCTAGTAACAGCCTATCCATTCATTCATGGAAAACATATTATCCTACATTCATCCAGAAGACGGGTCGATTTGTATTCAAATACACCAACAAAAACATTTCAAGTGTCCGCCTATTGGTCTTTTGAACTTCATTCTGGGTGACTATCCACAGTTGGATACTTCCCATCGACCATCAAAAAAACCACAAATGCACTGCTCTGATCTCCCGATCACCAAAGGTGACCTCATCAAGCATCGGCATAGCGAATAGCTAGTTCTTTCGATCTTCTGATGATGCTTCAATCTCTCTCTGCACTCTGCCACATGGCACCCCCTGATTGGTTATGGGGTCCCTACCCTGACACCTTAGCACAACCTCACTATCTACTCAAAATGCACCTAGGCTGCTCACTTATCAGGCCCCACCACTTGTTTGCCAAGTCACGGGAATAAACCAATGAGCTATTTCCCATCGCGGTATAGCGACCGCTATCAAATCATTTTTTATCACTGTCTGATCATCTGGAACTGTTCGGTCTTTAACTCACCGTAGTCGCTCTCTTATCAAGACCCACCATGGTTGCTAAGTTGTAAGAGATAGACTTCATGCATCTTGCCATGGTGGTATAGCTACAACTGTCCAATCATCACGGACTTGCTCACCTGTTAACCGGTCTCAGGAAGAAGCTTCCATTGGTCATCGGCATAACACTTCACAAGTCACCCCGATTTCTTGATAATACCATAGTGACCCCATCAAACCATCGGCGTATCTCTTCATAAGTCATTCCAATCTCCGATGACTCTATCGGTCCATCGATGAGACTACTTCCGAGTTATCCCGACCTCCGATATCCTAAGATGCTTCCATCAGGGTAAGTTACACCGATCAAAAACAAACACTAGTCAGGAGAATTCGAGGCATATTTCCAACAATCTCCCACTTGCCAAGGAATTTACTAAACCTGTCTACCATGTTGAACACTTACAGATTTCACTAAGAACCATGGACTCTAAATTCCATCAATGTTGATATATCACTTGATCAATAATCATCAAAAAATAGAATTTAACATGTGCACCTATGCATAGCAGTCTCATCTCATTCATGAACACTTCTACCTTCTACCATGCCACTGCCACGGGACATATATAGAAGCTATCCACTAAGAAAACTACAACTCTGTCTCCCAAGCACATGAAACTCATGATCCAAAAAACTAACCGAATGTACAAACATTTGTTACACACATAGCTAGAATATCACCCACAGCAAGTGCTAGCACATCCAACTACACATACCCTTAAGAGATCATTACCATGTACAACCTGTTACTCACAATCTTAAGCTCCACATGCAATGATAGTAACATACACACCAAGAAGCTCCCACTGCATAGGTAATGTCAGAATTGAAAAAGATCCTTTTTTCAACATTACATAGAATTAAATAAAATATTTGTACCAAGAGCATTCACAATACTAATTGTAAACAAAAAATCTGCAAGCAAGTCTTCACAGCATCCTGTATCATACCCTTTCTTCACCTCTAAATGCTAACTATGTTATCATAGATGAATGCCTTTCAGTTGAACCTATTACTCATTCCAAACCAGCACCATCTACGTTTCCACGTTTCTAAGAGCACCTGTAGCTGATCAGCCCATGCCAAAACTTCAAATGCATAACCACATTATCATGAAGCACCAAGCAAATGATCAATGTACTCAAAACATAGAAACAAAACCAAGATCAATTTCAAAGTTCCAACTACAGAATCAAGAACATAAACATGACACACATGATCTAAAACATCTCATCCAAAGAGATTACATGCCCTGTATGAACATAACCATATTATGTCAAAACTCTAAATGCATCTCAAGAGTGTACCCAGACATAATGTAACACATCCTAACTAAGGAAAACATGTCAAAATATGACATAAACAACATCTCTACCAAGGACTTATGAATCCTCAAGATGTTAGCATCTTCAGTCACATGAAGATCATCCACCATCAAATGATGAATTTGCATCACTTCCAAAGAACCATGGTACCTAGTCTTACATGGCATCATGACAAAACCAGACACCACCAGATGTCTATCTTGCCAAAAAAGCTCAGAAGGCATCTCCATCCTCATTCTATGAGGATGCACAAGATGAAGAATCTGAAGAACTCTTATTTCCTTTCTTCTTATTCTCTTTGCAATCCTTCTAAATGTGACCAACCTGCCCACAATTCTAGCACTTCGCTTTGGACTTCTTTCTAGGAGCTAAACTTTCCTCTAACTTGGATTTAGACTTATTGTCCTCTATCTTGCCATGAAGAACAAGGGCCTCCTTGACCATCTCAAAAGATTTCCTTCATGTTTCTTCTGACAGCAACGATACAACCACTTCTTCCATCTTGAAAGTGGTTGTTGTACTCTCAATGGCCATTACCAGATGATCCCATGTGTTAGGCATAGAACACAATAGAAGCATACATCGATCGTCATCATCAATCTTAACTCCTACAGAGGTTAACTGAAAAACCATCATGTTGAAAAAATTCAGATGATCTACAACAGATGTACCCTCGTCCATCTTCAAGGAATAGAACTTCTTCCTCAGGAACAACTTGTTTACCAGAGATTTCCCCTAATAAATATCTCCAAGTTTCTTCCATAGAAAATGTGCAGTCTTATCCTCATGAATGTTTAACAGAACAGAGTCTGCCAAACAGTCTAAAAAATTCTCTGGCTTTTCTATTTGCAAGATCCCAGTCTTCTTGCCTCATGCCTGAAGGTTTTTGTCCAGAAATAACAAACCATAGATCTCGATCAACTAGAAAATCTTCCATCTTGAGTTTCCACAACTCAAAGTTTGAACCGTTGAACTTCTCAATCTCCACTCATCCAGAGTTTCTCGCCATCTCAATCTACAAACAAAATACTCTGCCAGACTCCCACTGAAAATAGAATTGACACCAAACAGCCCTACTTGACAAGGATAACACAACTAAATGGCTCTAATTCCACTTGTAAGGAAAGTAGTGCGTAGAAAACACTCTCCTTACATTAATTCTAAGGGGATTTGCAAGCAAGGAAGTATTTTAATTTCAGTTTGCAATACATTAAGATAAACATAGACAGCAGATTAAAATTAACTAGATAGAATAGCACCAGAGAAAGACATCAGATATACGTGGGAAAATCCTTACGGGTAAAAAACCCACCACCAAAAAAGAGATCCCTTTATTCAGTAAACAACACAGTTACAATAAAGTACTCAAATCCTCTTTTATGGACTCTATTCTCACAACACACAGACACCTCTACTCGGCTCGGCTTCTACAACTTCCATCTTTTCTCTTCAGCTACCACCATAGTATTTATGCACACTCATCTGCTCATTGGTTACATCTCTGGCAACCACCATCTGCCTGTGTAGGGGAAAAAGCGAGACTAGGTTAACATGCCCTAATCCTACCTTTTGACACACATTACGGAATATGAAAGAGCCTAGAGATATCGCACAATTGGCTACTTCTTTTTGTGAAAGAGAGAGCCACGGGATATCTATTAGGATTTCTATTCCTTTGTTGAAATTGGAAGATCAAATGATGCAAGTTCAATCCCTAACCTCAAAATGCAAGTAGGAACTAATGACAAGATTGCAGAATTGAACTTAAATGATGGAAAGCTGTAAACACAAGGATAAGACAAGAATGAAAATGCATACCCGGAGTTAAAATCTGACTGAAAATATTTGGGACGGGGGCGCGGGCGCCACTGTCCTGATTCTGCCCCTGAAACTGCTCCGGAAACTGCTGTTTCTGCACTTTGGAAAAAGCTGTCAAAAATGCTGAAAATGCTGTCGGACCAGGGCGCCCAGCACCCCTGTCCCAGGGACCAGGGCGCCCAGAAGGGACCAGGGCGCCCAGCGCCCCTGTCCTGGCAGGACCAGGGCACCCCACGCCCCTGTCCTGGTCTTTTGTTCTGAAATTTGGTGGGAAGGCCAGTCTCAGTCTGCTTCTTCCGGATCTGCAACCTACGGCGTCGTCCAAGTCCCAAAACCTGCAATAATATCTGAAAAGGGGAAGGGGCAGCTATATAGGGTTTTGCCTTAGTCAAACCCCCGCTTCGGTGATTTCCACCTCCACGAATAGCCAAGTTGTTTTGTAAAATGTATTGTGTGTGCAGACCTAGTGTGTGTGCAAGGTCCAAAATGCAAGAAAGCAAACTAGAGCAACCTAGAAAGTAAACCCTAATTGCTTGTAAATGATGATGCAAATGCTCTAAATCAAGATGCAATGTGATCTAAAGCATGAATAAATGATATATCAAAGCTTATGTAAGGACATGAAAACAATATGAAATCATACCCAACCCTCAAGGGAGGAGTACAAGCCAATCTTCAGTCGGTAATCTCCTATTGTTCTTCAATGTCTTCCAAGCCCTAATTGGATGAATGAATGAATTTGATAGATGCTTGATAGAATGATGTTGAGTGTTGTTGAAGTCTTCAAAGATCTGCTCTTTCGCTGCATATGAAGTTCCTGGAAAAACAAAAATCGGATCCCTTCAAATGAGGAAAGAGAGCTTTTATGTATGAAACCCTAGGTCGTAAATTTGTATTTTGGCTGACCTAGAGATTGAATATCCCGCCAATTTCTTGGGGTTAAGCTTTATTTTATGATTGGATCGTGCTCCCAAAATTTTGGGAAAAATGTCTGGGACCATGTTGCACGGGCGCCATGGTCCCGACAACTTTTCACCAAATTTTCAGGGCCGTCGGATATGATGATTTTAGAGAGAATCCCGAAGTTACAGGTGATTTCGAGATGTTTTGACCCCTGAAATCAAGCCCCCAAGTTCAAAATAGGACCTAATTAGGGTTTTTGATTAAATGATGTATTGGAAGAATAAAATGAAAGGGGCACACTTTAATGAAAGGGCCCAACTTTATGATATGGGAGATGATAAAATAGGACCTTAGACCTAATTAATTTAATTAATTAAGTGCTAAAGGGGAAATGCAATGCAAAATGCAAAATGCGCCAAGGCGGGTGCTAAACTAGGTGTGAAATTGTACCACCCTAGCAAGTGCATACAATTTACGATGCTACATTTAGCCCCCACTTTAGCGGTCATATGAACACTACGTGCATATGCAAGCTAAAGTACAGAAAAGTAAACATTATTTGAAAAAGGATATATCCATAAGTCTGTCAAACGAAGCCCCCAGCGGTATCTGCAGTACACAGTTAGGAACCACACCCTACAAAACACACATTAGATCACAAAATCACCTAATGCTTACTAAGGAAGGTGATGAAAATTCGAGGGTAGCTATATGCCCCCCCCTATTTCGGCTTGCTAATTTTAGTGAGTTGAAACAGGGTATCATGTTTACCTCTTCGAATTGTTAAAGAATATTGATGACAAATGCTCACAAAAAGATTTGATATGAGATCAAAAACTAATGGAGAATCATTTGGTAAGAAAGAGGACTAAATCTCAATTCCAACACAACAAAGAGTGTGAGGATTTGGGAGTTCTCTAACACAAGATGAAGGATGTACATGGAAACAAAATGCAAAGAGAAGAAAAAGAAAGGAAAAAAAGGCATGAATACACACATTGGTGATCCATGAGTTAGACAAATATAACATCTTCTAGAATAAGACAAAGAAGAGAATAAGAATGCAATACTTCCTTCTTTTGCGAGGTGAAAGTGATTCTTAATGAAGGATGACGCTCCTTTTAACGCAATTAGGAGAGTGAATTCATTATAGATGTATTTTACCAAGTGCAAAAGAGGTTGTAGTCAAGGACTTACACCTCTTGTAAGAGAGAATCCTTGAACAAACAACAAATGCCTACAAGGAATAACATCAAGTAATAAAGTTCACACCATCCACGAAATAGGAAAAAAAGTGGATCCTTAGATAAAAATAAGGAAAGATCATTGCCTCAATGAGAAGGACTTACACAATCTTCTAGGGAGAGATTTGGACATAAGCAAAAGAAGAGATGTATGAAATCACTCTTGTCCCCATAGGAACAAGAAAATTAGGCTATTATGTTGCTTCAAAAAAAAATATGATTGCACTTGAAATTGTACCATCATGAATGACAATGAGCCCCCAGTAAATGAGCTACCAATGTCACATAATGATGAGCAACATAATAGCCATTAATGTTATTTAAAGACATGATAGATTGAATAAGGTATTTGAATATGACATGTTAAATGCTCAACTATAAGTGAGATCAAAAACATGTATAAAATTGAAGAAGAAAAGTCACAAGAACTCTTAGAAGAGGGATGAGTGTAATTTATTAGAGCCTTATACCTGGAAGAAAGGACTTTATGATAATTAGGAGATAAAGATTCATAAGTGGATTTAGAAATTTGAGGGGATTCATAAAGAGATTTGTTCATTGCCAAGATTTCCTTATGAGGGGAATGAGAGTTGATAGAAGTAGAAGATGATTTAGTTGAAGTGAGATCATCATCACTACTAAATGTAGCATTCACATTGAGAGATGGTCTTTTAGATGCTTTAGTGCGTTTGCAAGGATTATAGCCAAGTCCAAAGGCATAATTGTGAAAATTAGTCTTTAGAGGAACTTTTATCCCTTGTTCATGAGCGCCACAACCATTTCCATGATACCCATGCTTAGCAAAAATGCGAAAACCACAACCATAACGATCAACCATTTCAGGAAGAGAAGGTGGTTTTTCATAAGACAAAGAATCAAACTCTTCATAATTAGAGGTGTGAGGAGAAGAAGTTTGAGAAGCGGCCACAAAATTATTGCTCATAGATTCAGGTAAGACTGATTGATCTCTAGTTTCTTCCTTCTTTTTACCTTTAAGATCTCTAGGAGGAACCCTATATTCACCTACAAAGGTGGGATTAAAATCAAGAGATCCCCAATCGTCTTCCGCGAGAACCTTCTCAGGATCAAAATCCTTTTCATGTGTAGACTCAAGTCCAGAAGGATCTTCTTCAGGAGCTTTAGGCTCATCCAAAGAATTTTGATTATTAGAGGGTAATGATTCATCCATAGGTATCTTGTTCAAAGAGTCATTACTAGAAGAGGAAGGCTTAGAAGAACTCCCTTTGGAAGTAGATGTTTGCAAACAAGCCTGAAGATTAGTATCGCCTATCAAGGTATATGTCTTATTGTTATAAATGAATTTAACTTGTCTATGCAATGTAGAGGGGACAGCTTGCATACTATGAATCCAAGGTCTCCCTAATAGCAAGTTGTATGTTAGATTTCCAGACATAACATGGATAGGAGTAGGCAAAGTAACAGGTCCCACTGTGACGGGTAAGGTGATATTACCTAATGAAGACTTAGCCAGATTATCAAAGCCTCGAATGGGACGAGAGTCAAGCTCAATAAGGGATGTATCCACATTCATCTTATGCAATAGATTAATGCTACACACATTAAGGCCAGAGCCATTATCTACCAGTGTTCATCTTATAGCAGTGGCATTTATGATAACCACAATCATCAAGGGATCATATTGATGTTGAATTTCACCAGTAGGCAACTCATCTTGGGTAAACACAATTTGAGCTTTAGGATTCATCACAGAGTTAACCAAAGACACTATATTACTAGATGTATTAGGTGGAGGAACATTCAAATCTTTCAAGGCATCTTGTAACATTCCATGATGAGCAGAAGAAGTTTGGATCAAATCCCAAAGGGATATCTTAGCAGGGGTAGCTTTAAGTTGTTCTATGAGATCATAGTCCTTACTAAGCATTTGTGAAATACGAGGCGCTTGAGGAAGAATAGGTTGGGAAGGAGGAAGTGAAGTGGGGATAACTGGAGGAGGACTGGGTTGCCTATTATTTCTTGTGTTATAGGTATGAGCAACCGCATGATAACTCTCTCTAGTCAGTTGCTTAGCATACTCATAAGGGCTCTTAGAAGAATAACCTCCTTGCACAGTAATAATAGGTTTCTTAGGAGTGCAAAAAGAATCATTAGCATAACCACCTTGAACCACTAAGATAGGCTTATTTAAAGGTTGAGAATTTTGAGAAGGACAAGCACCTTGGACAGTGAAGAGAGGTTTGTTAGGTGTCTCATTCACATGTATCAAATTGATTGAGGATGGTTTAGAGGAATGAACAAAAGTGTTGGAAGAATTATTGATAGTCTTCTCTTGCACTAAAATCTTGTCACGGATTAAATCAATTTTAGGAGAGAGACAAGGGGTAAGCATTGATGTTCTAGTAGGAAGAGGAAAGGTCATATCATCCTCTATCATCAAAGGATCTACATGGGGAATAAACTCTCTAGGAGAAGGATCAACACTACTCTCTAAAGTCTCACTTTTGAGAGGGAGATCTTTGAAAGAAATGTTAACCATCTTGCTTTGAACTAGGGTTTCCTTATGAGTAGAACTAAGTTGAGGAAAGGGAGAATAATTGAGATTCAAGGAAGGTGAGAAATTATCAAGGGAGAGAGAATAATCTACACCTTCTTCTAATGGTTCATCCCAAATAGTGAGGTTGTTGAAAGGAATGTTTAAAGTATTGTCAATTTCGGGAGAGGAGATAACATTGTTTATTAATTCTTCAACCTTAGGAGGGAAAGCATCAATAAATGTGTTAAACTCATCCTCTTTCCCCAAAATATGTTCAATATGATCTTTAGGGGAGAGAGAATTAAGGAAATTGCTTATTATTTCATCTTCTTTCTCTAAGGGATGCTTATGGGTAGAACAAAATTTAGGAGAAGGGTAAGCATTTATCATTAATTCATCATCTCTAGTGGGAATTTTGTTGGAAAAGGAAAGGCCATCACTAGGAAATGTAGGGATAATGTCATCTTCTTGCACACAAGGATCCTCATGAAGGGAGCATTTTTTAAGAGCCACACAGTCATCAAGGTCATCATCCAATAATGCATGATCATATCTATTACAAGGTTTATCTTTTGATTCAAAAGGAGATAATTCCTCATAGAGGGGATTATTGAACACAACCATGTTACTAGATTCAGTGGAAGAGTTGATAGGAATGTACCCTTGAGAGGAACCATTTGACTTATCTTTCTCATCACATCTAAATGGCATAGTAACAAGGTTTATGAGTTTTTGGTAAAATTAAGGTTTGGTATATTTAGGTTTCAAAAATTCATCTAAAGCTTCATCTAACTCATAATCATCACAAATATGATCATCTTGCAAATAAAAATCTAACATTTTGAAATTGCATAAAATTTAAACACACAATGCAAAGAAACACACTTTTTTTTTTTTTTCTTTTTAATGAAAATGAAATGAAAACACACTAAATCTAGATCTAGATCTAACAAATGAAATGCAAGAGGAAGCAATGATAGATTCACGTCGGGTTCACCAAAATGTGTAGGGGAAAAAGCGAGACTAGGTTAACATGCCCTAATCCTACCTTTTGACACACATTACGGAATACGAAAGAGCCTAGAGATATCACACAATTGGCTACTTCTTTTTGTGAAAGAGAGAGCCACGGGATATCTATTAGGATTTCTATTCCTTTGTTGAAATTGGAAGATCAAATGATGCAAGTTCAATCCCTAACCTCAAAATGCAAGTAGGAACTAATGACAAGATTGCAGAATTGAACTTAAATGATGGAAAGCTGTAAACACAAGGATAAGACAAGAATGAAAATGCGTACCCGGAGTTAAAATCTGACTGAAAATATTTGGGATGGGGGCGCGGGCGCCACTGTCCTGATTCTACCCCTGAAACTGCTCCGGAAACTGTTGTTTCTGCACTTTGGAAAAAGCTGTCAAAAATGCTGAAAATGCTGTCGGACCAGGGCGCCCAGCGCCCCTGTCCCAGGGACCAGGGCGCCCAGCACCCCTGTCCTGGCAGGACCAGGGTGCCCCACGCCCCTTTCCTGGTCTTTTGTTCTGAAATTTGGTGGGAAGGCCGGTCTCAGTCTGCTTCTTCCGGATCTGCAACCTGCGGCATCGTCCGAGTCCCGAAACCTGCAATAATATCTGAAAAGGGGAAGGGGTGGCTATATAGGGTTTTGCCTTAGTCAAACCCCCGCTTCGGTGATTTCCACCTCCACGAATAGCCAAGTTGTTTTGTAAAATGTATTGTGTGTGTAGACCTAGTGTGTGTGCAAGGTCCAAAATGCAAGAAAGCAAACTAGAGCAACCTAGAAAGTAAACCCTAATTGCTTGTAAATGATGATGCAAATGCTCTAAATCAAGATGCAATGTGATCTAAAGCATGAATAAATGATATATCAAAGCTTATGTAAGGACATGAAAACAATATGAAATCATACCCAACCCTCAAGGGAGGAGTACAAGCCAATCTTTAGTCGGTAATCTCCTATTGTTCTTCAATGTCTTCCAAGCCCTAATTGGATGAATGAATGAATTTGATAGATGCTTGATAGAATGATGTTGAGTGTTGTTGAAGTCTTCAAAGATCTGCTCTTTCGCTGCATATGAAGTTCCTGGAAAAACAAAAATCGGATCCCTTCAAATGAGGAAAGAGAGCTTTTATGTATGAAACCCTAGGTCATAAATTTGTATTTTGGCCGACCTAGAGATTGAATATCCCGCCAATTTCTTGGGGTTAAGCTTTATTTTATGATTGGATCGTGCTCCCAAAATTTCGGGAAAAATGTCTGGGACCATGTTGCATGGGCGCCATGGTCCCGACAACTTTTCACCAAATTTTCAGGGCCGTCGGATATGATGATTTTAGAGAGAATCCCGAAGTTACAGGTGATTTCAAGATGTTTTGAACCCTGAAATCAAGCCCCCAAGTTCAAAATAGGACCTAATTAGGGTTTTTGATTAAATGATGTATTGGAAGAATAAAATGAAAGGGCCCAACTTTATGATATGGGAGATGATAAAATAGGACCTTAGACCTAATTAATTTAATTAATTAAGTGCTAAAGGGGAAATGCAATGCAAAATGCAAAATGCGCCAAGGCGGGTGCTAAACTAGGTGTGAAATTGTACCACCCTAGCAAGTGCGTACAATTTACGATGCTACACTGCCAAACCAATCAGCCTTGGAGCATAACCATCCAGTAACAACCTGTCCATTCATGAATTCATGGAAAACATATTATCCCACAATCATCCAGAAGATGGGTCGGTTCATATTCAAATACACCAATGGAAACATTTCAAGTGTCCACCTATTGGTCTTTTGGACTTTGGTCCGGGAAACTATTCGCAATTGTATACTTCCCATTAACCATCGAAAAAACCACAAATGCACTGCTCTGATCTCCCGATCGCCGAGGGCGACCTCATCGGACATCGGCGTAGCAAATAGCCAGTTATTCTTATCTTCTGATGATAGTTCGATCTCTCTCTGCGCTCCACCACATGGAACCCCCTAATTGGTTCTGGGGTCCCTACCCTGACACCTTAGCATGGCCTCACTATCCACCTGGAATGCACCTAGGCCGCTTACTTGTCGGGCCCCACCACTTGTTCACCAAGTTGCGGGAATAAACCAATGAGCTATTTCCCATCAGGATATAGCGACCATCATCGAATCATTCTTGATCACCATCCGATCATCTAGAACTGCTCGACCTTTAACTCACCTCAGCCGCTTTCTTACCAGGACCCACCATGGTTGCCAAGTCGCAGGAGATAGACTTCATGCATCTTACCATGGTGGTATAGCGACAACCGTCCAATCGTCACAAACTTGCTCACCTGTTAACCGGTCTCAGGAAGAAAGTTCCATCGGTCATCGACATAACACTTCGCAGGTCACCCTGATCTCCCAATAATACCACAGTGACCCCATTAGACCATCAACATATCGCTCCACAAGTCATTCTGATCTCTGATGACTCTATCAGGCCATTGGTGAGACTCCTTCTGGGTTATCTTGACCTCCGATTTCCTAAGACACTTCCATCGGGGTAAGTTACACCGATTGAAAATGAACACTAGTCAAGAGAATTCGAGGCATATTTCCAACAATAAAGCACCAGGAAACCCTCATTTTAAACTCACCGAGCATTCAAATGATCAGAGAGTGCAAAATTAAGCAAAGGCATTCTAAGGCGAAGTTGCGAAGTGATTTTCAAGCATTCAAAATTTCGGTTTAGAGGTATTTTTCTTTGAAATGGCTTCCTCATCTTCTGTTCTAGAGTTTATTTTGAACCCTACCATTGTGGAAAATGTTAAATGCCCTAGACCCGTATTCAAGATTGTCCCCAAGGTTGCAAAACAAGATGACTCTATAGGAGCTTTTTCAAAAATACCAAAGGGTGTAGCATTTGCAGAAGACCCTAGAATTTACATACATTGCAAAATAGAAAACCTAAGGATTGAGGAGTTGAAGAAAATGTTTAATGAGGTCATTACTAATGAACATGGTGTGATCAAACCCGAACATAAGGTTGTGTAAAAATTTAGGTTTTGTAGAGATTCTGAACATTCCCAAATTTCCAAAGGAAGTTGTCGAACTTGTATTAAGCAGAGTCCATGGAAAATTCATGTGGTTAGAGTCAGTTTGCAAGATAACCAAAGATGCAATTAAGGCAGTTACTGGTTTACCTTCAACTGGTAGTAGGCCTGATAAAACCATGAAGATTCCTAATAGGAGAGTTATGGATTTAAGCTGAGCAACATCTGATAACAGGTCACTTAGAGTGAATGATGTTAAGGATATCAATGTGAGATATGTGAGTATGGTACTAGGTTACAAAGCTACTCATGCAAATAGATTAAATTTTGTTTCTAGCCTATGTATTCACAGTGCATATGAGATGGTAAACAATAATGTTAATATTGATGTGTGTGAATGGCTTAAGGATGAATTAATTGACAACCTGAAAAATATTAAGGGAGACAAGAAAGGTACTTTCCATTTTGGAAACCTTCTAGTATTCCTAATTATGTACTTTACCAAGGAAATACCCGGCATAGGTCACAAGGATTTTGGTTATGGAATCCCAGTAGGAAGACAAATACAAGATGATTTCACTAGTATGGGCACTGATAGTATTAAGAACATCACAGACTATTTCAAAACATTCCAATCTAAGATGAGAGCAAGGGAGAGACTACTGCAAAGCATAGTTGATAAATATGACAAGGAAATCTGTTTTGTGATTAAAAGAGATGAAACTTGGATGGAAGCAGCAAGTCTTAGAACTATTTGGGTTATAGAGATGAGATGTGAGGTAGACCTATATATTTTGGAAACTTATGCTAAAGCTCTACTTGATGCACCAAGAGATCCCTCTGAGAAATTCTTTGGAAATGCAGAAACCATAGAGAGAAATGTATCCATGTAGAAAAGGACTAAGGAAGAGAAAAATTCATTAGAGATGCCTCCAAGAAGGTAAAGGAAATCAAATAAAATGTCATGAACATTAGTGGTATATCTGCCAGTGAACTTGAAGGACTATAACCTGAAGCACATGTTTCACTAGTTGTATCATCCTCTGATACTGATAGTGGGAAGGTTGTTGAGTTTAAAAGAGTAGAAAGGAAGAGAAAACCCTCACTGGTACCCTCTCCTTCACCTAAGAAAACCAGGACGCTAAGAAAGAAACAATAGGTAGTTAGGGAACCAAAGAAGAAGCTCACACCTAAGAAGAAATAGACACAGGTTACCCCCACATTGAATGATTTACTGAATGAGATAACAGAGGAAGGTAATCTATCTAATGTGAATAAATGGTATATTTCTTCTAATGATTCTGACAAAAGCACAATTGAAGAGAGTATTATTTTGCACTTGGACATTTACAAGAAAGTGTTCATAGAAGTGATTGATGAGATTCCAAATGATCTATACATGAGACTAGAAGCCAAAAGGCTATCTGTAATGGAATTGGATAAGAAATTGAAAGTTGAAGCACTCTTAGCTGCACATCCAGTAAACTCCAAAGAAGAAATAGATGAACTTATTTATGAAGCTAACCGATCTATATTTGTTAGTGGACACCAGCAAGTGGGCCTGATGGCTAGAAGGGTAAAAGGGATTGCAGATGAGATTGCAGATAAATGGGATATATTCTTTGTAGAGAAGGAAAAGCAAGAGGAAAAGAGCAGACCTAAAAAGACATTCAAAGTATATCAAAAAGACAAGGACAAGGGTAAAGGCAAAATTGGCAGTATTCCAAACATAAAGGTTACAGATAATCTTCCACCACCACCTTTGGATACACCACCAGTACACACAAAAGATCCACCAGTTATTGATACTGAAGGTATAACTCTTAACAACACTAATCCAAAGTCTGAGATACTCTTTACGATGAATGTGGATAAAGATACTTCAGAGGTTAAGACAAATAATGTTGATAATAGAAAGATTTCAAAGAAACCGGCACAAATAATTGACTCTCAAGAAACTGAGATACCAACCCAAATAGTGCAACTGACAGAGACTAAAAAACCCACAGAAGACAAAGGTACTAGCACAGGGCCACCGGAGACAGAGCAATCGGTAGTAGAACTTTCAAAGAAATAAACAGAGGTAGAGGTTCATATTGAGACTGAGGAACTGACAGTCACAGAGACACTGAAACAATCTGAGGAACCATTAAAGGTTGAGGTGCAAACACAGATAGATCCACCAGAGGAAAATAAAACCAAAATGGATACATCTGATGGAAGTAAAGAAGATATAGTTAAGGTGATTGGTCAGACATCTATTGAGAAGAAACCTACAATAGAAACAAGTATATCTACAAGTGAATTTAGACCTACCAATATCACAGAGGTACTTTTGGATTCTATTAAGAGGATAACTGATTGCAATGCATTGGCTTTTAAGGTAATTGACAAAACTTTACCTATTCTAAAAATGATTGCACCTACATGTCAGATAGATCACATTAAGGATTCTTTAGGTAAATTGGACACATTGTCCAAATTCATTTATGATTATGTTATAGCTATAGACAAGGTGAATGAGGATATCATAAAGGAGAGAGTTGAAAAAGAGAAAAACACATTCTTTGAAAACACCATAAATAAATGTATCAATCATGTAGATACACTTTTACCGGTACTCAATTCTACAATTTTGGAGTATAAGGAGCTATATAGGGAAGCATGTAAACCTCATTGTTCGACTAAGGACATTGATGAGGAGATCAAGAAGACACAGAAGGAATTGATGACATTGTGGATAATATTATAGGTTCATCAGACTTATATCAGTTTTTTAGCAGGAAATGGCAGTTTTTGAGGAAAAGTTAGAAAAACTTGAGAAAGAGAAGGCAAGAATAAGGTCTAATGCCTAGGAACTAAAAGATAAACTTGGTCTAAGGCTAGATAATCTAATTACTCATAGAGCTGAATTATCTAAGGCAACAGTACAAGGAGAACAATCACCGAAGTAGCAAATGCACTATCACACCGATATGATCCAACAAACTGAGGCAACATTAGATGACAACAACAAATTTATGCAGATTTTGAATATGATTTTGGCAGACATCTTTCAGATTGTAACCAACTAGTTACAAACCTTGAGGTAGCATTTTTTGTACTCTTTTGATTATTTATGACATCCTTGGTCATTGATGTCAAAGGGGAAGTAGTGGAGATAAAAATGCATGTATAGAGGAGATCACTTGCTCAGGGGGAGCACATCTTTTTGGATTTCAGTTTTTGGATAACAGTTTTGGATTTTTCTCATGAGTGTTGCCATCAATGTCAAAGGGGGAGATTGTTGGCATTCTACACTCTTATGAGAATAGTTGTTGTCATTGATGGCAAACAACTAGAAACTCACTGACCATTGGTTTCTACATGCCTAGAATCACAAACTTCATACACCAGCAGAGATCGACACCGATAGACACTTCACCAACATTTAGATTACATCGACAATAAAGCATACCGACACTCTAGCCGACATGGGATAAAGTTTTTGCTTATATGAATTGTTTTGTAATGTAATTATCTTTTGTAAGCCAACATGGTATATTGTAAAAGGCTCATATATGTATGAGATCTTATAAATATGAGAGAGAGAGAGAGATAAGGAATTGTGATGTAAGATGAGACAATTTTCTATAAGGTGATATAGTTGACAGTGAAGGTTTTGGTTATTGACTGAGCTTAAACCGCTACTGAACCTGGCATTAGAGATGTTGTTTTGAGCAGTACATTGTGTTGGATTTGATAATCCATTTTGTAGTCAGCGTGACTCTTTATTGAGTAGTGAGCTCTAGGCTATTGGCCTCCCTGCATGTGCAGGCCCCTCATTGCAAGTAGTATTTATTCATTGGCTAGTGAGTAAATATTGTGGGTCATAAATCCCACCAAGGTTTTTCCCACACTGGGTTTTCTCATTAAATATCATGTGTTATGGTGTGTTTCTATGCTATCTCTATTATTTCTATTTACTGCATTAATTCTCATTTACCAGTACACTATGTTGGGATGCAAAGATATTAATAAGTTTAAATATTCTGCTAATCAGTTAGACACTGATTCACCCCCCCTCTCAGTGCCTTTGGGACTGTCATTGAATCTAATACTTTTATCACTCTTTATCTTTCTTATCTTATCTAGTCCTATCTCCATTGTATCCAAATCCATCCCTTGATCTTGGTCAAAACTAAGGGCATAAATATAAAACATGTTTTTAGAATCCTTTTTATTTGTCCATCATTGTGGACCTAATAATATTCAATGCACCAAGCCATCACCTTACATTTCCATACCAATCCCTTATCTTGGATAAACATGTGGTCACCTTGTGAGATAGTCCTTGGAAACCAAATTAGCTTTGGTTCCATAATAAGCTACCTCCATCTTTCATCTATCCATTTTCATC
The DNA here is from genome assembly GCF_030272615.1 of Cryptomeria japonica. Lineage (NCBI taxonomy): Eukaryota > Viridiplantae > Streptophyta > Pinopsida > Cupressales > Cupressaceae > Cryptomeria > Cryptomeria japonica. Next base: position 490,663,881 of record NC_081409.1, read on the forward strand.
TCACTAGTTCCTCCATACATTCATAATGTTCTATACCTTGCTAGACACTAGGGGCTTGAACAAATACATCTTACTTGTAATCCAAAAAATCATATAGTGTTCTAAAAAATACAAAAAAATCATAAAATGAACTTTAAAAAATCCATAAAAATCATAAAATATCCTAAAGAAATCCAAAAAAATCAAATAATGTCCTAAAACAACAAAAAACAAATTGAATAATGTCCTAAAAAATCCAAAAAAATCAAATAGTGTCTTAGCAAATATAAAATATCAAATAATGTCATGAAAAAATAAAAAAAAAAATCAAATAATGTCTTGAAAAAAATCCCAAAAATCATAAAAAGTCTAGAGAAAATCATAAAAGTCTTGAAAAAATCCCTAAAAATCATAAAACGTCTTGAAAAAATACAAAACAAAATCACATAATGTCTTGAAAAATTCTATCAAGATCATAAAATATTTTTAAAAATCCAAAAACATCAAACAGACTCTGAAAATCCTAAAAAAATAGATACAATAAAAAACACAAAAATAATCTATCATTCACTATTCACAATAAATTATCCTTTGTGAAAACAAACATTTGAGAAAACACAACTAGAACATTATGTAAAACATTGAGCTTAATAAATCATGTATCAACTGACAAACTACCAAGCTAGCCTACAAATAAATTAATCAATTGCCTATCAGATTTTAAACGTCCTTATCAAACAATGTGCCTTTACGGATGCATCATTCCTAAAATAGACACCCTATCAAATATCATGTCCTAATGTATACATCCTTCCTATAGTGGATGTCCTATCAAACAATCATCCTATCCAGAAACACTTAGATTCTTAGCAAGAAGATCAATATGACTGTTGACTCATTTGGTCTAGTGGGTCTTATCTTTTATTTGATTTATCTTTACTTGTTGCTTGAAAATAAATCTTGACATGTCGTTTACCTTAATCAGTGATCTAGACATCTTTCAAAAATTCAAAAAATCTAAAAAAAATCAAATAATGCCCTAAAAAAAATTTAAATCATAAAATGTCCTATAAAAAATCTAAAAATAATCCAAAAAAGTCTCGAAAAAGACCTAAAAATCACAAAAAACTTAAAATCAAAGCAATAAATTATCCCTTACAAATTGAATACCTAGGTGGATACAAAGCAAGCATAGACCATCCTTCAAATTAGAGATCAACAATAGACAAACTCTTTAAGTTTGCAATCAAACTAATCATATGTCTTGTTAATCAATACATCAATCAAACTCTAACAAACATCAAAATGTCTTATATAAGGAAGGGTACACTCGAAACCAGACAGATCGGTCTTATATGGGGTACTTACTCTTTGAAACCATACATTCATATCAATCATCAAGTAATCAAAACAATGACATAGATCAGTATGGCTGCTATATTTTGTCCTAGTTATTCTTATCTTTATCAATTGATGACAAGTTATTTTCCTATGCTACTTGAGGATGTCCACAAGTGACTAGAGGAGTTGGGATGTTTCATGATCTTTTTTATTTATTTGTTGTCTATGGTGTGTTTTCATGAAGTTCTAGGGAATAGGTATTTTGGGTGTTAGTGTTGGTACATTCATTCGGCAAGTATCCTATGTAAAAATGAAAGTGAAGGATAGCTATGGTTTTGACTATCGCACATACCTCAACCCTTAATACACCAACCCTAGGATGGATGGATTCACTCCTTATCTACCATGTGTTTGTGTCTACAATGGGATATCATTTACACCTTGTTTTTTCATATCCTAATGTACGCAATTCCATGGATACATAGTAAGGCTCAATGATGAAAATGTTGCTCTATAAAAAAGACACAAGAATTTGTGGTAGTTTTATTTCCCCATATCAACTATTCTATCCATCAATCAATTCTATTCCCAAGATTCTTCACTCCTTACTAATCATTCTTTACTTTCATAATATTTCATCATTCGTCCAACTTTCATTTATCTTTGTCTTATATAGGATGTGTCCTTCTTGAAGCCAGATGTTTTCATATATCATTTGTCTTATACAAGATGTGCCCTTCCTAAAACCATACATTTTGATATCTCTTTTGTCTTATACAGGATGTGTCATTCTTGAAACTAGGCTTGATCTTTACCCATCAATCCAATCAACGCATCAATCCAATCAATCTGATCATTCAATCAATCTACAAATCACTCCAGCCAATTTTTTATACCCAGTCAAACCCATGCATGTCATCAACTAACTATTCTTTTATCCCTCATATAACATTCTCCTTCTTTCAAGAGATCATTCCTTTAATGCATAAATGTTCTCTCAAAGGGGCATCCTACCTCCATCCCTTGACATACTAGGACATGTTTTTCACTTTTTCTTTGAAACAATGCTACTTTGAACATTGTCTCAAAGATGAGCAAAATGTGGACACTTAAAATTGTCCTATGCCCGCAAACATCAATTTTACTAATTATTCCTCTATATTAATTAAATAATTTTAATTATTTAATTAATCTAAATAAATTCTTTTAAATTAATAATCATCATTTTCACCATAAACTAATTATTCAATTCATGGAAATCAAATACTCAATTGATGTTTCCTTTCTAAAATTAATTAAATAATTTTATTATTCAATTGATTATGGTTATTTACCTTAATTAAAATATTTTTATTATTTAAATAAGTTTAATTTTTATTTCCCCATAATTAAGTAATTTCTTTAAATTATTTAATTATCTAATTATGTCCTCCAAATTAAATAAATTGCATAAATTTATTTTATTTTATTTCCTTTCATTTGAAATACAGATCTTGGTCACAGGTTCAAACCCCTTGCTTGTGCTGGGGGGGTGGGGGGGTTGCAAGGTGTGTTCCCTTGGTTTCCTTGTGATGTGCAGCACAACACTCGGGTTTGTGACATGGCTTAACCACCTCCTATGGATTCTATAAGTCTAGTGGTTGTATCGGGCATTAATGGGTTGATATTTTGGTGCAATGACAATCACACTTGTAACACCCTCTAATTCAAATTAATTTCATTTTCAATAAATTTGCATGTCATTTGGCATGTTTGAAAATCAAAATGCAAATTAAATTGAATTTCATGCTAATTTCCTACATCACATGCTAAAATTCTAATTGCCACTGATGTCCAGTCAACTCTCAATCAACCTTTTTTGACTAACCAGTTAACTATCAATCACCTTTTTCTAACTGATCAATCAATCTAGTTAACTATCAATCACCTTTTCCTGGTTGAGCAATCAATCTTGTCTAACTCCCAATTAGATCAATTATCTCTCCAATCAAGCTAGTTGATTTATCAATCAAATTCAGTTAGCATGAGAAATTTTCTCCCACCAACTGGTCACATTGAATCTCAATCGTCGATTCATTTAGTTCTCAAATCAATCTCATGTGTTTGATCAAACTCTCCAGAATCTGTAAATTTAGCATCAATTCCCCTTTTTCAACAACAAAATGAAAGTGAGTCAGATTGGACAGGAAAACAACCTGAGGGAAGCGGCCAAGGCAATGATGCTCTTGGTACAGAATGCTGAGGAAACTATGAAGAGTTTCTAATTTTCTTGTAATGTTGGGCTTGGGGTCAATTTCTTGCTGGCCTCTTGCTGTCCTTTTCTCTGCTGCTGGTTTTTTTGCTGGTCTTTTCCAGTTGTCTTGTTTTGTTTCCTTCTTGAATATCTTTTGAATGTAATCGGGTTTCGGGTCCCTTAAAACTTGTTTTTACTTAATCAAAAACAACAACTATCTTTAAATTTATGTGTCATTATATTGCAGGTTTTTCATAGTGCAACTCTAAGAGCCAATTTCTCGCAAGAATCAAAAGGGAAATGGAAGTGACAATCTCAAATTCAATAAAGGGTTTTTCTAATTGCTTTGATTTGTTTTATTTCTTGATTTTGTGAGCGTACTTTCATTGAGTAGCATTTTGAAATTTTTTAATTAGAAATGGTTTTGGTGGTTAACTTTTTAATTGTAATTAGCATAAAAATGAATAATTCATGTCCATACAAATGTCTTCGAAACAAAAGATACTTTGTGAGTGAAAGAAAAGGAGAGATAGATTTAGAAAAGGAAGAGTATGAAGAAAGGGATGCAAAATTTGATTTGGAAGGAGAATTCATCGATGCCCTAGATGAGATCAAGAGGCTTAGAAAGGAGAATTCAAAGAAAAAGTTATAGATTCAAGAGGATAACAAATCTAAGGCATAATTATCACAAAACCTTGAAGAATCAAAGAATATGGTCATAGATCTAACAATTCAAATTGAATAGGCAAAGAAAATAGAAGAAGAAATATGAATGTAATTGAAAGAAAAAGAAGAAAATTGTGAGAGGCTAGAGTTTGAAATCATTTCTTTGAGAAAGAAGCTGGAGAAAACAAGTGTTCAATTTTAAAAAGACCCAAAGAATAATAAGAATATAAAAATGTTAGATAATATTCTCAATTTCCAAAGGACAGCTTATGATAGGAGTGGCATTGGTTATGAAGAAGGTCAAAGCTCAAAAACCACACAATTCTAAAAGAAGACAAATGTATAAAATCCAAAAGGCTATGAATGTTATTACAAGAGTTCCATAAAAAAGGAAAGAAACAAAGAGGAAAATCAAGTCTCGCAAAAGATTCACACTCCTTCAAAGATGAACAAGGAAAAATTCAAAAAATCCTCTCCTTTGAGACAACCATGTATGACCAAGTTTCAACATTCTTTTTTTGGTTATTGTTATGCTTGTAATCATTTTGGTCATAGAGAAAGAGACTATAGAACACACAAAAGATATAATTATGGCTATAAAAAGAACAAAATTCATCTATATTTTCAGGATAAAAGTAAAATCCATTTACTCCTTTTATGAATTATAATATTATATGTTATAAATGCAATAATTATGGACATATAACACACTATTTCATGCGATTTTGTGAAACCACCTACACAAAACATGAAGGAGAATACCATGTCCAAATAAAAGAAAAATTCACAAGAGTTTTGAAAAGGAAGGAAGAGAAAGACCTTCAAGAGAATGATAAGCCTATTCTTGTGGAAACTACACTTCATGCACAAAATTGAGAAGTATGAACTCAAGGAGAGCTAATCATTCAATACCATGGAAAAGAAAATTAAAAGATAGATCAACAAATGTATGAGGTCAATTAGCATCCCTTTACCATTGATTTCAAGAAATATTGGAGTTATTAAAAAAAAATGATACCATTGATACCAACAGAAAGCATTACAAAAGGGGAGTCTTCTTTGTGATAAACATCCCTTTGCCATCATTGTCAAAGGGGGATAGTTAGAGAAAGGGGGAACATTAGAGAAAGGAAGAACACCATTTTTATGTTATATTCACATATGATTTGAGTGTAAGGTTGACATCAATGACAAAGGGGGATATTTTTGAACATATTGTCCTTGATATCAAGGGTGGCAAGATTCTTGTTATTAATGTCAAGAAGGAAATTGTTGTCCATGATTGATAGAAATATTGTCATTGATGTTAAAGGTATGGAGAGAATATTGTCAATGAAGGATAAAGGCCAAAGGCAACTAATCAATATATACATTAATCAATTATTGACATTTATGCTAGACAAGTTTTTAAGTTTATGTTGGCCAAGAAAAAGATCATGAAATAAGTTTACCAAGACAAGTTTAAGTATAATTTTACTACTTCATATGTTGGTCAAATTTTCTTTAGTACTCATGAAGATGATATGTAAATAAATTTTAATATTTCTATGTTGGTCGACCGAGTATGTTCTAAGATATATATTTAACCAATGTTATTGCCCAAGAAATGATTATGGTAGCAAGAGTTTATATAACTAAAGTATGCAACAATAAAATCTGATAAATAACAAGACATCAATTAATATTATTATTAGAAGAGGGGATTAAAGATTAGTAAGGAACAACAATTAAGAGTATTAAGGTTAATAAATTAAGGTTATAATGATAGTGTTTTAGTTTTTTAAGGAGCAACTTCTAATATATTATAGCAGTGAATATAATATGAAGTGCAATGATTGATGGAAGATAGTGATTATATATGTTTTTTTGTTTGTTTTTTTAAATGTAAATTGCTACCTAGGGCTAGATACCTTTCATTAATTAAAAAAAGGTTGCATTCAAACATAGAGAGATAAAAATAGGATTTTGATGGCCTTTATGACCTCCTGTGATCTCTTGATCTGTTTAGGTGGGTACATGCTCCCATTTTAAGACATCATGTATTCGTAGGTCTCGAGATTGTTCCCATTGATACCACCCCTCAATACTTTAATTGTGCCTACCTTGTCTTCATCCTTAAGAACCGCCTTAATGATGAAAGAATCTACAACCAACCTGTAGTGTCGTAAATTGTACGCACTTGCTAGGGTGGTACAATTTCACACCGAGTTTAGCACCCGCCTTGGCGCATTTTGCATTTTGCATTGCATTTCCCCTTTAGCACTTAATTAATCAAATTAATTAGGTCTAAGGTTTTATTTCATCATCTTCCACATCATAAAGTTGGGCCCTTTCATTAAAGTGTGCCCTTTTCACTTTATTCTTCCAATACATCATTTAATGTAAAACCCTGATTAGGTCCTATTTTGAACTTGGGGGCTTGATTTTGGGGGTCAAAACATCTCGAAATAACCTGTAACTTTGGGATTCTCTCTAAAATCATCATATCTGACGGCCCTGAAAATTTGGTGAAAAGTTGTCAGGACCATGGCGCCCGGAGTGCAACATGGTCCCGAACATTTTTCCCGAAATTTTAGGAGCGTGATCCAATCATAAAATAAAGCTTAACCCCAAGAAATTGGCGGGATATTCAATCTCTAGGTCAGCCAAAAGATGAAATTACGACCTAGGGTTTCATACATAAGAGCTCTCTTTCTTCATTTGAAAGGATCCGAATTTTGGCTTTCGAGGACCTTCTATGCAGCGAAAGAACAGATCTTTGAAGACTTCAACAACATTCAACATTCATCCATCAAGCATTCATCAATTTCATTCATCCACTTAGGGCTTGGAAGACATTGAAGAGCAATAGGAGATTACCGACTGAAGATTGGCTTGTACTCCTCCCTTGAGGGTTGGGTATGATTTCATGTTGTTTTCATGTCTTTGCATAAGCTTCAATATATCCTTTATTCATGCTTTAGATCACTTTGCATCTTGATTTAGAGCACTTACATTATCATTTACAAGCAATTAGGGTTTACTTTCTAGGTTGCTCTAGTTTGCTTTCTTGCATTTAAGGACCTTGCACACACACTAGGTCTGCACACACAATACATTTTACAATACAACTTGGCTATTCATGGAGGTGGAAATCACCGAAGCGGGGGTTTGACTAAGGCAAAACCCTATATAGCCGCCCAAACACCTTTTCAGATATAAGTGCAGGTTTCAGGACTCGGACGATGCCGCAAGTTGCAAATCCGAAAGAAGCAGACTGAGACAGAACAACACACCAAATCTCAAAGAAAAAGACCAGGACAGGGGCGTGGGGCGCCCTGGTCCTACCAGGACAGGGGCGCTGGGCGCCCTGGTCCCTGGGACAGGGGCGCTGGGCGCCCTGGTCCTCCTGACAGACAACATTTTCAGCATTTTTGACAGCTTTTCCAGAGTGCAAAACAGCAGTTTCCGGAGCAGTTTCAGGGGCAGAATCAGGACAGTGGCGCCCGCGCCCCCATCCCGAACATTTTCAATCAGATTTTAACTCTGGGTATGCATTTACATTCTTGTCTTGTCCTTGTGTTTACAGCTTTCCATTGTTTAAGTTCAATTCTGCAATCTTGTTAGTAGTTCATACTTGCACTTTGGGGTTAGGAATTGAACTTGCATCATTTCATCTTTCTATTACAACAAAGGAATAGAAATCCTAATAGGTAGCCCATGGCTCTCTCTTCCACAAGAAGAAGTAGCCAATTGTGTGATACCTCTAGGCTCTTTCGTATTCCACAAATGTGTGATTGAAAGTGAGATTAGGGCATGCTTGCTTAGTTTCACTTTTTCTCCCACACATTTTTGGTGAACCCGACGTGAACCTATCATTGCTTCCTCTTGCATTGCATTTGTTAGATCTAGATCTAGATTTAGTGTGTCTTCATTTCATTTTCATTAAAAAGAAAAAAAAAAAAAAAAAGTGTTTTTCTTTGCATTGTGTGTTTAAATTTTATGCAATTTCAAAATGTCAGATTTTTATTTGCAAGATGTTCATATTTGTGATGATTATGAGTTAGATGAAGCTTTAGATGAATTTTTGAAACCTAAATATACCAAACCTTCATTTTACCAAAAACTCATAAACATTGTTACTATGCCATTTCGTTGTGATGAGAATGATAAGTCGAATGATTCCTCTCAAGGGTACATTCCTATCAGCTCTTCCACTGAATCTAGTAACATGGTTGTTTTCAATGATCCCCTCTATGAAGAGATATCTCCTTTTGAATCAAAAGATAAACCTTTTAATAGATATGATCATGCTTTGTTAGATGATGCCCTTGATGACTTTGTGGCTCTTAAAAAATGCTCCCTTCATGAGGATCCTTTTGTGCAAGAAGATGACATTATCCCTACACTTCCTAGTGATGGCATTTCCTTTTCCAACAAAATTCCCACTAGAGATGATGAATTAATGATAAATGCTTACCCTTCTCCTAAAGTTTGTCTTACCCATAAGCATCCCTTAGAGAAGGAAGATGAAATAATAAGCAATTTCCTTAATTCTCTCTCCCATAAAGATCATATTGAAAATATTTTGAGGAAAGAGGATGAGTTTAACACATCTATTGATGCTCTCCCTCCTAAGGATGAGGAATTAATAAACAATGTTATCTCCTCTCCCAAAATTGACAATACTTCAAACATTCCTTTCAACAACCTCACTATTTGGGATGAACCATTAGAAGAAGGTATAGATTATTCTCTACCCCAAGCCAAAGGGGATGAAATCAAGATTGGAAACTCCCTTGATAGTTTCTCCCCTTCCTTGAATCTCAATTATTCCCTCTCTAAAAATAAAGCATCTCCCTCTCCTCAACTTGGTTCTACTCATAAGGAAATCCTAGTTCAAAGCAAGATGGTTAACATTTCTTTCAAAGATCTCCCTCTCAAAAGTGAGACTTTAGAGAGTAGTGTTGATCCTTCTCCTAGAGAGTTTATTCCCCATGTAGATCCTATGATGATAAAGGATGATATGACCTTTCCTAGTATTACTCTTCCTACTAAAACATCAATGCCTATCCATTGTCTCTCTCCTAAAATTGATTTGATCCATGATAAGATTTTAGTGCAAGAGAAGACTATCAATAATTCTTCCAAAACTTTTATTCATTCTTCTAAACCATCCTCAATCAATTTGATACATGTGAATGAAACACCTAACAAACCTCTCTTCACTATCCAAGGTGCTTGTCCTTTTCAAAATTCTCAACCTTTAAATAAGCCTATCTTAGTGGTTCAAGGTGGTTATGCTAATGATTCTTTTTGCACTCCTAAGAAACCTATTATTTATGTGCAAGGAGGTTATTCTTCTAAGAGCCCTTATGAGTATGCTAAGCAACTGACTAGAGAGAGTTATCATGCGGTTGCCCATACTTATAACACAAGAAACAATAGGCAACCTAATCCTCCTCTAGTTATCCCAACTTCACTTCCTCCTTCCCAACCTATTCTTCCCCAAGCTCCACGTATTTCACAAGTTCTTGGTAAGGAATATGATCTCATAGAACAACTTAAAGTTACCCCTGCTAAGATATCCCTTTGGGATTTGATCCAAACTTCTTCTGCTCATCATGGAATGTTACAAGATGCCTTGAAAGATTTGAATGTTCCTCCACCTAATACATCTAGTAATATAGTATCTTTGGTTAACTCTGTGATGAATCCTAAAGCTCAAATTGTGTTTACCCAAGATGAGTTGCCTACTAGTGAAATTCAACATCAATATGATCCCTTGATGATTGTGGTTATCATAAATGACACTGCTATAAGATGAACACTGGTAGATAATGGCTCTGGCCTTAATGTGTGTAGCATTAATCTATTGCATAAGATGAATGTGGATACATCCCTTATTGAGCCTGACTCTCATCCCATTTGAGGCTTTGATAATGTGGCTAAGTCTTCATTAGGTATTATCACCTTACCCATCATAGTAGGACCTGTTACTTTGCCTACTCCTATCCATGTTATGTCGGGAAATCTAACATACAACTTGTTATTAGGGAGACCTTGGATTCACAGTATGCAAGCTGTCCCCTCTACATTGCATAGACAAGTTAAATTTATTTATAACAATAAGACATATACCTTGGTAGGTGATACTAATCTTTAGGCTTGTTTGCAAACATCTACTTCCAAAGGGAGTTCTTCTAAGCCTTCCTCTTCTAGTAATGACTCTTTGAACAAGATACCTATGGATGAATCCTCACCCTCTGATAATCAAAATTCTTTGGATGAGTCTAAAGCTCCTGAAGAATATCCTTCTTGACTTGAGTCTACACATGAAAAGGCTTTTGATCCTGAGAAGGTTCTCGCAGAAGACGATTGGGGATCTCTTGATTTTAATCCCACCTTTGTAGGTGAGTATAGGGTTCCTCCTAGAGATCTTAAAGGTAAGAAGAAGGAAGAAACTAGAGATCAATCAATCTTACTTGAACCTATGAGCAATAATTTTGTGACCGCTTCTCAAACTTCTTCTCCTCACACTTCTAATTCTGAAGAGTTTGATTCTTTGTCTTATGAAAAACCACCTTCTCTTCCTAAAATGGCTAATCGTTATGGTCATGGTTTTTGCATTTTTGCTAAGCATGGGTATCATGGAAATGGTTGTGGCGCTCATGAACAAGGGATAAAAGTTCCTCTAGAGACTAATTTTCAGAATTATGCCTTTGGACTCGGCTATAATCCCTGCAAACGCATTAAAGCATCTAAAAGACCATCTCTCAATGTGAATGATATATTTAGTAGTGATGATGATCTCACTTCAACTAAATCATCTTCTACTTCTATCAACTCTCATTCCCCTCATAAGGAAATCTTGGCAATGAACAAATATCTTTATGAATCCCCTCAAATTTCTAAATCCACTTATGAATCTTTATCTCCTATTCATCATAAAGTCCTTTCCTCTAGGGATAAGGCTCTAATAAATTACACTCATTCCTCTTCTAAGATTTCATGTGACTTTTCTTCTTCAATTTTTATCATTTTATACATGTTTTTGATCTCACTTATAGTTGAGCATTTAACATGTCATATTCAAATACCTTATTCAATCTATCATGTCTTTAAATAACATTAATGGCTATTATGTTGCTCATCATTATGTGACATTGGTAGCTCATTTACTGGGGGCTCATTGTCATTCATGATGGTACAATTTCAAGTGCAATCATATTTTTTTTTGAAGCAACATAATAGCCTAATTTTCTTGTTCCTATGGGGACAAGAGTGATTTCATACATCTCTTCTTTTGCTTATGTCCAAATCTCTCCCTAGAAGATTGAGTAAGTCCTTCTCATTGTCCTTATCCTTGGGAGGCAATGATCTTTCCTTATTTTCATCTAAGGATCCACCTTTTCCTATTTTGTGGCTGGTGTGGACTTTATTACTTGATGTTATGCCTTGTATGCATTTGTTGTTGTTTGTTCAAGGATTCTCTCTCACAAGAGGTGTAAGTCCTTGACTACAACCTCTTTTGCACTTGGTAAAATACATCTATAATGAATTCACTCTCCCAATTGGGTTAAAAGGAGCGTCATCCTTCATTAAGAATCACTTTCACCTCACAAAAGAAGGAAGTATTGCATTCTTATTCTCTTCTTTGTCTTATTCTAGAAGATGTTATATTTGTCTAAGATAATTCCTCTCGGGGATAGGTGTCTTTTGTATAAAGATCTCTTCTCCTCTAAGGATCTCCTTTACACATACTACATGATATCCCTTTTCAACTATCTTAGCCTTGCTTAAGGAGTGCAGAACTCTCTTGCTTGGATCTATGACATTGTTGCATTTTTGGGGTATCTTCTTTTGTGATGAAGGTAGTTATCCTTGTTCTACTTTTCTTATGACATAAACATTACACTTTTTGAGCAATGGGTCATTCTCAGAACCAGAGCACAGACTCTTAGAGCGAGATGTCTCCATTTTTCTTTTATGCAGGGTGATTATTCTCGGAACCAGAGCACAGACTCTTACAGCGAGATGTCACACTTTTGTACTATACATATACAGGTTGTAGCATACTTGGGCATAGACTCCTATGAGGTGCTTCCAACCTCACTTACACACACATGCATGAGGTTGAGTGGAACTAGCGGCATAAGGCTAGACTTTCTCACTCTCCTCCCTTACATGGATCACCTAGACAGACTCTAGGGGCTAGTTTTCCATGTCCTTTTTCCCATGGATCACCTAGACAAGATCTAGGGGCGAGAAGTCCATGTTTTCTCTCTCACTATTCTTCTCATGGATCACCAATGTGTGTATTCATTCTTTTTTCCTTTCTTTTCTTCTCTTTGCATTTTGTTTCCATTTATATCCTTCATCTTGTGTTAGAGAACTCTCAAATCCTCACACTCTTTGTTGTGTTGGAATTGAGATTTAGTCCTCTTTCTTACCAAATGATTCTCCATTAGTTTTTGATCTCATATCAAATCTTCTTGTGAGCATTTGTCATCAATTTTCTTTAACAATTCAAAGTGGTAAACATGATACCCTGTTTCAACTCACTAAAATTAGCAAGCCGAAACAGGGGGGGGCATATAGCTACCCTCGAATTTTCATCACCTTCCTTAGTAAGCATTAGGTGATTTTGTGATCTAACGTGTGTTTTGTAGGGTGCGGTTCCTAACTGTGTACTGCAGATACCGCTGGGGGCTTCGTTCAATAGACTTATGGATATATCCTTTTCAAATAATGTTTACTTTTCTGTACTTTAGCTTGCATATGCACATAGTGTTCATATGACCGCTAAAGTGGGGGCTAAATGTAGCGTCGTAAATTGTACGCACTTGCTAGGGTGGTACAATTTCACACCGAGTTTAGCACCCGCCTTGGCACATTTTGCATTTTGCATTGCATTTCCCCTTTAGCACTTAATTAATCAAATTAATTAGGTCTAAGGTTTTATTTCAGCATCTTCCACATCATAAAGTTGGGCCCTTTCATTAAAGTGTGCCCTTTTCACTTTATTCTTCCAATACATCATTTAATCTAAAACCCTGATTAGGTCCTATTTTGAACTTGGGGGCTTGATTTCGGGGGTCAAAACATCTCAAAATAACCTATAACTTTGGGATTCTCTCTAAAATCATCATATCCGACGGCCCTGAAAATTTGGTGAAAAGTTGTCGGGACCATGGCGCCCGGAGTGCAACATGGTCCCGGACATTTTTCCCGAAATTTTAGGAGTGCGATCCAATCATAAAATAAAGCTTAACCCCAAGAAATTGGTGGGATATTCAATCTCTAGGTCGGCCAAAAGATGAAATTACGACCTAGGGTTTCATACATAAGAGCTCTCTTTCTTCATTTGAAAGGATCTGAATTTTGGCTTTCGAGGACCTTCTATGCAGTGAAAGAACAGATCTTTGAAGACTTCAACAACATTAAACATTCATCCATCAAGCATTCATCAATTTCATTCATCCACTTAGGGCTTGGAAGACATTGAAGAGCAATAGGAGATTACCGATTGAAGATTGGCTTGTACTCCTCCCTTGAGGGTTGGGTATGATTTCATGTTGTTTTCATGTCTTTGCATAAGCTTCAATATATCCTTTATTCATGCTTTAGATCACTTTGCATCTTGATTTAGAGCACTTACATTATCATTTACAAGCAATTAGGGTTTACTTTCTAGGTTGCTCTAGTTTGCTTTCTTGCATTTAAGGACCTTGCACACACACTAGGTCTGCACACACAATACATTTTACAATACAACTTGGCTATTCGTGGAGGTGGAAATCACCGAAGCGGGGGTTTGACTAAGGCAAAACCCTATATAGCCGCCCAAACACCTTTTCAGATATAAGTGCAGGTTTCAGGACTCGGACGATGCCGCAAGTTGCAGATCCGAAAGAAGCAGACTGAGATAGAACAACACGCCAAATCTCAAAGCAAAAGACCAGGATAGGGGCGTGGGGTGCCCTGGTCCTACCAGGATAGGGGCGTTGGGTGCCCTGGTCCATAGGACAGGGGCGCTGGGTGCCCTGGTCCTCCTGACAGACAGCATTTTCAGCATTTTTGACAGCTTTTCCAGAGTGCAAAACAGCAGTTTCCGGAGCAGTTTCAGGGGCAGAATCAGGACAGTGGCGCCCGCACCCCCATCCTGAACATTTTCAGTCAGATTTTAACTCCGGGTATGCATTTACATTCTTGTCTTGTCCTTGTGTTTATAGCTTTCCATTGTTTAAGTTCAATTCTGCAATCTTGTTAGTAGTTCATACTTGCACTTTGGGGTTAGGAATTGAACTTGCATCATTTCATCTTTCTATTACAACAAAGGAATAGAAATCTTAATAGGTAGCCCATGGCTCTCTCTTCCACAAGAAGAAGTAGCCAATTGTGTGATACCTCTAGGCTCTTTCGTATTCCACAAATGTGTGGGAGAAAAAGTGAAACTAAGCAAGCATGCCCTAATCTCACGTCGGGTTCACCAAAATGTGTGGGAGAAAAAGTGACACTAAGCAAACATGCCCTAATCTCACTTTCAACCACACACTTGTGGAATACGAAAGAGCCTAGAGGTATCACACAATTGGCTACTTCTTCTTGTGGAAGAGAGAGCCACGGGCTACCTATTAGGATTTCTATTCCTTTGTTGTAATTGAAAGATGAAATGATGCAAGTTCAATCCCTAACCCCAAAGTGCAAGTATGAACTAATAACAAGATTACAGAATTGAACTTAAATGATGGAAAGCTGTAAACACAAGGACAAGACAAGAATGCAAATGCATACCCGGAGTTAAAATCTGACTGAAAATGTTCGGGACGGGGGCGCGGGCGCCACTGTCCTGATTCTGCCCCTGAAACTGCTCCGGAAACTACTGTTTTGCACTCTGGAAAAGCTGTCAAAAATGCTGAAAATGTTGTCTGTCAGGAGGACCAGGGTGCCCAGCACCCCTGTCCCAGGGACCAGGGCACCCAGCGCCCCTGTCCTGGTAGGACCAGGGCGCCCCACGCCCCTGTCCTAGCTTTCTGGGCTGGAATTTGGTGTGTTGTTCTGTCTCAGTCTGCTTCTTTCGGATCTGCAACTTGCGGCATCGTCTGAATCCTGAAATATGCACTTATATCTGAAAAGGTGTTTTGCGCGGCTATATAGGGTTTTGCCTTAGTCAAACCCCCGCTTTGGTGATTTCCACCTCCACGAATAGCCAAGTTGTATTGTAAAAGTAATGTGTGTGCAGACCTAGTGTGTGTGCAAGGTCCTTAAATGCAAGAAAGCAAACTAGAGCAACCTAGAAAGTAAACCCTAATTGCTTGTAAATGATAATGTAAATGCTCTAAATCAAGATGCAAAGTAATCTAAAGCATGAATAAAGGATATATTGAAGCTTATGCAAAGACATGAAAATAACATGAAATCATACCCAACCCTCAAGGGAGGAGTACAAGCCAATCTTCAGTCGGTAATCTCCTATTGCTCTTCAATGTCTTCCAAGCCCTAAGTGGATGAATGAAATTGATGAATGCTTGATGGATGAATGTTGAATGTTGTTGAAGCCTTCAAAGATCTGCTCTTTTGCTGCATAGAAGGTCCTTCAAAGCCCAAAAATCAGATCTTTTCAAATGACGAAAGAGAGCTCTTATGTATGAAACCCTAGGTCGTAATTCTGTCTTTTGGCCGACCTAGAGATTGAATATCTCACCAATTTCTTGGGGTTAAGCTTTATTTTATGATTGGATCGCGCTCCTAAAATTTCGGGAAAAATGTCCGGGACCATGTTGCACTCCGGGCGCCATGGTCCCGACAACTTTTCACCAAATTTTTAGGGCCGTCAGATATGATGATTTTAGAGAGAATCCCGAAGTTACAGCTAATTCCAAGATGTTTTGACCCCCAAACCAAGCCCCCAAGTTCGAAATAGGACTTAATTAGGGTTTTTGATTAAGTGGTGTATTGGAGGAATAAAATGTGAAGGGCACGATTTAGTGAAAGGGCCCAACTTTATGATGATGAAATAGGACCTTAGACCTAATTAATTTGATTAATTAAGTGCTTAAGGAGAAATGCAAAGCAGAATGTAAAATGCACTAAGGCGGGTGCTAAACTAGGTGTGAAATTGTACCACCCTAGCGAGTGCGTACAATTTACGACGCTACATTTAGCCCCCACTTTAGCGGTCATATGAGTACTATGTGCATATGCAAGCTAAAGTACAGAAAAGTAAACATTATTTTGAAAAAGGATATATCCATAAGATGTCGGACGAAGCCCCTAGCGGTATCTGCAGTACACAGTTAGGAACCGCACCCTACAAAACAAACGTTAGATCACAAAATCACCTAATGCTTACTAGGGAAAGTGATGAAATCTATGAGTAGCTATATGCCCCCCCCCCTGTTTCAACTTGCTTATTAGGGAGGTGAAACAGGGTAGCATGTTTACTTGTGACAAATTGTGTAAGAGAGTGTTGATGAGGGGTGTTCACAAAATAGGCTTCATCAAAGCACTTTTTGGAACATCTCGAGAGTAGGAGAAGGAAAATACGATTCCAATGCAACAAACGGCTCAAAAATCGCATCTCCCAAACTCAAGTTATGATAAAATGAATGACAGAGGAGAATTACGGTTTCAAAAAGTAAGAATAAGCAAACGAGAGTATATACCTCGAAAGTGACACTTGTATTCGTCACTTTGTTGATTTCAGAATACTATTCAGTGCAGCGGAGCCCACATAGCCATCATCATGCCTTCACGATGACCAGAGCATCCTATGAGGATTGAGAGCCTGCGCCAGGCCGTGATCGATGACGAGCCACTAGACGAGGTGAGTTGACTGAATGTTTGACTTTTGATTTTTCGCATGTTTGACTTTTCTGTGATCGTATGCGAGCCTCGAAGGCATAAAGCGGAAAATCGTGATCGAACCCTAGTTGCTCTCCCCTCTTCCAACTCCAAGGATTATCTACCAATTCAAGATGCTCTCCACCTTCTCAAAAATCCCCTCCCTTCAAATGTGTGATTGAAAGTGAGATTAGGGCATGCTTGCTTAGTTTCACTTTTTCTCCCACACATTTTTGGTGAACCCGACGTGAACATTTTACTGCTAATTCCAGGTCCACAGCTTTCTATTACAAGGAATTTGTAATAGAAGGCCAATTCAAGATGCTCTCCACCTTCTCAGGATCCATCTTGACACTTCCACCTGAAACAATGAAACCAAGATACACCAACTCTTCCTGCATGAACCCTAGTTGAACTCTTTGTTGAACTTGCATCATTTCATCTTTCTATTACAACAAAGGAATAGAAATCCTAATAGGTAGCCCGTGGCTCTCTCTTCCACAAGAAGAAGTAGCCAATTGTGTGATACCTCTAGGCTCTTTCGTATTCCACAAATGTGTGGGAGAAAAAGTGAAACTAAGCAAGCATGCCCTAATCTCACTTTCAACCACACACTTGTCTTCATCCTTAAGAACCGCCTTAATGATGAAAGAATCTGCAACCAACCCTTCATATTCTATGGGGTTGAGGTCCTATAAAGCATTGACTATTGGCTCAATCATCTTTGGAACCACAATCTTCTTGATCACTCACTTCATGGCCTTAAAGTTTTCAATGGTTTGAACCAAATTGTACACAAAATGTTTAAGTAGTTCCCCATTATGGAAATGCGATCCACTCAACATTTTTCCTTCAATAATGTTCCTTACTGCCTATTCGGCTACATTTTTTTCCATCACAAAAATCTCTTTTAACTTCATCTCTATAGACTCCTATCCACACTCACATTTGTACTCTAGAATCTTAATGTATTGTTCAATCATATTTTCATTGTTCTTTGTTTTTGTGTGAATATCAATTAATTTTGTTGGCTTTTATAAAAAACCCTTTGCACACTTCTTGACCATACTAACTATCAATCCTAGATTCCACTATCAATAAAGATAGTAATCCTTGAGAAAATATTAGTTCAGATGTTATCTTCCTTCCTTTCTTATATAGTCTTATCTTCTTGACATCATTCTAGGACCATCTTACCCTTTTGAGTTTGTCTCAAGATTCTAGGAAAGACTTACCCACATCTTGGGATCATTTGAAATGATATAATTATCCATCTATTCCATTATATATTTTTACAAGAAATCTTCTTCTATGTTCACCTCCTTGAACATGCATTTGATCTCATACTCAAAACCTTTGAGGATCTCCCTTATACCTTTTGTCCACATCTTTGTTTTCTAGCTAAGTGAATTTTTGAGGAAATCACATGCACCACATTTAATAATTCTCCTTCTAAATTCAGATTGAATAAGCCTTTTTCTTTGCATAGTGTCAACCCATTCAAAAGGGCAGAAAATTTTGCATCATTATTTGTACCGATGGGAAATTTTACAGAGCCCCACCATATCATTCTTCCTCTATCATTTTTAATTATAAACCATGCACCAAAGGGTCCTAGGTTCCCTTTGGAGGCATTGTCAAAGTTCATTTTAAGGCATTCTCTTAGAGGTAGTCTCCTGTAATGTGGTGAAAAATTAGGGTTTCCACCACAAGAAGGATGAAAACCACTAATTTTTGCTTAGGGAGCAATTACATTCGACAGAGGGGTTGAATCCAATAGATTTAGTCACAAACCAACAAGGATAAGGATTGCAAAAATTGATTGGATTCAAAGTGTGAATTGGTTTACCCTCTTTTGTGAGTTGAATTGCTAAATTAGGGTAAAGTGTTGGAAATGAGAATCAAAACATAGAAACAGTGAGCTACAATCATCAAATTGAGCCACACACCTAGATTTGAGAAATAGAAACAGATTTGGATCTGATCCCTGAAAGAGCTCCAAAAATGTCGAGATGTTGTGCTCATTGCCCTAGACCTCTGAACTTTTTGCACATCAAAGGGGGGTTCGATTTGTCACTTTAAATAATGCTTATTCTGAAGATCGTAGCTCCGTACCTATTTCCTACACACAAAAAGAAGGGGGAAAAGGTTGGGAATAGAGGTTTTCCCAAGTCAAACCCTAGTTTAGGAATTAACCTTGGTTGAAATATTGCAAATACTGAAATAAATAATGAAAGGATATACCTCAGATTTGCAATGATCGATAATGATATTATGCTTCTTGAATGTAATCGTATATGTTTCATGAAATGGTATGAACATGACAAAACCCTAATCACACACACACATGCTTGCATATGATTGATATAATGTTGCTCCATAATGACAAATGAAGAATGTAGCTTTGAAGACCTCTAGAAATGCTTGATGTTGAATACTTCAATGCCTGAATGATAGATTTATTGAATAGATGCCTTATGATTCTCCTACCATCCTCTTTTATTTCAAAATGAGAGGGGAAAGCCTCCAAGTATATACTTTCCCATTGAAAAACATGTTAATTTTTTGACATGGGCCAACACGGGGCTAGGTTTCCCACTCAAATTTGGAAATGCCAAAGGGGTTCAAAGGGAGGCCCAAATAGGGAGGACCAAGGCATGATACCATGGTCCCAATGAGGACCAAGGTGCCATGCCCTAGTCCTACCCCATTTTAGGGTCGGAACTAAGGTTCCATGTGATGTATAAAGTGAAAATAAGGTCATATTTGCATGATGCAAGCATAATTAAGTCTTAATTAAGAATTGGGGTACCAACACTAAGGTGAGATCCCCAAATGTGGACTAAATTGTAAGGGAGTACAATATAGGATGCTACATTTATCCCCCACTTTATTAGGAGTGTGAGCCTATGCAAATACTCATGATAAAGTAGATGAAAGAGAGATGAAGAAGAGGAGCAAAATCACAAGGAGTATAAGACATCACTAATTTAGAGGAACCAAGCCCCCAATATTAGGATCTTAACTCACTCAAAAATATGCAAGGACACACAAAACAAAACAAAAAGACAATAAAAAGAGAAAAAAGACAAACAAAGGCAAAAGACAAAAGACACACAATACAAGCTAAAGACCAAAAACAAGATCTCAAGTCAACTAGCCAAAGAGAACTCGATATCAAAATGTCTCAACCACTAATATCATTCTTGAAAAATGTCATCTCAAGAACATAAGTGATCACATAAAAGAGCCAGGCATGCATCATCCATGAACTATCAATAGCAAAGCTACAAGTTCATGAGAAGAAGGAAACAGATAGCATGGATACATGATATATGTGTTTTTCTAGGTGATCCATGTTAGGGAGGAGAGTTAGGAGTAGTCTAGCTATTTTTAGCTAGTTCCAATCCTCCTTGTGCATGTGTGAGAGTGATGTCTGGTTTCAAGTATATAGCACCCTATATAAGACTTTGTTCCTATAGTTTTGAGTGTGCATAAACCTATTTAAGACATGTAATGTAAATGCAAATGATAAGAGGTGAATGTTTGGCTTTGGTAACATCTCTCTCTACGAACTTCCTCTAGTTTCGAGAATATGTAACCCCAATTGAGACAGATACATGTCTGGTTTCGAGGACATCACGTGTAAGAGTTTTCAATGATGTATAAGCCTTCTTAAGATATATATCAACATTGCATCTAGTTTCAGGCGTGAATCATCTCACTCTAAGAGTTTGTTTCCTCTAGTTTCGAGGATGAACACCCCATTTAAGACATTAAAAGATATGGTATAGTATGGTAGAAAGGGATAGATATGGGTGCCCCCCCTCTTAACATATCAACATAACCTTATGTTTATGTCTTAAAGAAGATAGAAACAAAGATACTTGCCTTCAACATCAAGGAGATATCCTTCAGGCAACAATTTCATAAGTCCAATCCAAAGAGAGAATACTCTTCAAGCAATGATATGATAGTTGAAAAAGAGATATCTTTGAACTTTGATATCTTTGAACGTTGAAAGCAGATGTACTCTGAGAGGGGGAGGGGGTGAATCAGAGTACTTTGAACTTTGAAATACACCAAATAAATATGCTTTTTAAGATTTGAATAAGCTTTACAAAACAGAGACAAAGAGCAGAATTGTACAAATGTAGCAATATATTTGAGAGTGATTTGCCAAGATAAGAAAACTGAAATAGAAATAGGACTAAGATAAATATCAGAGCATTAACACAAAAGTAATAAACTCAAAATTTTGTGTTGAGTGGAAACCCTCAAGATCCAACCAGATCTTGTCATAGGGAGAAAACCACTCTATTATTGTATTAACCAGTCCAAAAATCCAAGATTACATCCAGTTTAGCAGCCCTGCTGCAAGGAGTCCAACTCCTAACCTTCCAATGAAAATCAACAAGATCTATGATAGTATATTCGCAATTTTGCAGGCTATACAATCATAGATTTTTATTATAGTCTATAAGATATTCAACTTTATTTTCACAACAAAAATCCCATCTCACAATGCCATTTCATATCCATTTATAAACACTATGCATCTATAGATGTATGTGTAGTCACAACCAAAAACTATTTCCAATAACTTCCTGGCATTAGGGTTTAAAATAAATTTCATTTTACAACTTTGTTTAACTTCAACAAACTGTCATGAAAAAATTTGTTTCTTCCCATAGATAAAATTTCCTCCTTAATAGTCAAGGAGATATTCAAAACTGTCAACTGTCATAAACAAATCATAAACTTTTTGCAATAAAAAATCACAAGGATTTACCAGTAGTTACCGAATGTTACGGTTAAGCACCCTATCAAAGCTTAAACTATCGTAACAGAGTCCTCACTGAGTTTCCCGTAAAAGGGTTTCACAAAAATGTGAAATAAACAAACAAATCAAACAACATCCTTTGTCATAATTTATTTTTCTCTTACATCCATCACTAACTCTCATGAGTTAGGTATTGAGTACATATTACCAAAGTTAAGTGTCAACCCGAAGTCAAATTTGTTACGAAAACCTTATGAACTTAACACACGTGGCTTTACTGATTTGTCATCAAGGACAAAAATGAATCAACAAACTCCCCCTTTGTCCTTGATGGCAAAAAAAAACTAACCATCAGAACAAATGAAAAGCAATCTTTCTTGTTCAAAATTTTCAATTCAACAAAGATATCAACTGCAATGTCCAGTGTAAAAAAAAAACTGATGAAGTGTGTCAATGAGACCAACCAATGAATCCACCAATTGAAAATATATCAAAGAATATTGATGGAAAATATAGAACCAACATCAATAGCCAAGTGTGCCGAAACACAAAATACCAATGTATGCCAATATCAACTGTCAGAACCAAATGCCAATTGTCAACTGTCAGATCAACTGCCAGATCAGAACCAATTCAAATGATGAATGCCAACACAAAATACCAATGTATGCCAATATCAACTGTCAAAACCATATGCCAATATCAACTGTCAGAACCAAATGCCAATTGTCAACTGTCAGATCAACTGCCAGATCAGAACCGATTCAAATGATGAATGCCAACACAAAATACCAATGTATACCAATATGAATTGTTAGAACCATATGCCAATATCAACTATTAGAACCAAATGCCAATTGTCAACTATCAGATCAACTGCCAGATTAGAACCAATTCAAATGATGAATGCCAACACAAAATACCAATGTATTCCAATATGAACTATCAGAACAACTGCTAGATCGGAACCAATTCAAATGATGAATGCCATAATACCTACCAACATCATGCTATTTTCTCTCCCTTTTTGTCATCAAGGACAAAGAGGATTGAACTGGGAGATAGCATGAAAGCTCCCCCATACGTCAGAAGGATCAGTCATTAATAAAAGATTGAGAGTAGACTCTCAACCTATCACGTAACTAAGCAAATTGCTCTTGGGAAGAGCTTTAGTAAATATATCTGCAGCCTGTGCCTGTGACGAAACATGAATGAGTTTAACCTCATTTGAGGAAACTTGGTCCCATAAATATTACAATTTTAAAGCAATATGCTTCGTACGAGAATGCATGACAGGATTCTTTGAAATCTGAAAGGTACTAGTATTATCACAAAATATAGACATTGGTTTAGATACAATAATGCCTAAATCAGATAACTGGTAGGACATCCACAACAACTGTGTATAGCAAGCAGTAGCTACAATATATTCAGATTCAATAGTGGACAAAGTTATGCAGACCTGCTTTTTGCTATGCCATGCAACTAACCTATCTCCAAGGAAAAATGTTGCACCACTGGTGCTACGTTGATCATCAACACATCCACCCCAGTCAGCATCAGTATAGTTCGTCAAAGTAAAATCATCATGCTTTGGATACCACAAACCATAATCAAGAGTTCCTTGTATATACTTGAATACATGTTTGACAACGTTAAGATGAGATTCTCTAGGAGCCGACTGATACCTAGAAACCAAAAACACAGCTTGCATCAAATCTGGTCTAGATGTAGTAAGATACAATAGGCTACCTATCATGGATCTATACTCCCTTTGGTCAACAAGGGGCGAGTCATCCACTTTGACCAACTTGCATCCTATTTCCAAAGGTGTGCCAACAAGGTTACATTGATCCATTTGAAACCACTTCAACATTTCTTTAGCATATTTTACTTGAGATATAAAGAGACCATGATCAAGTTGAGACACTTGTATTCCCAAGAAAAATGTTAGAGGTCCTAACATAGACATTTCAAATTTGGATTCCATAATAGTTGAAAAACTTTTAGACAATGCATCATTGGTGGATCGAAAGATAATATCATCAACATAGATTTCAATAGCCAGAAGATCATCATTAATATCTTTTGTATACAGTGTGCTATCAACACTTCCTTTAGTAAAGCCTTTTGAAATTAAGTAGGAGTCAAGTCTAGCATACCAAGCACGAGGTGCTTGTTTAAGACCATATAATGCCTTTCATAACCTGTACACATGACCTGGAAATTCAGAAGATTCAAAACCTTCTGGTTGCTCCATATAAACCTCTTCTTCAAGATAACCATTTAAGAATGCAGTTTTAACATCCATTTGGTAAATTGTGAAGTTTTTATGCGAGGCATATGCAAGAAACATTTGAATAGATTCTAAACGAGCCACAAGAGCAAAAGTTTCACCAAAATCTATACCCTCTTACTGAGCATATCCCTTACACACAAACCTTGCCTTATTTCTTATCACTTTTCCTGACTCATCTAGTTTGTTCCTGAAAACCCATTTTCTGCCAATCAAATTTTTGTCATCAGGACGAGGAACAAGTTCCCAAGTTTTGTTTTTCTCAATTTGATTGATTTCTTCTTTCATGGAATTTAACCAAGATTGATTATTTAGAGCTTTAGAGACATTTTGTGGTTCAAAATCAGTTATGAGACAGAAGTGTTCGGCCATTTGAGCCTGTTCTACATGTTTTGCCTTTCCATGAGTCAGTATGCCAGCATTTTTGTCACCGATGACAATTGTGTCAGGATACCTTTTAGAAATAATTCTGGAAGGTGTTTTCAAAGATACATCTGTGCTAATATCAGTAAGTTCCTCATCTTTGTTCGGACTAGGTTTAACTTGTTTAGGATCAACAGTTTCAACAAAAGTTGAAGTATTTCCAAAATCTAGATCGGATTCTTCTTCAATAGTCAAACTATTTTTTATCATATTCAGATTTTCATCAAAAATAATATTTACAGAGTCAACCACTTTATTCAGTCATTTATTAAAGCATTTGTAAGCCTTACTATTTGAGGAATAGCCAAGAAAAATGCCTTCATCAGATTTTGACTAAAAACTATCCAAATTATCAGAGTCATTTTTAACATAGCACTTACAACTGAAAATTCTAAAGTGTTTAATAGAAGTAGTTTATCCATGCCATAATTCATAAGGGGTACATGCAATTCTAACTCTGATTCGAACTCTATTAAGAATATAAATAGCAGTATGTACTGCCTCTTTCCAGAACTTATCAGGTAAGCTTGACTCATTTAACATAGTCCTAGCCATTTCTTTTACTGTTCTATTTTTCCTTTCGACCACTCCATTTTGTTGTGGTGTACATGCTGTAGAATATTGCCTTTTGATACCATGTTTTTAACAATATTCGACAAAGTCTTGAGAGGTAAATTCACCTCCTCTATCCGATCTTAAACATTTTAATTTTAGATCAGTCTCTCTTTCAACCATTTTTCTGAAAACTTTGAACCTATTAAATGTTTCTGATTTGTTTTTGAGAAAGGTAACCCAAACCATCCTAGTATAGTCATCTACAAACAACATGAAGTATTTTTCTCCATTTAAGGACTGAGTCTTAGTTGGACCACAGAAATCTGTATGAATCAACTCTAAAGGTCTTGATGACAAGAATTCTTTTGTCTTGAATGATGATTTGGTTTGTTTGCCTTTAATGCACTCACTACAAACTGTATTTGCAGGTTTACTAATTAGAGGTAAACCTCTAACATTTTCATACTTACTAATTCTAACTATATTGTCAAAGTTCACATGCCCAAATCTTTTATGCCATAGCCAGTTTTCATCTACATGGCTCATAAGACACATGCCCGTAGATTGCTCTTGACCTGTGGAATCTGAAAGATTATACACATTTCCAGGTGTTCTAAAACCATTTGCTACTGTTTTCCCATATTTCTTCTTAATAGTACATCCATAAGCATTAAACATGAACTGATACCCGCTATCACATATCTGACTGATGCTTAGTAAGTTATATTTCAAACCTTCCACATAATAAACATCATTTATTGGAGTATTGTTGTTTATCATCACAGTACTAGTTCAAGTTATATAAAGTCCAGTGTTGTCTCCAAATTTAACAAAGCCTCCTGGATGATCCCTTAAGTTTAAGAACTTGCTTTTGTCCCCTGTCATATGATGGGAACACCCACTATCTAACACCCAGATAGCAGATTTTGTAGAAATGAATGTTGTTTGAACAAGCATAGTTTGTTCTAGCTTTGGTCTCCAAACCTGTTTAGGTTGTTTAAACTTTTTACAATGATTAGAGGTGTGTCCGTATTGATAGCATGCAAAACACCTTGTGTTTCTTAAGAAACCAAAACCCTATTTGTATCCATAAGTGGAATTTTTTGTAAATCTGCAGGTACTCACTTTGTGTCCAAACAAATGACAAAAGTGACAATAACCATGAAAGAATCTATTATTCAAAAACTAATTACTGTTTGCTATGATAGTGTTTTGATATGATGTTTCACCCTTTTCAGCAATATTTTTAGATTGTTTTTTACTGTCAAGAACATACACTTGTTCCTTTAGCTTTTTGATCTCTACATCTTTCTCATCAATAAGACATTTTTGAGTTTTAATGACCTTATTTGTATTTGCTAGATCCAGTTGCAGAATTTGACTAGAATTTTCATAGGCATTAACAAGTTTTTTGAGTCATTTCACTTCTTGAAGAGCACAAAGAAATTCCTCTTCAAAGTTAACTTCATTTAATTCAATATCAAAATCTATTTCTGGTTTTATAGAATGGATCTTAGTGGGTTCAACTTTAGTCATGAAAAGCGTTTCACAATTATCACCATTTAACTCATCAGAGTCATCATCAGACTCTTCTTTTGTCATGAGACTTTTCTTTTTATTAAATTTTTTACTAGGATTCCAAGGTTTTTTGAAAGACTTTTCTGACTTCTCATCATCTTTGCTTAGATCTAGATACGGACATTTTGCAGCAAAATGTCCAGTTTTTCCACAACCAAAACACTTAAACTTTCCTTGAAACTTTTTCTTAAGTTTTCTGACAAGTAATGCTTCAAAGACATCAGAGAGTTCAGACTCACTATCCTCATGTTTCTCAACTTTGAAAGTTGTTTCAATAGAGGTTGAAGGAACATTTCCAATCCTCATTTCATATGTTGTAAGTATGCTTTGAAGTTTGTGAGTCATTTTAGAAAAGTGTTTCTTTTCTTCAAGAGCAGAAATTTTAGTTTCAAATTTAGGAAATAATGTTCTAATGACCTTAGCAACTACATCATGTTCATCAATTTCTTCTCCAAGGCCCTTTCGAGCATTAACAATTTCATCAATTCATAGAAAATAAGCTGCTATTGATTCATCATTATTCATTTTTAAAGAATCAAACTATGTTTTCAAAGTAATCAATTTAGATTCTCTCACTTTCTCATCACCTTGGTAAGTGGATTCAAGATTTGTCCATACCTCATTCACTGATTTAAAGTACATAAATTTAACAAAGACCTCCTTTGATAACCCACAAAGTAGTGCAAAGCGAGCACGTTTATCCAACTCAAATTTTGCCTTTTCATTTGCATCAGTAGGCACAGCAGAAGGTATAGTGTATTTGTTAGCCACTACAACCCACATTTTAATATCAAGAGAATGAATGAAAGCTTCCATTTTAAATTTCCAAAAAGTGTAATCAATGCAATCAAACAGAGGCACTTTGGTGAGCAAAGCACCCTCATTTTGAGCCATCTCTTTCAAGTACCAGAATCAGTCCTAGGGAAAACCTAAAAGACTCCTATGCTCTGATACCAATTGTTGAAAGAAGATGTACTCTAAGAGGGGGAGGGGGTGAATCAGAGTACTTTGAACTTTGAAATACACCAAATAAATATGCTTTTTAAGATTTGAATAAGCTTTACAAAATAGAGACAAAGAGCAAAATTGTACAAATGTAGCAATATGTTTGAGAGTGATTTGCCAAGATAAGAAAACTAAAATAGAAATAGGACTAAGATAAATATCAGAGCATTAACACAAAAGTAATAAACTCGACATGATTTTGTGCTAAGTGGAAACCCTCAAGATCCAACCAGATCTTGTCATAGGGAGAAAACCACTCTGTTATTGTATTAACCAGCCCAAAAATCCAAGATTACATTCAGTTTAGCAGCCTTGCTGCAAGGAGTCCAACTCCTAACCTTCCAATGAAAATCAACAAGATCTATGATAGTATATTTTCAATTTTGCAGGCTATACAATCACAGATTTTTATTACAGTCTATAAGATATTCAACTTTATTTTCACAACAAAAATCCCATCTCACAATGCCATTTCATATCCATTTATAAACACTATGCATCTATAGATGTATGTGTAGTCACAACCAAAAACTATTTCCAATAAGTTCCTGGCGTTAGGGTTTAAAATAAATTTCATTTTACAACTTTGTTTAACTTCAACAAACTGTCATGAAAAAATCTGTTTCTTCCCGTAGATAAACTTTCCTCCTTAATAGTCAAGGAGATATTCAAAACTGTCAACTGTCATAAACAAATCATAAACTTTTTGCAATAACAAATCACAAGGATTTACTAGTAGTTACCAAATGTCATGGTTAAGCACCCTATCAAAGCTTAAACTGTCGTAACAGAGTCCTCGTTGAGTTTCCCATGAAAGGGTTTCACAAAATGTGAAATAAACAAACAAATCAAACAACATCCTTTGTCATAATTTATTTTTCTCTTGCGTCCATCACTAACTCTCATGAGTTAGGTATTGAGTACATATTACCAAAGTTATGTGTCAACCCGAAGTCAAATTTGTCATGACAACCTTATGAACTTAAACACGTGGCTTTACTAATTTGTCATCAAGGACAAAAATGAATCAACATTTGTTTCCTCTAGTTTCAAGGATGAACACCCCATTTAAGACATTAAAAGATATGGTATAGTATGGTAGAAAGGGATATATATGGGTGCCCCCCCTCTTAACATGTCAACATAACCTTATGTTTATGTCTTAAAGAAGATAGAAACAAAGATACTTGCCTTCAACATCAAGGAGATATCATTCAGGCAATAATTTCATAAGTCCAATCCAAAGAGAGAATACTCTTCAAGCAATGATATGATAGTTGAAAAAGAGATATCTTGCAACAAGTGTAAAGAGGATCTTTGGAGGAGAAGAGATATTTTCTCAATAAACATCTACCTCCAATATGAGTTTCTTGAATAAAAATAACATCCTCTACCAAAAGAAATGAAGGGGAACAAGAATTCAAACCTTCCTCCTATTGCTAGGTGCAATTAATTCTTGATGAAGGATGACATACTTTTGACCCAATATGAAGAGGTAAGTTTATAATAAGGTATACATGGCTAAGTGAAAAAGAGGTTGTAGCAAAGAATATAAACCTCTTCCATTAGAGAAAATCCTTGAGAAAACAACAACTTCACAGAAGGAATGACATCAAATTATAAACAAACACCACTCACAAAGGAAAAGTAAATTCTTAGAAAGTAGAGAGAGAGAGAGAAATCATTTCCCCCACCAAGTGTAAGGACAATGAGAAGAACTATATAACCTATAAGGAGAGATTAAACATAAGAAAATTCACAATGTACTCACATGAACAAATATCCAATGTAAGAAAAGACATTAGTATATGTAAAATGCAACTCTAAAGAAGAGGTAATCTTCAAAGAGAAAGAGAGAAAGAGAGAAATATAACAAATTCCCCTAAGGAGGGATTAGTCATAAGTGACATGCCATTTTATGCAAGAAATGATATCAACACATGAAAAATTCAAACCCTAGAAGGAGTAGTGATACATTAGATAGAAATAGAGAGAGCAAAAATGCCATCCTTTCCCCCCAAGCAAGTGGACAAAGATAAATTAGAATGAAAGATCACACATTCCCTAAGGAGAGATTATCCATGAGAGACATAATGTTTCAAACAAAGAATAAGTCCTAACCAAGGAACACACATGCATTCACATGAAGGATAACTCTCTGCAAGAAAGGACATCAAGTTATGACTAATTCAATTCATGAAGGAAATGGTGAAACTTTAAAGATAAGAGATATGACAGAGGCAAGAATGGAACATGTTGCTACCTTGAGATGATTTGAAACTGAAAAAGCATCACCTCTTATGAAAAATATCCCCCAATTAAATTAACCGCTTTTTTCATAGGGTGAGGAGAAACATGAAGGTGAGAGGAGTGATAAGGCACTACCTTTTCACTTAGAAAGAGAGAAAGATCAGTTGAAAGACATATACGAGCAAGATCATATTTTTCTTGAACAAATTCCTTAAATGATTTAAACTTTCCAAGAGAATGAGAATGACCATGATGAAAAAGGTAATGTCCACTACCTTCTTTATGCTTAGTGCTAAACTTCACAAAGGGAAAAACAACATTCTTGTCATACTTCAATTTCCAAAATATTCTAGTTGCTAATTGTTCTTGATCATCAATAGGTGTAGGCTTATTTTTTTGAGATTTAGAATTGTTTTAACAAGAAGGTTTATCATCTATGATTTTATCTTTTCCACTATCCATAAGTCCTTTCATTGCATTTTGGAAATTAGGACAATCATTAGCATGATGATCATGAGTTTGATGAATTGAACAAAAAGGAGTTTCAGAAGAAGAAGCACTTTTATAGGAACGAATGGATTGTTGTCTTGTAAGATGGGTTTTTTAAGTCTTGAATCCTCAAAAGGTCATCCATAGGACATTTATTATCATTTCCTAGGCCTTTTGTGGTTGTGGAGGGGAAAAAGCAAGATCGAGTGACTAGGACCTAATCCCACTTTAGCCAACACACTCGGAATATGAAAGAGCCTAGGAAAATAGCTCACTTTGGCTACTTCTTGTGAGAAAGAGAGAGCCAAGGATTATCCCTTAGTTTTTCTATTCCTCTTGTTTTGATTAAGTAAACGCAGGTATTTTAAAGGTACCCGAACCTTGTACAAACCAAGAAAATAGATCAGCTATAAAAAGTGCCTGACCACTTCAAAAAGACAAAATGACCCATTGATGGGGATCAGCCAACATAACATAACATTAAAAACTCAGAGCAGACAGCAAAAAGATAGAACCTAGGACATCAACTAAAATCTAAATACTATTCATAATTTCCTCAGCATGAACAACCATTTGTTTCATGTTGTTTGCTGAGGTCTTCAGATCCTCCAGCTCATGACCTTTGATGTCACCCTTAATCTTTGTGTTGGCTCTGGTCCTCCTATCATGACCCTTCTTGTCCAGTTACTCTTTATCACCATCCTTCTTGGCATTGTTCTCGAACCTGTTGATAAGGATGTTCATGTTGTCCACCGATGATTTGAGAATTTGAAAATTTTGGTCAGCAATCTTCTTGACATTGTGTTCCAACCTGTCAATTCTACTGTCGAAATCATTCATTTTGATTTCCATTTCCTTTCTATCTCCCATCTCTTTGACCTTTTTTTCTGTAGCTATGATTTTTCCAACCATACATTCAATAGCTTCCGCATTATGCAGAACAGCAACCAATTCTTTAACATGTTCAGCCAAGGGCTTGCCACCAACCGTAACTCTAGCAATAGCTTGTGTATCTATTTTCAAACTATTGATATCCTTCACCATGGTCACGATGGTCTCACAGAATGCCTTAATAGTATCATTGTCACCACTGCCACTTATATCCCCTTTATCCTCCTTATGCAGACTTATGGTATTCATGGCCTCAATGTTGTCCATAACTGGGTCACCCTCCCCTTCTTTATCCCGACTCTCAACCTTCTTGTTTTCTTCAGCCTCCTCAGAATCAACCAGAATATGGTTGATATCAGAATTATTACCCTTTTTAGTGTTCTTTCTCTGAACCTATTTTTCGGTAGCTTTCCCTTTCTTTTTTTTAACAATTTTTTTTCAAAGGAGTCGGTTTCAAAATCCGACATACCTGATTCCACAATAATCCTTCTCTTCTTGGCCCTATTCCTCCCTTTTTTGCTAGTTTCTTTTGATTCTCCCTCGGTCTCTGATTCAAAGTTAAAACCACTAGCTTCACTCTCTATTGTCACATCTCTTGCATTTTTTCCCTTAATAGGCTTTTCAATGCACTTCCCCTTGAGCATTTTATAAACCAGGATCATAAGCCCCTGATGGAGGGCATGATCACCCTTAGGGTCCTTCTGGATCTCCTTTATAGTATGATCCATTGAGCATGCAAGGTAATAGGGAAGGCTAACCTTTTCCTCATGATAGAAATGGTTGAGTAAAACAAAGTGATGCCTGTAGGCTCTAGTAAACCTACCATCTAAGGTAATGTATTCAATAGAAGCGAATAAGACAAACCTCCATGGCCTGAAAATTCTCTTCGAGGCATGGTAGGAGTTGTCAATTTTAATCATTTTTCTCCTCTTTTCATCCATAATAGGAAACTTTTCTGCTATTTTATCTGATAAGCCTCTATCCCTATAAAATTTCATTCCCTCAGTCGTCATCCCCATGGCCTCGACGATGACCTCTTCATCAATATTCATCATCTGGGATCCGATAAGAATTTTGTTGTTTTTCCAGTTCTTGATGAAACAGCTAGTGATTGTGAGATCTTTCCTAGCTAGCCGTTCCATGAAAACATTCAGACCCCCCTGTTGAAGGATATCCCAGACTTCTTTGTTCTTTCTCCATTTAGAGCCGGAAGTATGTTCAAATCTTTTCTTGTTACCTCCCATTTTTCTAGCACCTTCCTTGCAATCCCTTCTCTCAATTTGATAGCCTCTCCTCTAGTTTCTATGGTTATTCAGTGATAATGCCTAGAATCTATGCCAAATAATAATGATAAGACACCTATATAAATGCTCATTATCTTCAAGAAAATCCTGCATCAAAAAAGGAGGAAAGGTCATTAGAAATAATGATTTAAAGTACCACATTGCCTTGTCTGGCTTTGGTCCTGATTGAGCAAGGATTTCATTTCACTTGCAATCTCCATTTCACCATAACTAGTAATGATGTCTCCCAATTGGCAAGCCAGGTTGGCTACCCAGTCAGCGCAGGAGTTGGCTTCCCTAGACACGTGTAAAAACACACATTTCAAATTCTTCGCTAATTTTTCTAGTTTCTTTAATAGCATTACTAATTGACCAAGAAGGTGGGAATTTCATATTTAAACAATTCATTATGTTTAAGGAGTCTCCTTCACACCAAACTTTAGTGCATTTGGCTTCCTTGGCAAGGATCATCCCATGGTAAGCTACCATGGCTTCGGCAACATGATTAGTCTAATTTCCTATGGGAATACATTTTATGATTTTGCATATTCCCCATTCATCCCTTAGGACCACGCCACATCCTACAACACCCAGGTTGCCCTTTGAAGCCCCATCAAAATTGATTTTCATCCATCCCCTAGGCCGGCTGATCCATATCACTCCCTCTCTAGGGTTGCTCTAAAAGCACTCTTGAACCTTTAATCTCCAGTTTTTGTAGATAAATTGATCATCCATATTGTGAGGATTATCCATAATGCCTATGATGTTCATATTTTCCACTATACTTCTTATTTTTTCAAACACAATTTTAGTCGTAGTAGTCTTTTCTCTGAAAACTCTATCATTTCTCTCTTTCCATATGCCCCAACACATGTGAGGTAAAGTAATTTTCCATAATAAGGTAGTGGTTTTATTTTTTGAAGGATGATGCCATGAATTGAAAATCTCCTGAATTGAGTTGGGGAAGCCCCAACTAACTTTGAAGTGATCCAGACAACTTCCCCAAACATCAACAGAGAAAGGGAAATGAAAGAGCATATGGTTTATAGTCTCCTCATTCTGCTTACAAAGAATACAGAAACTAGGCATGCTAATACCTCTTTTTCTGATATTCTCAGTAGTAAAAATTTTATCTTGAAGGGCTATCCAAAAGAAAATGTTTATCTTAGGGGTGAGGCCTTTCACCCATGCTTTAGCCCAACATGGACTTTCCATGTTGTTGAACTGTTGATGATACAAAGAGGCAGCTGTAAAAGTACCACTAGCTGTGAGTTTCCAAATTAAATGGTCTTCTTCTTCAATCCTCACCATAGAGTTTGTGACTTTATTCAAACTACCCAAAGACTGGTCCACCTGAGATAAGTCCTTCCACTGTCCATGTTTCCAGTAATCCTCCACCTTGGTTCCAAATCTTTCCTTGCA
The DNA here is from genome assembly GCF_030272615.1 of Cryptomeria japonica. NCBI lineage: Eukaryota > Viridiplantae > Streptophyta > Pinopsida > Cupressales > Cupressaceae > Cryptomeria > Cryptomeria japonica. Next base: position 490,697,900 of record NC_081409.1, read on the forward strand.
TTGATTCTGAAATCTGTTCCACTCAGAATTTTCATTCAAAGGGGTCTCCAAAAGCCAAGGGTCTTCCCAGAATTGGATAAGATTCCCTTTTCCCAATTTCCATTTTGTACCTTTGGCAATTAAGTCTCTTGTCCTAGATACATTTTTCCAAATGTTGGATCCAATTAGGATAATCTCTGCTTTGAGGAAGCTTTGAAGGTTTGGACATTGACTTTTATATTTGTTATCCCATATCGTTTTCCACTCTCCTTGATTTCTTTAACTTCTCCAAATCTGCTTGGCCATAAGGTAATTATTTATGTCTCTTATTCTTCTAAGGCCCAGACCTCCTTTCTTTATAGGCTTTTAGACCTTCTCCCATGCAATAAAGTTCATTCTCTTCTTCTCCTCAACCCCTGTCCATAAAAAGGATCTCTGAATCTTTTCAATGGCCTCAACATACTTAGCAGGAATCCTAAATAGACTGATAGCATAGAGAGGAATACTTTGAAGAGTGGATCTTAGCAATTGAACCTTACCTGCTTGACTAAGAAGAGCACCCTTCTAGCCAGACAGCTTTTTGTGGAATTTATCCACCAAAGCTCCCCAAAAGGTATCTGGAGGATCATGGCATAAGGGGAGCCCCAAGTAAGAAGCAGGTAGACTACCAATTTGACCACCCAGAATATTACTAATTTTATTCCTCCTTCTCTCTGGGGTATTGATAAAATAAACAAATCTTTTAGACCAGTTTATAAGTTGACCAGTGGCATTTCCATAGTTATCCAAAGCCTTTTTTAATATTCTAGAATCCTTCACTGTAGCTTTCCCCATTATTATAGAATCATCAACAAACTGCTGATGGGAACATATTTGATCTGCCAAAGAAGGATTCAAACCACAAAACTCCCTTTTCTCAATCAGCTTTCCAATACATCTCCCCAGACATTCCACCATAATGATAAAGATAACTGGGGATAGAGGGTCGCCCTATCTGAGACCTCAAGAAGCTTTAAAGAAAGGAGAGGGAGATCCATTCATTAAAATAGAGAAAGAAGCCGAAGAGACAAGTTGCCTGATAAGGCTAACACTTCTGGAGTTGAAGCCAAAAGTAGAGGAACATCCATCATAAAATCCCAATCCACTCTATCATAAGCTTTAGAGAGATCAAGCTTCAGAAAAAAACCTTTTTTTATAGAAAAAGACAAAGAGTGGATATTTTCATGGACAATGATGATTGAATCCAAAATTTGTCTACTCGGGACAAAGCCGCTTTGCTAAGGCGAAATGATGGAGGGGAGCAACTTAAGAATTCTAGAGGTTAGAACCTTGGAGATAATCTTATAGAGAGAGTTGCATAGACTAATAGGTCTAAAAAGATCCATTGAGTTAGCCCCCATCTTTTGGGGTATAAGAGAAATTAAAGTACCATTAACTTCTTTCAAAAAATTTCTAGCACCAAAAAATTCTTTCACTACTCTAGTAACATCATCTCCAATGATATGCCAGTACATTTAGAAGAAGAACATGGGAAAGTCATCCAGACCTGGGGCCTTGTTACCCTCAAAGGAGTTTACAGCTATCTGAATTTCAACATGGGAAGGGATGGCAGTCAGGTGAGCATTTTGATCATCCCCTAAAATGGTAGGTATATTGTCCAGGAGGTCCCTTTGGGCTTGTATATCCAAATTTTGATCCTTAGCAAGTAAATTGGAGAAAAAATCCATAGCATCCTTTCTCATGGAATCATCATCTACTACACATTTTCCGTTCACTTTAATCTGAATAATTCTATTAATGGCCTTATGTCTCAAGGTGGACATATGGAATTATTTAGTATTCCTATCCCCCTCCTTCAACCAAACATTTCTCAATCTTTGTTTCCAGTAGGTTTCCTCTTTAGCTATAATATCATGATATCTCATAAGAATAGCATCTTCAATGTCTCTAGACATATTAGTATAACCATTGTTCTGTATCTCATCCTAGATTTCCTTGAGCTCTAAGAGGATTGTACCTTTTGAGGTAAAGATATTCCCAAAGAATTCCTTATTCCACTTCTTAACATTATCTTTAACAATCTTCATCTTTTTGACCACTTTGTACATGGCATTTCCTTCAATACTGACCTACCACCAGTCCTTAATCTTACTTTCCAAATCCGGGTGTCTAGTCTACATTTTTTCAAATCTATAAGGGAAATATCTCCTTCTATTCTTTACTTCAGTCATGAAGGTTATAGGGTAATGATCTGATCCTGCCCTTATATGAGAAGATAAAGAGCAGTCATGAAGGTTAAACCAATCTAAGGAAAGGAGAGCTCTATCAAGTCTAACCTGAATCAAATTCTCACCACTTCTTCTGTTAGTCCAAGTGTATTTGACTCCTTGAAGCTCCAGATCGTGAATGGCATTATCATTTATGAAATCAATCAAGTCTAATCTACTATCCAGATTAGCTTGACTCCTTCCCTTTTTCTCATTTTCCTTCAAGGGAGTATTGAAATCTCCCATGATTAACCAATTGTCCTCACCAAACCTACTTCTCAACCCAGTAAGATTTCTCCACATCTCACTTCTACCAGTCTTAGTGTTAGGCACATATAAATTAGTTAGGACCCAAGTAGTGCAATTCTTGAGGTGCTTAAATCTTATGCAAGCTAGGTTGTTGTCCTGAATCAGCACCTCACTTTCTACATTGTTTTTGTTCCAGAAGGTAACAATTCCTCCCGATGCACCTTCTAAACTACCTCCGCTAACTCCTCCATTTTTGAACATATTTAGACTTTCAACTTTATCTTTTGCCATCTTAGTTTCTTGAATCAAAAAAATATCAGGATTTTTATCTCTAATCATACTTTTAACTAAATCATATTTGTGAGGGCTGTTTAGTCCCCGAATATTCTAGAAGATGATTTTCATGGGTTTTCGGAAATACCTGCCTCAAAGATGGTTCTTTGGGTTCCATCCGCTATATTCCTACTTATTTCCATTGATCTTTTCTTGGCATTTGAATGTCTTCCTGGAGAAGTGTGTTGCGCTTCATGGTGTTTCTAGTCAGCGTACTATTGATTAGGTTATTGTTATTCTTTTTTTTTTGCTTATTCTTTCTTTTGTCCTCTACTGCTTCTTCATCCTCCTGCTTTGTTTCATTCTTCCTTAGTGCCTTTTTGACATCTTCCTCACCTCCCCATTTTGGATCTTGTTCCTCCAAAAAGGCCAGCTTTACTTTTGTCAAGGTAGCTAATGAGATTTTTGATAGCCCTTGGCCCGGGATGTTATCACGTTGAGCCTCCTAGAGCCAGTCTAATTCTTTATCTGGATCATGAGATTTTGCAACAAGGTTAAATTTATCTCCTTCATTTTTTTTTTCTAAGGGATTTTGATCTACTTTACTCTCACTTTTATCTAAGACAAACTCTGTCTTATCCTCTTCCAGATCCTCTTGCTGAATGTTGTCTCTTTCTTTATGCTCTGATTCCTTATCACTTGGCTCCAACATCTGAATCTTTAGTTCATTCCCCACTTCATTGGTGAGTTCTTCCTCCACCCATCCAATCTGAGACTATTTCTTTTGATCTGGGTCATTGGGCTCCAAGGCTTTTAGAGGCTTATCCACTTTTTTCCAAACCTTAGTTTGGAGGTAGGGTTTACCCTCGATACTTGGACATTTTTTAGCCCAATGTCCAACTTTTTTACAATGAAAACAAGCAAAGGGGATAGTTTCAAAAACAATATTCTGCTTCCACTTCCCCAGTTTAGATTCTATCTCTATTTCTTCTAGCATATTCGTGTTAAGTCCAACTCCAACACAAATTCTAGCATAAATCAGCCTTCTTCTGGATGTCATGATCTGGTCAATAGCGATAAGCTCCTCAAAAGTATTGGCTATTCCAACAAAAACATCTTCCTCCCAGAATTCCATTGGAAGCCCAAGGAGCTTGACCCACACCGGGACTTGGACCAAAAAATTCTTCCCTCTTGCCACATTAGGGTGCCACTTCTAGATGTACATGATGTATTTGCCTATTGCCCAAGACCCACTACAGAGAATGTTTCTTCTATCCTCATCGCAAGAAAAAGAAAAGGATAGATAGCCCTTGTTCATTGCTACCACCTCAACCTGACCTTTCAGGTGCCACTTTCTTCTGACAAATCCATGAACTATTTCTATATTAGGTCTAGACCCAAAAAAAATACCGATCAATGTATTTTCCATTCTAGCAATGTTTTGGTCTATGATTTGATCTGGAACAACGATAGCAAACTTGCCCTGAGACACATTCGAGGTGTTTTTAATAGGAGGTGATGAGGACTTACTTTTAGGTTTAACCTCGAATAGAGAGGTCCACTTACGTGTCTGTCCATTCAAAACGGGTCCCCCCTTAAGATTCGTTGATGAAAGAGCCTTTTCTGGATGATCTTTTCCTTCCAGCGTGTTCTCTAAACCACTAGTCTCTTGTTGTCCTTGCCCTCCTTCTGAGTTGTCGTCTTCTATTTTTGAAGTTTGAACCTTCCCTTTCCTGCTCTCATCTGCTAGATGCTCTTCACATGGTGTTGGTCCTCCCCCTGGGTCCCCCAGATCCAAGGGATCATTGGGGTCCTTAGTATCTGAACCCCCTCCATCTACAGGAATCTCTGAGTCATCTACCTCATGCTATCTCGACGCTGATCTAGAATTCCCGCTCAAATTTGAATTCTAGAACCATCCACGCTCCATGCTCTCTATGTTCCTCGATGGGAAATGTTTCTCCCCCATGAAATTAAGGCATAAAATCAAGTTGTCTTTCTATTCATCTTGTTGTATGTGATGAAAAAAATAGGTTTTGATTGATCAACTAGACTAGGAGATGAACAATGAAGCATATATGAACTAAAATTGAACAAACTTGCAGATGTGAAATTGAGATACTGAAAGCATGAAAGGGGGAGGAATTTGCATCTGTACTTGATGCTAAAAACTGAGCCAAAATGACCAGGACCAAGGAGCCACACCCCTATCCCTGAGAACTTGACAGAAAGCTACAACTAAGGGGATGCAATTCTAAGACCCTGAGCCTGTACCCTATCAAAAATCATTGATTTTGAGGGGGACCATGGTGCCACACCACTGTCCTTGATAGTTTAGGGAAAATTTGAGGGTTCTGGGTTGTACTTATGCCTTTTCCTGATCTGAAACTCCTTTCGGGTACCTATTTCTGCAACTGAAAAGAGAGGGTTTGGGGTGGCTAAATAGGGATTTTCCTTTGTCAAACCCTTGTGTTGGTGATTTCTTCCTCCACAAATATCCAATTTGTATATTAAAATAGTGTGCGCAGGAATCTTATTTGTGCAAGACCCTAAAATGAAAGCAAACAATCTAGAGCAACCCTAAAGAGTAAACCCTGATTACTTATAATTGACAAAGTAGATGATCTAAATCAATGATGCAAATTGATCTAAAGCATGAATGTAAATATGTAAATTTATGTAATGAAGCTCATGCAAAGACATGAAAATAACATGAAACCATACCCAACCCCTAAGGGAGGGGTACAAGCCAATCGTCAGTCGGTGATCTCCTATTATTCTTTAATGTCTTCAAGGCCCCTAGTTAATGATGAATGCTTGATGAAATGCTTGATGAATATTGTTGAATGTTGTTGAATTTTGCTGAAGACTCCACATAGGATTCTCTTTCACTAAATAGAAGGCTCCTTGTGCTCCAAAAACTTGCTCTTAGATTCTTAGATCCCATTAGATTCCATCCCTTCAAATAAAGAAATAGAGCTCTTATGCATGAAACCCTAGATCTTAATTTCAACTTAATTTTGTCTTTAGGCCAACCTGGGATTTTAATTTCCCACCAATATTTTGGGGTTAAGCATTATAATATCATAGAATTATGCTCCTGAAATTTCAAGAAAAAAGTCGAGGACCATGTGCACTTTACACATGGTCTGACCAAATTTTCACCAAATTTTTCAGGGTCATTAGATATGATGATATTAGAGCAAATCCCAAAGTTATAGCTGATTTTGAGGTGTTTTGATATATGAAATTGGGCCTTAAATGTCGAAGTAGGACATCATTAGGGTTTATGATTAAATGATGTATTGGAGGAATAAAATAAAAAGGGGCACACTTAAGGTAAAAGGCCCAATTTTATGATGTATGAAGTGATGAAATATAACTTTAGATTTATTTAAATTAATTAATTAAATACTTAAAGGTAAATTGCAATGCAAGATGCAAACACACTAAGGCGGGTGCTAAGCTGAGTGTGGAATTATACCACCCTAGCAAGGATGTACAATTTACGACACTACATTTAGCCCCCACTTTAGGGGTTATATGAAACTACATGCATATGAAAGCTAAAGTAAAGAAAAGTAAACATTCATGAAAAAGGATATATCCACAAGTTGTCAGATGAATCCCCCAATGACATCTACAGTACACAGTTAGGAACCACACCCTACAAAACCACATGTTAGATAAAATCACAAAACCACCTAAATGCTTACTATGGAAGGTGATTAAATTTGCGGGTAGCTATATTCCCCCCCTATTTTGGCTTGCTAATTTTAGTGAGTTGAAACAGGGTATCATGTTTACCACATCGAATTGTGAAAGACTATTAATTACAAATTCTCACAAGAAGATTTGATACAAGATCAAAAACTAATGGAGAATCATTTGGTAAGAAAGAGAACTAACCCTCAATTCCAACATAACAAAGAGTGTGAGGATTTGAGAGCTCTCTAATAGAAGATGAAAGATTTAAATGGAAACAAATGCAATAGATATAATCCAAAAATGCAACTCCATAAAGAAAATTGGAAAAGAATGGAGGATTGAAATGACATCAAAGAGAGATTATTTATAGCAACACTCTTCTAAAAGAAGGCAAGAGATCCTCATAAGGGATATGCACATGCACAAAATAGAAGGGTTTAATATAAAATATACTAATCAATGAAGAAAAGAAATTGATGAATGATCAAAGACTTCCAACACCAAGGAGGAGGTCCCAATTAAGGATATGTACTTAAGATCCCCATTAGGGATGCTTGTTCCAATATGAGAGAAGGAATTCAAATATGAATACACCTCTACCATCAATAAGAAATCATTATAGAAGACACTACTTCACAAAGGGAAAATTTTAATCTTAAGAAGGAGAGATGTTTGAAATCACTCTTGCCCCCCATAAGGCAAAGGCACCTATAAGATGAATGAATGCAGCAACGTGTTCAGGTACAAAGCCGAATAGAGTGGGGGCCGTAGCAGATTCTCCAGTTGTAAATCCAGATGAAGTCAGTTCCATATCCTCTAGATGCAGATCAAGTGTATCCATATACAATGGTAGAGGGGCAAGCGGATCTACCAAAAGTGGATCGAGTCGGATATTAAGATGAAGTTGATCCAGTTATCTACCTAGGTTTTGGAGCCATCAGCATCTGAAGAAGTGGTTGATCAAATTACTATAGCTAGGTAGCGAACTGCCTTTGCTTATGACCTCTACTAATTGGATCTGCTTTAATCCCTGATGCCAACGACCCCATGATACCTATGCCTCTGCCCCTATCCCTATCTTTCATGTGGGTGAAACTATTTGCCTCAAAGAGTAGGAAAAAGTACTATTGCAATAGGTCACAGGCACCCTTTGGGCCCAATCTGCACCACTGCCACCCGGGATCGCCCTTCCTTCTCTTCCCTGGTCAAATAAGTGCCTTCCAAGTTACTGCCTCTTAGCCATCATCTTGGCCACCTCCTAACACCTAAGGATGGATAATAATTTATGCCGAGCGGTCAACAAGATAAACTACTAGTGTGTTTCTTGCTTGCTTCGTTGCTGAATCAACTAGGACTGGAACTGTAACTACTGCTTCTAACTTCGCCTTCGTTGCTAGGGCTGGATATCCAATTATGAATGGAAATAGAACTGTGCTTGCCTCTCCTACTTCCACTTGTGAGAAATCTGCATTCAGATCTCATCTATCTATCTATATATATATATATATAGAAGTAGAATATAGAATCAGATCTCATCTATCTATCTATATATATATATATATGAGTAGATTTGCTAGAGAGATTTGATATATATGAGTAGATTTGCTGGAGAGATTTGCTGGACACGTCGAATCTTTTGTTCACATTAGAATATTCTATTTTTGTATTTCCTAGACAAGGTTATTGAAAGTAGAAATGCTTTGCAGGAGAGTTGAGAGAAGTAAGGTTAGGGAAACTAGGGCAACTTCCCTCAACTTTCTTACCAAAACAACCTCAAAAACAAAGATATGTGTCTGACAAATCTACTAAAACCTGGAATCAAGTCCCTCAATTTTGAGATTAGTTTTTTTCGTGGTCCCCAAGCTTCCCGACAATAGACCATATAATTGATAGGGGTAGGGGCCCTCCCTACCTATATTTTCTCCCTCCCTATATGGAAAGTTCTCCTAACTAACTGTACTCTGAACTGCCCATTGTAGGTTGTACTCTAAACTATCCTAATCTTCTAAAGAGGCCTACTTCTAATTAATTCTATTGCCAGTTGTAACCTCCACTGGGCTTAACCTTCACTTCCACATTGCCAGTTATAACCTCCACTGGTTCGAACCTTCACTTCCATATTGCCAGTTATAACCTAACCTCCACTGGTTCGAACCTTCACTTCCACATTGCTAGATTATATACATAATATCAAGAGGCCTACTTCTAATTAATTCATTAATTAATTGACAAGAAACCTGCTAGTAAATTGAATTAATTAATTATTCCAGCCAGCTGAAGAAGTAGAAATAAAATCTATTTATATAAGCAATACAATATAAGTCTCCATCCTTCTTTCCTTTCTAAGAATACTATAGAAATTGATGGAGCGGGGGAATGTACCCATTGCCAGTGGCCCTACTTTGCCTCCTATATAAACCCACTCTTGCAAATGGCCCACCCGCCCATAGAATTTTAGGGTCGTCTTGTAGGCATAGAATTTATAACCTCCATAAATATACCATATAATTTAGACCCTCCATGATAGACCATAGCTTATTACTTTTATTTTTTATATAAATTCATTATGCCAATTAATTCATTAGTGTCGGGAATGAATGGTGACATTTTTTAATAAGTGAATAGTGAGATTTTGTAATCAACATAAAATCAAGATACAATATTGCAATGAGTATACAATCAAGATGAGATAGAAATAGGATATTATGTTGCTTCCAAAAGTATGATTGCATGTGAAATTGTACCATCATGAATGACAATGAGCCCCTAGTAAGCGAGCTACTAATGTAAGTGAGATTAAAAAAATGTATAAGATGATGAATGTTAAAAAGTCTTTAGAAAGAGAGAAGTTTATAGGAGTATAATAGGCCACTAAGTCATACTTTTCTTGTACACAGGAGATCTTAGGAGAGGGAAAAGTGTAACTCATTAGAGCCTTATTCCTAGAAGAAGGGATTTTAAAATGAGTGGAAGATAAAGTATCATAATTGGGATTATAAATCTCTTGAGGAGATTCATAAAGATATTTGTTTATCACCAAGATCTTCTTATGAGGAGGGTGAGTGTCGAAAGAAGTAGAAGATGATTTAATTGAGGTGAAGTCATCATCCCTACTAAATATAGCATTCACCTTGAGAGATGGTCTTTTAGATGCTTTGGTGGGCTTAGAAGGATTATATCCAAGTCCAAATGAAGCTTCATGTGTGTTATGTTCTAAAGGAACTTTAATTCCTTGTTCATTTGTGCCATGGTCATTGCCACTATAGTCACTCTTGGATAAAATGTGAAAACCAGGACCATAAAGGGATGCCAAATCAAAAAGAGATGGTGATGCCTCATAGGTCTCAGTGCTATATGAATTAGAGGAAGGATTTGGAGAATTATTTAAATTAGAAGCAGCCACAAAGTGGTTACTTAGTTGTTTAGACAAAGTGGATTGCTCTTTAGGTTCCTCCTTATATTTCTCCTTCTTAGTCTTAAATTCTTTTTGAGATACTCTATACTCTCCTACAAAAGTAGGGTTGAAGTCTAGAGATCCCCAATCATCATCTGATAGTACTCCTTCAGGAGAAAAGATATCCTTGGGAGGAGATTCTAGTTGAGTAGAAGAATCAGGAGTACTAGAAGGAACAAGATCATTAAAGGAAATAGATGTATTTGAAGAAGTAGGAGGATTTAGAGAAGAATGGGAAGTAGTTGAACAAGAAGATCCATATTTTAATGGTTCTTGAGGTTTGTCAACTAACAAGGTATATGTCTTATTGTTATAAATGAACTTGACTTGCCTATGCAAAGTTGAGGGGACAACTTGCATGCTATGAATCCAAGCACTAATACATTTGGACTAGATTTCCAGCTAAGGTTTCCAATGGAGAAGGTATATTGTGACCAAATTTGAATTTTTTTTGAAAAAATTACTCGAATTCATTGTAATTCCGATGGAAATTTGCCATTTGGTTTCGATGAAAAAGGCATTAGCAATGAAAATTTTCCTTTTTTCAAAAAAGTGCTCGAGTTCATCGTAATTCCGACGACAACGGCCATTACTTAAAAAAAAAAAAAGAGGGCAATTCATTTGTGCATTACAATCCCGTGTAGGCATTTGTGGTGACTTCAACCCCCAACAAGATCAAACCCATGTCGAAGGCATTTGTGCATTGCTTGCAATTCCGTGTAGGAGGTAGATTCTTCATCTTAATTTCATGTTGTAAAAAATATACCATTCAAGAGATTCTACAACTTTTGCTTGCTTTTATACATGCTAGCTATGCCTGCATTCTTGTGGGATATTGACCGATTGTGGAAGCAACTCTTGGAGTATGAGAGATTCCTTTTTTATGCAAAAGATGTTAGGAAATGAGAAATGTGGTGGTTAATTGCCCTAGTTTTTAATGCAAATTGGTCAATCTGGTATTCATATTGATTATCCAATCTCAAGCCAGATGGCTCCTAGTCAAAGGTGTGGTTCCCTAAACACATAATACCCTATAGGAATCCACTCCTCATAAAACCATAGAACTATGATTGAGGAGTGAGCATTCAATTTTGTCACAGCAATCCCTTCCTCCTGTATACGTGTTGATTGATCACTATTGTATGACCTAATATATAGGGCGGTGTCTACCTCTGGTTGCTGAATTGATGGAGATCAAACCAATGCACAAGAAAATAATGGGAATGAATATTATTTAAGTGATTTACAACCTTCATTCAGTTTTGTTTGGGCAAGCCTTTCTTTCTCTTTCCAGCTAGCCTAACACACCCGACCCAGAAGCCCTAGGGAGATACAATTGTGTTCAGTTCAGCACAATCCTAACCTAGAAGGGGTGGACTGAAAATCTCCAACCACACAACTTATCACTTTTTAATTAACATATAGAGTAAAGGTAGTCTATATGACCCCCAAACCATTTTCTTACTATCTCGGGCTACCCTAGTTTAGGGTATTGGCATTTTTTACTAAATCTTCTCTATTTTAGGGTATTGGCAACTATCTCTCCTTTTGCATAGTTTTAGGTGGCATACAAAGTCATTAGCTTCTTTGGCTTCCTTGCGGCCTCAACCTCAATGATCATCTTTTACAAACTTACTTTCTTCAATATTCTCTTCTTTATCCTTTTAAAGTTGAATTGTAGCCACTTAGGAACATCTAGATTCTCATCACTTTGGATGGACGAGTTCATGATAGTTACAACCTACTTTGGCCTTTGTTCTTCATCTTGTTGCTTGTGCACCTAAGAGGAGTCGTCTTGGGGGTGGGGGCCTAGATAGATCCTCTTTTTCTTGTTCTCCATGCTTCTTTGACTCCATATTCTAAGTTCCTTCTGACTTATATTTCATTTTCATGAGTCAACTTATAGTTCTTAATTTAGTTATAGGCTAGTATCTTGTGTGTTGATTGTACCTCTTAGTTTGATAAGGTTTTGGGTGGAATTTAATCTCTAATTTTGAGGGAAAAGTTTCCCTATAAATGTAATTTCAAAATTCATTTTGAGGGTCTAATAATTGATTATTTAAGGTCCAAGTTTAGTAACACTCATTAGTGTGTTTTCTTTCAAAAGACATTTAGCAATAGGCTATAGATTGAATACTTGTGCTTTGCTAGTATATTTTGAAGAATTAATGGAAATGAAGTTCATAGTTTGCAACGGTATTGGTAGTCTTTTTTGATTGCTTGGTATTCTTTTATTTCTTTCATTTTCCTTAGTCCTGAATTAATATTTACATTTATGAAACATCTTCTTTGTTATAATCAATTTGTGCATCTTTTCGTGGTGATTGAGGTTAATAAGAAACATGTGAATGAATAGTAGTAGTTGTTCTAGATCTTTCCTTGGTCTCATTTTCATGTTAGAATTGGAAATTTTGGCATGATAAATTATTTACATACAAGGTTATTTCTAGATTTTGTTGATAATGTGGATTTAGGTAATACTGATGATTCATTTTATCATAGCCTTGTTCTATCTTTTGCAATTTATTTTAACCTTTTACCTTAGGAAGATTGAGAAATTGGCATTTCAACTTGATTAGTGATATTTTCCTCTTGAACAACTTGATTAGGAAATGATAAATTCTAAAGGTAAGCTAACTTAACTCAAGGGACTAAGATGGTATCCTACCATGAAAGATGATAGTTCTAAGCAAAATACTACCTATTGATATGAAAGTTGATGCAAGATAGTAAGGACAACAAGGAAATTTATTTTGAACTTTGACAAGATTGAATATTTGGGTGGAAGTTTGAATGGATTGGTAGCGAAAAGGCATGCTGATGTAGAGAATCCAATAAATTCAACCAACAAGGGAGATATTTCTCCCAACTCACCTATTCAATTAGGTGTCAACCCTTCACTTACTCACAAGACCCCTCACAAGGCCACAAGTTACTCAAAAGGATTTAATACCCCAAAAAACACCCATACTCACCAACCCTCACCCAACCATTGAATCACACTCAAATAGGACAAATAAACATGTCTAAGTCACAATCCAACTCTCCAACATTCAATCACCACCAACACCCTCAACCCTTATTCACACAAATCCTCCTTCAACTGGGTCTTCTAATCCCCCTTGGTACTCAACTCACAAAATGTACTACATATCCAAAAACTAATGTACTTTCAGATACTCTTACAAGAACCACTAAACATATACCACCATGGGTCTTTACCCTCCCAACCACCCAAAGGTCAAAGGAAGATTCATTGCTGCAATACTCAATTTTTGTGACAGTATCAAGCACTTAGGATAGTCACTCCTTTTATGACAGTATCAAGATCAAATCGATACTGGATTGGGTAATAACAGAACCGCCAACAATGTATTTCTCATCTCAAATAATAAAGAGAATATAGGGCTGCATCTATGAAGAAAAAAAATGTTGGAAAAGACTATTTCCACCTATTTGGCCACTGGAGTGGTTTTTGAGGTGTATTCAAAGCTTTTACTCCTTTTGTTGCATTTTCACTTGAAATATGGTTGAATTGGCTTTGTAACCTCCTAGATACTTGGTACATGTTCTAATCGAGTTAAAAGAGTCTCAAGACTACCCTATAGTCATGCTCTACCTTATCCAGCTACTCAATTAGCTTCCCAAACTTATAGGACATATGGTTTTATTCCTTACTTTGAGTTGAAATTGTCTTGGGTTAGATATAACTAAAATAAGCCATTCCTTCAACTACTTCAAAAATCATCAAAAAGTCTTCATACTACTATCTACATGTGTTTCTATTCTTAAGAAGTCTAATTTATGCAAGTGAAAAAACACCTAAGAGGTCATAACTACTCCTTTTGACTTGGTAATATTCATGGTTTTTCTTTGTATACTTAACTTCATTCCTTGCATCTTACCCACTATCTTGTAGCATACTTTGTTTTCTTTTTTAGTGAATTGCATTTAGTGGACTGTTGTGCATCTTTAAAATCATTTGACAACTTCAAGAAATGGTTTTCCTTCTTTATTACTTGACTATATCATTTGATATGCATGGACGGTATTATCATTTAATTTTCAAGATGGACCTTATATGGATGGTCCTTGCACCTTTTCAAATTGAACTTTTACAAAAGTCCAAATTTGGAGAGGAAATTCCTACTATTTGCAAATCCACCATTCATCTTTCAAATTTTAGGTCCAATTTCCATGATTAAGGTTTCCCAAGACCCTAGTCCTATAAAAATGAGCCATGAGGAACATCATGAATAAGGGAATGAACCAAATTTATGGAAAAATTGTCAAACCTAAGTACAATTAGGCATAAATAAGGCACAACCACTTAAATTTAGTCCAAACTTAGTGTATATTTTTAAAGAGATACAACTTATGATGCAATATTTAGCCCGCTCTTAGCAAGAGTGTGAAATTATGCTCATTTACTCTTTGGAAAATATGGAGAAACCAAATATTATTTCAGCAAGATATTGAAGAGTCAAGATGTCTACAAGTTTGGAAAGGTGGTAGCTCCCAAGACTTATGATATTGTCAATCTACAATATTGAGATAAAAGGGAAGTACAAAGTGAGTAATACAAGTAACATTGGTAACAAACATGGAGCATGCAAAACACAAACTTATGACATTTAGAACTAGTAAGATTCATATATTCTCACTAGGAACCATATCAAAAAGACAAGGCATAGATCTAGGACTAGTAAGATCCTTATGTAGTTACTAGGAGTCATGTCAGAGACACGTAAAAGCATGATACCCAAGTTAGTAAGATCCTCTAATACTTAGTCATAGATCGCATTCTAACAACAAATAGAGACCTAATTGTGAAAGTTTGAGGTCCATTGGGAAAAAAGTTGTCATATTGCCATGACAACTTTTGCATTTCTTGTAGAAACTTCTTTAAAATATGGTTGGAAAGTTAGTTTATGGTGGTTTGAGGTTTTAACACACTTGGACGGGAATAAATAGGCCTTTGGAATGCCATCCAAGATTTTTACTTAATGAAATTGGGGTTTTATGTGCATTTTTTCATGCTATGTATCATATCATGCTTGATGATAGACCTTTTTTCATGCTATGTATCATATCAGGGAAGAATTTGGTGGGAAGACCAAGAAATTGGTATTTTGAAGTGGTTGATGATAGAGAGAGGGGTGAGGGGACCCGATGCAAGCTTCGGAAGGGTTTGTCGATCAAAACCAAATAAAATACATTAAATTTTTATGACTATCCTAAGGGTATTGATTGTCATAGTCATAGTTTTACTACTGATATTGTTTTTGTTTTGACAAGGTTGTGTTTGTAAACCCAAGTGTGGACATGTAATGGAGTCATGAGATGTCTTAAGACTACATCAATACTTAACAACAACATAGTGTGTAGGCACCTAAAATATGAAAGGGCTACATATTGGAAGACGCATGTGATGATGCCATGAAAGGTCTGATATCCCTATGTATCAAACTGAGAAAACCAGTGAAAGACAAAAAAAAATGCATTGAGAAGGCAAAAGGTTGAATTGCCTAATGTTTGTTGTTGAAGTGATGTGTGGGGACCCTGCCAAGTCAAATACTACGTTGTAGTTTCAAAGGGTGGAAAAAGAATAAGCATTTTATTTACCGTCCTAATAGACCATCCATCATAACAATTATTACCAATATTGATGTGTGTGTTGCAAACAAAGTTCTAGACGAAGGATCTTTCCATTGTAATACCAAGTGAGTGTTCATAGACCTTCTGTAGGGTCCTCCTAGCCTAGAGTTAGGAGTTCGAAGCCTACATACATTAATTTGGCCTTGTGGCCATCAATGATTGCTCACCCAATAGGACAAGTCTTGAGACTGACAATTTTGGAAGTGTGGCATTGTTGAGAGCCAATACTTATGTGTGAGCCCTGTCTTCACGTATTATGATTAGTTGCCATGATACTTGACCCTATCCTCATGGTGTTGGCTCAATTCATATTAGTGTATTTTGTTGAAGAAACATGATGTGAGAAGTTTGATGCAAAGGCAAGGGTAGAACTCAATATTTCATATTAGGATAGCAACCACATTGATTAGGCAAGTTAGATAAGGTCTCTCCAATATTTAGGATACTGAATTCACATTAGACACTCATGGATTACCCCAATTAGACATTATTCAACTTAATATATTATACAAGGATTACATACCACAAAGCCATTAGATATGTTTTGAGATGAAAAAGAAGAGTTAAATGGTTTTGGTTCAATGATGATAATTTCTATTTTCAAGTAATTTAATTTGGTATATTATACTGAAATGTGATTTCATAACTAACATTTCAACTTCTATATAACTAGTTCTATAGCCCAATTTTCTTGCCTGTGAAGAAAGACCATGTCAGACAATATCAACGAACAACAAAATAAGGAGACAATTGCTAGATTGTGGTCTAACTTGAAAAGAAAAGGTGATGGAAAATGTTATTGTCCGTGCAAAATTTGTAAGGGGTTAAAGACTAGAAGACTTCTAATCAAAACAATGAAGAAACATTGTAGGATGCATGGTCACATTGAAGGTGAACATGATTATCATCCATTGGTAAGTTTTTCATTATATCATTTTAACAATTTATATACATAATAAATCACATGATGATGAGACCATGATCATGGTTTATTTATGTTTATCAATTTTATATAGGTCGAGCACCTTGGAGCACATGGTATGGATCAACACAACCCGGAGAATATGGTTTTCGAACTGGACGAACATGGAGGTGTGAATGTCAAAGCTGAAGATAATGATCCCATGGAAGATGATGGTCATGAGCCAGAAAACACAATTGAAGATAATGGTACAAATACATTGATCCATGACACATTTAGTACTCACGCAGCTGATCATGATGATGAAGATGACCTTGATGGTGTTCATGATGTCCCTCTACTTGAGAAGGCATCTGAGGCCCTTTACGAAGGCTCGCAAATAACTCTTCTCTCCACTGTATTGTTGTTGGTGAACTTGAAGGTTATGAATGGTTCATCCAACATAACAATGCCACGTATGTTAAGGTATGTCATATATGTCATAATAAATAGTGAATCATGTTGTACCATTAATATTCTTTATATTTTAAACAAATTATATTTTTTTGTTGTAGATTGATAGGTGAGTTTTTGTTACCACCATCAAATATTCTACCCTGCTCATACCGAGAATTATCTACCATTATGAAAGATATTGGAATGGAGTATCAAGCAATAGATGCTTGTCCCAATGATCATATTATATATCACAAACAACATGAATTTTGATCTGAATGCCCTAAATGTCATATCAGTAGATATCGAACAGATCAAATAACAAAAAGGGTTCCTCACAAGGTTCTTCGCTATATTCCCATTATTCCATGTATGCAACAATTATTCAAGTGCACTAGCTTGGCAAAATTTATGGATTACCATGCACACAATAGAAGTTGAGATGACATTATTTTAATGCCTACGGATGGTTCAGCATTTATGGACATAGAGGAAAAGTGGCCACACTTTAAAGAAGAACCTCGTAATCTCAGGCTTTCATTGGTAGCGGATGGTGTCAATCTATTTGGAGAGATGAGATCTGTTTACTTAGTGTGCCTTGTTTTTGTTATCAACAATAACATTCCTCCATGGATGTCAATAAAGAGGGAGCACATAATGTTGGAAATGATTGTTCTAGGTATTTTATCATTTAAATATAGTCTTCTAAATTTAATTATAAATATTGCAGTAAAATGGTCATAATAAATATGTAATGTTTTTTTTCATTCAATTAGGTAAGTACCAAGTTAAAGATATGAATGTATATATCAAGCCTCTTATCGATGAGTTGCTAGAGTTATGGAATGGTGTCACTATGTATGACATCTCTAGACCAATAGGACAAAGACAATTTCAATTCCATGTGATGCTTCTATGGACAATACACATTGCCCCAGGGCTAACATATTTTTGTGGTATGTTATAGTGTTTAAGTTGTGCATGAACATTATAATTCAAAAAATTATCATAATTAATCCAATTATACATTATCTTGTAGGTCTTCAAACAAAGGGAAAATTTGCATTCCTGTTTGTGGTCCAAATATGAAATCTCGTCATTCAAAAAGTTTAGGAAAGCAGGTGTTTGATGAGTATAGGAACTTTCTCCACAAAAATCATAAGTATTGAAATACTGAAAAAACATCTTTTCAATGGGAAAGAAGAGAATACATCAAAGCCATGAAGAATGACACCTCACCTGTGGAAGTTGGAATATAATATAATTAATCATCAAGGTAATGTCATTCCATCTATTGGTTTGTCATAAAACATCTTTTCTATTTTGTTTTGTTTACTGATGATGTGATTGATGATCATGAAGGTTGTGAAGGCATAAATGACCACCTTCCTAAGGGACTAAAAAGTTATCCTTGACAATTTAGTAGGTTGCCCTACTACGAGCAGTTACAAATTGTTCATTTGTTTGATAGTATGCATATTGGAAAGAATATAACAGAGACAGTATGGAAAATATTGGATGGAAGGCATGACAAAGAAAAAATTGTCAAAATATGTAGTGACATTCAGGATTCCAATCATGCAATGATAAATGTCATTCAATAAAATAGCCATGGAGACCAGATTAATATAAGTGAGCTTCCTTGGTTATTAACGGACCAGCAAAGCAATGCTATAAAAGAAGTCACATGAAAAATTCAATTTCCCACAGGATTTGCTGTGAACATGAACAATCTCATATCAAAGAAAAGTGTATTTGGGCTAGGGATGAAAATGCATGATTGGCATACCTTCATTAAGGTAATTCATGTTCTTGTGTTTTTCGTATGTATTTAAGTACTGCGCGTATGTGTACTTTTCAGTGTATTATGTTACAAAAAAATGAAAAGATAATTTTATAATTGTTGCAGTACGTTCTACCTCTATCTCTCATAGATGACTTCGACAATAATGTCAAGCAAGTCATATATGATCTTGGAAAATACATGAGGTAAGTAGTAATATTTGTTTAGTTCATTTTATAGATATTATATTTTCTATTTGTTTTACTTATAATGTAATATTTTTTTTTATGTCTTGAATATCTTGTAGGTGGTTGTCATGTAAAGAAATCCATAAAGACGATATAAAATATTGGAAGAGAAAAATTTCTCATTTAATGTGTGAAATGCAAAAGTGTCTACCTCCAGCTTTTTTCAATGCACAAGAACACTACCTCATACACCAATTTGAGGAGATTGAATTGTGTGGACCTGTACACACTAGGTCAATGTGGATAGTTGAGAGGCACTTGAAATTTTTGAAGGCTTTGGTTCGACAAAGAGCACATCCTGAGGGTTCTATGGTGGAGGGATATATGGTATACCAGACTATGGTGTACATTTTTGAATATCTTCCTAAGTTTGCAACAAAGATCCACGTGGATCGCATTTGGGATCCCAACCCCATTAACAAATTCAAAGGGGAGTACTAGATAGGGAAAGGTAGATTGAGGAAAGTGAGAGGTAATTATAAGATGTTATTGTAATTAATTAATTCTTAATATTCAAAATAAATCGATTGTAAGACGTCCATTTATTTTTTGTCTAGTTGGTCGAGAGTGGGATGCACTACATTTGTATATTGCAAATAATCTTTATTGGATGACGGTATGGATTGAATGTTGTCAACATTATGGATGCACGTTAACATGGGAAGGTGTGGCTTCATTGGTTAAAGAAGCTCATCATAATGGAGATTCCAATTTTACACAAAGGGAAATTGATTTAGCATATGGTTTAAGAGATAAACAGGTATGTATAAATTTATTAATCACCCATATGTTTATCAACTCACAATGCAATAAATTTTACATGTTTGACATATCGTAGGTCAAACACCACAATGCTATGTGTTGCAATGGTCATAAATTTCACATAAAAAAGTTGGATGACACAAAGAAAACTTGTGATTCTGGCATCACTGCAGTCTTTGAGGTGACAAATATTTCATCGAGAAATGACATACATCCTCAACAATCTCAAAATCGATACTATGGCATTTTGGATGATATACTTGAGTGTGACTTTAATTCCTTCAAATTAGTTTTGTTTGTTGTCAAATGGTACAGGCTATGATTGAATAAAAATGATCCTGATAGAATTGTTATTGAACATGATAATGGTTTTATAATGCTAAATACAAGGTCATTTGAACTAGTTGGGGATGAGCCCTATGTTCTTCCAAGCCAATGTGAGCAAGTATTTTACTCAGAGGTTCCACATAAACCGGTTTGGTCATTTGTTGTTAGACATGATCCAAGAGGAAGGCCGATAAAGTATAATGTGATGGAAGAAGAAGATACCAAAGAAGAAGATACCGAAGAAGTAGAAGATGAAGTGGATGATGATCACAATCGACAGTTTCTCAATGATGATGAAGAAGAACAAGAAGAAGATGATGGTGATGGTGATGGTGATGGTGATGGTGATGGTGATGGTGATGGTGATGGTGATGGCGAAGACGTTGATGATGATGATGATGATGATGATGATGATGATGATGATGATGATGATGATCATGATCATGATCATGATCATGATGATGAAGAATGAAATGTATGAGGTATACGATTAGTATATTATCTATTTAATATTGACTTCTTGATAGAATTTTTTTTACATAATTAATTCATTATGTTTTGAATTCTAATGCCATTACATAATTTATTCATGATGCACCTTTTAATATGGAGATGGAGATAGGGAGAGTGACTATATATGTGACATTTTTTAAACTGTGTTTATTTATGGAAATTATATTGTTTATTAGCTATGTGATGGATGTTGATTTAAAATACATATGTGATGGATCACATGTTTATGATGATGCATGTGACATTTTTTGAACTTTGTGTTTATTTATAGAATGTGGATTGTTTATTACCTATGTGGTGGATGGTGATTTATGATACAAATGTGATGGATTACATGTTTATGATGACACATGTGTGATGCTAATTGTGATGCTCAATTACATATGTGATGAAATGTCATGTGATGCTTATGATGCTTATGATATGTATGTATTTATTATTTATCAACTTACAAATGTAGTAATGCTTATGATGCTCAATTGATGGTATTGGTTTCAAGTATAGTCCCTGTGTGATGTTGTCACCCTTGGTGGGAACATGTCATTGACTACAAACATCGTCAACCATTTAGTTGAGGATCCTGCATAGTCTACATAAAGTAAAGGTAAGGAATTAAAAAATTTACAATGATTTTGATGACATCTTTTTATTATTTAATACTCTTTTTGTCTACAAAGTTCATGTTGTTCATGTTGTGTAATATGTAATTTTTAGCTAACATAAGATAATTGAATTACATTGTACAAGACCCTAAACCCCTTTGACGAGGATCCTGTACAGTCTCATGGATGGACAGATATAACTAGTCAATACACCCTATAGAAACAGTTTATTTTTTTAAAATTACTTGGAAAACAAACTTCCTCAGTTTTTCAAACCTCGACATTAGCAGCAAATCTAATATAGTTATCAACACTTGAGGCCCCAGTTCGACTTATTCCAATTTTAATCCCAAAATCAACTTTAGGGCTGACTTCTTCATCAACATTACCCTCATTTGCAAAATTTCTCTCTCATTACCAATTAACTCTCTCATTTCATGGAGTGCAGGTACCGCCAAATAGGTATTTGTCAGATCTATCTTCATCGAGTGAGGAAAATGCAGGAATAGAAAATGAAAGTGACACATGTAGTAGGTCTACAATAGGGAGATCAACAAGAGGTCAAAAGATTAGAAGAAAATTCAATAAACGCATGAATTTTTTCCTTGCTCAAGGGGGGTCATGTTCTTATGATGATGAGACCAAAGGCGACATTGAGGTGCCACTAAGGTACAAACATCTACAAAAACAATGGGTGCCCAAGGAACTTCCTCCAATAAACACCAATTTTTGTGTTAACGATAGGATATATCGCATAGCACCCTCGTCGTTACATGGTTTAGGCTTATTTTCCATGGACGGCATGAAGGTTTGTTACAATAGAGTTGTTGAATTAATGGAGTTTGTTGGAACTTGTTACAATTACAATAATTGGATGCAGATTGTTAAATATAAAAAAGTATGCATAGGTATGCACTGTCAGCAAATTATATACAACAGAAAGGTAATTATCAAAGTAAACAAGTGGCTGTATACATTGATGGTCAGCCAAAAGCAACAGGGAAAATTGCAGGTTTTAAAAATAGTACATGACCTGGGTCAACTAATAAACAACCCAATTGCATATTTGAGGCGCGTGAGGGAAATCGTGTATTTGTATGTGCGATAAAATCAATAAGTGCAGGCAAAGAGCTTCTAATCGATTACAGTTTGAATCGTATAGATACAAACAAGTTAATATCATGGGGGTGGTACGTACTATATACCATTTAAATTAACCAACCTCCAATTAATGAATCCAATATACCATTTTATTATGAAGTTTTTTTGCTAAGTCTATTGGTTTAATTTTGCTAACATTTTTTATATTTTTTCTTTGTCACGAGGCAACATGGATCCATCATATATCATAGATAGGGATGTAGCTTGCGACACTTCTACTGAGCAAGTAAACCTCATTGTAATTCTACAAATTAGATAGAAGCAAATTGTTACATTATTATGTTCTTTTTTTTAGTGATTTATACTAATTTTGTAATTGTTAATGATATTCTTGACACAGACGGATGTTCGGGGAAAGGGAAAGAGAGTTGTAGTACCTGAGCACCTTTCTAGGGATGTGGAATCATTAGGGTTAAGCGATGATGACCCTGAAGATTCCACACACCTTATGAAATTCTTTAAAATGCCTCTTAGAAAAATTAGAAAAGAGATTGTTGCTTTGGCAGCCGTGCATCCTATTACTGATGAGATACGAGAGAGGGTGGAATTATTACTTCGGACAACAGAAAACTTGCAAGTAAGTAGTAATGAAAACTTTAATTATAACAAAATTTCAATAATGGTTTATATTTTATTCTCTTTTATGTCATTAACTAAAATATGTACGTATTGTTTTTACAGCAATTTATCCACCCTCATGAAAGTCATTCCCACAATTAGGGTGTTGCAGGATCTTCAGGTGATGATGATTTTCTTGTATTATCGCTTGCTTGGATTATCACTCTAAGTACCCAAAACACATCATACTTGATACTATCAATTTTGAAAATAAAGGTTCATCCTTGTTTACAATTCTTGCACTTTTCACATATTTAATGTTTGATATATTTAATGTATTATTCTTTAGGTGCTGTCAATGTTCCTATGCAAATGTCGTTGCCGCCTCATCAAAGGCTACCCTCACCTGTATTGTCGACTGCAATGTTGGCAACATGTAGCATGCAGACATCCTTTACTACATGTCATATTGGCTCGCCCACTGTTGGTAGATCCCTCTTTTTCTCTATCTTTTGTCATGTGTTTATTTCCCTTCAAGCATTCTTTCTTGAATTCTAATGCCATTTCATAGTGGATTCATTTTTTGCAGGAGGAGATGCACATGAGGATGTGCCAAAGGTGACTACTGTTGATAACATACCATCATTTCCCAGATCTTCTCATATTGCTAGTACGGGAACATTGCAGGCCACATTGGTGGTGTGCGACGAAGAAATGATTCCCTTAAAGATACAAAAGGTTCCAGGTACTTTCAAATTATTATTATATATACTCTAATTGTAATTTACTTTATGATCACTCATTTTGGACTAATGATCCCATGATTTTTTTGCAGGCAATGATATTTTCTATAAACATCTTAGTGACATTGCATTGCAGATATTTGGGCCCACCATACATAAAAGGTGGTACATCATATGTGAACTAACCCTAATCCACTATTTTGATTTCATATCATTGCTAGAATAGTTTTCCTTTGATCCATTTCTTGAAGTGTAATAAATGTAGCTTCGGTTCATTTCTGAATCTAACAAGTTTGTTTTTTCTTTAAAAGGTGGAATGACCAAGAAAAAAGGTTAAAAGATGAATTGACAAACCAAATGGTTGAGTGGTTTGGAAATGACACCTTTGAAAAAACCAAGCTCCTTGAAAAAGATGGCACATATCTAAAGTATGTGAGGGACCAATACAAGACCCATTTAGAGAGAAACCTAAAGTACGAGCATCCCCCCATGATTCTAAAGAGGGAGTGGAAGGACCTGATTTTGGATGCCAAGGAGAGAATTGAAAGGAAAAAAGGAAATACACCACCAGAGGCTAGAAGAAGGTACAGGATACTATTAAGAATGTAATTATGTACTAATTAATTACTCTTTATATTTATATAATCTAACATATTTCAAACTTTTTATAGACTGAGTGACACGTCTAAGGCAACCAAGGCAAGACGAGAAAAGAACGGGCAACACAAACTCGGCTCTGGTGGTTACATGAAACTTGTTGCATGAATTGTAAGTATCTCATGTAAACAAAATATTGCATCAAAATATTAATAAATTGCAAACGTTTTCTTTCTATCAAACAATGCAAGAAAAATTCACGGTACCAAGAAAAAATGCAAGGCTCTGAATTCAATAGAGTGCCCACAGAATATGACAAGAGAATTGCCTACCAGCAAGGCTATTCAGTCATGGTTGATCAGCTATGAGAATTGAGTGGACATACACAACATTCGAGTGCATCCGTCATACAGGTAAATATGCTAAATGGAAATTGTTTCAAATTGAATACTTTACCAATAATCTAATTGATGTTGAGTTCCAACATAAAGTGACTATATTTGTTTTAAATAATCAAGCAATGATAACAATGTGCATGACATTGGAATGCAGCCTGCTAATCGTGAAACACCACCTGCACATGAAGGTCTGGATGTGCATCCTAGTAGTGGAGGTATTCATTTTCTATTCAAATTTATTTATTTAGCTATTAATACAATTAAACATCTTAATTTGTAATTAGAGTAGTAATTAATGTAACCTTTTTTGTTAATATTTTAGAACATGTAGTCGGTGGTGACCAAGTGGAGCATGATCTGGGTACACAACATCAGGAACATGATGTTCCCCACTCAGGTAAAGAGGAACACTGTTATTCCTTTAAACAAATATAATTGCAATTGGTGTTCAGCATTAATGTAACTTTTAGTATTTCAACTCCAGATGATCTAGAGGGTGTTCAGCATGTTGAGGTTGAGGCTACACAAAATGATGTGGCCCCATCAGGTAAAGAGCACAACAATTATGTTCTCTAAATTAATGAAATACTTGTAACAATAATATTTTTTTTTTCAATTTAACCCATTTCTTTGTTATTGCAGAGGACCCCCCTTTGCTTCATTGTCCTCGTCCTTAGCATAGGACTAGGCATACATCGAGATCACGAGCAGTTGGTGGAACATCTGCAGAGGGGGGAAATGATGAAGAAACTGATGTTTCACTTAGTCTTTTCA
Organism: Cryptomeria japonica; assembly: GCF_030272615.1. NCBI lineage: Eukaryota > Viridiplantae > Streptophyta > Pinopsida > Cupressales > Cupressaceae > Cryptomeria > Cryptomeria japonica. The sequence goes on from NC_081409.1 coordinate 490,723,311, forward strand.
TAACTTCAAAGAAAAAACAAAAAAAGAAATGATTGTAATCTAACTTATTTGATAATGACTGATTTTTATGTGTTAGTGAATGTAATTATGTGCTAATTAATGGTTATGGATGATATGTGTTAATTAATATTGATGAATGTTGCGTGTTAATTAATCTTAATCAATGTTATGTGTTAATGAACATTATGTGATATTAATGAATGAATGCTATATTTTATTAATGGTAGAAAGAATGAATGAATGAATTTTATAAGATGTTAACGGGGAATTTAGAGTGATGTTATGGGGGGGGAGGGGCTAAATGAGCTTCCACCTTCACATGGTTGGCCCTGTTAAGTAGAGAATAAAAAACTATTCTTGAAACCAAGCGAAGCTCAACAAGATAACACACTTTTCAATATTTCATTATGTTGCACAGTTAATCTTGTTGAATAATGTATATTGAATCTTAATTGCAGGGTCCAACAGAGCCAACATGAATAACAACACCACAAGTTGCTGGGTATAATGAACTCCCATATTGTCTTGTCTATATACGAACAATATGAGTTGCTTCTAGTGTTGATATCCAAGGTGGGACAACAAAAGTTATGAATATGCCTCATCCTTGTAAGTTTTTTTATTACTTGTAAGTCATTAATATGCCTCATCCTTGTAAGTTTTTTTATTACTTGTAAGTCATGAATATTGCTCTTTCATTGATTAAAATCATTTCAGTGAATGTAAATCTTGATTATTATAAAGTGATATCTGCACTATCAATATCAATTCCAAATTGAAACCCTTTTAGTGCATGCATGCTATTTGCCAAAATGTCATCTCAAAAGTATCAGCAAACAAACATTGGCATTTACAAAATCAAGAAAGACAAACTGAAAATTAGCAATAGAGAATTCAAGTAAATTGTTTGTCAAGAAGCATAGTTGAAAAGGTGCAAAAGAAATTGGTTTCAAAACAGGGGTAGACCACTACAAATTGGCAACTTGGCATCACTTCTCTTCTTACTTCTCCTCAACCCTCTTGCTCTGCACTCTCACTTTTTCACCTGGCACCTGCAACTCTCACTCTCACATTCACAGTTGTCAGCTTCTTGCTCTTTGTTTTTGTGAGTTGAAACAAAAATAGGAGGCAGTTTTATAAAGTTGGTGGGGTTTGGGTGGGACCCATAGGCTGTGAGGGTTTGACCTTGGGCATGGAGTTTGAAAAAAAGTTTTGATTTTTTTTAAATCACTTATGGGTTCTTTGGCCATGGGAGATGCTTGGATGTCCCTGAGATGGTCAGGAGGCTCTTGGGAGTCCCTCAAACGTATCAAGGATTTCCTAGAGATGTCTCAAAGATGATGGCATTGGATTGCACTAGGGCGGCAGGGGGACATCCCATCCAAGTCCCTATATTCTGAAGGTGTCCCCATTTCAAAAACAAACAGTTTTGGGGGAGGAAATGTCCTTGTGGAACACTGGCTCTAATACATACGTATTGGTATGATTTTTTAAATAAGACACCATAATTCATAAAGGAATATCTTTAGAATCTATATTAATCAATAAGAGATGTTTCTAATTCAATGTATGTACCAAACCCTATTACCAACAATATGACAGCCCTAGCCTACAAATTGGACTGGTTAATTTTCTCCAATCAAACAAACATGTAATCACTCCATAAACTAGGTACATTAAGCACACATCGAATTATAAAATAACTAACTGTGATACATCAATATGTGAAAGTTTAATGACCTAGATATTAGGACTATAAAATACTATACCATATCCTAATTCTTAAAATAACCCTTTTTGTGTGATGTGTGAAGTACAATACACAACTAGGAATTATGTTGAGTCAAATGCAAAATCGGTACTAACCGTGGAAGCTGTGGATAAATCATGAACAACATATCTGAAGCAACACAGGAATGACTCAAGTTTAGATGAATGCTAGGAAATAAAGTAGAAAACAATGCGAAATTAGGTAAGAAACTAGGTGACAATAAACCATGAACAACTTGAAATAATCTATAATTAATGATTTATGTGATCCATCAACCTGTGACTATGAAACATAATCTGCAAGCAGTAAACTTGTGGACCATTAAGAACAAGAAGAAACTTGTTAGTAGATATGTCATTTCTTGTCAATCAATCATCAAAGAACTTGTGATCTACCATGCACCATGTATGTCGTATACCATATCTATATACAAACATTTTGTATCAAGTAAACTACATTTATTGATTCATTGAAGTTGTTTTGCTTGGACCCAAACACCATGGAAACATAACCATTAATCCTAATAACCTGTGAACCATGGAGTGCAAACTAAATGGAATCATGTCCAAAATTTTGGTTAAAACAATCTAGGGAAAATAGTGGGATTCCAATTATCCATCTCAAAACACCATCATTGAAACTTCCATGTTCAATATACAGAAAAAACTCTATTTTTTTAACCATTTTACTCATCAATATATTTTTTTGCTAAATAAAAGTTGGAGATATATTAAAAGAGCTAAATATTACAAAACCATTTCAGTACAGTTTATATCCCCATCATTTATCACTATTTTTTTTTCACAGATTGCTGCCTTTTTCCAGTGGCAGTGTTGTAGTATTGATTAATGTGCTACATCATAATGTGATCAACTTAAAAGAAGTACTAAATTTTACCTGATATTTGTTTTAAATTGAGGGGTGAATTAGCTATATCCTCTAAACCAAACATTATTTTATCATATTTATTGTCAGCATTCCTTCAATACCTGTTTGTGAATATTTAGGGTGAGATGATTAGCATCCTCCCCTTTGTACAAAATTATTGATTACAAGAAATGGATTTTTTATGTCATTTTGCAATATACCATGGTTGTATATGTTTATACGTAAAGAATTGTCAAATAGATGTTACATAGATAACAGTCTTTCCTTCTTGCTATCTATTACAGACAATGGAAAAGTTTCCATTGTCCTTTAATTCTTGTATACATTACTTGAACCCAATCTATGTGTCTTTATGGTTGAAGTCATGGAATTTCAGAAATTTAATTCTTAGTATATAGCAATACCCTATTAGCAAGCTGACTCTAGCGAAGACAAATTTGAAAGAATTCATAGAATAGGAGTTGTCAATGACATATACTAACACTTGAGTTTTATGTTTCTTTTGTTATAGGCTCCTTTGATGTAAGGGATAAAGAGGATCGATGGATATGAAGATGGGTTAAGAAGGGGGGTATGATTATCCTCCCAAGAGGAATCTATCATCGATTTACCCTCGACACAAACAACTACATTAATGTAAATGCTCTTTTATCTCAAGGACACTCACTATAAATCATTTCTTATATGAACTAGAGGATATTATTATTGTTTCTTTGACTTTTATTGCAGATCCTGAGGCTTTTCCAGGGTGAGCCAGTCTAGACAACATACAATCGTCCTTGTGAGGAGCATCCTACTAGGTAAGAACCCTAATACTTGTAAGACCAAGATGAGAATTTCAATTTGATTGTTTTCAGGAAAACTTGAACATTCTAGTTTTACATATAAAAATGACATATTTTTGTGATGGCATGTTCCAATATGTATTTTCTTTTGATATATTGGTTGTAGGTTCTAGAGAGGACCCACTTCCAAATAGATTAAGTTGTTATAAATAGGCTATTGGTGAAGAATAACTGAAGAAAATCAATGAAAAACCACATCAACAATAACCAACATAGTCAGAAACATTAATCTAAAGATTCTTTTTAGCCCTCACCTTTCTTGACATCTTATTTATCTTTTGACAGCACCAAATTGCTTGAGAAGGATCTTCTTACTCAAAGAAAAAATGTGATAAAAAACAATTGTCCAATCACTCGCATCAACATCAACCATGCCAGAATTTGATGTTGCAAGATCCAAGATGGATATTGCATAACATAGAGAATGACATCTTATTTATCTTTTGACAGCACCAAATTGCTTGAGAAGGATCTTCTTACTCAAAGAAAAAATGTGATAAAAAACAATTGTCCAATCACTCGCATCAACATCAACCATACCAGAATTTGATGTTGCAAGATCCAAGATGGATATTGCATAACATAGAGAAGCCATCATTTGAAGGAAATAGGAACCTAGTGAAGACATCAAGAGGGCATGATGGCACAACCAGGGGCCATTGAGTAGAAGGCAAAGGAAAAATATTGGAAACAAGAGCAGGAGAACTTGGAGAAGAAGGTAGGGAAAATAGAAGTCTGACCAATAGAGAAGCTGAACTCTGAGGGCAAACTACCAGAGATAGCAAGAAACTCTCCAGCCAAAGGAGGGGAGACAAAACCAACAATCTCTGCTTAGGGAGGAGCTCTAGACCCCAAATCTGAATAAAGAAATAGAGCTAAAGTAAGAGAATTGGATAATAACGAGAATGTAAAGGGCACCCCTGATTTGCTAACCAATTTTTTTTTCACTTTTTTGTGATTTAGTTTTCAGACATTATAACAAATACTTGACATGTAAATTACTCAAATAGTATGCTCTGCAAAATTCTGTAGCCAACCCTTTTTTCCAAAATACAAACAATAGGCATTACATTAAATAGTTTGCTTGATATCAGATCACAGCGTTTCTGATTTGAAACAAGTTTATTGATGTCTGAGTTCTAATGATATTGCATTTACTAAATTCGAGATTGTAAACCCAAATATCATTCATGGATAAAAACTATTAGGAAATATATTAGTAGTGTGAATTTTGTTACAATGGTTATGAGTTGTTTTAAACAACTGACTAATTCTAGAGTTAGGTCAAACTACATGGAGAAATTTGTCAACCTTTCCTTCATTTAAACCAAGCAGTAAACCTTTATGTATATGTATATGCATATGGATATGTATTTTGAAAAGTACTCCCTTAATTTAAAAATTATTAACAATCAAATGGTTGTACTTAAATCAGTTGAGCATAATTGATGAGGATGATGATATGTTTCTTGATTATACCATCCACAAAATGCTCAAAATTAAATGAAAATCTTTAATGAATACACAAAACTATATACATATACATATACATATACATATACATATACATATACATATGCATATACATATACATATACATATACATATGCATATACATATACATATACATATACATATGCATATGTATGCATATCCATATGCATATACATAAAGGTTTACTTGGTTTAAATGAAGGAAAGGTTGACAAATTTATGGTGATCTCTTCATGACCACACCACAATTAGGACAATGATCTCAAACACACTTTTTACCGTTCTCTTGGTGATTGTCCCCAATTGTGTATGTCTTGCTTATGTATGAAAATGGCATTTTGCAGCTTTCCATAGACGATGTATTTGAGATGTATTTCATTTAGATATGGCTTGAGCTTAGTCCTAGAGTGAGACTAGGGAGTTGGACCATCTCAACCATGGTGAGCCTGATCATATTAGCTTGAAACCATGTGCCTCATATTAGCCTCAAACCTATGCCCCCTAATGGTAGGTGGTGGGGATAGAATATCATTCGATGTACATATCAATGACTGGATAATAATAATTTTTTTTTGATAAAAATATTATCATCATCAGATTTATGATGAATACCAAGCTTTCCACCGATGATGAAATCAGCAAACATACGGCATTCTCGTCGGTGAAAATGTTCTGGAGTCGTCGCTCTTCCGACTCAAACTACACAAACATTTGACGAGGATGTTGTACGTGTGATGGGAATTCATAGTCGAACAGTCATCGATGCCTCTGAATGGACCAATGACACAAGCGTCAGACAAATAGCATCACTGTCGGTGCGAAGTTCCAAATTGTCGTCGGCTTTGCGACAAAATCTACTGAAGCATTCGACGAGGATGCTGCATGTCTGACGAATTTTTTGATCAGAAGAGCGATCATGCCCATCATTGACAGAGTCCATGGGATTGTCATATTTCCGATGGTCAGGGCATCATTGACAAATCTGACGATGAGTTTTCAACAGCTACTTTTGTCAACACTCTGACAAAAATTAGTTGCAATTCCGACAATCGGCCGTCAGAAATTAGCTCTGAATGTACTAGTGAAGGTCTCCCTAATAGAAGGTTATATGTCAAATTACTAGGCATGACATGAATAGGTATAGGTAACATAACGATACCTACCTTAATAGGCAAGGTTATGACACATAAACATTGTTTAGCAACATTATCAAAGCCTCGAATAGAAAGAGAAGCGGGTTCGATGAGAGAACGATCCACATTAATCTTATCCAATAATTGCACACCACAAACATTAAGGCCAGACCCATTGTCCACAAGGGTTCGACTTATAGCACTATCGTTGATAATAACCACAATCATAAGAGGATCATATTGATGTTGGATTTCATGAGAAGGTAACTCATCTTGTGTGAATACAATTTGATCTTTGGGTTTGTTTGTAGGATCAATCAAAGAAGCCATGTTATTAGGTGTCACTATAGGTGGGACATCTAAGTTTTTCAAACCATCTTGTAACATCCCATGATAAGCAGGTGAAGTTTGAACCAAATCCCAAATAGAAATCTTGGCAGGAGTAGCTTTAAGTTATTCAATGAGATCATACTCCTTACTAAGAGTTTGTGATATATGAGGTGCTTATGGAAGAGTAGGTTGATATGGAGGGAGTGAAGTTGGGGTAGCTAGAAGGGGGTTAGGTTGCCTATTGTTTCTTGTGTTGTAGGTATGAGCAACTGTATGAAAACTCTCTCCAGTGATTTTCTTAGCATATTCATAAGGGCTCTTAGTAGGATAACCTCCTTGCATAGTAATAACAGGTTTCTTAGGAGTGAAAAAATAATCATTCGCATAACCACCTTGAACCACTAAGATAGGCTTATGTTGAGAACTTTGAGAAGGACAAGCACCTTAAACTGTGAAGAGGGGTTTATTAGGTGTTTCATTCACATGTATCAAATTCATTGAAGATGGTTTAGGAATATCAAAGGTGTCCTTATGAATTTTAGAAGAAGAATGAGAAATATTGTTGGAAGAATTAAAAATGTTATCATGGATTAGATCAATTTTAGGAGGTAGACTAGAAGTAGGCATTGATGTTTTAGCAGGAAGAATATTATTAGGAAGGTTCATATCATCCTCTATTATCAAAGGATATACATGGGGATTGGACTCTCAAGGAGAAGGATCAACATTACTCTTTAAAATTTCACCTTTGAGAGGGAGACCTTTGAAAGAGATGTCAACAATCTTACCTTGAACTAGGGTATCCTTATAAGTAGAACCAAGTTGAGGAAAGGGAGATGTTTTATTTTTAGAGGGAGAATGATTGAGACTCATGGAAGGTGAGATGATATCAAGGAGATTACTCTCATAGGGTAGAGAATAATCAAAACCTTCTTCTAACGGTTCATCCCAAATAGTGAGTTCGTTGAAGAAAGTATTAGAAAAATCTTGCACAAAGATGTCCTTATTGTTATTGCCAATTTTGGGAGAAGGGATAAAATTGTTTATTAATTCATCATCCTTACGAGGGAGATAATCACTACATGTGTTTAAATCATCTTCTTGCCTCAAAATGTGTTCAATAGGATCTTTAAGGGAGAGAAAATTAAGTAAATTGATTATGATTTCATCTTCTTTCTCTAAGGCATATTTAGGGGTAGGAAAAACTTTAGGAGAAGAGCAAGCATTTCTCATTAATGTGTCATCTCTAGTGGGAATTTTGTTGAAGTCAAAAGAGGAGATGCCATCACTAGGAAAAGTAGGGAGAATACCATCTGCTTGCACAAAATGATCCTCATGAGGGGAGTGTGTTTTAGGAGTGAAATGAACATTTTTCTCCAAAGATTCATGCTTAGGAAGGAAGAAAGGTGTTTATGATATCATCCTCTTCCTCTAAGATAGCTAGATGGGAAGGGCACGTTTTAGGAGAATTGTCAAGATCACTCTTCAAATATTCATCCTTAGAGCATGGGAGGGTTTTGAATGGGTTGGTAACAACTCTTTTAGGCACTAAAATATTGTCATAGATAGGAGGAGCTTCTTTAAGAGATGGAAAAATTGAAGCAAGGGAAGCTAACCCATTATCACATTTATGAAACGAATGCATCATGACAACAACTTTTCCTCTTTCAAATGATAACATATGCAAAACAAAAGGAAATGTTCAATTTTAACAAATGCAAGAACTCTAAATGTTGATTTAGAAAATAAATTTATCAGTGAAATGTCTTCCTAAATCAGATCTAAAATTAATGATCCAAATCAAGCTATCCACAAGTACAATTTTGAATTGAAAAATTAGTGTTTTTTACAAAATTGAACTCTAATTTTTTTAAATTTGTAAGGAATTAAAAATTATAAATGTAAATTTTAATTTGAAATACAAAAAAAAATCAGATTTGAGAACATAAATCAGAATTAAAGAAGATTGGATTCATGTCAGGTTCACCAAAATGTGGAGGGGAAAAAGTGAGACCAGGTGACTAGGACCTAATCCCACTTTAGCCAACACATTGGGAATATGAAAGAGCCTAGGGAGATAGCTCACTTTGGATACTTCTTGTGAGAAAGAGAGATCGAAGGATTATATTTTAGGGTTTCTATTCCTCTTATTGTATGTGATGAGAAAAATAGGGTTTGATTGATCAACTAGACTAGGAGATGAATAATGAAGCATATATGAACTGAAATTGAACAAACTTGTAGATCTAAAATTGAGATATTTAAAGCATGAAAGGGGGATGAATTTGGATGTGTACCTGATGCTAAAAATTGAGCCAAACTAACCAAGACCAGGGCGTCATGCCCCCATCCCTGATAACCTGACATAAAGCTGCAACTGATGGGATGCAATTCTGAGACCCTAAGCCTATACCTTGTCAAAAATCATTGATTTTGAGGGGGACCATGGCTCCATGCCATTGTCCTGGGAAGGACCAGGGCACCACGCCCCTGTCCTTGACAGTTTTGTTGGCCATTTGGAGGAATTAATTATGTGTTTCATTGATGTCAACACTAGTTGTTTTGGATGCTTTATCGACACTCTTCTAGTCTCAGTAGGTTGTGTGGTTTCTGGTTGGTTTGGATCTGGCATGATCTGGTATGATTTGGTTATGGAATTAGCTTATTCATGTTCATATTCATTTAGTTGGTTTTGTTCTAGTGATCGGATGATATCCTATTTGCTTGGAAGCTTGGTTTGTGGTTCTGGCGAGGGTTTCACCAGTAGAGCTTTGATGAAGATCTTTGATGAATTGCATAAGTGGTGTTGGTGCAACTTCTGTTATGGATTTAGGATGTTGATTGTGATCATGTTCATGACTTGGCAGATTGAGATTATTGCTTTAGCATGTGGACCTATATTGGGTCTTAGTTGATCTAGGTTTTGGACCAGATTAATGTAACGTGTGGATTGGACCTCTCGATGTGTTTCTGGGACGTCTTATGGGTTGGTTATTATTTGTTTGGTCTAAGGCCGACATGTTTTGTAATTTTGTAATTATGTAATTGTTTTATTATCTGATGGTTGACCTGATTGTTTATGGTTGAGGGTTTGTATATATATGATGTAAGATCTCATTGTAGATAATCATGGTATGGGATATGGATATGTAATGTGCGAATAATGTAATATCATTCGGGCAGAGGATTTGGTCAATCATTGGAATTTGAATTGGGTTTATGTAAGAGGATTTAGTCCTCCGGTATTGAGCTTAACCAGAACTGTATTCACGCATAGGAGATGATATCATTGCAATTCATTCATTCTTCCGGATTGTAGTCTAGATCTCTATGTAATCAATGAGACTCCTTTTGTGATGAGTAGTGCGCTCTAGGTTGTTGGCCTTCCTACAAGTGTAGGCCCCTCAATTGTAATTCACATACTTACTACAGAAGTATTATCTGACTGTGGGTAGGCTTCCCACCATGGTTTTTCCCTTTACCAGGTTTTCCACATATAAATCTTGGTATCATGTGGATGGTATTTATTCTCTAATTATTGTTTATGCTTAATTGATTTATCTGTTATTCCAGTATTTGGTTTAAGAATTCCCATATTAATGTTTTGGGTTCTGGTATTAAAGTTTTAATTGCTAATGGTTCTCGTAATCTATGACAACTGATTCACCCCCACTCTCAGTTGTCTTTCGGTTATTTGAATTGTCTAACAATTGGTATGAGAGCTTTGGTCCTCTCTACAGAAAGCTTAACCGCTTGAGGAATATCCTATGGTGACTAATAGTTGAAGTTCATCTAGTTCATCTGGAGCTATCTTTCAGAGAGATATTCCTAGGCTTGATGGAACAAATTACATAGTATGGAAGATTCGGATGGAGACTCATCTGAGATGTCTCAATAAGAAGATTTGAGAGATCACATAGAATGGTGTTACACCTTATAATCTAGCATCTGGAAATCGTCCTCTAGAAAACTTGGATAAGGAGCTTGAGAATGAGTGTAGAGAAAGAGAAGCCCTCTTGTGTGCACTTTCTGATCAGCAAATAGTGGGATTAACTGACAAATCATCTACAGAGGTCATATGGGATAAGTTGGAGACTCTTAATGAAGGTGACCCTACTGTAAAGATTTCTAAACTTGATGGTTACCAGGTTAGATATGAAAACTTGAAGATGGAAAAAGATGAAAGGATTACTGCATTCATGGAAAGGGTAAATGAGATTGTTATGGGAATTCAATGTTGTGGTGGAACTCTAAGTGAAGAAGAAATTGTTTCTAAAGTTCTGAGAGCCCTACCACCACCTTACAAGATGAAGGCTACTGCAATTAATGAATTCAGAACAATGGCTAATACTTTTGTCAACGGAGATACCTTGATTGGGAAATTATCTACATTTGAGCTTGAATAATTTGGATCTTCTGGAGATGTGAAGTCTAAACTTTCTTTTCATGCATCTACATCATCAACTGGTAAGCAAGATTGGAAAGATTTTATTTGCAAATGAATTGGATGATATGAAGAGAGAAGATGATGAGTTTGAGCAACTTGAAGCACTATTTGCTACAAGAGTACCTAAAGGACCGGTAGGAAGTAAGTATGAAGGAAAAGAACCTTTTAAATATTTTGCATGTAATAAGATTGGTCATTTTGCATCTAGATATCTTGAAAGCAATTCAAGATTTGAAGAAAGAGTTAGAAGATATTTTAAGCCTAACACTAGATATCATAACAGGTATAAGTACAAGAAAAACATAAACAAATCATGCTACATAGTGGATGAGGAAGGTGTGACTGATTTTGATGATTAACCGGCAAAAGACTCTACTAGTGGTTCCAACAATGGAAAGGAATGGGTGTTCTTGGCTATCAAGGAAGATGTTCTAGCACTGGAAGAGAATGTACCTAAAGAGAAGGCACTTGCTTCTAAAATTGAAGACAAGGATGAATGGGTAATTGACAATGGATGTTCAAATCATATGACTAGAGATAAAAGGAAGTTTCTATCTTTGCAAGAATGTGATGGCAGTCTAGTTAGATTTGGAGATGAAAAAGCATGTATGATCAAAGGAAAAGGAACTATATCATTGGATGGTAAGCAAAATACTAATAATGTTTATTTTGTTAAAGATTTGAAGCATAATCTTTTGAGTGTAGGACAATTGGCGGATAAGGGATTTCAATTACAGTTCAAGGATGGAAAATGCAAAATCATTAACAAATCTGGTTTGGAGATTGCAACCAGTACATAGACAAAAGGTAATATATTTCATTTGAATTCTGGTGAGAAGACATATTTGATTGCACAAATTGATGAGAGTTGTCTATGGCATAAGAGGCTATGTCATGTGAATTTTGATTGCATTGTAAAGATCAGCTCAACTAAGGAAGTTAGAGATATACCTAAGATTGGTGAGCCCTATAATCCGATATGTAAAGAATGTCAAATGGGTAAATAAGTCAAAACATCTTTTAAGAGTATACAAGATAAATCTAATGATGTTCTTGATCTTATTCATACTGATTTGTGTGGCCCTGCTAGAGTTAAAAGTTTTCAAGGTGATAGATATTTTATGCTAATCATTGATGATTATTCTAGAATGATGTGGGTTACTTTTCTAAGGGATAAATCTGAGGCTTTTGAAAAGTTTAAATTATTTAAGGCTAAAATTGAGACAGAGATAGGATTGAAGATTAAATGTTTGAGGTCAAATCATGGTGGAGAATTCACATCCGGTGAGTTTAATAACTTTTGTGAGAAGCATCATATAAGGAGACAATTTTCTGCTCCTCGGACACCTCAGCAGAATGGAGTTGTTGAAAGGAAGAACAAAACTATCTTGGATGTTGCTAGAACAATGACGATGGAAGCTAGTCTACCTCATATCTACTGGAGAGAAGCAGTGTGCATGGCAGTCTATACATTCAACAGAGTTCATATCAAAGGAAAAACCGGTAAGACACCTTATGAATTATGGTTTGGCAATACACCTATAGTTAAATATTTTAGAATCTTTGGTAGTAAATATTATATCAGGAGAAATGATATCATTGGCAAATTTGATCCTATATGTGATGAAGGCATATTTCTTGGTTATTCTAATGAAAGCAAAGCATATAGATGTTATAACAAGAGATTACAGAGAATTATGGAGAGTGCTAATGTCAAGGTGGATGAGTTGAATAGAGGTCAAATTAGAGTTTATGAGCAAGAACCGACAGTGGAAATGATAATATCTTAACTGGTAGCACCTTTACTAGAACAGAATGTTGAACCAGTTACTCCGGCAGTATCAGTAATTAAAGTATGTAAAGATCATTGGGGATAAGAACAATGGAGTGATGATAAGAAGGAGATTGGCATCTAATGAGGTATGTTTAATTTCTCAAGTTGAACCAGTATCAATAATTAAAGCATGTAAAGATGCATTTTGGTTGAAAGCTATGGAAGAAGAATTAGATCACATTGAGAAAAATAACACATGGATTTTAGTTCCCCGACCTAAAAATAAGAATGTTATCGGAACTAAATTGGTTTTTAGGAATAAATTGAATGAAGATGGAGAAGTGGTAAGGAATAAGGCTAGATTGGTTTGTAAAGGATATTCTCAGAAGGAAGGAATTGATTATGGTGATACTTTTGCACCTGTAGCTAGGATTGAAGCTGTAAGATTATTTCTTGCATATGCTGCCCATAAAAACTACAAGGTTTATCAGATGGATGTTAAGTGTGCATTTTTGAATGGGTATCTTGATGAGGAAGTTTATATTGAGAAACCTGATGGTTTTTCACTTTCATATGATGCAAACATGGTTTGTAGGTTAAGGAAAGCTTTATATGGATTGAAACAGGCACCTAGAGCTTGGTATGCAAGGTTGGATAAATATCTTTTGAAGCTTGGTTTTACTAAGGGTAATGCTGACACTAATTTATATTATAAGGTCACTGATGATGATATACTAATTACTGAAGTATTTGTTGATAAAATTATTTTTGGAGGTGAAGATAGGTTATGCATGGAACTTTTAAAGAATATGGAGAAGGAATTTGAAATCTCTATGATTGGGAAAATGAAATTTTTCTTAGGTTTGTAGATTACTCAGACTAATAAAGGTATTTTCATCTATTAAACTAAGTATGTTAGGGAATTGTTGAAGAAATTTGGTATGGTAGATTCTAAACCGGTAAGTACTCCTATGGTTACAAGTGATAAAATGACAAGGAAAGATGTTTTTGCACCGATAAATCCTACAAGATAAAAATCTATGATTGGAGGTCTGCTATATTTGACTCAGACTAGGCCTGACATAATGAATGTTGTTTGTATTGCATCTAGATTTCAGATTGATCCTAGAGAAAATCATGAGAGTGAGTTGAAAAGGATTTTAGATGCTTGGTACATCTGAATATGGTTTGTGGTACCTTAATGATGATGACTTTACTTTATGTGCATATACAGTTGTTGATTGGGCTGGTGATGTTGATGACTAGAAAAGTACTTCTGGTGGAGCTTTCTTTCTTAGAAAGAAGTTAGTTTCATGGATCAACAAGAAACAATTGTTTACTTCTCTATCTACTATTGAAGCTGAGTATGTTGGTGTTGCTACCAACTATACACAGGTTCTATGGATGAAAAAAATGTTGAAGGATATTAAAGTGCATTACACTGGACTGGTAGTTATTCATTGTGATAACTCTGCTACTATTGACATATCAAAGAATTTGGTATTTCACTCTAGAACAAAGCACATATCTATCAACTATAACTTTTTGAAGGAGAAGGTGGAAGAAAATGAAGTTAGACTAGTTTATGTGAAAACTAAAGAATAGATTGTAGATATTTTCACTAAACCTTTGCCTAAAGAATCATTTGAGTACCTGAGAGACAGGTTAGGGGTTTTTGCCCCTCTAACAGAGAACTGATTGATGGATTTTGGCATCAGTCTGGTATGCATTATCAGAGATATTATTCATTTCAGCATTGATGTGGGGATGCTATTGCTCTAGGGGGAGTAGTTATCCTTGTGATTTAATGGTTTATGTTTTTGCTTTGATATTTTTGTCAAATTTCTGGTATTGATGTCAAAGGGGGAGAGATATTGATGTGAAAAACTTAAGGAGTTGTATACATTAGGGGGAGTGATATATGTGAAAAACAGAGCTTTACAGAGATATCATTCATAGGGGGAGTTTGGTTTTTGTTTAAGAACTCCATTGCTATATCTTTATGGGGGAGATTGTTGGTTGTCTTCCATTGGGAGGGGCTTGTTTGGAATTTCTTGGCACTTGGATGTTTTTCACGCCTAGTGTTGCCATCAATGCCAAAGGAGGAGATTGTTGACCATTTGGAGGAATTGATTATGTGTTGCATTGATGTTTTTTCATTGATGTCAACACTAGTTCTTTTGGATGCTTTATCGACACTCTTCTAGTCCCAGTAGGTTGTGTGGTTTCTAGTTGGTTTGGATCTGGTATGATCCGGTATGCTCTGGTATGATTTGGTTATGGAATTGGCTTATTCATGTTCATATTTAGTCAGTTGGTTTTGTTCTAGTAATTGGATGCTATCTTGTTTGCTTGGAAGCTTCATTTGTGGTTCCGACGAGGTTTTCACCAGCAGAGCTTTGATGAAGATCTTTGATAAATTGCATAAGTGGTGTTGGTGCAACTTCTGGTATGGATTTAGGATGTTGATTGTGATCATGTTCAAGACTTGGTGGATTGGGATCATTGCTTTAGTGTGTGGACCTATATTGGGTCTCAGATGATCTAGGTTATGGATCGGCTTAATGTAACGTGTGGATTGGACCTCTTGATGTGTTTCTGAGATGTCTTATGGGTTGGTTATTATTTGTTTGGTCTAAGGTTGACATGTTTTGTAATTATGTAATTGTTTTATTGTCTGGTGGCTGACCTAATTGTTTATGGTTGAGGGTTTGTATATATATGATGTATGATCTCATTGTAGATAATCATGGTATGGGATATGGATATGTAATGTACAAATAATGTAATATCATTCAGGAAGAGGATTTGGTCGATCATTGGAGATCGAATTAGGTTTATGTAAGAGGATTTAGTCCTTCGATATTGAGCTTAACCAGAATTGTATTCAGGCATAGGAGATGTTATCTTTGTATTTCATTCCTTCTTCCGGATTGTAGTCTAGATTTCTATGCAGTCAGTGAGACTCCTTTTGTGATGAGCAGTGTGCTCTAGGTTGTTGGCCTTCCTGCAAGTGCAGGCCCCTCAATTGTAATTCACATACTTACTACAGAAGTATTATCTGACTGTGGGTAGGCTTCCCACCATGGTTTTTCCCTTTACCTAGTTTTCCATGTATAAATCTTGATTTCATGTGGATGGTATTTATTCTCTGATTATTGTTTATGCTTAATTGATTTATCTGTTATTCCGGTATTTGGTTTAAGCATTTCGGTATTAATGTTTTGGGTTCCGGTAGTAAATTTTTAATTGCTAATGGTTTCGGTAATCTGTGACTTTTGGTTATTTGAATTCTCTAACAAGTTTAGGGCAAATTTGAAGGTTTTGGGTTGTACTTGTGCCTTTTCCTAATTTAAAATTCCTTTCGGGTACCTATTTTTGCAACTGAAAAGAGAGGGTTTGGGTTGGCTATATAGGGATATGCCTCATTCAAACCCCTATGTTGGTGATTTCCACTTCCACAAATAGCTGATTTGTATAGTAAAATAGTGTGTGCAGGAATCTTGTGTGTGTGCAAGACCCTAAATGAAAGCAAACACTCTAGAGCAACCCTAAAGATTAAACCCCAATTGCTTATAAATGACAAAGTAAATGCTCTAAATCAATGATGAAAATCTATATAAAGCATGACTATAAATATGTAAATTGATGTAATGAAGCTCATTCAAAGACATGAAAATAACATGAAACCATACCCAACCCCTAAGGGAGGGGTACAAGCCAATCGTCAGTTGGTGATCTCCTATTATTCTTCAATGTCTTCAAGGCTCCTAATTGATGATGAATGCTTGATGAAATGTTTGATGAATGTTGTTGAAGACTCCACATAGGCTTCTCTTTTACTACATAGAAGGCTCCTTGTGCTCCAAAAATATGCTCTTATATTCTTAGATCCCATTAGATTTCATCCTTTCAAATAAAGAAAGAGAGCTCTTATGTATGAAACCCTAGATCTTAATTTTGACTTAATTTCGTCTTTAACCCGACCTAGGATTTGAATTTCCTACTACTATTTTGGGGTTAAGCATTATAATATCATAGAATTATGCTCCCAAAATTTTGGGAAAAAAGTCGAGGACCATGTTGTTAATGCAATACTAGCTTCTGCAAGATAATACTCTCCTAACTCATTATGTTATTAGCTTATTCATCTATGCTATTAGATTATCGGATTCATGCTTTATATAACATTGATCATAATTATGATATTGACAATTGGATAAAGATAGATTAGATTGATGACTTGCTTAACATAGTTAAGCGTCGATCTAAATGCTATTAGTTATCAGACTTATTTACTTTGACACCGATTTACTATCGGGTGTGTTTACCAATCTATTATCATCTACAATGACACTAATTTACTATCGGGTGTGTTTACCAATCTATCATCATTTACAATGACACCGATTCACTATCGGGTGTGATTATCAAACTGTTATTATTTGCAATGACATCGATTCACTATCGGGTGTGATTATCGAACTGTTATTATTTGCAATGATACCGATTCATTATCGGGTATGTTTACAGATTTGTTATCATTTACACTAGCACCGATTAGTTAACATCGAATGGATCGGTTGATATTGGTAAGAGTCACGACCAAGTGACATCTTGGTCGGACATGTCTAAAAGACATGTCCGATCAAGGTGCCACTTGATCGTGACAACCTTACTATATATACATCATTCAAAAGAAAGGAGATGACATTGAAATTGATACATGTTCATCCTCCATACCTACAGCAAAAGAAAGATAACAATATTATTGTCATAGTTATAATATCAAAATTTTAAAATACACCATCCTGCATATATCTTGTTCTTTAAATTGGAAATTGCAATAACATTTACATGGTATCAGAGCTAGGTCCAGGCTAGGAGCCCCAAGCACACGAGAGGTGTGGATTAAGGGGGGTGTTGGTGTTGGAAATAAGCCACACCTAGACCGACGATGGACTGGTCCAAGAGGGGCTAGTAGCTCAGTAGTAGAGCACTCTAGTAGCGTATGGAAGGTCCTAGGTTTGTGTCCTAGCTGGTCCATGTCTCAACACATGTGCACTTTGCACATGGTCTGACTAACTTTTCACCAAATTTTCAGGGTCGTTAGATATGATGATATTAGAGCGAATCGTAAAGTTACAGCTGATTCCAAGGTATTTTGATATACGAAATTAGGCCTTAAAGATTGAAATAGGACATAATTAAGGTTTATGATTAAATGATTTATTGGAGGAATAAAATAAAAAGGGGCACACTTAGGGTAAAGGTCCCAATTTTATGATGTATGAAGTGATGAAATATGACTTTAGATTTAATTAAATTAATTAATTAAATGCTTAAAGGGTAATTACAATGCAAGATGCAAACACACTAAGGCAGGTGCTAAGCTAAGTGTGAAATTGTACCACCCTAGGAAGGGTGTACAATTTACGACACTACAATGGTAATTTATGTAGGAGGGTTTATAGGGACTCTAATTCCTTGTTCAAATTTTCCAAGTCCTCATCCTCTAAAACCTTCTTTTGATATTATGTTAAAGCCACTCCTATAAGAATATTATAAATGATAAGGCAAAGGAAAATTATAATAAATTTCTTTGAAGTTTGTAATGAAAGAATATTTAGAAGGAACCAAAGAATTAGTAGATGAAGAAGGAATATCTTGTGGAGGAGGATTTTCCTTTCTTTCATCATGTATATCCTCTTTGGTAGATTGAGAAGGAAGATCCTTATCATCTAAGGCCTCATCTTTTCTTAATGTTATGTTGGGAGATAGATCATGAATAAAATGTAGAACATCATCTTCTCTAAAAATGTTTTGATGACTAAGATAGGCTCTAGGAGAATACAGAGGATCTAGAGATATGGAAACACCAATATTTTGATATTGCCCCCCTTGCGCTAGGGTATGTGTATGGGAAGAAGATGGGGTCATATTTCTCTTCAATTTTTTCTCTCCATTAGAGAGATAATTAATAGGAGTATTAACTCTTTCTTCATTCATATTAGATACCCTAAGAGAGGTACACGGATTAGGTTTTTCATTAGCATCTCTAAAATTAGGATCCACAAAAGCTTTGAGGTGATCTACATATGAAATAAAATTTCCCAAAAACATGATAATAAAGAAACATGCCCTATAAATGAAATCTTTGAGATCAAATTGATTGAAAGGAGGGAATTTTGAAACTCTAAAAACACAATATGCCAAAGTGGTATGGATGAAAAGAAGCAATGTGAAATGAAGTCATTCTCCAACACATGATTTTGATAAATGTAAGTGAAAACAAAGGTAATCATATGTGAAATGGAAAATAAATCAGATCTATTAAGTACCATAATGAATGTTTTAAAATTAGATCTAAAAATTCATGTGAGAAATGAAGCAATCCACAAATCAAATTAATCAAAATAAATTAGGGTTTTTATTAATTAAACCTCTAAATTTATATAATTTAAAAAATAAGATCTCTGAATTTGAATTTGAATTTTGAAATGTTTCTAAATCAGATCTGAAATAATTAATCCAAATTAAAAAATCTACAAGCTCAATTTTAGAATTTAAAAATTAGGGTTTTGGTGAATTTAACCTCTAAATTTTTAAAATTCACTTGAAAATTAAACTTGTAAATGTAAATTTAAATTTTAAATTGCATAAACACTCGGATCTAAGAAGATAAATTAGAATTAAAGGTGTAAGGAGACAAGTTCACCAAAATGTAATGTGGTGAAAAATTAGGGTTTCCACCACAAGAAGGGTGAAAACCACTAATGTTTGCTTAGGGACCAATTATATTCAAAAGAAGGGTTGAATCCAATAGATTTAGTCACAAACTAGCAAGGATAAGGACTAAAAATATTGATTGGATTCAAAGTGTGAATTGGTTTACCCTCTTTTGTGAGTTAAATTTTTGAAATTAGGGTAAAGTGCTGGAAATGAGGATGAAAATGTTGAAACAGTGAGCTACAGTTGTCAAATTGAGCCACACACTTGGATCTAAGAAATATAAGTAGATTCGGATCTGGTCCCTGAAAGAGCTCCAAAAATGTTGAGACCATGGTTCCCATCACCTTGGTCCTCCAAACTTTTTGCATGCCAAAGGGGGTGTTGAGCACTATTTTGAAAATAAAAATATAAAAAAAAATAATAATGTATGTTTCCATAAGCGTGAAGACTAATGGATATTTCGGCCAGTAAACTGTATCGAGCACTGCAGAGGAAGTTTCATCGAAAGAGTGTTTTCATCGACACAGGGCATATAAAGCACTAAGCAAAGGTATTTCGGCAAAAAATTACCTTCGATGAATGCAGGAAACCGCTCATCGATACTCCAAGTTTCATCGAAAAGGTAAAAGCAAAAAGCGATAAAGGCAAAAGGGTGATTTTGAAGGAATGTCATTACCGAAGAAGCTCAAAAAGCATTCATCGAAATGCAAGTTTTCATCGATGAACGTAGTGTCAAACAAAAGTAAGGCTGTTTCATCGATAAAGAAGGATATCGATGAAAAAGGGATATCGATGAACGCGCATAAGCCTACACCGAAGAAAGAAACTCATCGAAAGTATGACATCGATGAAACTTGCGAGCGACTTATCGAAAAAGGGGTCTTTCGATGAAAGAGTGATTTCGATGAGTCTTAAAAGCGGCCTCTCGACATGAGCTGTTCACCGAAACAATTGTATCGAAGAAAATGAGCTTTCGATGGAAGGTTTAAACACTCGACCGAAGACAAGGGTTTCATCGATGACTTGAAATGTGCGCACTTTGAGCGAACTGTACTTCCCGCGAAAGAGTTAAAGGCCCAATTGAAAAGTGTCACATCTGCAATTAAGTTTAAACACTTGAGTAGCTGTTGTAGATGCAGAACATTAACTGTGCAGAAGTTGCCCATTCAATTACAGTTGAACTGAGTGAATTTTTGTAAGAATCAGATCGATGCTAAAAGATTGAAAGCTGCGAAGAACCTGCAGAAACTTGCAAGCGATAACCAGAGAAGTTGAGCATTCACCAAGTAAGTGTTGTCTCTCTTATTTTACTGTGACTATGGAACCTTCATCTTCCTCTTCTAAAAAGAGTAGGAAAGGAAAAGAGTTGAACCCTGAAGAGAAGCCCAAAAGATAGAAGAAAGAAGGGAGAGCTCTGACTCAGGACTTATTAGACCAGTGTCCATCGTCTAGTGTAAGGTCAAAAAAGATCAAAAGTGAAGAAGAAGGATTAGAAGATAGATTTGAAAATTTAGGAGACATTTGGACTGAGATAAGAGGGCATGAGCTATTTTTATTTGGCTACAAAAGAAGGGATGCACCTGAACCCATAAATAATCTATGGAAGAAGAACTTAGGCAAATTAGTAGTCCCAAATGTGTTTGTGGACGTAGAATTAATGAAAGCCCTGGTAGATTGTTACAACCCAAGAACCAAAACCATATGTGATTATAGAGGGAACACATTAGTAGTGATTAATAAGCAGACTATTGATATGGTTTTTGATTTGGACTGGGAAGTAGAGGAGACTATCAATATGAAGAAACTTTCACAGGAATTCTTTAGTTTGGAAAATATCTACAGGACTTGGAGGCTACCTGTTCACAGGCCAAAAGTGGGTGGGTCATTTGTTCAGTTTGGCAAAGATGACAAGGTGCCGTTTGATGTCAACCACTTCCATCCATATTTCAAGTATACGTATTATGCTGTAGCCCAAGTACTAGGCCTAGAGGCTCATCCACTCATGGATATTGGGGTTATGGTTCTATGTGCTGATATACAATCAAAAGACCCTAGGTCATTTGATTTTGCCACTTATGTTGCGGATGCCTTGAATCATGGGCTGGAAAAATTGAAAGGAGACCTTGTGAATGTTCACTTTTCATTATACTCCATGTTAATGCATATTCTTCTCTATTGTGGACAAGAAATTAACTTCTGGCCAGAAGAGTTCAGCATTAGGTCTTATGATAAGAATGGTCTGAAGAAGCCGGTTCAGTTGTGGGTATCAGCATGGGACCAGAGGTTTATGAATAACCAATATTGGCATTTTCAAGAATACTTTGTGAAACCTCTCAGTGCGGCTTTTGGACAGCACAGGGATTATACTTTGTCCCCTGAAATCAAGAGGTTCCTCAGGCCAAAGGATTTCTCTCCAGAATCACAGATTGAACATAATTGGGGTGATTGGTATTGCCATGATAATCACACAGAAATAAGGGTATTTGGATTTGAAGGACAACCCCACATGCTTCCAATTACGGTACCAAACAGAGTGGCTAGCTTGGAGATTATAAGGCAATTGTCTATTGCCAGTGCTAAACATTTAACTGATTTTGGTAAACAATCTATTGTTCCAGGTTTATTAGTTTTCTCTGATTTCATTATCAAAAGTTCAAAGAGTTATCATTTATTACAGAATAAATTAGATTACTATGGCATGACTCTGGGTGAGCCTAGGGAGAATTTTGATCCTGAAGGATATATAAGAGCTGCCAGAGCCTCACAGAAACTCAGAGCTGGGATACATATGGCCAAAATGCCAGATGACCTAACTAAGAACCTTGAAAGAGAGGAGGCCAAAGCTTTGAGAGAAAAGAATGAATTGGTTTGGGAGGCTTACAAGTGGAAGAGGGTGAGAGGAATGATAGATGGGAACCTAATTGGAGATCTCCAAGACCCTCTAGAAGTAGCTAAAAGGCTGCTTCAACATGAAGCAGAAGTCATGCATAGGGTTCCTTCACAATTCCTTCACTTCATTAATACTGAGAAGGACAGTCAACCCCTAGCTCACATGTCACCAAAATCAACCGCCAGTAGTATCCCACCTGATTCTCCTAGAGAGGATTATCCTCCTGGTTTCGAAACAGAAATGAACATGGATACAGGAGAAATCAACATCAAGGATGTTGTTGACATAAGAATGACTGAGCATGAGGACTTCGTTGCTGATGATGGATTCGCCTCCTCTAGGGAATTCCTTTCATTTTTATACCAGTACAAAGGGGCTCATGTCAAACGAAGCATGGCTGGAAGACCAGAAGAGGAGCAGATGAAGAGATTACAGGATGAAATTGATGTCCTCATGAAAGACATGACTCCTGAAAAGGGGAGGAGATTATTAAAAGAGGCCGGTGTAATCATCTTCTCTGGTTGGGATATCAATTCAGCACTCTTATTTGATGGCTTCTTGAAAAAACAAGATTTGAATCAACAAGTGTTGCCCCAGGAGATAGACAAACTGTTCCTAGGCTCTGGATATGATCCAGACAAGAAAGCTCTCCTACAGTGGGCACTATATCCAAAGGGGAAGAGGCCTATCATTGTGGATATAGAAGAAACCTTTGGGCATCTCATGGTTCATCAGGTTGGAAAGACTGATCCTAGGGTCACTGCAAAGCTCAACCTGGATGTTGCAAGATTGAACTTGGACCAGACAGAGTTTTTGGTCAGAGAGAACGTTACATATAAGGGACTATATGAAAAATCCAAGGAGGAAAATCAGAAGCTACAGGCAAAGGTATTGCAATTAGAGACGGGGACTCCTATCAACGAATACACCTCATACCCCGCAGGATGCAGTTTGGATGACGTCTCTGATGCTCTGTACTGGAAGTATCAGGCAGAAAAGGCCAATAAACGCGCAGACAATGTCCAACAAAAGATGGACAAATTGGTCAATGACATTATAGGACATCGGTTTAACACCATGCTCTTACAGGTCGAACCATATTGGACAGTTTACAATGGAACGATAAAAGCGCTAACAGAGCATGAACGGTTAAGAGCACGATTGCAGGAAGTACTGAGCAATGTCGATACCATGTCACCAGAGGAAAAGGCTGAGGGAAACGCGTATATGGACAATCATGTCAAACACGAGGATACGCTGAGGAGAGACTTAAAAGAATTAGATGATGATAAACCCGTTGGAATGCCTTTTGTCTACAAGGAAGGAGAGGTGATATCCTTGGAGGATCTGTGAAAAGAACTCATCAGCGTCAAGGATTGGGCCTTGTCAAAGATTGATCGGAGTAAGGATATGGCCCCTACTGTCAACCAGATAATATTCAAGTATCTGTCGCTGGGGGATGAATTGAAGAAGCAAACTCCTCGAATCAAAACATTCAAAGACGATGATTACATTCATCATTTGGGGCTCTTAAATCTCTTTTTACTTAAGTTTAGAAATATCCAAAGTTAATGATTAATATTGTAAAGGGTCGTGTCTCTTCGTGAAGAGCTTTCATCCTCATATATATATGAGAATGATTTTTGTAATGTAGGGGATAGATATTAGATAGGATTAAGAGCGAAAGAACGACAGCCTGTAAGTCTTCTGTGTACGAACTATAATGGAATACAAATCTTGATCAATTGTTTCCCTGCATGTGTGTTGTGGATTATTTCATTTTCTTTTGGCAATCGTCTGTGATATTGTCTGATAAAGATAAGGTTATTCATGTTCTTAAGATCAAATCTATGCTTTATGTTATAATGTTGCAACAAAAGTTTTGCTTGCGGATTGTAATTGTTCCTTGCAAAGCTTAATTGACTGGTCCCTTAAGGGTAGGGTTAAATTCACTCAATCAGCATATAATACAAGCATTCATTTGGTTTTAACAGAAATAGTAACTGACAGGTTCATAAGGGATGAATTAAAAACTGTCTCGCAGATTCGCACCATAAGTCCTGAAGAAAATTGTAATGACTCTACAACCCAATTAACGAAGAAGGCACTGGCTAAATTACAAATTACCCTCATCATTTCTTCATTTTGACAGCTATAGAAGTAATTAAGAAACATAAAGCAAACAATTATCATAACAACAATCTTGAACTCATCTGCTATATCTCCATTCAAGGAACTCATGCCATTTCAAGATCAGGAGATATCAGATTAGGATAACATATCTGCTATAAAAAGCACTGTTTATTGGAGACATTCAGTGAATAGGTATACCCGCCTAGGTCCTGCAGAGCCTAAAGTGAGAGAGTAAGCAACCAAACAGGTTCACTCTACATGTTGGCCAAGTCAATTGGAGGGTTTGACCATAGGGACTGGCATTTCCTTAGAACCTATCCAATCTGTTGATTTGAGACCCAACATATTGGCGACTCTGCTGGGGAAGAATTATTAAGACTCTGCTGTGGAAGAGAACTCAGAAGAAAAAATAACACATATCCTCTAGGAAAGAGGTGGTGACTCTGAAATAAGAATATCAATGCACGGAACAAGATCGGTTGCAAAAGGACAATCTTTATCCCAATTAGATTTCCCTCAACGAAAGAACAAAAATAAAGAACCCATGAATGATTCCATGAGAGAAAGATACAACCAGTATAAACATGAAAGTAGCCAACATTTGCCCTTAAAAGAACAAGATAGAACAACAACTTCAAGCCCGGTGAATGAAGATTTGGTTGCAGCATATAAAGCTCAAAAGGGGCGATGCCAAATTCCCCCTGGTTTTGAAAATCATGAAGCACGGTCCAGACAATACACACCACCTCCATCAGGATCAAGTATGGCAGACCCTGCAGATAGATTCACAGATTTAACTAGACAAATGATGGAGGCAGCTGCTGAGATGAGAGATTCAGGAAGGACTCAGGAATGTTTGGAGCTGTGTGCCAAGTTGGGCATAAATGTTGGTGAGGATGACTTTAATAAAGATGTAAACAACTACAAGAAAACATATGCTCAAGGAGTGGGTAAAACAAAAGGTAATGATTTCAAAGCTTATGAGAATCCCTTGTTTGGTAACAGGAGGGATGATCATGTGCAATCAAGTGCACCACCAATCCAGCAAAACTCACATACAGGCTTCATTCCTCCTAATCAGTACCCGCCCCCTGGTCAATTTTATAACCAACATCCACCCCCTCATCAGTTTCAATATCAACACCAGAATCAATACCCTCTTCCTTATCAAAACCAAATACCCTTGTATGGTAATGTGAACCAAAACTTTGGGAATCCTCATGGAGGGCATGGACTGATAAATATGGAGCAAATGAGGCAGTTTGATTTTTCAGGAATGATAGTATACCCATATCCTATCCCAAATGAAATCAGGACAGCGATACCAAGGTTCACAGGAAGTAATGTAGTTTCAGGTGAGGCTCACTGTAAAGCCTTTGACGCAGTAATTGAGGATTTTGGGTTACCATATGAAGATGTCAAGATCAGGTTGTTTATGCAATCATTAATAGAGGATGCAAGAGATTGGTTTAGGACGTTGCCTGACGCATCCATTAGAGATCTTGCAGGATTCAAAGATTTGTTCCTTGAGCAGTATGGAGACCATAACAGCCCTGAGTTTGCTTTGCACGAAATCATTAGTATAAAAAAGGAGTAAAATGAATCAGTGATAGATTTTAACAAAAGATTTAACAGGGTTTTAAACAAAATCCCCAATAGGATGAAACCAGTACCTGAGGTGAGCATTCTGTATTATATCAATGCTTATGACAGTAAAACAAACTATGAGCTAAGAACCAGAAATCCTAGAGACCTCCGGGATGTTATGAAGGATGCTATTATTATAGAAAACAACAGAAAGGCTGCTGGTAAAGTGGGAAAGAGAGAGGATGCAAGGTTGTACAATCCTAGAGCACCCAAGGCTAATAGAGATGAAGATAAGCTTGACAAAGTTTTAAATGCCTTGAAAGATTTATCTGTAAGAGTAAACAAAACAGAGAAGCAACAATACTACCGTCCTGAGAGACCTAGACTACATGACATGCCTTATAACACCACATGGAAGGATGGAAAACCAGTAGACAGGAACCACAGAGACAATCAACAAATTCCAGATCCTTTAAAAAGAACAGTGAATTATACTCAAGACGATGACATGTGGTGTTATGCTTGCAATATGCCACACGCTTCTTCTTTGTGTGCAGTAGCAAAAGGATTGCAAGAGGAAGAGGATAGCTATGAAGAACATGTGGATGATTCAACTGTTAATATGATATCATTTAGTCAGGAAGGAAGGTCAGATTCTATCAATATTGATCAATGCTCTGTCTTGCCTGTGACCACCAGCAAAAATGAAAGTGTTAAGCTCAGAATCCCTACTGAGGAAGAAAAAAGAAGAATTACAGCTTATGCCGTTGCACAAGCAAAAAGGACTTATGATTTAAGGAATAGGGTAGTGAATCCAGACCAAGGTAAACCTACTAGTCTTTTTATGAAAGAAACTAATGAGACACTCAAGCGAATAAACAAAGGAGCTATGATTAAGGAGGCTGTACCAAAGAATAATAAGAAGGGTCCTAATGTTCAAAAGGAAGAAACAGTAAAACTCCCTTCATCACAACACTCTACCTCATTTGATATCTCAACTGCATTAACACAATTAAAAGTTTCTGTTCCATTGATGGAAATAATGAGGTTTCCTGAGTATAGAGAAAAAACTTTGGAGATGATTTCAGGTGTCCAAGAAGAAAAGATTAATGAACAGAAACAAGAGGTCCCAACAAGTGACAACAATGAACAAATGGCTCCAGTTATATACTTAGGGTCCACTATAACTAAAAACCCAACACAAGTAGACCCATTTTATCTCACTTTGGTGATAAACAACAAAAGGGTGAAGAATTGTATGATCGATTCAGGAGCAGCCATAAATGTCATGCCTGTTGGGGTGATGAAAGAATTAGGATTGGAAGTTGATACTACCTTTGGGAAGTGCTATGCCATGGACAATAGATCAGTCCCAGTGGTTGGTATCATGAAGGATGTAGAGTTCAGATTAGCAGCCTGTCCAGAAGCATCATATAAAACAGATATCACAGTGGTGGATGTTTCACCAAACTATGGAATGTTGTTGTCTAGACAATGGTTGAATATGATTGGTGGATATGTACAGCTGGATTTGTCCTATGCTACAATTCCAATAAATGGACAGGAAATAAAAATTGACAGGGAACCTCGGTCCACATATATCATAGAAGATATGGAAGAAACAGTGAACCAAGTATGTTTTTTACAAACTGATATGGACAACTTCCAGGTACAGTTGACAAAACCTAAATTTAAAGAGTGGATCCCCATTGAGTCATGTCTAACTAAAAAGGATGGTCAGATATGAAAAATGTTCTTTGATGGGTCTTGCAGCAAAGAAGGGAGTGGGGCTGGAATCCTTTTTATTTCACCCATAGGGGAAACTTACAAATACTCTTTCAAGTTATTGTTTGAATGTACAAATAACATTGCTGAATATGAAGCTCTACTCACTGGTCTTAACATAGCAGTTAAACATGGAATCAAATTGTTAAGTGTCTTTGGTGATTCAGAACTAATAGTCTCACAAGTATAGGAAAGATATGCCTCAAAACACTTAAGACTGAAACAATACAGGAATGCTGTATGGGATACCATGGAGCTTTTTGATGCTTTTTAGATAACCTAGATAGATAGATCAAAGAACATCATGGCAGATTTTTTAGCAAATATTGCACTAAAAGGCAATGATATAACGCTAACTGGGATATCTAAAGTAGAGATGAAAGTAAGACCATCTATTCCTGACAACTTGTATAATTGGCGAGTGTTTCAAGATGATGCAGATCTGCTGAACTTTTTACAGTGTGTTGATCATTATCAGGCTCAAGCTATAAATTTTAATGACTTTGTGGAAAAAACTGAAGGTAAGGAAACTTTATTTGGACATGAAATTATACAACTAAAGTCAAATAAATTACCAAGAGGCCTAGTGGCATTAGAAAGAACTTTTAATGCTCAAGATGTAATTGAAACCAAAGGGTTAGCTGTTAAAGAGAGTGATGTTGAACAAATCAACCTAGGAAATGAAGGAGCCCCCAGAAATGTTTTTATTGGAAAAAAATTAACTCCTGCTATGAGGCAACAACTGATAATGTTGCTAAAAAGATACAAACATGTGTTTGCATGGTCTTATGAAGATCTCAAAGCTTACAGGGAAGATCTCTTTCAACATGAGATACCACTTAAGCCAGAAGCTAAGCCATTTAGGCAAAAGAAAAGACCTATTAATCCTACATTGTTACCAAAAATGAGGGAAGAAATTATAAAGATGAAAGACGCAGGAATAATTGAGCCATGCAGATACTCCACATGGGTTTCTAACTTGGTACCAGTCAGGAAGAAAAATGGGGATATTAGATTATGTGTAGACTTTAGGAATCTAAACGTATCATCTCTAAAGGATAACTATCCATTGCCAAATATGGATAACATGCTGCAGAAGGTAATAGGGTGTGAGTTGCTGTCTATGATGGATGGATTTTCAGGTTACAATCAGGTGAAAGTTAGAGAAACTGAAAAATATAAGACAGCCTTCACAACTCCATGGGGCACCTATGTCTATGCACGAATGCCATTTGGATTGACCAATGCTGGAGCTACTTTTCAAAGGGCAATGGATGTGGCTTTTGCAGAATTGATTGATGTAATCATGGTAGTATACCAAGATGATCTGACTGTGTACTCAAAGAAAGCTGATGATCACTGTGAACACCTTGAAAAGATATTTAAAAGGGCCTTAGAATATGGGATTTCCTTGAATCCTAAAAAATGCCACTTTGGTGTTGAAGAGGGAAAGTTACTTGGACACATAGTATCCAAGGAGGGAGTAAGAATTGACCCTGAAAGGGTAGCAGCTATTAATGAGGTTCCCATCCCCCGAACTATCAAAGCCATTCAATCATTCTTGGGACAAATTAATTTTGTGAGAAGGTTTATTTTGAATTTTGCAGACATAGTGAAACCTATAGTAAGGATGTTAAAAAAAGAGGCCCAGATAGATTGGACTGAAGAAGCAATTGATTCCTTTGTGGCAATCAAAAGGGCAATTACCGAGGCACCAGTACTAATTTCCCCAGATTTTGGTAAACCTTTTATGATATTCTCATTCGCTTCTTGTCACACTATAGCAGCAGTGTTGTTACAGAAAAATTCAGAAGGGTATGAGCAGCCCATTGCATATTTTAGCAAGTCTCTGAGCCCTTCAGAAGTAAAATATGAATTGAATGAAAAGCAGGCCTATGCTTTGGTCAAAGCAGTGAAACAATTTAGACCATACTTAGTAGGGGCGGAAGTCATTGCTTATGTCCCCAATGCAGCAGTAAAAGATATCTTCAGACAAACTGAGGTCATGGGCAAAAGATGCAAATGGATCAATCAGATACAAGAATTTAACATTGAGCTTAAAATTTCACAGGTTATCAAAGGACAAGGGCTGGCCAAACTCATGACAGGAACTGAAATTGAAGAGTCTGGTGTGAATCAGGTTGGATGGGAAGAAGCTAACTTCAGTATTGAGAAAACAGCATGGTACACTGATATCATGTATTACCTTAAGCACTTAAAATGTCCAGATGCTATAACCGATAGTCAGAAGAGAGCTTTGAAGCTAAAATCAGCAAGATATGTGATTATCAATGGGGACTTATATTGGAAAAATAGAGATGGGATATTGTTATTATGTCTAGACAACTACCAGGCAGACAAAGTTCTTCATGAAATGCATGATGGGGTTTGTGGTGGCCATTTCTCAGCTAAGACTACAGCACATAAAATATTGAGAGCTGGATATTATTGGCCATGTGTCTTCAATGATTCTTATAGATATGTCAGAAAGTGTGAAGCTTGTCAAAAGTTTTCAAACAAAACAAAGTATCAAGGATCGCTCCCATTGAGACCAATGTTGGCTGAGGAACCATTTCAACAGTGGGGAATAGACTTTATAGGGGAAATATCAGAAAAGTCCAGTGGAGGACACAGGTGGATATTGGTTGCTACAGACTATTTTACCAAATGGGTGGAGGCAATACCTACCAGACAGGCCACTAGCAAGGTGGTGATAAAATTCCTAATGGAGAACATTATTACTAGATTCGGTGTTCCTGCAAGGATCATCTCAGATAATGGCATGTCCTTCAGATCAAAGGAATTCAACACTTTTTGTGAAGAATATGGCATTAAGATATCACATTCTTCTCCTTACCACCCCCAGGGGAATGGGCAAGCTGAATCAAGCAACAAGAATATCCTAAAGATCATTAAAAAGATGTTGGGACAGAACAAAAAAGCATGGGATTCGAAGTTGAATCTTGCACTATGGGCAGACAGGATAACTGTGAAAAAATCCACAGGAAAGTCTCCATTTGAATTGGTTTATGGCAAAAGGGCCAGATTACCTTTGGATAATCTCTTGCCTGTACATAGATTTATGATTCAAGAAGAGATAGATGTTGAAGATCCATCACAAGAAAGGATAATGCAGTTAGTGGAACTTGATGAAGTCAGGGCAGAAGCTCAAAGGCAGAATATCAGGATTCAAAATCAAATGAAGAGGTTGTATGACAAGAGGACATCAAATAGAAAATTTTGTGTAGGAGACTGGGTTTTAATGTGGAATGCCAGGAGTCAAGACAAAGGCAAGCATGGTAAATTTGAAGCCTTATGGATCGGCCCATATGTGATCATAGACAAAAAGGGGGAGGATTCTTATTTGCTTCAAAACGCGACAGGGGAGGTCCAAGAATTGCCAGTACATGGGCAGTTCTTAAAGAACTTCTTCTCTTGAAGCATTCTGTATCACCTGTACAGTAGATTAGGATCCATTTCCATTGTAAATACCATCATATCTGCGCTAACCAGAGATTCTGGATTCTTGAAGACATATTCATTATGCCTCCATCCTCAGTCAGAGCCGCTGTTGAGCACTATTTTTGAAAATAAAAATATAAAAAAAAATAATAATGTATGTTTCCATAAGCGTGAAGACTAATGGATATTTTGGCCAGTAAACTGTATCGAGCACTGCAGAGGAAGTTTCATCGAAAGAGTGTTTTCATCAACACAGGGCATATAAAGCACTAAGCAAAGGTATTTCGGCAAAAAATTACCTTCGATGAATGCAGGAAACCGCTCATCGATACTCCAAGTTTCATCGAAAAGGTAAAAGCAAAAAGCGATAAAGGCAAAAGGGTGATTTCGAAGGAATGTCATTACCGAAGAAGCTCAAAAGGCATTCATCGAAATGCAAGTTTTCATCGATGAACGTAGTGTCGAACAAAAGTAAGGTTGTTTCATCGATAAAGAAGGATATCGATGAAAAAGGGATATCGATGAACGGGCATAAGCCTACACCGAAGAAAGAAACTCATCGCAAGTATGACATCGATGAAACTTGCGAGCGACTTATCGAAAAAGGGGTCTTTCGATGAAAGAGTGATTTCGATGAGTCTTAAAAGCGGCCTCTCGACATGAGCTGTTCACCGAAACAATTGTATCGAAGAAAATGAGCTTTCGATGGAAGGTTTAAACACTCGACCGAAGACAAGGGTTTCATCGATGACTTGAAATGTGCGCACTTTGAGCGAACTGTACTTCCCGTGAAAGAGTTAAAGGCCCAATTGAAAAGTGTCACATCTGCAATTAAGTTTAAACACTTGAGTAGCCGTTGTAGATGCAGAACATTAACTGTGCACAAGTTGCCCATTCGATTACAGTTGAACTGAGTGAATTTTTGTAAGAATCAGATCGATGCTAAAAGATTGAAAGCTGCGAAGAACCTGCAGAAACTTGCAAGCGATAACCAGAGAAGTTGAGCATTCACCAAGTAAGTGTTGTCTCTCTTATTTTACTGTGACTATGGAACCTTCATCTTCCTCTTCTAAAAAGAGTAGGAAAGGAAAAGAGTTGAACCCTGAAGAGAAGCCCAAAAGACAGAAGAAAGAAGGGAGAGCTCTGACTCAGGACTTATTAGACCAGTGTCCATCGTCTAGTGTAAGGGCAAAAAAGATCAAAAGTGAAGAAGAAGGATTAGAAGACAGATTTGAAAATTTAGGAGACATTTGGACTAAGATAAGAGGGCATGAGCTATTTTTATTTGGCTACAAAAGAAGGGATGCACCTGAACCCATAAATAATCTATGGAAGAAGAACTTAGGCAAATTAGTAGTCCCAAATGTGTTTGTGGACGTAGAATTAATGAAAGCCCTGGTAGATTGTTACAACCCAAGAACCAAAACCATATGTGATTATAGAGGGAACACATTAGTAGTGATTAATAAGCAGACTATTGATATGGTTTTTGATTTGGACTGGGAAGTAGAGGAGACTATCAATATGAAGAAACTTTCATAGGAATTCTTTAGTTTGGAAAATATCTACAGGACTTGGAGGCTACCTGTTCACAGGCCAAAAGTGGGTGGGTCATTTGTTCAGTTTGGCAAAGATGACAAGGTGCCGTTTGATGTCAACCACTTCCATCCATATTTCAAGTATACGTATTATGCTGCAGCCCAAGTACTAGGCCTAGAGGCTCATCCACTCATGGATATTGGGGTTATGGTTCTATGTGCTGATATACAATCAAAAGACCCTAGGTCATTTGATTTTGCCACTTATGTTGCGGATGCCTTGAATCATGGGCTGGAAAAATTGAAAGGAGACCTTGTGAATGTTCACTTTTCATTATACTCCATGTTAATGCATATTCTTCTCTATTGTGGACAAGAAATTAACTTCTGGCCAGAAGAGTTCAGCATTAGGTCTTATGATAAGAATGGTCTGAAGAAGCCGGTTCAGTTGTGGGTATCAGCATGGGACCAGAGGTTTATGAATAACCAATATTGGCATTTTCAAGAATACTTTGTGAAACCTCTCAGTGCGGCTTTTGGACAGCACAGGGATTATACTTTGTCCCCTGAAATCAAGAGGTTCCTCAGGCCAAAGGATTTCTCTCCAGAATCACAGATTGAACATAATTGGGGTGATTGGTATTGCCATGATAATCACACAGAAATAAGGGTATTTGGATTTGAAGGACAACCCCACATGCTTCCAATTACGGTACCAAACAGAGTGGCTAGCTTGGAGATTATAAGGCAATTGTCTATTGCCAGTGCTAAACATTTAACTGATTTTGGTAAACAATCTATTGTTCCAGGTTTATTAGTTTTCTCTGATTTCATTGTCAAAAGTTCAAAGAGTTATCATTTATTACAGAATAAATTAGATTACTATGGCATGACTCTGGGTGAGCCTAGGGAGAATTTTGATCCTGAAGGATATATAAGAGCTGCCAGAGCCTCACAGAAACTCAGAGCTGGGATACATATGGCCAAAATGCCAGACGACCTAATTAAGAACCTTGAAAGAGAGGAGGCCAAAGCTTTGAGAGAAAAGAATGAATTGGTTTGGGAGGCTTACAAGTGGAAGAGGGTGAGAGGAATGATAGATGGGAACCTAATTGGAGATCTCCAAGACCCTCTAGAAGTAGCTAAAAGGCTGCTTCAACATGAAGCAGAAGTCATGCATAGGGTTCCTTCACAATTCCTTCACTTCATTAATACTGAGAAGGACAGTCAACCCCTAGCTCACATGTCACCAAAATCAACCGCCAGTAGTATCCCACCTGATTCTCCTAGAGAGGATTATCCTCCTGGTTTCGAAACAGAAATGAACATGGATACAGGAGAAATCAACATCAAGGATGTTGTTGACATAAGAATGACTGAGCATGAGGACTTCGTTGCTGATGATGGATTCGCCTCCTCTAGGGAATTCCTTTCATTTTTATACCAGTACAAAGGGGCTCATGTCAAACGAAGCATGGCTGGAAGACCAGAGGAGGAGCAGATGAAGAGATTACAGGATGAAATTGATGTCCTCATGAAAGACATGACTCCTGAAAAGGGGAGGAGATTATTAAAAGAGGCCGGTGTAATCATCTTCTCTGGTTGGGATATCAATTCAGCACTCTTATTTGATGGCTTCTTGAAAAAATAAGATTTGAATCAACAAGTGTTGCCCCAGGAGATAGACAAACTGTTCCTAGGCTCTGGATATGATCCAGACAAGAAAGCTCTCCTACAGTGGGCACTATATCCAAAGGGGAAGAGGCCTATCATTGTGGATATAGAAGAAACCTTTGGGCATCTCATGGTTCATCAGGTTGGAAAGACTGATCCTAGGGTCACTGCAAAGCTCAACCTGGATGTTGCAAGATTGAACTTGGACCAGACAGAGTTTTTGGTCAGAGAGAACGTTACATATAAGGGACTATATGAAAAATCCAAGGAGGAAAATCAGAAGCTGCAGGCAAAGGTATTGCAATTAGAGACGGGGACTCCTATCAACGAATACACCTCATACCCCGCAGGACGCAGCTTGGATGACGTCTCTGATGCTCTGTACTGGAAGTATCAGGCAGAAAAGGCCAATAAACGCGCAGACAATGTCCAACAAAAGATGGACAAATTGGTCAACGAAATTATAGGACATCGGTTTAACACCATGCTCTTACAGGTCGAACCATATTGGACAGTTTACAATGGAACGATAAAAGCGCTAACAGAGCATGAACGGTTAAGAGCACGATTGCAGGAAGTACTGAGCAATGTCGATACCATGTCACCAGAGGAAAAGGCTGAGGGAAACGCGTATATGGAAAATCATGTCAAACACGAGGATACGCTGAGGAGAGACTTAAAAGAATTAGATGATGATAAACCCGTTGGAATGCCTTTTGTCTACAAGGAAGGAGAGGTGATATCC
Source organism: Cryptomeria japonica (assembly GCF_030272615.1). Classification (NCBI taxonomy): domain Eukaryota; kingdom Viridiplantae; phylum Streptophyta; class Pinopsida; order Cupressales; family Cupressaceae; genus Cryptomeria; species Cryptomeria japonica. The sequence continues at coordinate 490,758,538 of NC_081409.1, forward strand.
TTGGAGGATCTGCGAAAAGAACTCATCAGCGTCAAGGATTGGGCCTTGTCAAAGATTGATCGGAGTAAGGATATGGCCCCTACTGTCAACCAGATAATATTCAAGTATCTGTCGCTGGGGGATGAATTGAAGAAGCAAACTCCTCGAATCAAAACATTCAAAGACGATGATTACATTCATCATTTGGGGCTCTTAAATCTCTTTTTACTTAAGTTTAGAAATATCCAAAGTTAATGATTAATATTGTAAAGGGTCGTGTCTCTTCGTGAAGAGCTTTCATCCTCATATATATATGAGAATGATTTTTGTAATGTAGGGGATAGATATTAGATAGGATTAAGAGCGAAAGAATGACAGCCTGTAAGTCTTTTGTGTACGAACTATAATGGAATACAAATCTTGATCAATTGTTTCCCTGCATGTGTGTTGTGGATTATTTCATTTTCTTTTGGCAATCGTCTGTGATATTGTCTGATAAAGATAAGGTTATTCATGTTCTTAAGATCAAATCTATGCTTTATGTTATAATGTTGCAACAAAAGTTTTGCTTGCGGATTGTAATTGTTCCTTGCAAAGCTTAATTGACTGGTCCCTTAAGGGTAGGGTTAAATTCACTCAATCAGCATATAATACAAGCATTCATTTGGTTTTAACAGAAATAGTAACTGACAGGTTCATAAGGGATGAATTAAAAACTGTCTCGCAGATTCGCACCATAAGTCCTGAAGAAAATTGTAATGACTCTACAACCCAATTAACGAAGAAGGCACTGGCTAAATTACAAATTACCCTCATCATTTCTTCATTTTGACAGCTATAGAAGTAATTAAGAAACATAAAGCAAACAATTATCATAACAACAATCTTGAACTCATCTGCTATATCTCCATTCAAGGAACTCATGCCATTTCAAGATCAGGAGATATCAGATTAGGATAACATATCTGCTATAAAAAGCACTGTTTATTGGAGACATTCAGTGAATAGGTATACCCGCCTAGGTCCTGCAGAGCCTAAAGTGAGAGAGTAAGCAACCAAATAGGTTCACTCTACATGTTGGCCAAGTCAATTGGAGGGTTTGACCATAGGGACTGGCATTTCCTTAGAACCTATCCAATCTGTTGATTTGAGACCCAACAGGGGGTTCGATTCGTAACTATAAATAATGCTTATTTTCAAGATCACAACTTTGTGCCTATTTCTTACACACATAAAGAAGGGGAAAAGGGTTGGAAATAGGGGTCTGCCTAAGTCAAACCCTGGTTTAGGTATTAACCTTTGGTTGAAATATTGCAAATATTGAAATAAATAATGAAAGGATATACCTTAGATCTACAATGACTGATAATTATGCTTTTCTTCTTGAATGTAATCACATATGTTGCATGAAATGGCATGAACATGACAAAATACTAACCACATACACACATGCTTGCATATGATTGATATAATGTTTCTCCACAATTGATGAATGAAGAATGTGTTGGTTCCCAAAACCACAGATTGTAAATCAAAGGGACTTGCCAAATCCCTAACTAATCCAATCAGCCTTGGCCAACGAATAGGAATGGTCAAAGATCAAATTCCTCTACACTTTAGGCTCCACTAGACCTGGGTGGGTATACCTCAATCTCCAAAGCACAAAGAGATTTCTTTATAGTGAATTTAAACTTAACAAATTATATGTTTACAAGAATGGCAAAATAATGCTAGTAGAAACTAGTAATATGTTTCTCCAGTGAGGACTTTGTGCACACCAAATTTACTCACAGAAAACTAATAACAGGCCAGTGCCTTATCTGACAATTTACATGATACTTAATGGACAAATGACTGTGATCCTTGAAGACGGTTTGAGAAAACTCACAGGTAGGTAAGACTATCACTGCAGTGACTTCAATGTATGTTATAAGAGCAACAAAAATAATTTTGTTATCTATATAACAACAAGTGATAAAACATTGCAACAAACCTTAATCAGATTTATCCAAGGGAATTTAACTCATCAACATCATATAACATGAAACGATCTGAAGATAAAAAGAAGCAAATCTTGTATATTAATTTCTTGGAACAATGGATGTACAAAAATTGTAGACTCATAGATACTTCATGATACATTTGCTTGCACAAAATGGATTTTCATTTCTACAAACCTGCTTTACATAACATTGTTGGTTCCAACAGACCATTCTGAAATATTGTATTTCTTCCTTTTGTTCTATCCCCCCCCTCGGTCCTAATTTCCTTTTTATAATTTTAAGAGAGCATTTTAGACCGTTACATCCTTTTCAAGAAAGGAATTATTTAATTACCCTAAATTACAAAACATGCACTTTGATTCTTAATTTATATTTGTAGAGTAAATTTCAAATAAATTAAAATATTTTATCCTTTTAATATTCATACTTCAAATAGTATTGTCTATGTCCTGGCAACTTCCTACTCATGAGTGATACCCTTCTGAAATGATTTTATTTTTCTCAAAATAATTATTCCCTTTCATTAACAAAAGCCTTCGCATTATAATCACCTTCATGTAATTGTTTTCATCATTGGGATAAAATATTATTACCTCAATAATCTTCCACCTTGGAATAATATTCTTATTTTTAACTTGGTAAAGTAAACATTCATCTTTTCTTCGTGTTCTCACCGGGCCCCACTCCTCTTTATCTTATTTCTCATTATACTGTCTCTGCCTCTCTGGATGTTGGCTCTGTTCCTCCTGATGATGGGAGGTCACCTATTCTGGACCCATCCTCTTGGGAAAAGGTTGTTGCTAGGGTTGAGGAGGGATGGATTACTATTAAAAGTAAAAAATCTAAATTGTCCCAGTCCTCTTTTGATATGACCCTTCGATCCCATAAGGTAGGTCAAATTCTTGATCCTTCCTGGTTGGGTTAGGGCTACTGGTTTTTTGCAACCGATTGGTTTTTGGTGGGGGTTAATGTTGTTCCCCTTCTTTTGATTGCCTGGGCCAAATCTCTTTTATGTTTTGTTTCTTTGAGTGGTCTTTCAAGTTTATCTTTCGGTTTGGGTTGCAGGTCCCTCTAAAACCTATCTTGTACAGGGTTTCTGGTCCCTTTAAAACTTGTTTTTACTTAATCAAAAACATATACTATAGGGACAATATTTTAATTCTATTCCGATAGTACAAAGTTATGCTGATAAGATTTCTTTTCCTCTTACATCAATTAACATATTCTTTTCAATTTACCATAAAAATATTTATGCTTGTCCTGCAAAGTTATTTACCCTTTCACAATGAAATGGAAAAACTTCACCCATCTTTTCACTAATTAAGTTAGTATTCCCACTCCATTTCAGCTTTATGAGGTTTCCCTAAAATATTTATACTTTCCATATGAAATCATCTAACCCTAAGTGAAAACACTTTACCCATCTTCACTCTTTTGTCAAGGTAATTTCTCATGGAGATTTCACGTTCCATTTTTAGTTTTCATATTTACTTAACTTGTCAAACTAATTAAAGATGGTTCATCTTTATTTAGTATTTCCCTTCAAGTCTTGTAAAAATTTTAAGAAAATACTTTGGGTAGAAAAATTCTATCTTTCTCAAATCTTTGAAAACTATTACCTCTTATATCTTTAATATTTTCCTCCATCTTCAATTCAAAGGTTTTATCAAATTGTTATTTGATAATTCTTTGTGCTGAAAACTAGTTTTCATAAAATGTCCATAACTTTTTTGTTTCTTAACGAAATTAATAATTTCAAAATATTCTGGAAAGCTAGAACCAAGGAGCAACTAACCAAAAAAACCATTCTGACAAATTTATTTTCATGAATGAGAATCTCTTATCATAATATGATGGTTTTTTTTAAATCATACGCATTTTGCATATAGTGTAATCACAACAATCCATGAGATCACATTTCTTTGAAATGTTACTTCTGCATTTCACACGTCATGTATATTTTGATATTTTGCATCCATATCTATCAATTGTATTCGATTTGAAGGTTCTAAAAAGAATTTTTTAACAAATTCATTCGTTGCCTATCCTACAATCATTGCATTCCATGGGATCAAATTCGAGGCATGTTCAAAGGCAATCGGCATGCCATGAAACCACACACGGTGTCTATGCTTCCACATTTTGTATCCTCGCAACAACAGCATTAAAAAATTATCCTCGATTATGCTTTGAATTCATTGTTTCAAAATGTTTGAATTTTATAGTAAAGGTTGTAGATTTCAATCCTTTACATGTCGATTGCATTTGCTTGAAATTTTGTAAAGGCTTTCATCAAATTTGTTTCAAGCATATTCTTGCAACAATTGTGCTTCATAGATTCCCACTTCTCTGAGGCAATCCACTTTGCAAAGAATATTTAACTTTCTGCCTACTATAAGTCTTGACTTATTTTTTAAATCTAGTTCTGATAATGAATTATCATACCAGAATAAATAAAGTTAAAAATCACCTGCATTCTCCAAGAAATTCCTTCTAAGGTGAAAGATATTGAATTTCAAGGTGAGCTCTGTAATTGATTTCAACCTTGTGCAAGTCTTAGATTTGCATAAATTGTGTTTGGTTTTAGACTCAAAAAAATATCAAATGGATTGTTGAGGGCTTGGGGATTTACACAGGAGTTCATAATCATACTAACAATTGCATGGATCAATTGGTTTGGCCCAAGAGTGATCTGGGTGAGGAATATTAATTTCAACATAAGGCTACTTTAGTGAGTTTTGCAATGTGCGAGTGATTGAAATGAAGAAATTAGAAATGGAATTGACTTTGGAAAAATAGCAGATGGTATCCTAGGATCCTGCAAATTGGTATGGGGATACTTTATTAATAGGATAATTGAATGGGACAATCAATTTAGCATGAAGTCTTACTGATACAATGATATTGAATCCCGAAAATGCCTACTCAAAAAGGTTATGAAACTTAGGCTTATGTACACCCTAAATTTTGTCACTTCAAATCTGACCTTTGGAAGCTAAATATGGGTAATCATGTTTATTTATAAGTAGTAAAACTAATTGCAAGTTCAAATATCTTGTCAATATCAAGATCTATGAGTGCATTTTTAGGGGCTTTCACTGAATTTTCACATTTAGGAACCCCTAAATTTCCCAAAATTTTAGGGTTCCAATAGAATGTAGCTTTGAAGACCTCTAGAAATGCTTGATGATGAATACTTCAATGCCTGAATGATAGATTGGTTGAATGGGTGCTTATTATTTTCCTGCTATCCCCCTATATATTGAAATGAGAGGGGAAAGCCTCCTTATATACTTTCTCGTCAAAAAACAAGTTATATTTTGGACATAGGCCAACATGGGGCTAGGTTTCCTGCTCAAATTTGGAAATGCCAAAGGGGTTCAAAGGGGGGCCCAAATAGGGAGGACCAAGGCATAGCACCATGGTCCCAGTGAGGACCAAGGTGCTACACCCTGGTCCTACCCCATTTTAGGTATGGAACTAAGGGGCCATGTGATGTATAAAGTGAAAATAAGGCCATATTTGCATGATGCAAGCATAATTAAGTCTTAATTAAGTATTGGGGCACCAACACTAAGGTAAGGGTCCCAAATGTGGACTAAATTTTAAGGGAGTACAATTTAGGATGCTACATCTCCATCTCGCCTCTGATCTTACCTCTTTGTTTATGAAAGATTCCATTTTTGGTACTATGAAGTGTTGTCATTCCTTTATAATTCGATTGTCCCATGCAACAAAAGTGTTGCATGATTTAGATGCCATGTAAACATTCAGATGTTCACTAACTATTATCTCTATTTAGTGTATTATACTATTTGTCTTGTTCTCTTTGTTGTTAAAAAAACGATTGTTCCTTTCTTTCCACAATGTCCACACAATAGAAGTCAAGATCGAAATGCAAAGCCCCTCCCAAATTGACTTCTTTGACATAATAGGCCAACATGTGAAAATATATTTTATCTTATTTGGTGTAGGACTGAAATAACTTAACTTCCTCATAAAGTGAAGCCAACATTCTTGTGCTATTTCATATTGCACAAATAAATGATCTAGAGATTCCTCCTATTTTTGACACATTAGACATCTGAACGGTCGTGCAAATCCCATTTTCATCAATTGTTCTCCCATGAGTACCCTATTCTAAACAACCAATCACAAAAAAGTGCCTACTTTGGGTAGAATACAAGGATGCCAACACCAACTTTGTCCTCCACTCACATCGATCCTTGTCCTCCCTTACAACTTCATATCCTAGTTTAGGGGTATAATTGTCTGATTTAGTTGCACACCAAAATATCTCATCCAATCTCTCACCAATTACAATCGATATATTCTCCAATTCATCTATTAGGATTTTCCCTTTCTCCTCATCCAATGCATCCATTACTTTCCACCTACACACTGTCATCCAATGCTCCTTAGAGATTTCCAAATAGTCCCTTACTTTATCTCCTATAATCGGAACTAGAACTTCATGTGCTCTTTCCATCCCTTGGATACTTACAATTGTTTTTGTATCTATTGCAAGAATCTCAACGATTATATATGTTAATAGAAATGATAGTGACTAGAAATAAACAAAGATAAATTTAAGTTAAATAATTTTTTGCTAATAATAGTCAAAAGGGCATGATGATGAGGTCTATCTCATAATGAGACATGACAAAAAATTGTGTCTTCTTCTTGTGCTACATATTTGTTGCGTCTTATGTGAATGATATTGTGCAACTGATGTTATACTGATTGTTAAGTTGAAAAGGTAAAATATTGTATTATACTAATTAATCCCCCTCTTAGTATAATCATGTGCTCAACAACTTATCTTTGGGAAATTTAATGTCAAAGTACTCTCTCCCAATTATCTCACTGAAATATCTTATCACTTCTTAAACTCACATTCAATTTTGCTTGCTCCAATTTTGTAATACTTTCACTATCTATATCCTCTATTAAGATTATTCTCAAATCACATGGGTGATAATGCATAGTATAAGTGGGGCACATGTCCTCTCTTAGCCTCTTTTAGGTTGGGGATGCATCTTTTGATAATTATTTGTTAACTTGTAACTCTTCATTAGGGCTAACATCATTTCTTGTTTTTCCTTCATTATTATTTCTACTGTCTTCTCCTATGTGTCTTCGAATTCTCTAAACTCTAACCTTTCATGATTTCTCTCTTCTTTGTGTCAATGTTTTCTATTAAGAGTAATATTCTATTGGTTAATAATATATATGTTCATAAAATGAGAAGTTTATATCATGAACTTTCAAATCCTTTTGTGACTATAGGAATTGATGTTTCCTAGTTGGGATTGTCCTTCAAAATAGATTCTCTATTATGAGATTTATTAAGAGTCAAGCCTCTATGCCACAATAGTGTTGCTTGTCAATATTTCCAAGTCTCTCATTCTTCCTATGGTTTCAAAATTCCTCAATTGATCCACCCAATTTTGTGTATTTCTTGCTTCTCTTAATGGGTCAATGGTTGTTTTAGTTCTTCTATGTTTATTAGGATTATGTTATTAGATGATTTGATAGATTCCACTTTCTAACTACTTATCAACTCATCCAGAATGACACTAATGCTCTCTAATATTCACAAATGCTTTCTCATGAGCATGCCTCCACTTTTTCAGTCTCTAATAGTATCTCTATTTACTTCCTTTCTCTCATTTTTCTTTCATCTTACATTTCTTTCTCAAGAAAAGTCCTCTTATTTAATCTCTTGCAAACTCATTTTGATTTTAATAATTAGTCTTACCAACCATTATACTTTATTTATGTTAGTGGTCATATATTTTCAAGATCGCCTTTGTTTCCTATGTCATCCCATAGGTGGTTATATACTAATTCATCTCAATAGTTTCCATCACAAAATTTTTGGTTGTTTTCCTTCTTCTATGGTGGCCATAGTTATTTCATTTTACTTCATGTTGTCTTCCTAAACACCAATAATTAAAAACTCAAGGATGTCACCAAATGTTAACATAAAAACCAAATATAAGATTGGTTCAGTTATGTTAGAAGTCGATCTTCACTTTAGTGTGTTCAAAGGAAGGGACTTGAGGTGTATGTACTTAGATGTATCTATTAAAAATAATATATTTCTTCAATACACATGCTTATATACACAACTCAATAGGGTAGGATCTCATATTCTATCTCAAGATCATAAATAATGTCTCATATATTCACCTCATATTATAGTCCTTGATCTTTTCTTATATATTAGATCTCACATTCATCATATTACATATTACACTCTATTGCACTCTATATATATACACATTACATCTTACCTTGTGTGGTACTAGTAATGACTATAAGTAGTTTCCATTGTTGTAGGGACATGTCCCTACCATGTCTCATATTGTTTGAACCTTGAATAGGTTCCACACATTTAGTGTTGTAACTATTTATGTTCTCTTGATGTTTTTCTCTGTGTGGTACTAGATTCATACCTTATTCATCAAGTGTTGGTTGTTAGGATATGTATCATGGACTAAGCTTGTGGAACCCTTAAAAGTTCTAAGTGACTTTTGATATTTCAAGTACCAAATTCATACCTTTTTCATCAAGTATTGAGTGTGGGGATGTGTATTATCAACTTAATGTGTGACATCTTTTTAAATTTTCACAACCCTCTATCAGGTTGTTAGTTTTCAACCTAATACCAAAGTGCATCAAGCTATCCAATAGATTTTCAACCTAGTCAATAAAAGTCACTGATTTTTATCCTTAGCAACAACCTCAACATTGAGAGAGTCCTCAAACTTAAAATTCATGTATATTTTGTTTTCTTATAGTTCTCAAGTGAAAGCACTTCAATTAATGAATGTTGGGATGCTTTATATTTTGTTAGTTGAGTCACAAATGTAGGTCAAACTAGACCCCAGCCGCACAACATGCTCAAAGTAGATTGAACATTGAACTTTGAAGAAGGAACTCAATTGATTTGTTCTTTAGTGCACAACCTTACTTTTGAGAGGGCCTCAAACTTAAAACTGCATTTTTTTTTCTTATAGTCCTCAAGTGGAAGCACTTCAATTAATGAATGTTGAGATGCTTTTGTTGACTTCTCTTTTGTGTTATTTGTCCTTGGTGACAAAACTAATCAGTTGGCACATTGATCTTGGCATGGCACTTTGGTGATTGGCAAATTGATCTTGGTATATGGCATATTCAAATTTGACACACTTGGCTTTGGTATTCTTGTCTCAGTCCTTGACATTCAATGTGTTGATCATGGACAATATTATAATGTTGATCTACTTTCAAATTGATCTTGTTGTGATACTGATCTGATACAACAATTTATATCTTAAACAGGGTGCGGATAAGAGTGAAATCCAATTTCACCCCATATGAGTTATGGTATGGTCATTCAGCTACTATCAGATATTTTTAAATTTTTGGTTGTAAATATTTTATAAAAAAGGATGATGAAAATATTGGCAACTTTTAATATAAATCAGATGAAGGTATCTTTTTAGGATACTCTACACATAGTAAAGCCTATAAATGTTTCAATATAAGGCTAAACAAAATTGTTGAATCTATAAATGTCACATTTGATGAGAAGTTGTTTCTAGATGATAATCATGTGCAGGATGTTGAGGAGGAACCTACATTAGGACTTGACAAGTAACCTGAATTTGCAGAAGTAGATAACACTCAACATGAGGATGCATCAAGCTCTAAAGTAGCAACACCTCTAAATACACCCTCCAGGATTGTTAGCAAGAGGCACCCTCAAAAAAATCTAATTATTGGGGATAAAGATACAGGAATTTTAACCAAAAGAAAAGGTAAACTAGAGGATCAAGCTCAGATTGCTAAACATTTTTGTCTGGTAACCGAATTTGAGCCTAAAACTGTTAATGATGCCTTAAATGATGACTATTGGTTGAAAGCTATGCAGGAAGAAATCAGCTAGATTGAGAAGAATAAAACTTGGGAATTAGTCCCAAGACCTGATGATAAAAATGTCATTGGTGGCAAATGAACTTTTAGAAATAAATTGGATGAATGTGGCAAGGTGGTTTGAAATAAAGCACGTTTTGTGTGCAAAGGGTATTGACAACAGGAAGGTATTGAATTTGGTGAAAATTTTGCACCTGTTGCTCGAATTGAATCTATTAGAATATTCTTAGCATACTCTTGTTTCAAGAATTTTAAGGTTTATCAAATGGATGTTAAAACTGCTTTTTTGAATTGGTATCTTGATGAGGAAGTGTATATGGAGCAGCTTGAAGGGTTTGTTGCAAAAGACAAACTTGATTATGTTTACAGGCTGAAAAAATGCCTTGTATGGTCTTAAACAAGCTCCTAGAGCCTGGTATCCAAGACTAGATTCACATTTGACAACAAATGGTTTAATATGAGGCGGTGTAGACAACAATCTCTATGTCAAAAGGGAAGGTAATGATATTCTGGTTGTAGAAGTATATGTTGATGATATTATCTTTGGAAGCAATAATGATGCTTTATCTAAACAATTTTCAAAAATTATGGAATTAGAATTTGAAATGTCAATGTTAGGTGAACTAACATTCTTTCTTGGCCTTCAAGTTTCTTAACTTGAACATGGAATATTTTTGTCCCAAACAAAATATGCAAAAGACATGTTAAAAAGGTTTCAGATGGTTGATTGTCGTGCAGTAAGCACTCCTATGGCAACTGGCTGTAAACTTTCTTAAGTAGATGAATCTCCTGATGTTGATGTTGATCAAACTAAATATAGGTCTATGATAGGCATTTTATTATACTTAACTTCATCAAGACCTGATTTAATGTAGGCAGTTTGTATGGTTTCTAGATTCCAATCTACTCCTAAATAGTCGCATCTTATAGTTGCTCAAATAATATTTAAGTATATTCAGGGTACTCTTGATTTTGGCCCTTGGTATCCTAGAAATGACAAGTTTACTTTAATGGCTTATACTAATGTTGATTGGGTTGGTTGTCTGGATGACGGAAAAAGCACCAGTGGTGCTGCATTTTTCCTTGGTGATTGTCTTGTGGCATGGCATAGCAAGAAACAAGATTATGTGTCTCTTTCTACAATAGAAGCAAAATATATTGCTGCTACATCTTGTTGTACTCAGCTAGTATGGATGGCTCAAACTCTCTTGGATATGGGTATTATTGTTGACAAACTTATTCCTATATTATGTGATAATACTAGTGCTATAAGGTTGTCCAAAAATCCAATCATGCATTCTTGGATGAAGCACATTGCTATTAAATTACTCTTTCTTCGTGAAAAAGTGTTGGCTAATGAAGTCACTTTGCCATATGTTCCTACTCAAGCACAAGTGGCTGATATTTTTACTAAGCCTTTGGCTTTGTTTGCGATTGGGAGTTGTCTCCCAATCTTTTCTCTCTTAAAGTTCCATCATTGATTTAGGGGGATTTTCTAAGCTCTCTAAGCAGCTTATTGATGCTTCATATGGTTCCTCTTTGCTACTTCATGTTATATCTGCAACTATTTCAGTTTAGTTTTCTTGGTATTCTATAGTCTTCTCTTTGTCCTTGTGACAAAAAAGGGGGAGAAATATTGATTCAGTTGGTGGTACTTTTTGGTTTAGTTGGTGGCATACTTTGTTTCAAATGGCTCAGTTTCTCTTTTGTGCATACTTTGTTTCAGATGGCTCAGTTTTTGCCATCAAGGACAAAGGAGGAGTTTGTTGACTTCTCTTTTGTGTTATTTGTCCTTATGACAAAACTATTCGGTTAGCACATTGATCTTGGCATGGCACTTTGGTGATTGGCAAATTGATCTTGGTATATGGCATATTCAGATTTGACACACTTGGCTTTGGCATTCTTGTCTTAGTCCTTGGCATTCAGAGTGTTGATCATGGACAATATTATAATGTTGAGTTACTTTCAAATTGATCTTATTGTGATATTGATCTTGTTGGCTACATGTGCAGTCACAGAGTAGTTATGTTGATCTTCACAGGTGATATCATCCTTATAGTTGAATCTTCACTGTCTTGTTTTGATACTTGGTTCTACAGTGAGACTTACAGGTGATGACAATTTTGTGCAAAGGTATATTTTGCTTCAACTTACATGCTTGATACTCAGTCATTTTTAATGCTACATTTATATTCATTCTTGAGCTCTATCTTAGCATTCAGTTTTGGGTTCATTCACATAAGCATTTACATGCTTGAGTACTTTACGTATATGACAACATTTCCATATTCATTTTATGAATACAACTAAAGGAGAAATACTTTGGTAATCTCATTGACACATAATGAACATTGTGTTCAAGGTTCACAATGTATCACCGACACTTAGAATTCATTTATATATTGGGTCCATCATTATATTACAGTGCACATTATTATACTGTTAAAGTGCATATTCTTTATTGCACTTGACCAATCATATAACATAGTATCATGCTCAAGCTCAAATGTTTTAAGCACTAATCTATCGACTATAGGACATTATATATCATGTTCCACGAGCTCAAAATAGTTAAGTGTCAACGCTTTAGTTGACTTGCTCTATATTTTTTTTTATGAATCAGCTTTCAGGTAAGGTAAACATCGACTTATATTGGGAGTCGATATGTTAAATTGGCATTCAACATTTACATTCGGTCTTTTTGACTTGGACAACGCTATGATATCACACGTGGACAGAGATAGACAACATGATGTGGCATACTTGATTCAGATTCCAAACATAATTATGTGCTGGTAAATTTGTAATGATAATGCAAATTTCAAATGGTAATTTGTTTTGGCAAAGTATACTTCGATGGGCAAAAAGAAAGATAGGTCAAACAAAAGTTGGTTATTTATTTTGAAGGGCAGCCCAAACCCTAGCCACCATGATGAGTTTGCAGTCAGAGGTTGAATGTATTCTTACTGGTATTCTGTCTTGGGGTTTAGGTATGCACGACTATGACGAGTGGCAAGTTGGTTGGTGGACTCTCCACGAGCTAAAATCGGAGGTAACAAAGATTTTTGTGGGATTGTGTTTACAGTTTAAACCACCATAACAAAGGTAATATCTTTACATTGCCTTGGTCTTTCGAAGGAAAACTTGGTAAATGGAAAAATAAATTTGAAAAGATTATCTTGATTAATTTTCAAACAGATTTCCATTACCTTGCTTTATAATTGGAAAAGAATGAAGTTCAGTGTGAAAATGAATGAAGAAATTACTTCTTTTCTGGTTATAGTTTTCAGTTTTGAAAGGAATTACTTTTCAGATTCTTATTTTTTGAAAATGAAAGAGATTTGAAATTACAGTTCGAAAGAAATGTATTTTATTTTTGGTAACTGTATTTTGGTTTCTATGTGTGGAAACCCTAACCCGAGTGTTGCATTGAACTCGGGTTTGATAGCTTGGTTCAAGGGTTTCATTGGTATTTTTCTCTATAAATTCATGGCTTTAAGCCATTGATCTGTTGGATGAAAAAGTGAGAGCATAGCAGTATTAAAGAATTTTATTGTTATATCTGAAAAATTGTAAGGTTATTCAGTTGAATGAAGTTTTTGTGGCACTGTTACAAACAGTGCATATTGTAATTGGAAACATTGAAAATCATATATGTTTTGTATTCATTGATGATTTTAGGACTGCAAGTTTGATGCAATTGTAAGGTTATTATTGATTACAAACTTAGACAATGACATTGAAATTTGAGGGGTTGGTGCTCCTTTGAAGTTGGTATTTCAAAAAAGGTGTTGAGTTGTAGCTCCACCATTGGTACAGAGTTGGTGCTCTTTGATTAATGAAAAGGAAATTTTAGTGAGTGGTTTTTAATACCCCATGAGGGTTTTTCCACTCAGGAAATCTTTGTGTTATGTGATGTTATTTGTCTCTCATTTTGTTATATGTTAATGTGTTTATCTAGTCAAAGCTCTGATACTTTGAGTTTGTTAAAAAAGGTTCATATTTCAAAGCATTCTAAACTGTCATGCAAAGTTGAATTGTTCAAATCTACAAAGTTGAGCTGTTTAAATCTGTTTATAAAAGTCTTCATAAAGCAAATCAAAACTTGCATTGTACAAAGTTAAAGTTTTGTTTCAAAAGCATAAACAAGATTGTTCACACTTTCATGGAACAATGTTACATGATGCTTTTAATATGAAGTGTTAATGTTATTCACTTGCATATCATTGGCTCAAGGTTACAATTCTTTATTGTGCATTCAAGTCAAAGTTTAAGTATATATCACTCTGATTCATGCTCCCCCCTCCTGCCCCCCCACCCCCCCTCTAAGAGTGAGTCCACTTCCAACAACTTTATATATTTTGTTAGTTGAGTAAAAAATGTAGGTCAGACTAGACCCCAACCACACAACATGCTAGATTGAACGTTGAACATTGAAGAAGGAACTCAATTGATTTGTTCTTTAGTGCACTACCTCCTCAAACTGCATGCATATTTTGTTTGCTTATGTGCTCTACCTTACTTTTCAGAGAGTCCTCAATCTTAAAATTGCATGCATATTTTGTTTGCTTATGTGCACTACCTTACTTTTGAATCCTCAAACTTAGAATTGCATGCATATTTTGTTTGCTTATGTGCACTACCTTACTTTTGAATCCTCAAACTTAAAATTGCATGCATATTTTGTTTGTTTATAGTCAAGTCGAAGCCCTTCAATTAATGAATGTTGGGATGCTTTATATTTTGTTAATTGAGTCACAAATGTAGGTCAAACTAGACCCAAGCCACACAACATGCTCAAAGTAAATTTAATGTTGAACTTTGAAGAAGGAACTCAATTGATTTGCTCATAACCAAATTCATGCAATACAGAGTCATAACCAAATTCATGCATCGCTCAGCTTAAATATTGAAGATAATCAAAATCAATAAATCTATAGAGTTAATGTTGATTTATACATAGGCCAAGGGGAGGATAAAAAAATGATTACCCTCGGATGCTTTATGAAGAAAGATGGTAAAGGACGAACCAGCCATGGTTTATTTTATCCCCTTGTCGACCAGCACAAAATGAGCTTCAGGATACATAGTGCACCATTAGTTGGCTCTGTACTGAATCGCACTGTGATCAATGGAATTTTAACAAAGCTTTTCTAATAAAATTGATAAAGAATAAAAAGAACCCAAAAATATATATGGACATTTCAATTAGTAGAAATTCTGAAAATAGTAGCCCTGTGCTACAAGTAATTTTCTCCTATGAAATGAGCAGGTTCTAGCCTTGCTGCACAGCTGAATTTGGGAGAGGAGTATTTCTTGTGAACAGAGGTCAGCTTGCCTTTCCCTGCATTCTGATGGAATCCAGTCATCAACTTGGCACATTCTCTGCATGATAATAGCGAACAATGAGACACAGAAATACAGAGAAGCAGGAGTAGTTGGAGCAAAAATATACAGAAACAACCAGGGAAGAGTTTTTCCATTCACATTAATTGTTCCTCAGTGTAGGTAGTATGGCACTCCATTGTCCTGCTCCAAGATGGAGCCCTTCTGAGGATGCATACACCAGTGTACACTGCTGCAGCTGCTAGCATTGATGGGGGATATTTTAACATAATATACTCCACCTGGCACAGTTCCATAAGAAACAAGGAAACCGTTTCCAACTGAAAAGACCACGAAAGTTCCATCAGAATTTATTTTGCATTGGACAAGAAAATATGCGTTAACCCTTATTAAGATCATGAGACTTACATCCTTCTCAGATCCAGCTGCCTTAAGGAACCTCTTCATGAAGACGTAAGGAGTTGGAACTGTAATATTGAATTGCAATGTATTGAGGATTGATTTCTCCTGCAATGTATTGAGGAATGTATTGTATAATAACTGTAACTTAGATGAAACTATCATTTGATTCCTTGTTGCAGCTTAAGTAAAAGAATGATGCATATTATACTCACCATTTGTAGAATGTCAGATTTTCTGTAGGCATTGTCAGAAACAAGGACAAAATCTTCAACGATAGGAGCATATATCTCCTCATATTTAGACGCCAAAAGCATAGAAGTTACCCCAACAAGCTGCAATGATTTTCTCACTACACTTTGACTGGAAAGATATCTATCAAAGAGATTGATTGCTAGGAACAGAGTCTCATGCATGAGACCAAATTTCAAATGGACCTACACAGTAAGAGGATACATGGCATTGAATACCGACTGCCTTTGGAAAAGATTAAAATCCATTCTATAATTTGAAGAGTGAAGGAAAGGAAAGACCTCAATAAGCCAATCTACCAAAATTGCTCGCATTTTCTCATTTATGTCTGATTGGAGAGACATGTAGCCTGGAGGAACGCAGCTAATGATCTGCTATGAGATTTAAACTATTAGTAATTACTTGCAACCAAATACCAATCCAGAATATTAGAAAGTAACACTTCCTACCAACAAAACCAAGAGCTTAGTTGGTCTGCTGACAGAGTTTCAAGTACTTGTCTTTCCCCACTCAAATGGCTTAAAAAGGTAAAACAAAGCTCCGGAAATGGTTCAACTATGCAGAGAAGAAGTGCAGAAACTCACCTCTCTTTCATGGTAGAAGCTATAAATGTCCTCGACATAATCTGTCACAGCCAATGGATTGTCCATGTCTGCCTCGTCAATATTAGGCATTTGGCTCTCTGCCTCCTCTGTTTCCATTTCACAACATTCATCATCATCCTGCCACAAGATCATATCCTCAGTTATGGCTTGGCATGCTTATAGATTAAGTAAATCTAATGATTGCCTCACCTATTGAGACAAATATTAGGATGAATATGCATTTTAAAGCACAATATTAATCCCTCGTTTGGAGTAATGATAGGTTCCAACAGACCTCATCTTCCTCCGTTAAATCTATTATCATTGATTCAGTATCGTTCTTCAGCAATGCTGCTCGAGACCAACCGATGACCTCATGGGGAGATGGCACAGATTCCAATACTTTGTCTGCCAAAGGCACAACGGAATTCTCCACATTGGTCTTGACGTGATTTCTCTCCCTTGTTCTCCTTTGCTTGGCTCCCCATTTCATGTGTTCCTCAAATTCCTGAGCTGGTGCCTGGATCATACACAAGTGAACATGATTCTCTGGGTTTCCTCTGTTCCATATTTTCTACACTAGGTTTTCTATAGCATAAAGGTTAAGCCACGCGACCAACAGATCAAACTAATTTAGGTTAAAGGAAAAATTGTACTTTTAGCAGTTCCAATAGAGGAATTGCAAAATAACAAACAATCCATTTTTAAGAAAATATGACAAACCTGTGTCAAAAGCCCCTCTTTTGCCAAAGTGGCACCAAAGCTCCTGGAAATATACGAATGAAACACATTAAATCATTTTTAAAACCTTAAAGATTCCATAGCCTTGAGCTGCCAAGAAGAGTTTGTAGGTAAGATCCGTCCTCACCTAGTTACAGGACGATCCACTTGAACAAAATTCTTAACAGCTACAATATTATTCCTGAAATTGCATAGAATAAAAAAAACATTACATCATAAAAATGGGGAACTTATAGAAAATTAAAGGAGGCATGAAGCAAAGGTGGAGAAACACATACTCTCCTGCTGCTGCTGCTAGTACTCTCCCTTTACTAACAGTACATCTGGTAGAGAGGGCACCGACAAGGTTCCCAATATCTCCCAGTGCTCTGCGGTTATTTGTCTGCCTCGCCATGTTCATATAAGCATTTACCTCTCCTCCCTGCACCGATTGGGATTGGAGATTACCATTCAAAACAACCTAAAACAGAAGTAAACGAACACACAACCCGCCATGAAATCGGTTTATAGCCATACAACAAGTACTCATCCAAATAAACTTCAGCAAACAAGGGGGGGAAGAGAGGGAACCTGTCAAATAAATCAAATCTCTGCATTCAGTCAAGTGAGAAGAGGCTCATTAAGATTGCTTGAAACCCACCTCGGAAATTCGGGTGAATTTGAGAGGTGTTGACAGTAGAGGCTGACAGGATGCAGAAAAGTGGAAGCTGAAAGCAGAGCAAAGGGAGGGAGCAAAATAATACTGAATAATCTCCCTCGGAGAGCTCCAACGGGTATGTGGCGCGCTAACGGTCGGGAGTTGAGAGTCGTCCGATTGAAAACGTACGGTGCAGATTCGAGCCTATTCACTTTTCATTAAATACTTAAGTGGCTAGGTGTATAACGAATTAATAGTTCTGTGAAATAAAAGCAAACGTCCCAGCCTCCAACGGTGAAAACTAGGTAGGATAAATAAATTATTTTTCTGTTAAGGGGGATAAAAGATGAATCGGGAACAAATAATAATAACCAGAAAGAAACAAATTATGAAATTATTTTTGTGTTAGGGGTATAAAAGATGAGTGGGGAACAAATAGTAATAAAAAAGAAATAAATAATGAAATTGTATTTATTTGTAAAGTGACTTATATCAGTTGTATATTTTGTAAAAATGATTCTTTTTTTTTTTTTTTTTGCTTTCATATCAGCTTAACATTTTCAACTAGTCATTATATGTTAATCCAAATCATGAAACATTTTATTTGCCACCTTTTGGAGCTACATTTAAGAACTAGCACTAGTTCATTTTCATCATCTTACAAATTATCTAACAAGAGCATTCAAGAAACATTCATTAGCATAATTATAGCATATATTACTACATTTCTTGCTTGCATCAACATCTAGGTTGTTTAATGCATGTTTGTTTATTATCTTTAATCATTTTCAAAGGTTTTTGACTCTTTATCATAAGAATTTGATCAAGGAGAGATAGATCCCTATAATTAGTAAACTCCTAATCTAATGACCAAGTTTCTTAATGCATAAACAAATACAAACATTCAAGCCAACTTCAAAACCAATATTCAAGTCTATGAATTAATGTAGTCACAAATAGATGGCTTACTTAAGTAGTATTCAACCATGCAACCAAAACAACAAACACTCAATATATTTACACAATGAAATAATAATAACACCTAATAAGAATGAAATAATTATTTTTATTCATTTGCTATGTGAATTACATTAATAATCTTTTTTGCAAGAAAATACAATACAATGAAACTTTGGTCATCTTTATAATTGGCTACAAGCACAATCAATATATGTTAGTTTTTAGTTACAATCCTCTAAGTTGGTATGCGATATACGATGATCTTGGAAGTTCTCTACCTTTTGTCTATTATAAAACTTGTGGTAGTGTTAAGCTAACTCCTACTAGTTTCTCCTTCCCCCCCTACCTCCCTCCCCAGTTCTGATATAGAAAAATTACTTTTATACCAAGTGCAAGCAAGTAAATATGTTATGACATCGACCAACAATGTTTTGCAATACTTAATGCACAATTGGATATAGAAAAAACATATAGAAAGACCCACATGAAAGAAAAAACATGTAAGCATTGGAACTTAATATGATCCTACTCATGAGCCTCCTAAGACCAATAAGATTAAGAATGTCCTTAAATGATGGAACCATCTTCAAATATTTGGCACACAACTAGCTTAATTAGGTATTATTTAAAAAAAAATTGACTTGTCACTGTAGTGTCCTAAACTGTACTCCCTTACAATTTGGTCCACATTTGGGCCCTTATCTTAGTGTTCATGTCCCAAAGCCGGACTAGGACCTAATTCTTCTCATACCATTCAATTCTAGCCTCCTTTCCTCTTTGTACATCACAAGGCCCTTTTGTTCTGGCCCTAAAATGGGAATAGGACCAAGACGTGGTGCCATGGTCCTCAATAGGACCAGGGCATGGCGCCTTGGTCCTCTCAAATGGAACCTTAATTTGGCCCCTCCTAACAATCACAATATGCTAGTGGGCATGTGATCTCCATGTCGGCTTGTGTCAGAAAATTAAGATGTTTTTCGACGAGCAAGTATACAAGGAAGTCCAATCCTCTCATTTCATAATAACAGGAGAATCATAAGGCGTCTGATCAATCTGTATTCAAGTGATCTATCATTTAAGCATTGAATCATTCATCATCAAAAATTTCTAGAGATCTTCAAGGCTACATATTCTTCATTTACCCATTGTGGACCAACATTACATCATTCATATGCAAGCATGTGTGTGTGTGTGTGTTATTAGGGTTTTGTCATGTCCATGCCATTTCATGCAACATATGTGGTTACATTCAAGAAGAAAAGCATCATTATTAGTCATTGTAGATCTGAGGTATATCTTTCCATCATTTATTTCAATATTTGCAATATTTCATTCAAGGTTAATTCCTAAACCAAAGTATGGCGTAGGAAAGCCCCTATTCCCAACCTATTTCTCCTTCATTTTGTGTGTAGGAAACAGGTACGAAGCAGTGATCTTCGGAATAAGAATTATTTATAGTGATAAATCGATCCTCCATTGGAGTGTGAAAAGTTTGGAGGACCAAGGCAATGGGCACCACGGGTCCTGATATTTTAGGAGCTCTTTCTGGGAACATGTTTGAATTTGCTTACATTGCTTAGATTCGGATTTGTGGCTCAGTCCTACAACTGTAGCTTAATGTTTATGCATTTATACTTCAAATTCCAGTACTTTTACCCTAATTTCAACAATTCAACTCACAAAAGAGGGTTTATTAATTCACATCATCATGAACCCCCCAATCCAATCAGAGTTCTTAGTCCTAATCTTTGTTGGTTTGTGACTAGATCTATTGGATTGGAACCCTCTTTTGAATGTGATGGTCTTTAAGTCATAAAATTAGTAGTTTCTTCCCTCTATGGTGGAAACCCTAATTTATCACCATTACAGTCACAATGCATTGACCAATAGTTAAAATATTGGTAATGATGTGGCAAGTGGAATATCAAATATCAATTTTGAGGTTTTTTGTTAACATGTGTTATTGTTATCACAATTTCTCAACTATTCAGAGTTTTCCTACACAAGTTGAGTATTACATGAGTCCATACATCATTATTTTGCATGAAAGTTATGAATTTCCTCAAACTAAAGAAGGAAAACACTACCTTTTCACTACTAAATTTGATTTTACCCTCTCCACATCAAGAAACCTGCATGAACTCATATATTTTCATATCCTAAGGTGCCACAAGAAAGACATTCTTAAGGATTTAACATAATCACATAAGATATACATCCAACATGACTTTGCACACAGAATTTATTTTTTATTGATAAATAGATGTCTAGCATTGATACAAGTCTAGAATTGTTGCTATTTTGCTCAAAAACAAGATATTACATTGCTCATTTTCAATCCTTGGACCTATTTTTTTGAATTACAATACCATAATTTTGTGTGAAAATAACTAACTTTCAGTTATGATGCTTAGCAAAAATGTAAAGAATTGTCTTCAAATTGAGCCTAGAAGTCCCTATATTACTTTCTCTCATGTGGGAGAGGAATTGCCAAGATATGCATTAAAGGTAATTATTGACTATTGTTACTTGAGTTGATTATTTAATTTTCATATATGCATTTGAGAATTATCTCTCCCCCTTTTAATTCCATAAAAACCTCAAAGTGGCATAGAAGGAGATGTTCTTGACCTTTTCAAACACCTAATTTCCTTTACATGTCAACTCCTAAGAAGGCTCTAAGATGTTTACCATTTGTATAATCTTATTCAAACCCACTCCTAGATGGTCTGGAACTACCCCTATATGCTTGTTCTACCTTGTCAAACTTCTCTATTATGTCCCCAACTATCATAACTCTAAAATGCCTATCACTTCAATCTCTTTCACACATTAAAATAGTCATCCTAATGGACATCATTGTAGGTTTGGCATTTGTCTCTTAGTGTGACTGTCCTATTATCCATGTTTCATCTTCACTATTGTCACCATTGATGCAATGAGAAGATAATGTTGTACTTCAAGTGGTTTAAAATTTACCCTCTTCAATTTCATAGTTGTTCACATCTATTATTGACTACGATTTTGGCGTTTTGTCACAAGGTCTTAGTGCAACATTCTTAGTCTTTGCACTGGGTGAATTCACAAAGCTGGTTCCCACTTTTGCCAACGAAGGAATTTGGCGAAAGTGGGAATTTCGGATTTGTCCGTGTTCGAGCGAAATGGAAATGTTCACTCGGACTACCCCTGGGAGTCAGAGCGAACCAACCTTTTGACTTGGGTTTGCTCGAACATCGGGCGAGTTTTGGGTTCAAGCGAACCCCCCATTCGCTCGAACCCATTGCGGTTAGGGTTTTTAAATTTTTTTTATAAATATCGAAAATGACAGTTAAAAGGTCATTATCAAATTTGACTTTTTCTGTCTGGTGGGGGTTGGATCGAACCAGTCGTCAGCATCACATCACCAAGCTTTGTCTACAGCAGTTAGCATTTTTCCTATTTCATTTTTCGACCTTTGTTATATCAGGTGCACAAAATAACCCTTAGTTTGGTTTAATAATGTCTTTTTTTATTAAATTTGTAAATAATTTGTTTGTTAATTTATTTTTTTAATTAAATAATTGTATATAGTTATTGTTTTTCAACATTTTAGAAAAATGTTTGATAATTTATTGTTTTTCATTATTTTAGAAAAATGTTTGATAATTTATTGTTTTTCATTATTTTAGAAAAATGTTTGATAATTTAATGTTTTGATTGAAATGTGTCAATTTGTTTTTAAAATTACATAATTGTATAGATGTATATTTTTTTCAACATTTTAAAAAATTGTTATGAAAAACATAGAAAACTAACCTGTAGTAAATCAGAACTTAGAAAAACATTAGCAAAAAAAGAAAAACATTAGAAAAATTAATTTAAATAAACATTAGAAAATTTAGATAACAAATTTAAACAAATTAGACAAAATAAATTTCCTCTACAATGTGACCCATTTTCACATCCTATTACACACACAACATGACCCCTTAAGACCACATATGACACTATACGTTCCCTTAGGAGGTCATAGAGGATCACATATAACATAGTAGTGTACATGTATGACATTCCCTTTAGGATCACATCTAGTGTCCTAAGGGGTCATATGTGGTTCTAAGGGGTCACACATGTGTTATAACACATGCGTGACCCCTTAGAACCACATATGACCCCTTATAAAATTGTAGTGTGAACGACATACCTCTTAGTCCATCAAATAGTGTCTTAACACATGCATGACCCATTACAACCACATATGACCCTTTATAAAATCCTAGTGTGAACGACATACCCCTCAGTCCATCACATAGCATCTTAAGGGGTCGTATGTGGTCCTAAGGGGTCACACATGCATTAACACATGTGTGACCCCTTAGTAGGTCACATAGGACCCCTTATAACATCCTACTATACATATGACATTCCCCTTAGGATCACATAGTGTCATAAGAGGTCATATGTGGTCCTGAGGGGTCATGTATGTGTTATAAAATATGCATGACCCCTTAGAACCACATATGACACCTTATAAAATCCTAGTGTGAATGACATACCCCTTAGTCCATCACATAGTGTCTTAAGGGGTCGTATGTTGTCCTAAGGGGTCATGCATGCATTAACACATGCGTGACCCCTTAGTAGGTCACATATGACCCCTTATAACATCCTACTGTACATATGACATTCCCCTTAGGATCATATAGTGTCCTAAGGGGTCATATGTGGTTAGAACCACATATGACCCCTTATAAAATCCTAGTGTGAACGACATACCCCTTAGTTCATCACATAGTGTCTTAAGGGGTCGTATGTGGTCCTAAGGGGTCACGCATGCATTAACACATGTGTGACCCCTTAGTAGGTCACATATGACCCCTTATAACATCCTACTATGCATATGACATTTCCTATGTGTCCTAAGGGGTTGAATATGTGGTCCTAAGGGCTCACGCATGCATTAACACATGCATGACCCCTTAGTAGGTCACATATGACCCCTTATAACATCCTACTGTACATATGACATTCCCCTTAGGATCACATAGTGTCATAAGGGGTCATATGTGGTCCTAAGGGGTCATGCATGTGTTATAACATATGCATGACCCCTTAGAACCGCATATGACCCCTTATAGAATCCTAGTGTGAACGACATACCCCTTAGTCCATCACATAGTGTCTTAAGGGGTCGTATGTTGTCCTAAGGGGTCACAAATGCATTAACAGATGCGTGACCCCTTAGTAGGTCACATATGACCCCTTATAACATCCTACTGTACATATGACATTCCCCTTAGGATCATATAGTGTCCTAAGGGGTCATATGTGGTTAGAACCACATATGACCCCTTATAGAATCCTAGTGTGAACGACATACCCCTTAGTCCATCACATAGTGTCTGAAGGGGTCGTATGTTGTCCTAAGGGGTCACACATGCATTAACACATGTGTGACCCCTTAGTAGGTCACATATGACCCCTTATAACATCCTACTGTACATATGACATTCCCCTTAGGATCATATAGTGTCCTAAGGGGTCATATGTGGTTAGAACCACATATGACCCCTTATAAAATCCTAGTGTGAATGACATACCCCTTAGTCCATCACATAGTATCTTAAGGGGTCGTATGTGGTCCTAAGGGGTCAACATGCATTAACACATGCGTGACCCCTTAGTAGGTCACATATGACCCCTTATAACATCCTACTGTACATAAGACATTCCCCTTAGGATCATATAGTGTCCTAAGGGGTCATATGTGGTTAGAACCACATATGACCCCTTATAAAATCCTAGTGTGAACGACATACCCCTTAGTTCATCACATAGTGTCTTAAGGGGTCGTATGTGGTCCTAAGGGGTCACGCATGCATTGACACATACGTGACCCCTTAGTAGGTCACATATGATCCCTTATAACATCCTACTGTACATATGGCATTCCCCTTAAGATCATATAGTGTCCTAAGGGGTCATATGTGGTTAGAACCACATATGACCCCTTATAGAATCCTAGTGTGAACGACATACCCCTTAGTCCATCACATAGTGTCTTAAGGGGTCGTATGTTGTCCTAAGGGGTCACGCATGCATTAACACATGTGTGACCCCTTAGTAGGTCACATATGACCCCTTATAACATCCTACTGTACATATGACATTCCCCTTAGTATAATATAGTGTCCTAACATATGACGTGTTAGATCTCTCTATTCTTGATTTTTTTATGTATGTCAAAGATTTAAATATGTACACGTGTTAGATCTCTCTATCTCTCTAAAATATATGTTATCTCTAGATCTGAAATATATGTTCTCTCTCTCTCTCACTGAAATATTTGAAATTTTTACATGTATTTTTTGAAAATGAAAATGATCTCTTTCTCTCTCTCTCATGAAGATTTATATGTATATAATCTCTCTCTCTCTCTCTCATGAAAATGATCTCTCTCTCTCTCTCTCTGCTTACGTATTTATTTTAACTTTATGACATGTACCTAGATAGATGGCATCCCAGGATATACCTTCGCAGGCTCCTGATCAGGATCCACCTTCGCAGGCTCCTAATCAGGATCCACCTACGTAGGCTCCACATCAGGATCCACTTGCGCAGGCTCCACATCAGGAGCCACCACAACAGGATCCTCCACAGCAAGATCCCCCCTTGCCCGACATTGCTACTATTTTTCATTACAGTGATCGGGAGTTGCATAGGTTGAGGGCCATACAAGATGACCCTCGTACTGATGGTGTGTACAAGAGTACGTGCACGTCCATTTTTGACAGTTTGCGGACATTGAGGGACTGCTTAGTATCTCATACCTCATTCTCACCTGAGGTTATAGAGGATATATATAGACAGTTGAGGAGTGAGGTGAGGGGTCCTCATTCTTTTGCTGATGTGGTGGGGGTGGTCTCGAAGGAGACCATCAAGGAGAGATGCTTCCCATAATATCAGGAGAAGAGTAAGGTGAGGGGATATCAGGTTACCAGATGTATCGACCCACAGGTTGCATCATTGATTTACCCACGATTCTTAGCAGCCCATGGTTGTTATCCTAATAATGACCAGATTCCATTATACTTTGCATAATAGGTATTTGCTGAGGTTCATTGTCAGATGAAACCAAACTACCTTGATATTATGGGATATTATGGACAGGGGAGGGGCAGGATTGCTGATAGAGATGCATATCATAGGCGTGATAGAGCTCCGCCTAGACACAGGGACCTCGTTGGCTAGAGATTTCCTGCAGTAGTCCCAGCCATGGCACCCATAGCGGATCACGTTGTGATTGCTTCTCAAAGAGAAGCAATTGATAGGATTGGACAGATTGCATCAGCAGCAGCCACTATATCTTCTGACAGGGTGGGCAGATATATGATGAGTCGACCACATTCGCGATCATCCATAGATCATGCATCTTCTAGTCATGGGGGGGCTTCAGATTCAGATGATTGGTATATTTCTGCTGGCATCCCCTCCCCAGATGAGGTAGCAACTATAGTCAGAGGTAGTAGACATGTACAGATGTCGCAGTATTTAGCCGAGGACCTACTACATGCTTATAGTTTTATTTCATCTCGACTTGGGATACCATTGGGTGATGTTAGAGAGGAGATTCTCAGAGATGGTCAGGCTACAGCGACATCGATGCATACCTCGAGGTAGTCACAACATTCTCATCACTCTACACATGCTCTAGGCACTGACCCACCTACAGATCACTCTGTTGCTGTAGAGGAGGAGCTACGAGCTGATCAGCTCCATATCACAGATGAGGGCCAGTTGGATTCATTTGAGGAGGAGATACAAGCTGATCAGGTACATATCACAGATGAGGGTTTGGACTCATTTGAGGATCAGCTGAGAGATTTGAGCCATACTGGATTTATGGACATGCTACTATAGTCAGACACTTCATCCACGATGCCCACTCATCTAGTTAGCCCCTTGCACTCCTCAGTGATATGTACAGCTAGAGAGAGATATGTAGGCACGAGTGATGTTGTTGATATGATCATGGGACAAGATCAGACTATACAGCCTACTCTAGGTGATACACAGGTATGTACATGTACATGTGCATTTAAAAGTTTAGAAGATATGTATACATACATTGCAAATTTGTACCTGATAAATCTATATATATAGATCTCATGTTTAATAAATAATCTAGAGTTCTAAGTTTTAATTTGTAGATCATTTAAATTGATTGTGGACTAATCCTTAAATTGACAGTTAGCTCATGTCACTCCTTCGTTGAGCTCTGAGCATGTGCGTAGGAGAGATTCTTTAGATGCTGTTAGTGTACAGGTTAGTTATGGTTTTTGGTATATATATTTGATGTACATGCACGTCTAGAGAGATAGATATATTATATTTAATATTTAAATAAATTCTACTTTTGTAGGACTACCCCTCAGATGGTCGCTCAGTTCGTAGCCGACATGATCCCTGTTGATTTTCTCCAGACTTTATAGCTCATTTACATTTATCTTTTTATATACTTTCATATTATATATATTCATGCACGTACATGGAGTTTAGACTCTAGATTATACTTTATAAGTTTTATACATGTTTGATTATATTAGATTTATACATGTTTGATTATATTCTAGATTTATGTACATGATGTTTGATTAAATTAGATTTAAATACATGTTTGATTAGATTGTATATTTCATGCATGTACAACGACTTGTTTAGGCTCTAGATTATACTTTATACCTGGTTTGTGTTTGATCAGATTATACATGTTTGATTATATTAGATTATATTAGATTATACATGAAATGAACAAACTAAACTTAATAGGTCATGTATTGAATAGTTCACATCCAGTACATTGTAGGTATGTGAGCTTCTAGGTATGTATATTGTAGTTAAATAGTTCACAGTTCATGTACATGTCCTAATTCCATATTAAATATCAATTTTACAAATGTACATATTACATTTTAATTTAAATATGCATTTTTTAATTAAATACAAATACAATTACATACAATTAAACATGTACATTTAAATACATCCTAATTTGATATAATGTATAAATAAACTTAAAAAATATTTATCCTTTAGTTTCAAATGTTCAAGTTACTTGAGATCTAGAATTTATCTTGATTGTATTAATTAGATTTATACATGTTTGATTATCTATTAGATTTAAATACATGAAATGATTTTCAAATGTAAAAGAGTATGTATGATTATACACGTTTCAAGATTTTCAAACAAAAGAGTATGTATGAAATGAACAAACTAAACTTAATAGGTCATGTATTGAATAGTTCACATCCAGTACATGTATATTACATAGGTATGTATATTGTAGGTATGTGAGCTTCTAGGTATGTATATTGTAGTTAAATAGTTCACAACATGTACATGTCCTAATTCCATATTAAATATCAATTTTACAAATGTACATATTACATTCTAATTTAAATATGCATTTTTTAATTAAATACAAATACAATTACATAAAATTAAACATGCACATTTAAATACATCCTAATTTGATATAATGTATAAATAAACTTTAAAAAAAATTATCCTTTAGTTTCAAAACAAGTTACTTGAGATTTAGAATTTATCTTGAACTTACATTAAAATTCAATTCATGTGGATTACTAAATGTATATATAGTTCATACCACATCAAGTGGTTCACAACGCTCTTCAATAACACTTAATATTTTGTCATGATCTTCACTATCTAGTCTCCACTTTTGAGATCGCCCTCGACGTGGAACTGTTTGAAGAATTAGGCCAACAACAATGACCAAGTGACTATATTGATATACCTTGTTGTCAATTTGGTATTCAGTGAAATGAATCCCATGTTGAACAATTTTAACTTGTTTGAAATATGTCCCTTGCACTACAACTGATCCTGCATGTACATGTATATAAGAAATGTGAGAAATTAAAAAATTTCACATAAGTGATTTGTACATGTACATGTACATATTCAAATCAGAACTCAAACTTGTGGGAAATGACATTGCATCACTCATCTCAGATTTTGATAACTTCTTTCTCTCTTCTGTGCAACGCAATAAATAATAACTAACACCTTCTATATTTCCATCTTCTGCTATGACTACAAAAATATCTCCTGCAATTTGACACAAGTTAAATAAATTCTAAGTTATATGTCATTTTTAAGGAAATGTTTACATGTTTACGTCATGTATGTACCTTTTTTAATGAATCCTGAAATATGATCGTAATCACCAGAAATCAAAGGAATCTCTTCAAAGTTTTCATCCTCATTTGAATCCTCGTATGTGTCAGAAACATCTAGTGGCACCATTTTCCATTCACTAACATATCCAAGCTCCTGGTTCTTGCAATCAACATAGTTTTCGAAAATGCATTCAGAACAAAAACATGAATAATCCCTAGTGTATAATGTCCATGGGCGATTATCTGTACTCATGACACAATGCAAAGATCTTGTCCTCTCCACACTCTTGCATCCATGCATTGATTTTCTATCCACATCTGCAAAATGTGCATGTGTACAAGAATGTACATGTAGATCAAGTTGTTAAATTTAAAAAAATTAAATAAAATACTAAAAGAGAACACGTACCAGTTATCTCCCAAAACACTCTATATGGAATGGGCTTATATGTTCTCGATGATGATTCCCTAGGATAATTCAGTTGCCCAAAGTGTTTCTTACACCATTCAACAACATCATGTGCATTTTCTATATGTTCTCCTGTGTACTTTATTTGATGCTTTCTTAGAGCACGTTTGATACAAGCTCCTGCACCATCATGTTCACCCTTTCCATGACCACTCTCAAAAAAACTCCAAACATGTGGTATTTTGTCATTTTGATGATATCTACATAGTGCATAAAATGGCCTCGAAGATTTAAATTGTGCCGCACATCCATCAGACCAAACAAAATGTTTAACTATTGTTATGCCTCTATCTTTCAAATATTCAAAAAACTTCTTAAAGCAATGTTGTACAAAAAGTGTGTCATGCTCCTTATCATCACTGATATAGAAGTGGCACTCTTTCTTAATGACATGATTTTCAAATGTACTATCAACACCATCCAAATTCATCTGTGCATGTCGATAACACACATGCACGAAAATAGTGATTTGCTTTGAAAAGTAATACTCTGATTGAATCTCTTTTTGATGTGCAAAAGAGTAATTCTCTGCGAAGTCAACTACAGATAGAATAGTTCCAAGTGGGAAAGTGTCTCTTAATCTTTTAAATTGTTCTGCTTGCCACTTAGCAAAAAAAACATGGCATATGTATGGTTTTATCAACTTACAAAAATTTTCCATAAATGTTCCAATAGGTATTTCCTCTTCTACATAATCTAGTCTTGTAGATTCCTTTCCAAATTTTGTTTCAATTTTTTTGTACTTGTAACTCTTGCAATTTACCATCTTCCTCATGTCAGTATCTTCATCTCTCAAAGGCAATTTAGCCAAGTCCCCACATGTTCCACAAATTCCTCTTATGCAATTTATTTGACCGATTGCATTATCATCTGATTTATCACATAAGATGGATGCTATGAATTGACTTGTTCATTTAGGAGGAGCATTTTCATAACCATCATTATCTTCTCTAATCTTTCGAAACACCTGATAGTACAAGTCAAATTCAATGTGATAACGACAACAACAAGTTTCAAAAACTTTGTTTAACTTCACATAATATGGCCTTAACCGTTCAAACATGGTTTGTCCAATCTTTATATGAGGGTTTGTTTTAGTAAACAATACATACAATTCATGTTTTGTTGTGTCTATCCAATGTTTTACATGGAGATCATAACGATCAGGACCAATCCTTTGCTTGATAACATATCTACTATTTGATGAAGGGCGATTATTATCATTCCAAAAACTTGTCACAAAGTTCCTAACAACATCTTCAATTCTATCAGAACGAGGAGCTCTACACATAATTGCCCAATTCCCTTCTGAGGTAGTATCATCCAAAATCTTTCTCCTTCTAACATATTTAGATATTGTCCTTCTACTAAAACCAAACTCAGATGACAGTGAAGAGATTTGTCTTTTTTGAGGCAATCTTTCATTTACTAAAGATGTCAACATCGCTCTTCTTGAAATGGTCTTATCTAGTTTTCGAGATTTTTTACCAATGTTCACCAAACCTTTCTTAACATTATCAACAATAGATTTTTGTAGCTGAGAAGATTTCCTCTTTTGACTTGTTGTATCTATACCCAACAATTTGATTGGATCTATTAAGTCTTTATGAGTAAGTACAATTGATAACAATTGAGCTTTTTCTAGTGTAGTATCAAGATTGTTGAAATGCGACATTATTTCTTTTCCACTTTTATTCATTGACCTCCTTTTAGTATGTCTAGGTTCTTCACTGAGACGTTTCAACTCATCCACATCCATTTCAAGTAAATGATCTAAATTTTTATAAGAAATATTTCTCTTCACCTGTTTAGCTAGATCCACAATATGCTCATCCATATCAGTGGTAGGAGGTAAGGAGCCTGACCCCTCTCCTTCAAAGGTCTCCATTGGTTCAACTTGGACAATCTCCTCCCTATGTTTGTCAACTATATTGTGTTCTTCAACAGGTTCGTTTGCCCGTTCTGCACATAATTTAAGAGTTTGTGTAAGGTTCTTGAATTAATCAGAGATTATTCAATTAGGATTAAGAATAGGGATGAATTTGGCTTAAAGCTTTACATGTTAAAATTAGCCCATTCAATTTGGTTTATTAAATTTAATTACTTTCAGGACCTTATTGTTATAACTCTAATTAAATTACCTGTTTAGGTTTAAAGTTCAATTTGTTCTCAGGTTAGGATTAAAGTTCAATCTCTAATTTTGAGCACTAATTTAACACATAAAATAAAATTTTGATGAATTAGAAATTCCAATTTTGAAAATTAAAAGTACAAATATTTTGATGCATGCATACGATAACTTAGGTGACCTCATATTAATTTGTTATGGACCATAATGTAAGTGGACTATAATTTGTCACATGTGTGTATATTTAAGACCTATTATTGCATAATAGACCTCCTAATCTGAAATGTTTTTGCATGTACGTGAAGTTGAATATAAATAGTTCACCTAAATTATTCAACATGTTTAATAGGCTATAAATTTATGTCACATTTAAGACCTATAATCAATGTAATAGTCCTAATAGGCCTTATTATTAAAATCAATATGACCACATTTGAAAAAACATTTCACAATTAATATACTTAACTACCCTTAAGACAGATATATTATGTGATATTAAAGGACCTATCACATGAAATTACTTGCACATGTAGATTAAATATTCAATATATATAAATAGAACCTAGAAATTATGACATAATAGGTCTTATTAATTTTATGACTTAATAGGTCTTATCTATTATAAATGAACTTAATTATATAGGAGAAAAATGCAATTACACAAGAAGCAAGTTGATGGAATTTGAAATTTGCAAATACACATGTATTATCTCAAATTAATTATGCTTTCCAATTAAAACAAAATTATTTTTAATCCTATTAAAAATATTAGATAAAAAATATTGAATTCTAATTAATTGATACGTAATACATATTAAATTAAAAATACATACTTGCATCATGATATCTTTGTCTTCTTTGTTCTCGATATCTTTCTTCCGTTTCGGGAGAATAATTCCTTGAAGTTTTATTTTGCCTTCTCTTCTTGTTCCCCATGCTTTTACAAAAAACCTTCAAATTATTGCCTTCAAAATAATTTTCAAATGGCTTCTTTCATCCAAAAATGCAAATTATTTTAATCATTTGGGTGATAAAAAACGAAAAAAAATTATGGACGTTTATACGATTCCACAAATGAAAAAAAAAAACAAAAAATGCGTCGGCCAGAGTTCGAACGAAAGCCGACAGTTAAAAATTGTTGGGTTCGCTCGAACATGACAGTTACAAAAATGTGCATGCCAAAATTGAGCTCATTGGTTCAAGCGAATGGGGGTTCGCTCGAACCATTTTGGGTTCGAGCGAACCCAATTCGCTCGAACTCGTGTTCGTTCGAACCCGCAAACTAAGGTTTTCTCCCAAAAAATTTCAGAGTTCTGAAGAATTAATGACTTCGGAGCTCTGGTTCAATGCATGAATGAAATAATCTTGATAACCCAAAAATATTAGATGGTATTACTCGAGCAAGCTTTCTAACGAGTATAATTTTGTTATATTTTGAATTTATTATGTTCTTGTTTTTTTAATTTTATGGAAAATTGGTTTTTCACCGAACATGAACTTCTCTGTTCAACTCATTGGGAAAAATAAGAAACTAATTCAAAAAAATTTTGAAAAATATCTATGCCCCTGGTATTGATGTCTTCTTTCTAACAAAAAAAATAAAATTGAATTTCGATTTATATAGAACAAGTTATGTGTTCAAACGTAAACCTATGTTTGAATTATGACTAGTCGGACTTCAAAACTTTATAAAATGAAAAATATTGAACATATCACTATAAAACCAAATGCAAGCCCTAGATATTGATGTTACAAACCAAAATTCAAAAGAATTGTGTTTTTATCATATATAGAAAAAAAGTTATGCATTTCGGGAGGCACATCACTCTTAAAAAATGTAGTTTGTTGTAAAAAACTACTTTTCGAGGGAGATGGAAAATTTTTAAAAAAATCCTTCAAAAAAATTTGAAAAAAATGTATATAGAATCTACAAACAAAATGCTAGAAATCACTAATTTACATCATCTTCAAATTTTTAATAGTTTAAAAGTTATAGTTCTCGGAAGTTGAAGATTATTTTAAAAATGTACATCTCAGTGTCAAAAGTGGCAAAAAAGTGGGAACCATTATTGTGAGTTCACCCCACTCTTCTTCTTCTTAGGACTATCATGGACTTCTCATGCTCATGTTGTCATTAAGGTCTTTGATATTCTACTATGACTATACTATGATATTCCTTCTATTATGCATACAACCCTTGATTATGATGCTTCTATCATTATGTTTTCTTCTCACTTACATGATTGTCCATCTAGTCCTTGACATGACTAGTTTGTTCTTCTAGCATGATATCATCCTTTGATAGTTTATGCTTGAGTTCCTTTTCAAGACACTACCTAATAACATACCTTTGCCCTTAGTTTTTTCCATACTCTCCATAAGATTTCCCATTGCCTTTCGTGTTCACATGATCATCTATTGATGAAAATTCCTTAGACTGTGTATGGTATGAGTGTCCCTTAGTGTAATGAATGTCTAATATTAATCTTCTTCATGCATTTCATAATCTCAAAAGTGAATACAGATTATCCTTGGAATTTGATGTTTATGTTGTCATGACAAAATTTTGCATGAATATTAGACATAAAATGTAACCATCAAACCTCTATATCTAATAAACAAATCCAAACACATCACAATAAAGGAATACAAATAAAGTCAACAATACAAAACATCAATAATATATGCAAACTCCATGTTGATCCTAATGCACTTGGCCTCCATTGTTCTCCTTCTTCTTGTGTGGATTATGGATCTCAAAGTTGCTCTTCACGAAAACCTGCAAGATGTAAGCACAAGAATTATAAAGATAGTGGTTTTTGAAAAAGGAGGATTGATGTTCAATTTATAGATTGTGAAATGTTTGATTCAATGGCTAAGATTGATTTTAAGATAGGATTGATTAATGATTAAGATTCAATGAGACAAGTTGGTGAGAAACAATTACTCATTTTGACTTAGTTTGTGTAGCATCGTAAATTGTACACCCTTAATTGGGTGGTACAATTCCACGCTTAGGTTTAGCACTTGCCTTAGTGCATTTTAAATTCACTTTATGCATTTAATTAATTAATTTAATTAAATCTAAAGACTTCTTTTATCCTTCACACATCATAAAATTGAGCCCTTAATCCTAAGTGTGCCCCTTTTTATTTTATTCTTCCAATTAATTAATTCATCAAAAGCCCTAATTATGTCCTATTTGACCTTCAAAGCTTGATTTCGCATATCTAAACATCTTGAATTGTCACATCGATTTGGGGATCACCTTATAATCATGATACCTTGCATCCCTAAAAAATTGGAAAAAAATTGGTCGAACCGATGTGATTCACATCGGTTCCTACTTTTTCCTCTCAAATTTCGAGATCATATTTTGACAGTATTATAATGTTTTGGATTAAGGCAAAATAGGTTTTGAAGGGGCCTTGAAACACCTTACAAAAAGGATTCTAAAATATTTAGAATCAAAGCTTTATAAAAAGTATCCAAAACAAGACAGGCTGCGAAGTATAGAACGTTACAAATATCAGCCAAAAAGACAACAAAAGCCCAAACAGGTAACAAAAAACCAGCAGAGAGACTGAACCCACAAACTAATAGAACTAGAAACCCAACTACATGAGGCACTTGAGGATTTCATCCACCACCACCTGTAGGATACTCATCTTGTCAACTGCAACCTTCATTTTCTTGTAGTCCACATTCTGAGTGGTCGCTTTCTTCTTCATATTGCCTCGAGTCCTCTTACTGGGTCCTTCGTCAGCCTGGATCACATCATTATCATCTCCAATGGTAACAATAGTTATGTCCTACTGCATACTATCAAAGTTGTTCACCATTGCATTCATGGCATCTGCAGTTTGCTTAACAATCTTATTGCTACAAGACATAATAGTCTTAAGGGTAGCTTAGATTTTCTTATAGCCAACTTCCACATTGGAGATTCTATCTTCAAACCTTTTTTTCATTTGGTCAATACCTTCTCCATCCCTTTTAATGCACTCCAACATTGATTTCTTCTCCTCCTCTATCCACTGCCCAACCTCTTTCTAGTTGCCTTGGATATTACCCACAGGAATGGCCTCCATCTTGCTTCTCGGTGCCCTCTGATTAAGTCTGACCTCTTTCAGCTCATGAAACAACCACTTGAACATAATGAAGGTATCAATGGCATGTTCCCTGGCCATACCCAACACATTTCCATAGTCCTCCTTCTTATCATTGAACTCAATACATTTGGGATGAAGATCCTCATGAGCCACAACACCAATATTAGCAGCAATAGTGTTGGGGGGCGGCGAAGGGGGAAACTGAAGGTTTTGGCTTCCCGACACCTTGCTAACCTTTCTAACTTATAGAAACCTCAGGGTTATCTTTAGGACTACTGGAAATAGGGGTATCCTTGCCAACCGAAGTAGAAGAAGAAGAAATCACAACTTTGTTTTTCCCTTTTGTATCTTTTCCCATAGAAGACTTGGTCATTGGGGTCTTTTCAGACTTAGCTTTTTGAAGAGTGGGAGGAGACTCAACATCAGATTCTGAGTCATAATCCTCACCACCCGACTCCCCAGCATTAGTTGCATCCTCAGAAGAGGTCTAAATATAAACATTCAAAGTAGGAAGGACACGAAAGTGGGAGATCATCAGGATTAAAAGCCCTTCATGAAGGATGGGAATTCGGTAGGGTTCTTCTTATGGTCTTTGAAATTGGCCCTTAAAGAAGACATAAGATAGAATGAAAAGGATATTTTGACTCCATGGCAAAAATGGTTCATAATCACAAAATGATGTCCATAAACTCTAGAGAAATGATCATCTAGGGTTAAATACTCCATAATTACCTTTAGGAGTTTTGCCCAGAAGCTCTTGATCACAAAGATATCGTAGTAGCTAGCAGTCTTCTTCACAAGTTTAGCTCTCTCATCTTCAATCTTTGGGAAGTTCTGCACAACTTGCTCAATATAAGTCCTATCTTTGTAATACTTCATACCATCAGTCAATAGGCTAGTGACTTGGGCAATGAGGCTCTCATCAACCAACATCTTCTGCCCATGGAGAGTAATAGTCCCATTTTTCCAGTGCTTGGCAAAATAGTTGGTAACATCCTTGTTTTGACCCTGCAACCTTTAAATGTAAGCGATAAAAACCCCTTTCTCCAAGAGCCCCCAGAGATACTGCTCTTTCTTCAACTGCACACAATTTGGTGGCTCGGTTATCTTCCTAGTGCCCCCCATTCTCAACTTCTCTCTATGATTAGAAACACTCATGGCTTGCAATATGAAGAACAAAGCCCACAACATACCAATATACACCCACCAAGTATGTGAAATAACTCCACACTTATTATTCTGTCCTCTTTGGCCACATGCCAAAATTGGAAAGGAGTCGATCTTTCTAGATGCACTTCTAGTTATGATGGCACAAATTATCATTAATATCGTTGCCT
Organism: Cryptomeria japonica; assembly: GCF_030272615.1. NCBI lineage: Eukaryota > Viridiplantae > Streptophyta > Pinopsida > Cupressales > Cupressaceae > Cryptomeria > Cryptomeria japonica. Next base: position 490,795,595 of record NC_081409.1, read on the forward strand.
TGACTTCTATCATGAAGGATGCGCATGAAAAGTTCAGCCTCCAGCTTGTCCCCATTGGTCCAACTCAACTGACTCTTACTAGTAACCCCTTTATTTGTAATGTAGTCGGCCACGACATTAGACTCCATATAGATATGGAATATAAAACATTTATCAAAAGATTTAATAATATCCCTAGTTTTTTTAATCCAAATTTCAACATTCCAAGAGGGTTTAGAGATACCCCTTAGATAGTTTATAATATTTTTTGAGTCTCCCTCCAACCAAACACATTTGAAATTGTGTTGTCTAGCAAGACTAAGGCTTTGGTAGGCTCCAATGGCTTTAGCAATATGGTTAGTCTGAGTTCCCAATGGGAGAGCCATCACTAAAAGAAAGTTGCCATTGTGATCACACAACACTCCCCCGCATCCTGTCAGCCCAGGGTTTGCTTTGGCCGCCCCATCAAAATTAATTTTGGCCCAACCCTGAGGAGGTTTTCTCCAACCAAGATTATCTCTAATATTAGAATTGGGCTTGACAAACTAATATATATCATAATTAATTTCCCAAACATTGGCAACCCTAATCTCATAGTCTTTAAAACTATTGTTCTAAGTCTTACATTTTAAACTGATAGTAGAGAGATTATCAATTATAGCCCAGTTAATTTTCCTGAAAACAATCTCAGGTTGAAGATAGGTCTCCCTGAAGATTCGATTATTTCGCTCCTTCCATAAAACCCACGCCATAGGAGGAAGGTGGTATTATAATGTTTAAACCCAAATTAGTGTGAAATTATATCATCTCTATCGGCCTATGATAAAAAACAAAGTCAGGGTTTCATACATATAACCTTTCCCTTCCTCATTTGAAGGATCCATCTACAAGAAATTGAAGGAGCCTCTCATGAAGTGAAAGTATAGGTTATGTGGAGTCTTAAATCAACAAATCAAGCATTTATTAAGTCTTCATCAACCATTTTCATCATCAATTGAAGCTTTGGTATATTGAACAATAATAGGAGATCACCGACTATTGATTGGCTTGTACCTCTCCCTTAGGGTTTGGTATGGTTTCATGTTATTTTCATATCTCTTTATAAGTTTCATAACACTTGTTTTCAGATTTACATTCATGCTTTAGATCCATTATTGCATTTGTGTTTTGAAGCATTTGCATTTAAATTTACATTCATTTAGGGTTTACTCTCCAAGCGTAGGGTAGAACTCTAGATTTACTTTCTAGCTCATTTAGGATCTTGCATACACACAAGATTCTTGCACACACATTTTTAATATATTATCAGTTATTTGTGGAGGTGGAAACCACCAAAACAAGGGGTTTGACTAAGGCAAAACCCCATATAGCCACCTATACACCATTTTCCAAGTTGCGGGTGTAGGTATGGAAACTCAACGAATGCTCAACATTTGAAACCGATAAAGCACACATGTGCAAACTCAAGATCAAAGGTAGATCTTAGTTTTCTGAGATGCCCTGGTCTAGGACCAAGGCATGTCACCCTGGTCCAGGACCAAGACCCCTATAAATAGATGTGTTTATTTATTTTCTTTTTATTTCCTCTTCAAAGCTTTATACTAATGTCGGTGAGCCAAATCCCTTCAAATATTTTGGCTTAATTATGCACACTTCCCATCTAAATAAGAAACCGCCACCTCATATTCCCTACATTAATGAGATTTTCATGTTTTAGTATGCATTCTCTAGCTCACGTTCCCTACATTAATGCACAGTTCAATATCCTGACATATCCACTTGACATTATTTGTCCTAGGGGAGAGGGCCCACAATGTGCACACCCCATCTTCATGGTGTCCACATATACATATGTCTGATATTGTAAACATATACATATACATGCTATCAAATATATATATATATATATATATATATATATATATATATATATATATATATATATATATATACCCCATCTTCGTGGTGTCCACATATACATATGTTCGACACTGTATACATATGTATATACATGTTATAAAATATACATATTTGATAGTGTGTGTTTATATATATATACACTGTCCAATATATATATTCCACATGCAATACTTATACACTCACTTATGTATATTTGAAGGTTTATATATACAATCCCAATTCATTAAACTCAACTTTATAGCAGCCAATTCAACTTTAAAGAAGCCAATTAAAAAAGCACAATTGAACACAAACAAAATTGTAGATGAATGAAAATGAACATAGAGCCATGCAAATGACTGACTTCATGCCAATTCGAACACAACACTGACTCAAGTAGACATACATCAAATAGTGACTCAATATAGTCTACCTGGCTACATGAACATAGACCCATACATTTATAACCCTTCTACTTTTGTGTATATACATATATGTACATCTACAACTGATGTTCATATATGTATATACATATAAGCCCAATTCAAACACCGAAATGCAGTTCCAAATGCAAAAGTGAACATACTTAAAAGTGTGCATGACAGAAAACCAACCCTCAATGACTCAAGTTAGTTGGATGAACTAAAACAGAAACAAATGTCTAATTCAAAATTTTCTTTTATCACCGGTCATATGATGTGAATAATGGCTGTCAATCATCCATTCATCTTTCTCTTCAACCTTAGTAGCTAGAGCTTTGTCCTCAACATCACAGCTAGTGGAATCAATAGGTACAGGTCCATCTTCCTTAATGGAAAGAAATACAACTTCATCCCCTTCAGATTCATCATCTGTAACACCTTCATCAGCAACATAATAGCAGTTCTTCTGATTTCTATACTTCTAGTTAGACTTGGAAGGCTTGTCATACTTCTCATGCTTCTCATATCTATCATTCCTATCATGCTTATCAAACTTATCATTCCTGTCATATTTAGCCATTCTCTCCGAGCATCTAGAAGAAAAATGTCTTGTCTTATTACAAGAGAAACATTTCAAAGCTAATTTTCCATCATACTTACCAGCTCCTTTAGGTTATCTCTGGGCAATCAATGTTTCAAGCTCATCCAGTTCTCTTTCTTTCTCTTCCATCTCTCTTATATCTCTTTCATATCTGGATATTTTGCACTCATCAGGATCATACTTCTACTTTCTAGATACAGATGTTGATTCTGTAAATGTTGTCTCAGACTTTCCATGTGATTCTCCAAATTTGCTTAGATCTTTCCAACCAGCATATCTCTTGTCACTGTAGTCGCACTCTAGATCTCATCAATAGCATCTACCTTATGTTTTTAAGTAGGAGGAAAATATCTCAACACCTTAGCAACAATTTTATTTTCTTTAAGGGTTCCACTAGAACATCTGATACCTAGGACAAGATCATTCACCTTATCCATGAAAGAGTGTATGTTCTCATCTTCTCCCATCTTCAGCATCTCATACTTTCCTTTCAAACTATGTAACTTGGAAACTTTCACTTGTTTGGCGATGGCTGGGTGAACCTAGTTAAGGTAGAGACTTTGGTGAATGTTATAAATTCTTTAACTAAGGTTGTGAGAATACATAAGTTTAGATAGTGTTTGGAGTCTATGGGCCTCATGGCAGCTAGCAATTAAATTATTATGTAGAGACTCTCTTTGCTCTTGCAAGGTGTTCGACAAGTGGGAGAATGTTTGGAAAATGGTGTCTCAACTTTGCATATACATAAGGTTACTATTTTTAGACCAAGGTGTGGCCCCTTGGTCCTTTTTGTTTTTCTTCTTCCCATGGTAGTTCAACATTATAGAGCTTCAAAATCTAGATTCCAGAAGAACAACTCTTTGCAGTATCAGATTCCAAGGCATGGCACCCTGGTCCTACTCAGTCAACCTCAAATTTCAATGACAGGTGCACATCTGAGCTCCTTTTCCTGCTTTGTACATAGTTTGAGATCTACAAATTTTAGTATTTTTAGTTTATATTTGCATTTTTTTCATCTCCCTAACCTAGTCAATCATCTAATTATAGTTTACACATCTCATCTTCATAGCAGCAAAGGAATAGAAACCCTAAAGATATTCCTTAACTCTCTATCTCTCTTGCAAGAAGTAGTTAAACTGAATCATCTCCTTAGGCTCTTTCGTATTCCAATGTGTGCATGAGAGTGGGATTAGGTCTTAGTTTACTTGATTCTATTTTCATCCTACACAATTTTATTGAGAGAATAACTCACTTAACTAACTAGTTAAGTCATATGATTAAGAGTGGAATTGAATTGACTAAGTAGAAAAAATTGATTTCGATAAAGGGGGAAGTAACTAACTAATTAGAAAAAGTGATTGTTGAGTCACTGGTTAGAATTGAGTGTCAGTCTTAGTTAGGAATTTCCACATGTGATGTAGGAAATTTATAATGAAATGTCATTTAGATTCAATTTGGATTTTTGAATATTTCAAATTAAATTGGAATTAGTGGGAAGTAAATTTAAATTGTATTTGGAGGGAAATTATATTTATTCAAAATGAGAGTTCATTAAAATTAAACAAATTTATGAAATTTATTTAATTAGAGGACACCATTTGATAATTATATTTAAATTATTTGATTATGCGAATATAGACATTGGATTTAATTAAACAATAAATATTGTTTAATTAAAGTGGAAATCGAGATTAATTAAATAATATGATTATTTAATTAATTTAGAGGGAAAATGGTTGATTGATCAAATGATAATGAGGGAAATTTGAATAATTAATTTGAAATGAAAGGGAAATATTAATTAAGAAGAATGAACTTAGATTAATTAAATAATTAAAGTTATTTAACTAGTAAAGAGGAGTAATTAGTGAAACTGACATTTGCAGGCGTGAGAAAATTTTAATTGTCTACAATTTCTTTTCTATAACTAGTATAATCTCTTTATGCCAAGAAGCTTGCTTTTGATGGCTTTAGAATGTCACGCTACTCCTTTATTGTCCTTACTTATCACACTTTGGTCTTATAGTCATTCTCCACTTTGTTGTCAATATCCATGCCTAAAGCCTTTCACTTCACAAAACAATATGCATGATTTGTTTATTTAAGGATTTTTCTTGTGTCATTTTGAAGCTTTGTCATTTGTTATGAAAGCTTTAGATTGACCTCTTTATCTTGTCTTTCAACTTTTCAAGCACCATCATCTCATGAAGTAGAGGGTTGTGAGCTAATTATTTCTTTTATAATCTTTGCAATACCCCTCTAACCCTCGCACGATAAGGCAGGTATCATGATACTAAAGCTACACTTTAATGCAGATCATGTAGTAATACAATAATAATTAGTGTGGATAGAAATGTTGTTAGATCTAGGGTAATGGCTTCTATGTTTGTTTTCCTCATTATGTTCTTATGGATTTATGTTGGCTTGCGTGGCATGTTACCTATTAGAGGTAGGCATACTTAGTTGATTTAATGAAGGTTACTTGTGTTTAATGGATATATGTTCTAGGACATGTCTACAGGTGATGATTTATATTTTCAAGGATCTATTGGCAATATTAGGGTTTAATGCTTAGGGCTACTTGATGCTCTTATGTTTATGATGTTGCATGTTATGATGCTTTATGATGATATTAGGTTTTCATGGTTATAGTTCTTGATTGCTATATATTAGATGATGTATTGTGTTTACGATGTACTAACATATGTTGAAATAATTTTAGATAAGGAATGTTTATAGTTACTAACTATTTACTAGATGTATATATGGATGTATATGTAGTGCAGGTGTTTTATGCTTTGTTTTGATGCAGGTACCGGGCATCGACTCCACTTGAGCATGCCTAACAATCCCTGATGGTGGTAACAAAGATTTCATGTAGGCTCGTGTTGACTTAACCCTAACCATTGTCCCATAATAGGACAATTATCTTTGGGTCATGTGTTTACCTGTTTGAATTTTCCCTAAAGGTGATATTCACTACCTTGAGCCAGTTGCTTGAGTTTGTGGTGAATGTTGTCTTTATCTTGGTTATGATGTAAGTATTTATGTGTAATATTTTATTGGGATGATAATATTATTTTATATATTATTATTGATGATTGTTAGTATTATTATTTATTTAAAGATGTGATTTATTTGTATTTATATTAAAGTGATTATTCTCACTATTTAATTATGAGATTAATTATTTATGAGTTGATCATTTTAATTTAAGTGAGAGTATTTATAATTATTATTAGTATTATTAAATTCATATTATTATTATTTGATGTGTGTGTGGGTGTGTCTATTTCACTTATATTAATATTGAATTATTATTCACACTATGCAATTTAAGAGATTATTCTGTGTATTTTATCTAGTGGGGAATAATAAATGGTAAATAAAGAATAATGTTTCATAATATTTTTGTTAATTGCCCAGCCATGTTGAGTGGGATGATTGTATTTTATGGTTTAATCAGTTGTTTTATTTATTTTTGATTGGTGGTGAGATGAGTTGTATTATTCAAGTTAACTTTGGTTTATGAGTTTTATTTTAATTTTTAATTGTGGGAGTTGGTTGAGTTTCCTACACATCTTTGTGAAGGAAAATTAATGTTTTCTTTATGTACTTTTTGAGAGATATTGGCTACTCATGAATGATGGTTTTTTCTGGAAATTCAGAGGCTTGTATTTTGGTGTGAGAAGAGAGAGATTGGTTGGAGTTTTCTTTCCTTTTTTCTTGTGCAATTGAAAGGGGGTTTTATGGGAGATTTATTGAGATTGTTGGAGATATTGCCAATTCTTAGATGTTGTGTTATTTCTTGTTGCTAGTTGGATTTATCTGATTGAGTGTGGCTTTCATCTGGGCTTCTTCTCTTATCGAATCTCTTTCAGTTTGTGTTGTCTTTGTAGGACTTGAAGTAGGGTTTTGAGACCCAAATGTAGGAGAATATTTATGTTCTTGTTTTGAAAAGAAACAAATGTTGTTTTTGATTATTTTTCAGTTATTTGAATTTATTTTGTTTACTTGGAAAGTATGGGATAAGAGAGCTTTTCATTCCCGATTCATTGAGTTTTAGGGCCTGATTTTTTTAAAGAATCTTTGTGTTGTTTTTTCAGTGATCTTCAAGTATAGTTGTATGGATTTCTTGTTGTCTAGGGTTTTGCAAATATGCTTCAAAATTACGGTGCTCTTATTATGGTTGTAATGTTGTTTATATGCTATTATTTCTATTTGTTACTCAAACATAATCAATTTGTGGTGTTTTGGGTGAATTGGGTAGTGTAGTTTTATCACGATTTTGTGGGTTTGGTAGAGATTTTGGAAATAAAATATGTATCATTTGATGTTGTATTAAATCAAATTTTAGACCTTATATTTTTTTGTTAAATATTAGAAAATAAATTTCCATGGTGTCCTATAAGATTACATTCAATTTGGTGATCCTTTGTGCAAGTCTAGTTGATCAGCTTTGTCGTTTTTCAATTGATTTGGCAAGATAAATTGTGAATTTATTTTCCAGATCTGAAACGAATCATTAATTTATTGTTGAGGGAATAATAGGATATAAAATAAATCCTTAATACTTTTGGGTACATTTTATTTTGAGTCTCGTACTTGCTGTTTAACTTTGTTCATCAGTTCGGGTGTCTGAGTGGATTCCAGAGGCTTCCAATGAGGTTGTTCTCTATTGTATCAATGTATGGGGGTCAGTAAGACCTGATTTAATATTGATTCATGTCTACTTATGTTTTTCTATGCTTGTATGTAAGAATATCTTGTAGTTATGATATTTGGAAGTGAACTCATTGATGTATCTTATTGGTAAGGCCTAGAGAGGCCTTTTGTGTGATCTATGATTCTGTTTCTTTATTATGAATTTATGTATGATTAATTTGATATATCTATGATATTGATGTTTATCATACCTTTATATCAAATCCTAGATTAGAGGTGTCTAGGTGCAAGTTAGGGGGAGTGGCTCTCAAGTGGGTGTTGAGGCCCTAAAGTGGCTACCAGGATCTTTCATTGAGAGTTGAATTAATCAAGTGTTAAAATTAAATCAAATGAATTAAGGGGTGGGTAGAGCACACATTAATAAGATAATTGTTGGTGCCCCACTCATGGCTTGGAGTGCTTGTTTAGATTTAGGATGACATTCGGAAGGCTTGTATGGCAAATCAAATTTCCTTGCCTCCATGGAAGGTCTGTTCGATTCCACATGTTTAGTCAAATGGGTGTTGGGGTCTAGAGTTTTGAGAGGGTCAAATTGCCAGGATCACTCATGTTGATGCCATGTGATGACACTCTTCCCTAGTTGTATCATAGTACCCTATCCTATGTGGTGGTGTGAATCCTTTGGTGAAACTTGGTGATAAGTCATGTTTTCTAATATGTATTCTTTTGTCCTTTTATCTTCTTGATGTTGATTTGTTAGCCTAGTTTTATTGTGTTGTGTGAGGCTTTGTATTTATCTCTTGAGCATTGTGGGGTGGACCTAAGGGTTCCACATGGTCAGGAGGTTGTTGCCTACCTCCATTGGGAATTAGTGGACATGTTCATGCATTGGATGAATCCAATGTCTTATTTCTAGTTTTCTCTCAATGCTTGATGTGTTGGCATTATGTGAACTGGTATGAAGACATAATGATATTGTATATTGTCATTGATGTCAATATGTGATATGATGTGAACCGACATATGTGATATGTGAGAAGAGAGAACCGACATATGTGTGAACCAGTATATATGCCAAAGTGAAGCGGTATATTTGTTCAAGATGAACTGACATGTCAAGGTGAACCGGCATGTAGTTATGGGAACCGGCACATGGAAGCATTGTATGACTACCGGTTGGTAGGTAATTTCCACTTCAGGATTTCCGGTTGGAGTACCTTAAGCCTGTGTGACTCAATCGGTGATCTCTGTGTGATGAGTTAGTAGTATAACAGAGAACAGATCATGTTGCCACATTAGCCCTGTGTGCGTGAAGGATCTTGCATGAAGAAGACTATCCCTATCCACCTTGGGAATGTGCAAAGTTTGTCAAACGGTGATAATGCGTGATGGGTTATCGGCTGCCATGAAATCGGTGGATAATGGATGATGGAGAATGTCTTGAGATGGATTCAAGATTGTTGCATTTAATGTAGTATGATTCAACAATCAGGATTGAACCGTTTGAATTGCTTAACCTAACAGGTTTATAGTTTAGGGTTTTTGCTACTGACCTATCTATTTCCTATAAGGTCGATGTTGTGTTTCTTTCTAAGTTGTTGGCAAAAGTTGTATGTGTGTATCCAAGGGAAGTGATACGTGATTCTTGCCAGACCAAAGGAGAGAAGAGATACCTGCAAAGTGAATGTGCAGAAGGAGAAGAGGAGCCAAAATGGATCTGCATTAGCATTGAGTGTTGTTGCCAAATCATTGTAATTCCTGTTGATCTTTAACCACTTCAACAATTGTGAAATCCCTTAACAGGGTAGCCTTAACCGGCTTGATACAAATCCTTTAACAGGGTAACTCAAAGTTATTGAGTTTTGGGAAGCTGTAGAGCTCTGGAGATCCTTTAGCTATTGAGTTCTTGAAATCCTCTAACAAGGTAACCCTAACCGGGTTTAACCCTTAACTGGGTATTATAGCCATCCCTTAACCGGGTGATCCCTAATAGGATCGGTTCCTAGCAGAACCTATTGTAATGTCTTTAACTGGACAAGGCTCCTAACAGAGCGGACTTCTAAAGAGTTCAAAAAGTAGCTTGTGGGTATTCATCCCCACCGTGGTTTTTCCCAGTTGGGTTTCCATGTGAAAAATATGTGTCATGTGTGATGCTTTTATCTTGTGATGCTTTGTTATTACCTGTTAAGCATATGATGGTTCTGTGTTTTATGCCTGTCTATAAAACATATTGAACTAACTATTGTGAAGATCTGATGATAGTTTACTTGTTCATGCATGAGGGTGTAATGATACTATAGTATTGAGCTAAGAGGAAAGCTTAGTGAGTAACCGGTTTATGATTGTTTTAGTTGTTCTGGGTCTTACTGGTTGCACTTTGTTTCAACCAGTGTCACTGCTTGCCAGTCACTTGGAGTATTTGTTGACAAACCAGTTTTGGACTATATTTTGTCTATACTGATTCACCCCCCCCTCTCAGTACCGGTTTGGTACTATTCATTCATCATTGAAGTTATCAATTGGTATCAGAGCCCTCTAGGTCCTCTGTGTTGTAATCTTAACCACTTGAGGTAAAGATCCCAATCAAATGATGAAGAGGGAAGGTCCAAAGTTTAACAAGGAGAATTTTGGTATATGGAATGATAGGATGAAGATATTTATCAGAAGCATGGGTGCTCAACACTGGAGTTATGTTGAGAATGTCTATGTTGTCCGTACCAGTGCTCTCACTAATGACCAAAAGAGAGAGATACAAGAAAATGGGCAAGTCATGGAAGCCCTTATTAGTAGTCTATCTGACATTGAGTTTATTGATGTTCAGGACAAGGTAAATCCCAAAGAGGTATGGGATGCTCTTGAAAATATATATGGTGGTGATGAACATGTAAAACAGGCTAAGGAAGAAAGCCTGAGAGGGAAGTTTGAAGATATGCGGATGGTTGAAGGAGAGACCATCCAGCAGTATGGAATAAGAATCAAAATAGTTGTTGGAGAAATCAAGAGTGCAGGTGGTAAAATAAAAGATTCCACTGTGGTAAGCAAAGTCCTGAGATCCCTATTGTCGATCTATGCAATAAGGGTTGTTTCTATTCAGGAGCTGAGATCAATAGACAAGACTAAGGTATCCTTGAATTCCATCATAGCCAAGTTGACAGCCTATGAGCTAAATAGTTTTGATGGCAATGTTCAAAAGACTGAATAAGCTTTTAAAGCCTTTGCTATACCATCCAAAAAAGGAAAAGAAGCTAGCACCAGTGGTGAACCTACACAGAGCAGAGAAATGGATGATGAAGAGATTCTGATGGCATTTGAAGCTCTCCTTGCCAGGAAGCTTCCTAAAGGAACCGGTAAATACAAAGGTAAGCTACCTTTGGAATGCTTTACTTGTAACCGGATAGGACATATTGCTATAAACTATCCTAATGGTGATAACAAGGACAAACCAAAAAGTTTCAGGAAATTCAAAGGAGGAAACCAGAGAAACTATTTTGTGGCAGTTGATGAAGGTGTCACAGATGAAGAATCAGAGGATGAAGAAAATGAAGATATTGTGTTTGTTGCTATCAAAGAAGATGTGTCAGACAAGAAGGCTCTTGTCTCCTAGTTTGATAATTCCAATGAGTGGATCATTGACAGTGGTTGATCTCACCATATGACTGGTGACCGGAGCAAGTTTCTATCCTTGGAGGAGTATGATGAAGGTGTGGTTCACTTTGGCAATGATGCACCATGCATGGTCAAAGGCAGAGGGTCTATCTCTCTGAATGGAAAGAGAAATGCTGACAATGTGTATTGGGTTGATGGTCTCAGACACAACCTTCTAAGTGTTGCCCGACTGAATGACAGTGGCCTCACTTTGGAATTCAAGAATGGAGTCTGCAGAATCAAAGGAAAAGATGGTGAATTAGTGGCCACTGGCATGCAGACCAAATGTAACCTATTTCATCTGAATGCAAATATAAGTACATGTTTTATGACTAAGTTTGATGATAGCTGGATATGGCATAGGAGACTCTACCATGTAAACTTTGATAACATTGTGAAGGCTAGTAAGATCAAGCTAGTTAGAGGGTTGCCGGTGCTAAGCAAACCAAATAATACCTTGTGCAGAGAGTGTCAATTGGGGAAAATGTCTTCCTCAACCTTTAAAGGTAAATCTTTCACTGCTGACAACTTGCTTGATCTTGTGCACACTGATTTGTGTGGTCCTATGAAAACTAGAAGTGTGCAGGGCAATAGGTACTTCATGATTCTCACTGATGACTGATCAAGAATGATGTGGGTCACATTCTTGAAAGACAAGTATGAAGACTTTGTGAAGTTGAAAGTTTTCAGAGCATTAGTGGAAAAGGAAAGTAGTAAAAGGATCAAGTGTCTTAGAACTGATCAAGGAGGGGAATTCACTTCTGGTGAATTCAACAAGTATTGTGAAGAATTTGGCATCAGGAGGCGACTGTCTGCCCCCTGGACTCCACAGTAGAATGGCCTAGCAGAGAGGAATAATCAGACTATGATTGAAGTAGCTAGAACCATGTTGATTCAAGGAAAGGTAGCTCACTCCTTTTGGAGAGAACCGGTGAGCACTGTAGTCTACACAATGAATCGGGTACTTATCAAGAAAGGTAAGGACAAAACTCCTTATGAGTATTGGACCGGTAAGACACCTGTGGTTAGCTACTTTAGGGTATTTGGTAGCAAATGTTACATCAAGAGGAGTGAACATCAGGGAAAATTTGAAGCTAAATGCGATGAGGGAATATTCCTAGGATATTCCACCAAGAGTAAAGCTCGCAAGTGTTACAACAATAGGACTCAGAGAATTATGGAAAGTGTCAATGTAAGAGTTGATAAATTCTCTGAGAAAACTGAGGAAACTGGCACTGAGCAAGTTGTAAATGAACTGGTTGCAACCTTCTGGGAATTGGTTGTCAGTCAAGTAAGTACCAGTAATAGTGTTCTTGAACTGGTGAATGCTGATACTGATGAAGATGAGGATGAAGAGGAAAAGCAAGAAGAACCAGTCAAGACCATTCCTTGGTATGTCAAGATGAATCATGATCCTAAGCAGATCATAGGAGATACGGATGCAGGAATCCTTATAACAAGAAAGATCAGAGAAAACTCATGTATGATCTCTGAACTTGAGCCTAAATCATTCAAAGAGGCTCATAAAGATGAAGACTGGATCAAGGCAATGGAAGAGGAACTTGACCAGATAGAGAAAAATGGTACATGGTCCTTGGTACCCAGACCAGAGCATAAAAATGTCATTGGCACCAAATGGGTGTTCAGAAACAAGCTAAATGAGGATGGCACAATGATTAGGAATAAAGCCAAATTGGCGTGCAAAGGATATGCTCAAGAAGAAGGAGAAGACTATGGAGAAACCTTTGCTCCTGTAGCTAGATTGGAAGGAGTTAGTATGCTTCTTGCATATGCAGCTTTTAAAGGGTTCAAAGTATATCAAATGGATGTAAAATTTGCATTCCTAAATGGTGTACTTGAAGAGGAGGTGTATATTGAGCAACCGGATGGGTTTTCCCTATTTGAAGACAGTGACATGGTATATAGGCTACATAAAGCCTTATATGGTCTAAAGCAAGCACCTAGGGCATGGTATGAACGCTTACATTCCCATCTTGTGAAGATTGGATTTGAGAGAACAAGTGAAGATAGCAATATCTACTTGAAGTCTGAAGGAGATCAAATCTTGATCTATGAGGTTTTTGTTGATGAGATTATCTTTGGTGGAGATGACAAGATGAGTCATGAGTTTGCTGATGAGATGAAGAAAGAGTTTGAGATGTCACTCATAGGGGAGATTAAATTCTTCATTGGACTATAGATCCAGTAGATGAAAGATGGAATATTTATCACTCAATCCAAATATGTCAAAGAGGTGTTGAAGACCTTTGGCATGGAAGATAGCAAACCGGTTGGTACACCGATGGTGACTGGTTGCAAATTGTTAAAAGAGGATGATTTCGCACTGGTTGATGAGAAGGAATACCGATCAATGATTGGTAAGTTGCATTATGTAGTGCATAGCAGACCTGATATTGCACGTACAGTTGGCATTACTACAAGGTTCCATAAAAGTCCAAGAGAATCCCACTTGGTTGCAGTCAAGCGGATTCTTAGGTATCTGAAAGGAATAATTGACTATGGATTGTGGTACCCATATAGCAATGATTTCATTCTAAAAGTATTCATAGATGCTGATTGGGCAGGTAATGTGGATGACCAGAAAAGCACAACCGGTGGTGCATTCTTTCTCGGTGGTAGCCTGGTCTCATGGATGAGTAAAAAGCAGAGTTGTATCTCTTAGTGTACAACAGAAGTGGAGTATGTTGCAGCTTTCATGAACTGCACTCAAACATTCTTGATGAAGCATGTTTTAAATGGCTTCAAAATCCTTGTATCTGAACTGGTAAGTATATTCTTTGATAACACAAGTGCTATCAATATTTCAAAGAATCCGGTTTTACATTCTAGAACCAAGCATTTTGAGCTTAAGTATCATTTCTTGAGGGAAAAGGTTTAGAATAAAGAGATTGCACTAGAACATGTTTCCAGTAAAGAGCAGTTAGCAGACATATTCACCAAGCCTCTCCCAAAGACCACATTTGTGTATTTAAGAGGTGAATTGGGGGTACTGCCCATTTAGGAGGTGAACTAAAAGTATTTGTTCCACATCAGTCAGGTATGACATAGTCAAATTTTTGTTGATTGATGTGTTGAAGGATGCTACTCCTCAGAGGAGCAGTATAATGGAACAGGGATGCTTGTGCCCCCACTTTGGCATTGTTGTCAAAGGGGGAGAAGGAGTGAAGCAGAGAGATATCTTTGTATATTGCCATCAATGCCAAAGGGGGAGATTGTTGGCATTATGTGAACCGGTATGAAGACAATGATATTCTATATTGTCATTGATGTCAATATGTGATATGATGTGAACCAGCATATGTGATATGTGAGAAGAGAGAACCGACATATGTGTGAACCGGTATATATGCCAAAGTGAAGCGGTATATTTGTTCAAGATGAACTGGCATGTCAAGGTGAACCGACATGTAGTTATGGGAACCGGAACATGGAAGCATTGTATGACTACTAGTTGGTAGGTAATTTCCACTTCAGGATTTCCGGTTGGAGTACCTTAAGCCTGTGTGACTCAATCGATGATCTCTGTCTGATGAGTTAGTAGTATAATGGAGAACAGATCGTGTTGCCACGTAAGCCTTGTGCACGTGAAGGATCTTTCATGAGGAAGACTATCCCTATCCACCTTGGGAATGTGCAAAGTTTGTCAATCGATGATAACGCGTGATGGGTTATCAATTGCCATGAAATTGGTGGATAATGGATGATGGAGAATGTCTTGAGATTGATTCAAGATTGTTGCATTTAATGCAGTATGATTCAACTATCAGGATTGAACCGTTTGAATTGCTTAACCTAACAGGTTTAGGGTTTAGGGTTTTTGCTACCAACCTGTCTGTTTCCTATAAGGTCAATGTTGTGTTTCTTTCTAAAGTTGTTGGAAAAAGTTGTATTTGTGTATCCAAGGGAAGTGATACGTGATTCTTGCCAGACCAAAGGAGAGAAGAGATACTTGCAAAGTGAATGTGCAAAAGGAGAAGAGGAGCCAAAATGGATCTGCATTAGCATTTAGTGCTGTTAACAGATCATTGTAATTCATGTTGATCTTTAACCACTTCAATAGTTGTGAAATCCCTTAACAGGGTAGCCTTAACCGACTTGATACAAATCCTTTAACAGGGTAACTTGAAGTTATTGAGTTCTGGGAAGCTATAGAGCTCTGGAGATCCTTTAGCTATTGAGTTCTTGAAATCCTCTAACAAGGTAACCCTAACCGGGTTTAACCCTTAACTGGGTATTATAGCCATCCCTTAACCAGGTGATCCCTAATAGGATCAATTCCTAGCAGAACCTATTGTAATGTCTTTAACTAGATAAGGCTCCTAACAAAGCGAACTTCTAAAGAGTTCAAAAAGAAGCTTGTGGGTATTCATCCCCACCATAGTTTTTCCCAGTTGGGTTTCCACATGAAAAATATGTGTGTCATGTGTGATGCTTTTATCTTGTGATGCTTTGTTATTACCTGTTAAGCATATGATGGTTCTGTGTTTTATGCCTATCTATAAAACATATTGAACTAACTATTGTGAAGATCTGATGATAGTTTACCTATTCATGCATGAGGCTGTAATGGTACTATAGTATTGAGCTAAGAGGAAAGCTTAGTGAGTAACTAGTTTATGATTGTTTTAGTTGTTCTGGGTCTTACCAATTGCACTCAGTTTCAACCAGTGTCACTGCTTGCGAGTCACTTGGAGTATTTGCTGACAAACCGGTTTTGGACTGTATTTTGTCTGTACTGATTCACCCCCCCCTCTCAGTACCGGTTTGGTACTATTCATCAATCATTGAAGTTATCATGATGTAGATGATTCAATGATGTATCAGAAGATATTATGTAATTTGTTATCATTGTTATTTTTCTTTATCAATGTAATTTGGACAATCCCTTAGGGAGAATGATGTAATTTTATGTAATGTAATGCAATATGTAGTAATCAAAGAATATAATCTAGATTAGTATTTATTGGTGCGATGTTGGTATTGACCACCCTCATGCCATGTTATGTATCAGTATGTCTTATGTAAAGGTTATCATAGGAACACTTAGTTTGGTGATTAAAATGAACCTAGCAATAGGCATATATGTTTATTCTTATGTAATGTTATGTTAATTCAATATGGTTCTAGATGCTTAGATGTTGTTTAGAGAATTGTTTAGGTAGTAACACTTGGGAACCTACAAGAGGATGTAGTTAGGAAAACTATTATCTTCCGCATGTGCAAATGTTATATTTAATTTCATGTTGAGTTTGTAATGTTATGTAATTTGTTAAAAGAAAATATTACTATGTTTAATTGCTTAGTTAGTCATTGTCCTCTGGGGTTCCTTGGTAGGGCATTACATCTCATTACTATTGAAATGGTGTATTTGAGAAACCTTGTCACTATATTACCCCTTTACAATATCACAAAATGAAACTCTTTGCACCCTTGTCTCAATATTATCATAGTATTGACTAATCCATCTTTGTAACTACAATTTCTTTGTCCTCCATCTTGTGATTGTGGTCTTGTTCAAGGTAAGATGTCCATTCTTTCCTCCATTATCACTATCTTCTTATTGTCATAACTATTTGGCTCTATGATTGTCACAGGGTCTTTATTTTCCTTCTCAACACCATCACTAGAACTCTATTACTCTAACATCTCTAAGCCTTTCTTTCTTAGTGTTGTCCTATTTTCCTGTTCAAATTGTTGTTCTTTTCTTGTATAATTGTCCTCTAATGGTTTAGGACTATTATTTCCTCAAGTCCCTTATCTTTATAACTCTATCTATCTATCTATTATCATACAAAGAGAAGAGACTTAAACAACCAAAGCAATGATGTCATTTTCACGTTGTCCTGGTATAGCTTCCTTGTAAGAAATCAAACCTTCTCATATGCCTCTTGTCTTCTCACTGATCCTGTGAAACTTAGAAAATAAAATAGAAAACCAAAAAGCTTCTCGATTACCAATGAAACAAATACAGGAAATAAATTCAAAAGAAATAAAATTTCCTTTGTTGTCCCATTGTGTCCTATCACATTCTTCTCTTGAATCAAATGATTTTATTTCTCTCATATTGCATTGATAATGATCTTCAAGATTACAAAGATGAACATATAGTAGTCTTTTATTTCTAAAATGCAAACTAAATATGCAAAATGATATTATAAAGCTATATGATATCTAAGATAAGCCAAAGGTGTTGGAAATATGCTAGGTTTGGTTAACCGTTGTCATTGATGTCAACACCGTATCCCGGTTGGACCTATCTTGGTTAGTCTTGGTGATCATCTTGGTTTTGGCTATGATTCTAATTTGGTATGATCAGATCTCTGGAATTGGTTTTGGATGCTTACTCTAGATGGTTATTTGTTTTCCATATTCTATTGGTTCATGTTTTGGTGCTCCAGTAACTATCGCTTATGTTCCTAGTTGGTATTTCCCTATACCGGTTAGTTTTACCGATAAGAGATATTTGGTGTTTTGGTTAAACGATTTTGGTCCAGTTTATGGAATCTATTTCTATCATGCTAAAGGTGCTTCTTGATCATATTCTGAGTGTTTGGTGACTTTGCATTGGCTGGCATGCTATTATGGTGGTAATATTTGGATGCGGTTAGACTTTCTATGTTACTTCACTAAGGGTTTCTACCGGTTGGTGAAGCGTGTTGGATTTTGGTCTTAACGGAATTTTTGGTGGATGGAATTGTTTGGTTACTTGATTTAGGTCCATGCTATGTAATGTAAATCATAATATTGGTCCGCTGATACCATATAATGTATTTTTTGTTATTATGGGTTTAGCATTTAGCCAACCTTGTTAATAAGGTTCATGATTTGTATTTATAGGTGATTTATTCATGTAATCTGTATATGGATGGGATGGATGGATATGTTTGTATTATCAGAGGAAGGTTTATGTGTGAACAAGTGATATATCATTCAGTGAAGGTTTTTGTATTGTAGGGTAGGTATTTGTGCTTAACCGAAACTATATCAAGCATTAGGAGATGCTACTTTCATAGTTCATTCTTTCCGGATTGTAGTCCGATGTTTTTGTAAGTGAGACTTATTTTTGTGATGAGTAGTGTGATTTAGGCTATTGGCCTTTCTGCAAGTACACACCCCATTGTAATTGTACACAATACCACTACAGAGTATTCATCTGATTTTGGGTAGGGTTTCCCACCATGGTTTTTCCCTTTACCAGGTTTTCCACGTCAAAATATTGGTGTTGTGTGTACTATGATTTCATGTTCTATTCCTCATTGTGTTGGTTTCTTTATGCTTTGGTTTAATGTTTTTGATATGCATTAGTGTTTATTTCTAATGGTAAACTGATTTACCCCCCTCTCAGTTTACTCTTGGTATCAGATCTATCTAACAATTGGTATTAGAGCAAGGTCCTCTCTATAGAAGCTTAACCACTTGAGGAGATCTGATGGCAACTGCATCTAGTTCTACATTCAATCCCTATCGGAAGGAAAGTCCCAGATTTGATGATATAAATTACAAAATATGGAAGGAGTGAATGAATATTCATCTCAGATGCCTTGGCGCTGAAGTTTGGGAGATAGTGGAGAAAGGGTATATATGTCATGATCCTAATTTTGGAACATCGACACTTGCTGATGAACAGAAGAAGGCTGAAAATGATGTTAGAGAAAAATAAGCATTGTTAAGCACCCTATTTGATAAAAAGCTATTGAATGTCATAGAGTTGGAGAATGCAAAGGTGATCTGGACAAAGCTTGAAACTCTTTATGAAGGCGACTAGGCTATGAAAATTGCAAAAGTTGAAGGTTTCCGGGTAAGGTATGAAACTTTGAAGATGGAAGAAGATGAGAAGATAAGTTCTTTCATGGATAGAGTAAATGAGATTGTTGTGGGAATCAAATTTTGTAGTGGATCAGTTAGTGAGGATGAGATAGTGTCAAAGGTTTAGAGAGTTCTACCTCCGACTTATAAGATGAAGGATACTACAATCAATGAACTCCAGACAATGTCAAGTAGCCATGTTACCAGAGATATAGTGCTTGGGAAATTGACTGCTTTTGAGCTTGACGAACTTGGAGATCAGAGTCCTACTAAAACTAAGACTGCATTTAAAGCATCTTCCTTCGGTAAGCAAAAGATATATTGGAAGGAGATGTATGGTAAAGATATGGAGGACATTGAAAGAGAAGAAATAGAACTTGAAGAGTTGGAAGCCCTGATTGCTTGAAGAAGTCCTAAAGGACCATTTGGAAGAAAGTACAAATGAAAAGTCCCTTTTAAATGTTTTTCATACAATAAGATTGGTCATTTTGCTTCTAGATGCCCTAAAAGAGTTGCTAAGAATCATGAAAGATTTGTGAAGAGTTATAAGCCTAATTTGGAATATCAGAACAGACCTGGATTTAGAAGGAATAAAGATAAATCATGATATTATGCTGGTGATGATGATTTTGGTATTATTGATGATGACGACGATGAACCTGTGAGTAGAACAAGTAATGGAGCTTCCTCCGGTAAGGATTGGGTTTTTATTGCTATCAAGGATGATTCTCTGAAACCTGTCATTGAAGCAATTCATACTGAGGAAAATGATTTAGCTTCTAAAATTGAAGAAAAGGATGAATGGGTTATAGACAGTGGATGATCACCTCACATGACCAGAGACGAGAAAATTTCTATCACTACAAGAATTTGATGGCAGATTAGTTAGATTTGGAGACAATAAGGCATGTAGGATCAAAGGCAAGGGAACAATATCATTGGATGCTAAGACTAACACTGATAATGTTTATTATGTTGAAGGTTTAAAACATAATATTTTAAGTGTAGGTCAGATGGTGGATAAAGGATTTCATTTACAATTAAAGAATGGGAAATGTAAGATCATCAATAGATCTGGATTAGAAATTGCTTCCGGAACTCAGAGCAATGGAAACATCTTTCATTTGAATTCCAGTGAGAAATTTTGCTTGATTGCTCTAGATTGATGAAAGATGGTTATGGCATAAGAGGATGTGTCATGTAAATTTTGATTGCACAGTGAAGATCAGTTCAACACATGCTGTCAAAGATTTGCCCAAAATTGTCAAACCTCATAATCTAGTATGTAGAGAATGTACATTGGGTAAGCAAGTCAAAACTTCTTTTAGAAGCATACATGATACATCTAATGAAATTCTTGATCTTATTCATACTAATCTGTGTGGACCGACAAAGACTCAAATTTTTCAAGGTGACATATACTTTATGTTACTTATTGTTGATTACTCTAGATTGATGTGGGTAGCATTTTTGAAAGAAAAATCTAAAGATTTTGAGAAATTCAAAATCTTTAAAGCTATGGTTGAGACTAAGATAGGACTGAAGATAAAGTGTTTGAGATCAGATCAAGGTGGCTAGCTTACATCTGGGGAATTCAACAACTTTTGTGAGAAGAATGGAATTAGAAGACAACTTTCTGCACCTAGGACTCCATAGCAGAATGGATTGGTGGAAAGGAAGAACATAACCATATTGGATGCGATAAGGACTATGATGACATATGCTAAATTGTCTGATATTTATTGGAGGGAAGCTTTTAATACAATTGTATACACTTTCAACAGAGTACACATAAAAGGTGATATCGATAAGACTCCTTATGAATTATGGTTTGGTCATACTCCTACTGTCAGATATTTCAGAATTTTGGGAAGTAAATGGTACATTAGAAGAGATGATGCATTGGGAAAATTTTATACTAGAAGTGATGAAGGAATATTTTTGGGTTATTCTACCAAGAGAAAAGCATTTAGATGTTATAACAAAAGATTGAATAGGATAACGAAGAGCATAAATGTCAAGGTGGATTGAGTGTGAACTCACAATATTGGTTCCCACTTTTTGACCAACTTTGATACCTAGATGAACATTTAAACAAAATCCTTCACTTTCTGACACCTATAACTTTTAAACCATTAATACTTTGAAGATGATGTAAACTAGTGATTTGTACTACCTTGTATTTATATTCTAAATATATTTTAAAATTTTTTATTGATTTTTCCATCTCCCTCAAAATGTAGTTTTTTACAGCAAACATAATTTTTTGAGAGTGATGTGCATTCCAAAATGCATAACTTTTTTCTATAAATGATAGAAACTTAATTCTTTTGAATTTTGATTTGTAACATCAATACCCAGGGCATGCAGTTGGTTTGATAGCAATATGTTGAATAGTTTTTATTTTATTAAGTTTCAAAGTCTGACTAATTATAATTTAGATATAGGTGTACGTTTGAACACATAACTTGTTATATATATATCAAAAATCAATTTTATCCTTTTTGTTAGAAAGAAGACATCAATACCCAGTGCATAGATATTTTTTCAGATTTTCTTTTGAATTAGTTTACTATTTTTCCCAATGCATTGAACAAAGAAGTTCATGTTCGATGAAAAACTTACATTCATAAGAAATAAAATTAAAATATAATAATGAAATTAAACATATTAAAAATTATACTATTTGGAAAGCTTATAATAAGGACTAAATACTTAAAAAAATAAAACTTGAAAATGAATTCAATTGACCCCCCAAAAGATAATATAAAATTGGTTTTATATCAGCATTTGATAGATGCAAAGGAGACTCCATTGCAAGTATGATTTAGAAGTAGAGAGGTTATATCCAACAAATTCAATTAATTACTTGAAACTGGACCTCTTAAATCTTAAATCATTATATTTTATAAAAAATGTATGATTTCAGCAAAAATCAAGATGTACCAAAAAATGGCAACTAGCATTGTGAGTTCACCCATGAACATGGCAGTAATCAGATCAAATCATATGACTGTGGACAAGAAGATGAATTTATCAGACATGAACTGGTAATGAATGAATCTGCTCAGAATAGTGAACCTGTCACTCCGATAACATTAGAAAACTCAACTGTGACAGAGCAACAACAGAAAGAGTCAGTAAATCAAGAAAATTCAAAGAGTCCCAGGTATGTAAAACGAAAGCATTTTAAGGATCAAATCATTGAAGTTAAAGCAAAGGTGTGATGACTAGGAGAAGGCTAGCTACTAAACAGGTATGTTTAATTTCTCAAATTGAACCACAATCATTTATTGAAGCAAGTAAAGATGAAAATTCAATAAAATTAATGGAAGAAGAATTACATTGGAGTGAAAAGAATAAGACATGGGAACTAGTTCATAGACCTAAAGACAAGAGCATTATTGGAACGAAATGGGTTTACAAGAATAAATTGAATGAGGAAGGTTAAATTGTGAGGATCAAGGCTAGATTGGTTTGCAAAGGTTAATCATAGGAAGAAGGAGTTGATTATGGTGAGACTTATGCTCTAGTTGCAAGAATTGAAGCAGTAAGACTTTTTCTTGCTTATGCTGCACACAAGAACTACAAAGTATATCAGATGAATGTCAAATGTGCATTTGTGAATGTAGATCTTGAAGAGGAAGTCTACATTGACCAACCTGATGGATTTTGTTTATCAGAGGACAAGGACATGGTTTGCAGATCGAAGAAAGCTTTATATGAACTAAAACAAGCCCATAGGGCATGGTGTGCTAGATTGGACAAATATCTTTCTAAGCTAGGGTTTAGAAAAGGTAATGCTGATAGTAACCTATATTAAAAAAATGAGCATGATGACATACTGATCATTGAAGTCTTTGTGGATGATATCATTTTTGGAGGAGAAGATAGTGCATGAAATTTGCTGATGATATGAAGAATGAATTTGAAATGTCTATGATTGGTGAGATGAAAAATTTCTTCGGTTTGTAGATTACTCAAAATGATAAAGGTATTTTCATTTGTCAAACTAAGAATGTGAAGGAGTTACTTAAGAAATTTGGACTTGAGATTTCCAAACATGTTGGTACTCGTATGATAACCGGTTGTAAATTGTCAAAGGATGATGAATCCCCTAAAGTGAATCCAAGTAGATACATATAAATGATTGGTGGATTGTTGTACTTAACTCAAACTAGACCTAATATTATGAATACTATTTGTATTGCCTCTAGATTTCAGTCAGATCATAGAAAAACTCATTATATTGCTATGAAGAGGATATTTAGGTATTTGACAGGTACAACAAACCTTGGGTTATGGTATCCAAAGAATGATGACTTCAGATTATGTGCATATACAGATTCTGATTTGGCAGAAGATGTGGATGACAGGAAGAGCACTACTGGTTGTGCATTCTTTCTTGGAAATAGGTTGGTTTCATGGATTAGCAAGAAACAATCATGTACTTCATTATCTACTACTGAAGTGAAATATATAGTTGGTGCTAGCAACTATACTAAGATTTTATGGATGAAACAAATGCTAATAGATATAAGGGTAAGTTATGATGAGCCTATTGTTATTCACTATGATAATACTACTGCTATTGGTATGTCAAAGAATTCGGTATTTCATTCCAAATCAAAACACATTTATATAAGGTACAATTTCTTGAGGGAAAAGGTTGAAGCAAAGGAATTCAGATTGGTTTACGTGCCTACTAAGGAGAAAATTGTAGATATTCTAACTAAACCATTACCTAAAGATACTTTTGAATATCTCAAAGATCAGTTGGGGGTTACCAACCCTTCAAAAAGAGACTTAGAGATGCAGGAATGCATCAATCTGGTAAGCTTATTAGATATTTTCTTTGATCCAAGTTGATGAGATGATGCTTCTACTCAGGAGGAGTAGTCCGCTTTCTGGTTCATTATTCGATCTTTGTCATTGATATCAAAGGGGGAGACGTAGTATTCATGTGAAATCAGTCATATCTTTGAGGGAGATTGTTGGTATTCCTTGGCACTTGGATGTTTTTCACATTCAGTGTTGCCATCAATACCAAAGGGGGAGATTGTTGGCAATATGATGGATTTAGTTAAGTGTTTTCATTGATGTCAACACTATATCCCGGTTGGAGACTATCCCAATTAGACCTATCCCAGTTAGTCTTAATGATCATCTTGGTTTTGGCTATGATTCAGATCCAGTATGATGAGATCTCTGGAATCGGTTTTGGATGCTTACTCTAGATGGTTATTTATTTTCCATATTCTATTGGTTCATGTTTTGGTGCTCCGTTAACTATCGCTTATGTTCCCCATTGGTATTTCTCAATACCGGTTAGCTTTACCAGTTAGAGATGTTTGGTGTTTTGGTCAGATGATTTTGGTCAGACTTATGGAATCGGTTTCTATCATGTTTAAGGTGCTTCTTGATCATATTTTGAGTGTTTGGTGACTTTTCATTAGATGGCATGTTGTTATGGTGGTCCTATTTCGATCGGTTTAGACTTTCTGTGTTACTTCACTAAGGGTTTTTACTAGTTAATGAAGCATGTTGGATTTTGGTCTTAGCAAAATTTTCAGTGGATGGAATTGTTTGGTTACTTGATTTAGGTCCATGCTATGTAATGTAAATCATAATATTGGTCCGGTGATATAGTGTAGTTTAATTTTTTTTATTAGGGGTTTATGGGTTTAGCCAACCTTGTCAATAGGGTTGATGATCTATATTTATAGGTGACTTATTCATGTAATTTGTATATGGATGGGATGGATGGTTATGTATGCATTATTAAAGGAAGGTTTATGTGTGAACAAGTGATATATCATTCGGTGAAGGTTTTTTGTATTGTAGGGCAAGCATCTGTGCTTAACCAAAACTGTATCAAGCATTAGGAGATGTTGCTTTCAGAGTTCATTCTTTCTAGATTGTAGTCAGATGTTTTTGTAAGTTAGTGAGACTTCTTTTTGTGATGAGCAGTGCAATATAGGCTATTGTCCTTTCTACAAGTGCTGACCCCATTTTCATTGTACACAATACTACTACAAATTATTCATCTAATTGTGGGTAGGGCTTCCCACCATGGTTTTTCCCTTTACCAGGTTTTCCACATCAAAATATTGGTGTTGTGTGTACCGTGCTTTCATGATCTATTCTTCATTGTGTTGGTTTCTTTGTGCTTTGATTTAATGGTTTTGATATACATTAGTTCTGATTTATGATGGTAAATTGATTCACTCTCCCCTCTTAGTTTACTCCCAGTATCAGATCTGTCTAACAATTGTTATCAGAGAAAGGTGCTCTCTATAGAAGCTTAACCACTTGAGGAGATCCGATGGAAGTTTCATCTAGTTCTACATTCAATCCCTATTGGAAGGAGAGTCCTAGATTTGATGTTACAAATTAAAAAATATGGAAGGAGCGAATGAAAATTCATCTTAGATGCCTTGGAGTGAAAGTTTGGGAGATAGTGGAGAAAGGGTATAAACCTCATGATCCGAATTATGAAACATCGACACCTGTTGATGAACAAAAGAAGACTGAAAATGATGTCAGATCAAAAGAAGCATTGTTAAGTACCATATCTGATGAAAATCTATTGAATGTCATAGAGTTGGAGAATGCAAAGTTGATTTGGACAAAGCTTGAAACTCTTTATGAAGGTGAGCAGGCTGTAAAAATTGCAAAAGTTAAAGGTTTCCATGTAAGTTATGAAACTTTGAAGATGGAAGAAGATGAGAAGATAAGTTATTTCATGGATAGATTAAATGAGATTGTTATGGGAATCAAATGTTGTGATGGATCAGTTAGTGAGGATGAGATAGTGTCAAAGGTTTTGACAGTTCTATCTCTAACTTATAAGATGAACGCTACTGCAATCAATGAACTCTGGACAATGTCAAGTACCCCTGTTACCAGTGATACATTGCTTGGGAAATTGATTGCTTTTGAGCTTGATGAACTTGGAGATCAAAGTGCTACTAAATTTGAGACTACATTTAAAGCATCTGCCCCTAGTAAGCAAAAGATAGATTGGAAGGTGATGTATGCTAAAGATATGGAGGACATTGAAAGAGAAGAAAGAGAACTTGAAGAGTTGGAAGCCCTATTTGCTAGAAGAATTCCCAAAGATAAAGTTGGAAGTGAGTATGAAGGAAAAGTCCCTTTTAAATGTTTTTCATGTAATAAGATTGGTAATTTTTCTTCTAGATGCCCTGAAAGAGCTTCTAGGAATCATGAAAGATTTGTGAAGAGTTATAAGCCTAATTTGGAATATTAGAATAGACCTAGATTCAGAAGGAATAAGGATAAATCATGCTATTATGCTAGTGATGATGATTTTGGTATTACTGATGATGATGATGATAAACCTATGAGTGGAACCGGTAATGGAGCTTCGTCCGGTAAGGACTAGGTTTTTATTGCTATCAAGGATGATTCTCCAGAACCTGTCATTGAAGCAATTCATAATGAGGAAAAGGCTTTAGTTGCTAAAATTGAAGAAAAGGATGAATGGGTTATAGATAGTGGATGGTCACATCACATGACTGGAGACAAGACAAAATTTCTATCACAACAATAATTTGATGGCGGATTACTCAGATTTGGAGATAACAAGGCATGTAGGATCAAAGGCAAGGGAACAATATCATTGGATGGTAAGACTAACACTGATAATGTTTGTTATGTTGAAGGCATTGGTTCCCAAAATGGATGATGGGTTTACATTGCTTATAGGGCAAAGACCAAGCTGATTTCCTCCAAATATCTATGGAGAGCCACCTCCAACTATCAATATCTGTCAGGTTTGGACCAACAATAACAAGGACAGAAGGTCCTCCTACGCTTTAGGTTCTACAGAACTAGGGAGGCTGATCCCTTAAGTAAGAAATTCCTTCTCTCTACAAGGATACTCAGGACCTTACTTAAAATAAAGCAAATTATCTCATAAGAAAACTCAACAGAAAGGGAGACTGCTCAAGGATGGAAAATCCTTCAGTGATCCTCAACCTTAAACTGGAGTATGAGAGATGGTGAGACTATTTTAAGAAAATACATAAATCTTAGCACATGATTCTTCTAATTGTTTATAAGATTCGCCCTGAGAGATCATAAACAAGATAAAACCAGAAAATTGATAACCTAATGATATTTGCTAGCAAATACCAGTGCCTTATTCATTTGGGCTACAGAGTCTATGAAAAGTGTTACTAAAAAATCTGATAAAACTTCATCTAATAGCTAGTCTTGCCTTGAAACAATATTTCCTTACAGTATTACTCTGCTTATAATCCTTTAACTGAACTACTTATCAAATCCTATGCCGAGCCTTATTTCCTCTGTAATCTTATTAAGTATTTTAATTAACCCCTCAAACTAAAGAATTGAATAGAAGAATACATCCATCATAACACTTCAATAAACAAACAAAACCCTTGATCCCATTTTCTTAAAAGAAGATAAAATCGCACACAGGAGAGTAAAGATTAGGAAACTATACTTGCATTAATATCATGAGCTATCTTTTATCAGATGATAGCCAACAAATTCAAATAAATAATGACCCATTTGAAAAGGGGAAACTACAACTATTCTATAACAATTTTGCTCTGCAAAAAAACATTATCGTCCCTATTATTTCCTACAACTCTCTAGAGCTATTTTGGACCTAACCTTACAGAAAAGATCTATTTTACAAAGATCTTTCTAAGAAAATTCGGGCCCTAACTAATGGCCTTGAATTCCTTTTTATAGAAAATAAGGGAGTGACAAGCTTCACGCCATAAGACACTTGTCAATGAAATCAAACCTTAAAGGCTGTACACAATTCTTGTTATAAATCATTCCTTACCCGCATGTTGGCGCCCATGATGATGTGGAAACTAATTATTGGTAGAAACAAAAATACTTGAGTCATGCTGATATCACCCAGACACTCCTGGGTGGACCCTAGGATGCTCAATCTATTCCATAACATTTCTCTTCCCAAAAAGGAAAACATATCCTGACATTAAACAAAACTTTCCCTCCAAATTAAAGGAAAATCTCTAGCCTTTATGCCCCGGATAAGAGAAAATGGAAAGAGGAACTTGGGGGTAAATAGGATTTGTTGAGAAGGCATTGCAACTTCCCTAATGTTGCAAAGATGACTGAATTCCGGTCCTCACCTGAACAAATCCTTCTTTCAGTTCCCCATGAGCTCCCTCTTGGAACACTCTGCCAACAAAATGCAGAGTAAGAGTGCGAAATAGGCCTGAGGTGATATTTCCTGAAAAGAAAAGGATTTCACACCCCCTCTAAAAATCCCCTGAGCTTTCACATCCCCTCTGGCAATGAACAACATCAGACCAGAGAAAGATCATCCATACAGTGTCATAAAATACACAATGACTCCATTCATAGTTCTATTTAAATACCATCCTTTTACAGATGAAAAACTGTTCTTAGAAAGATGAAGAAACTTGTATTTGTTTCTACCCATTTTATCATCTGCCTAGTGAATTTATAACCATAAATTCCTTTCAAAGTGGTGGTGCTATTCCATGTCAAGAATCATGACCTTGATATCTTCTACTCAACCTGTCAGCTACAGATTCTAGAAATTATGCCTATAACTCAAATCACCACCATTTCCTAGGCCATCACTCCATTGCCACTAGCATGCATTCACCTTACATGAATGATTTTATTCTAATCTTATTCCTCTTTTTAGTGTACAATCTCCTGCTTTAGGATTTTTGTCAACAAGCAAATCTTTGAATTCATCAAAGAACTCATGATTCATCATGCCTGAATTGGAATCTTATCCAAATCCTTTCACATCTTTGAGCTATCATCTTTGACTGTCAAATCAATCCTGAATTGACAAGTCTGAATCCCATTCATTTTTCCCTTTCCCACAAGCTACAAATGGTGCCTCCAAAATCCCTTCAAACTTCTTATTTAAAAATCAGTCATAGATATCATCTAACTTGGCAAATCTAATGGTCATTTCTTGCCAACTTAGCAATTTGAATTTCCAACTGTGTTTGTGGACCCACAAAATCTTGATTGGATAGTGCCATATCATTCTTCAAGCAAGCTCTATTAGCAACTTCCCTATAAGCCTTCCTGATCAACGAGGGACACATGGCATCATCTCATGATGTCATGGTCTATAACCACCTTGCAACTTCCATTGCGGGAATACGAGGGCTGTCCGATCTGTTCAATCTTTACCGCCTTGCATACTGCCCATCAACTCCTCCATGACTTAAAATTCAAGCACCTTTTTCCTCAGGATAAAACATCCTCGTTCATTCTAAGCATGTGCAAATTGATGGGACTATTAGTAGATTGACCTTTATCACCTACGAACTGGTATTACAAAGCTTTTGACCAGTTATGTTGCTAACCATGCTAGTTTCCGTTGATAACACGCGACACAATCTCATGATGCCACGGTCATTAAAATCCTCGCATCTCTGATTGCGGGGAAGCACTAGCCGTTGGATCTATCCTTTCTTTAATAGATGATCGAGGTATTTAGTACTTTCTGAGCTTAGGAAAATATAAGCACAGACATAAATATTTAGAAAGGGACCGGTAATAGGGATGTTATGCACTTGACTTAAGAAATTTCATTTCATGAATCAGTTGATCAATATTTTTCTTAGGGAATAAAAATGGCCCCGCTCATGGAAAGGGTACCCTTGGTTTTAAGTGGTAAAAAGTAACAACAAAATCTATTAATTGTAGGGTTTTATTCACAAAAATGCAAGAAGTTTTGGTAAACCCTAAACCCCAGACCTTGAATAGTTCTTAGAGGATGTAAGTAGAAACCTGAAAATCAATGCTTTGGGCTTAAATTTGGATATTTTATGCAATCAATTTTCAGGGCTATCAATGGCTCTATTTGGGGATGCTCATTTCACAGGAATAAAGCGAGAAGCCAAAATATCTAGGTGAAGCAGACCAACTACAGGGCAGACCAAGAAGAAATTACCTGGACAGGTTAACTTCAATTGAAAGGAAACTAAACTAACAAAGCAAACCTAACTAATTCTCATGGATAACAACTACTTTAAGAAAAGTAGAACCTCCAAATTGTCCATGAATAGGCAATTAAGAGGGAATTTATTCATAACTCCATTGGGCATAGAGTCAAAGAAACCCACTATACCCCAATTCACTTATGGCCTGCAGGATCAGACCAAGTGTGATGGCCCAAAGCCATCCACCAATGTCAACCTTCACTTTCCTTTGTCATAAACATGATTTTCTTTTGAAATCATCAAATATAATCTAATAACATAAGTGGAAAACCATTTATCAAATTTGCTAGCTATTTCTATCTGTCCACTATGCTTAATTTTATCATTGCACTTACTATTTAAAACCTGAAAACTGCACAATGATATAGAACATCTATTATTTTGTGACATATATGTTGTATACTCAACAGAGCACACATCTTGACTACAACCAATATCCTTTTTTGCAAATACATCATCGTGTTTGAAAAGGAAAATCTCATATTCTGGTACATAACTGAAAATACAATCCTTTTTTGCATTATCAAATTGCCTACTGAAATGAGGATTCTCTAAAGAATCCTCCTTCTTACTGATCATATTAACCAAGGTGTTATCAAGGGGAAGAAAAGGATCATAGATGACTTCTTCATATATTTCATTTTCTTGCTCTGTTTCCAATCTAATGTCAACAATATCAGCAATAGGGGAAGACTGTTCATTGTTACCTACCTTTGAATTAGATATTTCACCTTCATCTTCACAATATTCCATTTCAGAAGTTGATGCAATGATCTCCAGATTCTTATTTCTTTGTTCATATAAAGGGTTAATAATAACATGAATACCCTTCTCAAAAATATTGTAACAGAGCACCAATTTATCTTCATCTGCATCTTCATCAAATAATGCATTGATATTTTCACTAAACTTATTTCTGATCTCACCTTCAGGTTTATCAAGAAATTAGGAATCAAAATCTGAACTGGAACAACACCCAATAATACAATCCTCACAAATTTTTTCATCAAAAGCTGATGGTATCTCATCATCTGAATTTTCATTATCACAGTCTTGCAAACCTGCATCCACTTTAGACATAAAAGTTTCTAAATCTTCATACTCACTGTCATATCTATCTGAAACACAAGACCGCAAACCAATTTCCTATGAGGTATTCTCCTTAGAAAAATCATTGTTGTTATCCTTCAATAAAGTGATTGACACCATATCTGTCTCTACATATAATATGTCAGACACTCTCTCATTAGCCTCTTCTTCATCAATATGAGGAAAAACCACTGTCTGGGACCAGTTCTCTTCACTCACATTTTTGTTCATATCATAATCAATAACATGGCTAATGTAATAGTAGGAATATAAAAGTCTTGACATGGTCCTTTAGTTTTAGATTCATGCTTTGCTTTAAACCCTATCATCTTAGGATAATATACCTTTGTAGATAGGTATCCCCTAGGGATCCCATATTTCAAATTGTTTTCAATCTTCATTGCTATCCTATAAGCCTGATGTAAGGTTTTAGGATCCTTATCTCTTAGCAAATAACCTCTTCAAATGCAACCAAATAAACAACTAGGCATACTGCATCATTTGGTTTATAGCTGCTAGGAATGTTATCCAATGCCCTAACAAACCTGAGATGAAAAGCAGATACTAACTCATCTTCTTCTTTCTAAATGTCCATGAATGTTTTCATAACAAAGCTCAGATCAATTATTTCACCAAACTATTCCATAAATGCCACTTTCAACTCATCCCATGATGAGATAGAACATATTGGCATGTAAGAGAACCAGTCTGACATTTTCCCTCAAAGATTGAACAAATAACTTCATGAAAACATCTTCCTGATTTATTTCAAAATCTTCCATTAATTTAGAAAACTCCTGCAAATGCTGTCGTGCTGATTCTGACTTCTTCCCATTAAATCCTAGTAATTGTTCCCTAACCTCTACAGGAAAAGGATTTAGGAAACCTTGGATACCATCAAAATTTAATGATTTATACCTTTCCCTAAAGAAAGATCTATGATGACTTGGCATAGATTGCACATTTGTTTTTGACATTTCATAAGGAAATGCAGACATATGATACATATTTTCATTCATTCCCTTATTTCTTTCCCTTGTCTTGAACTATTTCATTATGAAGCTCAAAACATACTCCATCTAATCTTATACAAAAAGATGAAAACCAAATCATAGGAACATGTGAAATAATCACTACCATTCCCTTCCTTAGTGCTTCTTTCACTATTTAGGGAACACATTTTTTTTTACAACTTTCATGAAAATACACTTGACTCATGAAAATCTAAATATCTGGAAATGCTGGAAATGTTGCCGCCTTCTTCAACCTGGGATTTGCAAAATCATCTTCACTCCTTCAAATATTTAACATTGATATTTTGACAGAGTCGCCACCTCCTTGCAGAGGACCAATACTCAAACAACTAAAATTTCAATACTCAAATAACTAAATTTCTTCACAATCAGATTTGTTTCAACACAACACTACCACATTTCCTTAACATAAAAAAATGTTATTGATTCTATCCTGAACTTGTCGGGGTAGTTCATCATAAGAGCTCAAATATGCTTCATCCTTCCTGCAAATTTCTTGGTTCTTTTTCAAGAAGACACACACTGGTGCATAGATCTCAAAGTCTCATAGCCGCCACTCACAATCATGAGGTATTGCATATAATCTTAAAAAATGGATAGATCTGGACTGAACTCTTTATAGAATGAGAACTACAATAGATTTCTCAGCAACATTTTATGAGAATTGAATCAAATTAACAAGGGACAGATTAAGAAGCTTCTTCATTCTGTGGGCAAAATCTCCACTATATATTAAGCAATTTTACTAACTAGAGATTCTCTACAATTTCTTTCATTTCCCAACAAATTTGCCAATTTTTGTTGGTTCCCAAAATGGATGATGGGTTTACACTACTTACAGGGCAGAGACTAAGCTGATTTCCTGCAAATATCTATGGAGAGACACTTCCAACTATCAATATCTATCAGGTTTGGACAACCAATAACAAGGATGGAAGGTCCTCCTACGCTTTAGGCTCTACAGAACCAGGGAGGGTGATCCCTTCAGTAAGAAATTCCTACTCTCTCTAAGGATACTCAGGACATTATTGAAAACAAGGTAGATTATCTCATAATAAAACTCAGTAGAAAGGGAGAATGCTCAAGGATGGAAAATCTTTCAGTGATCCTCAACCTTAAACTGGAGTATGAGAGATGCTGAGACTATTTTAAGAAAATACGTAAATCTTAGCAAATGATTGTTCTGATTATTTATAAGATTCACTCTAAGAGATCGTAAAGAAGATAAAACCAGAAAACTAATAACCTAATGAGCTTTCCTAGCAAATACCAGTGCCTTATTCATTTGGGCTACAGAGTCTATGAAAAGTGTTACTGAAAATCTGATAAAACTTCATCTAATAGCTGGTCCTGCCTTGAAACAATATTGCCTTACAATATTACTCTGCTTATAATCCTTTATCTGAACTACTTATCAAATCCTATGGCAAGCATTATTTCCTCTGTAATCTTATTCAAGTATTTTAATTAACCCATTGGACTAAAGCATTGAATAGAAGAATACATCTATCATAATAATGCAATAAACAAACGAAACCCTTGATCCCATTTTCTTATAAGAAGACAAGATTGCACACAGGAGAGTAAAGATTAGGAAACTATATTTGCATTAATATCATGAGCTATCTTTTATCAGATGATAGCCAACAAATTCAAATACAGAATGACCCATTTGAAAAGGGAAAACTGCAACTATTCTATTACAACTTTGCTATGGAAAATAACATTACAGTCCCTATTATTTCCTACGACTCTCTAGAACTATTTTGGACCTAACCTTGCAAAAAAGATCTATTTTACAGAGTTCTTACTCAAAAAATTTGAACCCTAAATAATGGCCTTGAATTCCCTTTTATAGAAAACAAGGGAGCGACAAGCTTCAGGCTATAAGACACTTGTCAATGAAACCGAGCCTTAAATGTTGAACACAATTCTTGTTACAAATCATTCCTTATCCGCATGTTGGCACTCGTGATGAGGTGGAACCAAAATTTCCAACTGATTATTGGTAGAAATAAAAAAACTTGAGTCATGCCGATATCACCCAGACACTCCTAGATAGACCATGAGATGCTCAATCTGTTCCATATCATTTCTCTTCCTGAAAAGGAAAACAAATCTCAGCATGAAACAAGACTTTACCTCCAAATTAAAATAAAATATCCAACCTTTATGCCCTAGATCAGAGAAAATGGAAAGAGGAACTTGGGGGTAAATAGGATTTGTTGAGAAGTCATTGCAACTTCCTTGATGCTACAGAGATGACTGGCTTCTGATCCTCACCAGAACAAATCCTTCTTTCAGTTCCCCATGAGCTCCCTCTTAGAAAACTCTACCAATGAAATGCAGAGTAAGAGTGGTGAATAGACCCGAGGTTACTTTTCTTGAAAAGAAAAGGACTTCACACCCCCTCTAGCAATCCCCTATGCTTTCACATCCCCTCTAGCAATGAACAACATCAGACCAGAGAAAGATCATCCATCCAATGTCATAAAATATATAGTTCTATTCATAGTTCTATTCGAACACCATCCTTTTACAGATGAAAAACTGTTCTCAGAAAGATGAAGAAACTTATATTTGTTTCTACCAATTTTATCATCTACCTAGTGAATTTATAACCAAAAATTTCTTTCAAAGTGGCAGT
This sequence comes from Cryptomeria japonica, assembly GCF_030272615.1. Lineage (NCBI taxonomy): Eukaryota > Viridiplantae > Streptophyta > Pinopsida > Cupressales > Cupressaceae > Cryptomeria > Cryptomeria japonica. The sequence goes on from NC_081409.1 coordinate 490,830,427, forward strand.
GCTAATCCATGTGAAGAATCATCACTTTGATATTTTCTACTTAACTTGTTAGCTATGGATTCTAGCAATTATGCCTATAACTCAAGTCACCACCATTTCCTAGGCCATCACTCCATTGCCACTGGCATGTGTTCACCTTAAGTGAGTGATTTATTCTAATCTTATTCCTCTTTTCAGTGTACAATCTCCTACCTCAAGATTTCTGTCAACATGCAAATCTCTGAATTCATCAAAGAACTCTTGATTCATCACACCTAAACTAGAAGCTTATCCAAATCCTTTCACATCTTTGAGCTATCATCTTTGACTATCAAATCAATCCTAAATCGACAAGTTTGAATCCCATTCTTTTTGCCCTTTCCCACGACCTACAAATGATGATTCCAAAATCCCTCCAAACTTCTTATTTGAAAATCAATCACAGATCTCATCTAACTTGGCAAATCCAACAGTCCTTTCTTGCCAACTTAGCAGTTTGACTTTCCAACTATGTCTGTGGACCCGCAAAATCTTGACTGGATAGTGCCATATCATTCTTCGACCAAGCTCTGTCAGCAACCTCCCTGCAAGCCTTCCTAATTAGCCAAGGACACATGGCATCATCTCATGATGCTGTGGTCTGTAACCACCTCGCAACTTCCATTGTGAGAATAAGAGGGCCATCCAATCTGTTCAATCTTTACCGCCTTGCATACTACCCATCAACTCTTCCAAGACTTAAAAGTCGAGCACCTTTTTCCCTAGAATAAAACATCCTCATCATTTTGAGCACATGCAAATTGATGGGACTATTAGTAGACTGACCTTTACCACCCGTGAATTGGTATTACAAAGCTTTTGACCGGTTATGCTGCTAACCTTGTCGGTTTCCATTGATAACATGCAACACAATCTCATGATGCCATGATCATTAAAATCCTCGCATCTCTGATTGTGGGGAAGCGCTAGCTTTTGGATCTATCCTTTCTTTAATAGATGGTCAGGGTATTTAGTACTTTTTGGACTTAGGAAAATATAAGCGTGGACATAAATATTTAGAAAGGGACTGATAATAGGGAAGTTATCCACTTGACTTAGGAAATTTCATTTCATGAACCGGTCAATCAATATTTTGCTTAGGGAATAAAAATGACCCCGCTCTTGGAAAGGATACCCTTGGTTTTAGGTGGGAAAAAGTAACAGTAAAATATATTACTTCTAGGGTTTTCTTCACAAAAATGCAAGAAGTTTTGATAAACCCTAAAACCTAGACCTTGAATCATTCTTAGAGGATGTAAGTAATCATTCTCAGAGGATGTAAGTAGAAACCTGAAAATCAATGCTTTGGGCTTAAATTTGGATATTTTATGCAATCAATTTTTAGGGCTATCAGAAGAATCAAAGCATAATATTTTAAGTGTAGGTCAAATTGTGGATAAAGGATTTCATTTACAATTCAAGGATGGGAAATGTAAGATCATTAATAGATCTGGATTGGAAATTTCTTCGAGAACTCAAACCAATGGAAACATCTTTCATTTGAACTCCGGTGAGAAAGCTTGCTTGATTTCCCTAGATTGATGAAAGTTGGTTATGGAATAAGAGGATGTGTCATGTAAATTTTGATTGCATAGTAAAGATTAGTTCAACACAAGCTGTCAAAGATTTGCCCAAAATTGTCAAATCTGATAACTCATTATGTAGAGAATGTCAAATGGGTAAGCAAGTTAAAACTTCTTTTAGAAGCATACATGATAAATCTAATGAAATTATTGATCTTATTCATACTGATCTGTGCAGACCAACAAGGATTAAAAGTTTTCAATGATGCAGAGATTAGCAGAAGTAGGGTGACAAACACACACACACACACACTTAGGTCTTACAATGCCTATGCTTCCTCTCAAGGTCTCAATCCACTCCAGTGTGGAATAAGGTTCTTAACCTTGTCTAGGGATGGTAAAACACTCCCAGGCCCTCCTTAAGACTCACTAACACCTTCCCCAACAATTTTTTTGGAATACAAGTTTGGGTATTGGTCCTAGTGGCTTGAATAGGTCTACCGGCTAGTAGCCCTATTTTACTGATTTTTTTGGCTTTCTCTCCAAATTGTGCCAAAAAACCTACCAAGTAAATTTGGGTTTCAGATACCCTTTTGGGACTACTATCAAACTCCAAAAGCTTAGGTTTCTAACCCATTATTGCACTCTCCAACACCTACTAGGTTCACAGGCCTAATTTATCCCAATGTTCCCACTCCCGAAATTAACTCTCTAGTTCATCATTCTTCATTGTGTGCACAATGAATTCCATTCTAGGCTAGTCTAAACCCTCAAACAGTTTAGACTAGGGATTGGTGGTAAAATTACCAAACAAACTCCTTTGACCTTACCCCTTTGGATCTTAGAATACATGCCTCTAACTTGTATTCCACAAATGGCCATTGGATTCCAATGGATAGATTACAAGTGAGGGCTCCATTTCCTTTGTAACCCTTGAAAATGGAGGGTTTCAGATCTGTAGAGAGTAAAGAGCTTGTAACTTCCTCCAAATTCCACTTCAAGAGGTCGGACCAAGTGCATTAGAAAGGTGATTCAGGGAAATTTCAAATTAACTCAGTGTTTCATCACAAGATTTCACACCCTGTATGGACAGTATGGAAAACTATCATTGTTATGGCAAAACCAGATTTGTTCTATTCACTTTCTCCACCAAACTTTACAAAACTCTCCAACAACCTTCCCCATGGTTGTTCAAACATATATAAACCCTTCTCAACATCCATAACCAACTTTTGAATAGTTATGAATGTTGGAGAGGTAGTTGTCATCCTATCAGCAACTTTTCAAAGTTGCTTGACAACAAAACACAACATTTTTGCAACTTGGACAATATTGGGAAATTAAGAACTTAGACCTTATGGGAACATCTCCAAGGTCATTATTGGATTCCAAACACCTAAGAAAACATCCTATACCTATCAATACTAAAATCCAAATCCCAATCCTTCATGGTCTAATAGACCTTTAGATTTATATGCTCACCTAAGAGATTATTTATCATACAAATAGGCACTCTATTACATCAAGGGTGGTCATTGATCCAACCCCTTATTACAACACAAAAGATCATGTAAACATTAATATGGTTAGAACCTTAATTTTAAAGAGAAGGTTCTCTGGAGCATACTCCCGGGCTCCAAAAAACTCAAGTCCCTTAAGTTGGGATATCTGACAACCAAGCTCCTATTTTCTCAATGGCCTCCAAAGTCATCCATGTAGCATCCTCTAAAGGTTGATTCTTCCATTTGACTAGGTACTCCAAGTAAGTCTTCCTCCTTGTCTTCTTTCTAACCCATTGATCCAAAATGTAGTTGATCTCACATTTGAGAGGGGGTGGAAGTCCTTCCAACATTACTGGGCTAGAAGAATCAGATGGACATGCAACACAAGCATCATCCACAGAACCCTTATATGCATATATGTCAAAAATATTAAATATGGGAGATAAACCAACATCAGGGGGTAGATCTATCTTGTAGGCATTTGTGCCACATCTTTTGAGGATCTTGAAAAGACCTATCTTTTTCATGAGTATCTTGGTGTACTTCTCCTTAGGAAGTCTCTCTTTTTTGAGATGAATCATCACCATATCTCCCACCTTGAACTGAACATATCTTCTTGTGGCATTTGTTGCTTGCTTGTACTTTCAGATGTTTGAACCAATCTATCCCTGACTTGTTGGTGTATGTCCTTCATGACTTCAGAAAAATCATCTACTTGGGAACTCCTCCTATCAGTATTTTGTACCTCTCAGAGTTCAAAAACACCTCTAGGATGAGTTCCATATACAATTTGGAAAGGACTCAGTCTGGTACTTCTGTTCACATAGTCATTGTATGAGAATTTTTCCTGTGGAAGAATGGCATCCCAAGTGGCCCTATGGTCCTTAGTCAAGAACCTCAAATAATTTACAAGGGATATATTAATCACCTCTATCTATCCATTAGATTGAGGGTGATAAGTAGAAGAGAAAGAAAAATTTGTCCCCAACCTATGCCACAAAGTCCTCCAAAAATGTCCTACAAACTTAGGATCCCGGTCTGATGTGATTCTCAAGGGTAACCCATGGAGTCTAACAATCTCCTTGAAGAACAAACCTACAATACTAGAAGCATCATGTGTAACTTTACATGGCAAAAAATGTTCCATTTTTGAAAATCTATCCACAACAACATATATAATGTCATATCTTGATTTAGTCTTGGGGAGACCTAAGACAAAATCCATGCTAACTGAATCCCAAGGTTTGGTAGGGATGGGTAATGGAGTATATAGACCTGCATTGGAACTTGTCCCCTTTTCCCTTTGGCATATCGCACACTCTGTCACATAATTTCTTACATTCGACTGCATCCTAGGGCAAAAGAAGAATCTCCTAACCAATTCAAGTGTCTTATCAAGTCCAAAGTGACCTGAAAAACTCCCACAACGTTTTTCTTTTATAATATTTTCCCCCATGGAGCAATTAGGAATACAAAGCCAACTACCCTTGAAAAGTAAGCCTTCTTGTAGAATATAATCAGAAAACTTAGTATGATACCTATCATTCATGTCCTTACAAACCTTATAGGCCTCCTTGAAATCTTCAACCTCTTGATACATGTCTTTCAAGGTACTGATTCCCATGCTTTCCAATTGAATCTCCTGGATTGTTAAGTTCCTCCTACTAAGTGCATTAGCTACCTTATTAGCCACACCTTTCTTATGTAGGATAGTGAAAGTGTAAGCTTGAAGATATTCCATCCACTTCATATACCTGTGGTTTAGCTTCTCCTACCTGTTCAAAAAACTTAGAGCATGGTTATCAATATACACAATAAACTCCTTAGGTAAGAGATAATGCCTCCACTTCCTAAGAGACTACACCATAGCATACATCTCTAAGTCATATATAGAATAGTTTTCCTTTGCTTCATTTAGTTTCTCACTGAAAAATGCCACACGCCTACCCTCCTGACTCAAGACTCCTCCTATGGCCTTCTTTGATGCATCACACTCAATAGTGAAAACGTTATGAAAGTCAAGGAGTACTAGAATAGGTTGTTCTGCAATCTTCATTTTCAAAAACTCAAAAGACCTGTCAGCCTCCTTAGTCTAGATAAATTGACATTTCCTTCCACCTTTTATGGTTTCTATCATTGGTGCACTAACCCCACTGAAATTCTTAATAAATTTTCTATAGAAACTTGCTAACCTATGGAAACCTTTTACCTCACTTGCTGACTAAGGGGTTGCCCAATGTAGAATTGCCTCCATCTTAGATGGATCCATTTTCAGATTGCCTTGAGAGATAACAAACCCAAGGAACACTAGCTCTTCCTGCAAGAAAACACATTTATCCAAATTGATCTTCAACTACTCCTCATGTAACCTTTTCAACACTAAATCCAAGTGCATTAGATGTTCATCCCTGTCTTTATGAAAAATCAATATATCATCTAAATACACTACTACAAAATGATTGATGAAGGGTTTAAGAACCTCATTCATGAGTCTCATGAACGTGCTAGGGGCATTGGAAAGCCCAAATGGCATTACCATCCACTCAAATAGGCCTTCATTGGTCTTAAAAGTTGTTTTCCATTGGTCTCCATCTCTGATCCTAGTTTGATGGTACCCACTTTTCAAATCCATTTTGGAATAATACTTGGCCCCTCCTAGATAATCCATCAAGTCTTCCATTCTTGGCATTGGGAATCTATATCTGATTGTTATCTTATTGATGGCCCTAGAGTCATTACACAACCTCCATGTTCCTTGTTTCTTGGGAGCTAGTACTGCTAGGACTGCATAGGGACTTATGCTCTTCCTAATGAACCCTTTCTCTAGCAATTCTTGGATCTGTCTTGCAACTTCTGCATTCTGGTCAGCGGTAAGCTTGTATGCTACCTTACTGGGAAGTGTAGCACCTGGTATGAGGTCAATACAATGACTAATTTCCCTTTGAGAGGGGAGAGAGTCTGTGATATTGTCTGCAACTATTTCTTTATACTTGCCTAGCAGATCTTGAACCTCTTTAGGACCCACCTTCTTTTCTATCTCTGGGCCCTTAGGTTGCTTCTTACGTTCAGTCCTAGGCTTGACAACTATTGCAAAGCAAGGGGTATCTTTCTCCTTCAATACCTTCATGAACTCCTTCTCATCTACTAGCATAACACTGGTCACAATGTGATTATCCTTACTGTCATTCGGAAGAGGAGTTATAGTGAAGTTCACCCCATCTTTGGTGATGGTGTAAAAATTCTTCCTTCCTTCATGCCTAGCATCTACATCATATTGCCAAGGTCTTCCTAGTGTAATACTCTAAAAATGGTCATCTAAACCATGGGCCCCTAATCTCGACAACATCACCAAGGTCCTAACGAAAGGCAATTAAATCAATCTTGAGCATATTGTTAATTCTTTAATCATCAAATATCACATGGCAAATCAATTACTCAATATTAATTTAATATTCATTTAATTAATTGAATCATTTCCAAGAATATCATTTTGATCAATTAGCCCATTTTAATTTATTAAATATCCTTGCATATTTAATTAATTAATAAAATTGCCATTTAATCATGGAAAAGGAATTAATTACAAAACAAGAGTTGAATTGAAATTAAAATAAAAGAATTGAATTGAGAGAGAAATCAAACTAGAGATATTATTTCTTTTTCTAAATTTAGAACTTGAAATCAGAAAAGCAATTAATTGAATTATTGAATTATTCTCTAAAATTGGAACTCAAAGCTTTTCAGAAAAAGAAGTTCAGTTGCATTAAAAAGACTCTTTTCTTGAATAGATAAAAGAATTATCTATTTTTATCACAAATGCATGGAATTAATTTATTATTATTTCCAATGCAACTTGGACTTCTAATTTGAATGAATTTCAATTAAACTATAATTGGAATCTATTTCAAGGTTAACTAAACCTGATTTCTCAATTATTTTCAATTAATCCTAAATTGAGCTTTTCTCTTGGTAATTCTCTATAAATTCAGTCTTAAGCTCTCATTTCAATTTACCCCAGAGATTTTTGAGAACATGCTTGGAGATTATTATCACACTAATTTTGCTCTGGAGTCATTGAAGATTATTGTACTTTTTTGGATTATTTGCATCCATTATTGCTTGAATCCATTATTGCTTGAATTGATTATTTTCTTGAATTATTCATCCATCTTGCATCCATATAGTTAATATCATATAGATTAAATCCTTCGTCTTGGTGTAGTCTAGTCACTGGTATTGCTTATGACAATCTAAGAGAAATCTTATACTCACATCTTTTAGAAGGCAATTAGTCGCTTTGTTATGGTTTATTACTTATTGATTATTGATTACTAACCATGCATATAATGACTTAATTGAAGTGTTGCGCTTGTAGCTACATACCACTTTTTCACACACACATATCTAGTGCCCACCGTGGGGCAGAAGACTACATTTTTTTGGCCTCCAAGACTGACTGCTTATTTTTTTGTTATTTTCCAGATTTCAGATTTTTAGATTTTTCGTCCGTACATCTCGTACGACAATTCCCACAAGCTAAAATGACAAACTGCAGGTGTCATACAAACTGGAATCCTATCTCATATGATTTGGGATCCTGTATCGTATGAGTTTTCATACTATCATACGACTCTGTATGTTCTGGTAAAAAATTTTTTAAAAAAAGAGGCAAATTTTCATGATTTTTTGATTATTCTGATGACTGACCCTGACTGTTTATCTGTCTATCTCAAAAATTTTCACAGCCTAATCCATTTTTGCAAAATGCTTGTCAAAGAATATGCTTGTCGCACAAAGACAATATGACTACTGATTCATTGTCTCGTTGTCTTTGTAGGTTGCCTAAGGAGAATCGACTAAACATCGTGTATTCTTTAAATTCATTTTTTAGGAACCTAACTTGCTATCTGGTTAAAGAACAAATCTATCTTTTGTGTTTTTAGAAGATTCTGAGAGGTAGGAGAGTATGCTCTTGTCTTTTTCTAGACAATCAGAAATCCAAACCCTTGAGGCTTTTTCTTTGTTTGAGATTTGTACATCTTTAGCAGGCTTGCCCTCCCGAGGGGTTGAAAAAATCTTAAAGCTGTTACAGCCGGTGTGAGGGGAATGACCTAAGTGGGAATGACTAAATGCTAAGTACTCCAACCCACTATAAAATAAACATGATTTGATGAAAATCAAGTCAACAACAGTGCTTGGGAATAGCTCTCCTCCGTACCTTCAAGTATATTAAACCTTGGTTTTCAAGGTTGGGAGACCTCTTAATTGAGTTTATACCTCGATGCGCCAAACAAATCCCTGACTAGTTCCAATTAAAATTAGAAGCTACCCGGTTCATCTCCGAAAGGGGGATAATCTTTGTACAAGAGAGATAGTAACTCTCCCAAGATACTTGTCATTTTGTGCCCCCATTAGTGTTTGAAGTCGGATAATACGACATTGAGAATCCATTGCATGAGACTCAGCGGCCGTATTCTGATTAGCTATTGGGTGTGTACCCAAGTCTACAAGCAAAGGTTTTCTTTCCTCACCAAATTCCTTAGGGTTTGCATGCTTTGATTGGAGTCACTATACATACTACTTGTTTTCTGTGTTTTCATCCCTGAAACAAAAAATTGAAATACCAAAATTGGAGAAGACAAGAAATAACTCAGTGATTCGAAACTCTGTCTGTGTCAAAAACTAGTCCATCCTAAGTTGAAACTCTGTCCATGTCAGAAACTAGTCCATCCTAATTTGAAACTCTGTCTGTGTCAGAAACTAGTCCGTCCTAAGTCAAAACTTTGTTTGTGTCAGAAACTAGTCCGTCCTAAGTCAAAACTCTGTCTGTGTCAGAACTTGTTCATCTTAAGTCAAAATTTTGTATCCTGGTCCAAAATCAGTCCATCTCAGAATTGGTCATACTCAGTTATCATACTCAACAATCAAAAAACTTAGAATTTCTAGGCTCTATCCTGTGAACAATCATACGAGTCTGATAATTTATCATGCTGCACCTGATCCTGTGTCGTACAAGTTTTCTGATTTGTCATCCTAGACCCAATCTTGTGTCGTACGAGTCATTTTAATCTGTCATCTAGTTTTGTATCTTGTGTCGTATGAAACATAACTGCTTTGAGTCTTTTGTCATCCTGCACATACCCATATGTCTTACGGTATGAGGCAGCAACTCGTACGAAAGATAATTGTTGTCATCCTGTATCTACTAAATTGTTGTTTGGTTCAGAAAATTATGTCGTACGAGTCTCTGGTTTTGTCAGAACAGAACAGTCAAATTTGCCTAAAAATAGCTTACAGTGAACATAATACTGGTTATCATTTTCTTGAGCATAAATAGATCAAGACAATGTACCTCTGCCATTTGTGTTGCACGATTTGGTCGATCATCTTCCAGCTAGTTCAATTCTATCAAATTTTAGTCACTTAGATAATGTCTTATACATGATAGATCGTTCTTGAAACCAGACTGAATCTTACACTACTCTTAGATTCAACTTAGATAAACGTCTTATACAGGATAGATCGTTCCTAAAACCAGACTGAATCTTAGTTGTTTCTCTCAAACAATACATTAACCCAACAACTAGCTCTGAAATTGATCTTGACCTCTGCATCACAAACAACTTTAGGTCGCACTAAATCCATTAAAATGCCTACACAAACCAGGAGTTCTCATAAGAAAGAAGCCAAAGGAAAAGGAATACCCTTTTCATACACCAACTATCCATTTTATGAAAGGAATCCACTTACTGACATACCATCGTCATCATGCGGACCAATTTTTGATGAGCCTAAATCTCCCACTATATATGAGATGAAACACAATGATGGAAACAAGGATGATAATAACATTCCTAAAAATGATAATTATTCCTCATCATCAAGTGAGGTTGACAAAGACACTGAACCTCCAGAAAAATAAATCCTTGACTGTCAAAAGGACAAAGACTTTAGAAAAATGATGAAAGCTATCATGACCCAAGAGAAGGAAGACTATTTCTTAGAACTAGCAAAACAAGGTGCTAAACTTCCTAGTGGATATGATGTTCAGACCCTTGTTACTAAAAAGAAAGAATCACCTATACTCATGGTACACAAACAATTACTAGCCTTATGAATGGAGGTCATAGAACTGAAGAATAAGGACAAGTCCCCAAAACAATATTATCTGGAAACAATATGTCCCTTTCCATTTGACAAGAATCTATACATGCCTCCATTTCCCTCACAAGTGGACATCCCAAAATTTGATAAGTATGATGGTACCTCAGATCCCCAAGATCATGTCAGAGAGTTTTGTGCCGCCTGTATGGAGTTCATGCATGATCAAACGTACCTCATGCACCTCTTCCCAAGGAGTTTAGGGGGTCAAGCAATGGAATGGTTCTCAAGTCTACCCAAGGGAATAAAAACATTCAAAGAACTAATCCAACTATTTTTACAATAGTACTCATACAACATTTGACATCCTGTTACTATGATCGAGCTTTGCAATACTAAACAAAAAATAGGGGAGCCTCTTCTTACTTTCCTCCAACGTTGGAGAAAGATGTTTTCTAGGTATTCTCGACCTATCCCAAACTCTGAGAAAATGGATATATTTGTCACTAACTTGGTCCTCAAACTGAAGTATAGTGTACAAATGCAAGTACACCCATCATTTAACAAAATGGTAGAGAATGCTATTCAAATGGAAGATGTGCTCATAAACAAGGGGGATATCACGCCTTGGAAAGAAACACAACCAGGATCTAGCTCTAAAGAGAAGAACAAGTATTGGAAGTTTGGCAAAGACAACAACAAGAATGTTGTTAATGATGGAGTAGTAGACACTGTCAAAGCCAACTCAAAATCCACAATATTCAACTTGGCTAGTGGTACACAAGCACTTAAAGCCACTGAGGCTACAACAGAAAATCCACCAAAGAAAACAAAGGAATGGTTTAAAGAAAAGCCTTGGCTTTCCAAACGTAAGCATGATTTTACTCCTCTCGAAGAATCGTATGAATCCACTTTCAAAACTCTGTTGGCAAACAACTTGATAACACTACCAGATAACTCCAGACCATATGATCCAGATGTTAAACCAAGATGGTGGAGAGAAAATGAATACTGTGACTTCCATCAAAATAAAGGTCATAACATAAACAATTGCATGAAGCTAAAACATGAGATTCAATATCTCAAAGACGCTAGTAAATTTGTTGTTGGGAATCATCTGACTAATGTAGATCATAAAGAATTTAAAGACCCTTTGCTTGTTTATGAACAAGGTGATTCTTCAAAGACCAAAGGAGGTGCCAAGGTAAATTATACTTATGCCAGTCAAGACAACATTATCAACATGATTGAGCCTTCCCACTCGGAATATTGCAATGTGATTATAGTCCAAGATAAACCATATGAATCATGCTATGCAAGAGCTCTCACCCATTCTCAAAAGAAAGTCACCCTCCAAGGACCTAGTTCTTATGACTTGGCTCAAGCAACATAAAACCCACCAGCCTTGCCAAACAAACAAAAAGAATCAACCATGGACAAATTTAAAAGGTTAACTTCATCATCATCTTTTGGATATAGTGTTGTTGAATAGTTGAAAAGGACAAATGCTAAAATCTCAATCTTTGAATTGCTAAAACTCTCATCTGCTCACAAATAGATCCTAGATAAAGCATTGCTCACCACCAACATTCCAAAAGATTTAGACATTGATCGGTTTCAGTCTATGGTGGGTCATTTGACTTCACCTCACTATCTGACCTTCTCTGAATAAGATGACAACTCACTAAATCATCCACAAACATAGAGTCAAACGTGTTTTGATAGATGGAGGTGCGAGGTTGAATATCTGTACTTACAGTCTGCTTACACAACTAGGATTCTCTAAAAAATGTCATTGATCCTGGCAAGAAAATAACAATAAAATCCTCTGATGAGGAAGAAAGGACTTCTAAAGGTCTGGTGTCATTACCTATTAGAGTGGGACCTATAGAAAGAGATATCCTTTTCTAAGTACTTGATATTCCTTTGTCATACAATATATTACTAGACAGGCCATGGATTCATGAAATGAAGGCAATACCGTCAACATACCATCAATGCTTAAAGTTTCCTTATAACGGAGCTAAAGTCGATATTCCTACTGATACAAATGTCATCTGTAATGCATTGACAAAAGGTGTAGATACTTTTTTGCCTCATAATAGGGCAACCTCTCCAAATGTATATCCAGAAACACTAATGAAAGACTTAGAAAAGAGATTGAAGATTACAAATACCAACATGGAGGGATACAAGATAGAACCAATACTTTCATTAGTTTCTCTCCCTCCATCACCAAAATAGTTGGACAATCATCAAAGGCTATGAGAACACAAACTTCAGCTCTGAATACCATATATGATGGTCTCTTTGTATAGTTTTCTACCTCCTTGGTGGATGAAATAGAAGAGGATGCTATTCTTAACTCGCTCTTTAAGGAAGATAGTGAAAATGAGGAGGTACGACATTGCGAGATTTCTTCAAACCAATATGGTCCTGGCTACAAAATGATTCAATGCATGGGGTACTCAGGTACTGGTCCTCTGGGCAAACAAAAGGAAGGTATTACTGAACCAATTCAGCTACAAACCAAATCCACAAATGATAAGGCTTGACTGGGTTATGATCCGGAAAAGACATCAGACCAAAAACATGTTTCTAAGTCTAAGTGGTAGAAAAAGATATCACCTTCAACATTATAGGAAGTAGACACTCAACAAACAAAAGCAAAGTGTAGAAAAGAGAAAGAGGAATCAACAGTCAAGAAAGAAGAAATAGTCAGTGCTCAAGCTTTGATGGTATCAACTACAATAATACAGGAAGTTGAGGTCCCTGAGGATGTAAGAGATGAAGTAGTAAGAATCAGGGAATTGTTTGCACCACTAAAAGTTCCAGTCACATATACTGGCAGGCAGCAAGTAGACAATTCAGAGACTGATTCAAATGAGTATGAATGGGGTCCTGACCACTTCTTAGACACATCCACTATAGAAACTCCAGAATAGTCTAGCGATGTCATAAATGATGCTCAAGAGCTGATGCACATAAAACTAGAGAAAGAAATACAAGAAATTAGACAAAAGAGACAAGCAAATTATGAATAAGGACTGAAAGAAGGAAGAATACCAGAAAGCTTCACATCTATGTACCCCTATCCTAAAATAGAACAAATTAGGTATAGCACTACACAAGAAGAGTTGGAAGCTACAAAACAAGAACCAGTTATCAGTCCAGAAGAAGCTGAATGGAGTAGATGACAACAAATCACAGAAACATCAAGATCATGTCAATAGGTGTGTCAAATACAAGTGACAAATGAACCACAACATAAAGGAACTTGCAGTATTAAAGATGTTGGTGTTGATACCATACATACACTTATTAAATCACTTAAAGAAGACTCAAAAACTTCACCTGATGACTCTGATGATAGTCCTATTCAGGACAATATCTACTCAACCTCAAATTCTAAATCAGCTGATACAAACAATGAAAATCTATCTACTGATCTTATCACTATTAAACCATGATATGACGTCCAGTCTTGCATAGTGAATGATGTTACAAGTATGTCTATTGGATTAGATCAACTAAATATTAACGTGAACTTTAATAATCATGATCTGACTCTTCCTGGTCTCGAGACACTTACGCAAGATATTCTTCTGGAACTCGACTTTTTGATCCACCGCTATGATAACAATATCGTGAACACTCTTGAACCTATCCAATATTTATCCTTAGTACATCCCAAATTGATTGATTGTACTTTACAAAACCAACCCATGAATATACCTACTTTTGCCAATGACTATACGTTAGCCTATTATCTCAATGTAGTCAAACATATAGACTCTTCCACCAGTGAACAGAGTGAAAACATGATTGAAGAGGATATCAAGTATCTTAGTCACAAAAACAAGAAAAAGAAAAAGAAAATATCTGATGGTGAAAACCACATTGTGATGGTGTCAGAATCTAAAAAAGAGTAAATAAAGGACGTACCTAAAGGTGAAAACCTCTCTGAGGTACCTGAAGGTGAGGTACTTGATATACTGCCAAGTCATTTGGAGGAAAGGTTCTCCATATTGATCAGGCCAACTCAGCTAGTGAACATTGGGAGTCAAGAGACACCACACATCATTCATGTAGCTCAATCACTATCAGCAGAAGAATTGAAGGAGTTCACTCAGCTATTCTTAGAAAAGAAAATAAACTTTGCATGGACGTACTCTGATATGCCAGGCTTTGGTCTTGATCTCATTATACACCATCTTTCAATTACACCAAGAGTAAAACTAGTTAAGTAAAAACTCTGTAAGATGCACCCACATGTACCACTATTAGTCAAGGCTGAACTAGAAAAACTGCTCAAAGCTAGATTCATTAGAGCTATAGATTATGCCGAGTGGATTTCAAACATAGTACCTATGTTGAAGGTAGATAAATCTATCAGAGTTTGCATAGACTTCAGAGATCTTAACAAAGCTTGTTCGAAGCACGACTTTCCAATACCAAATATTGATATGATAGTCGACATGACTGTCAGATATGAGATGTACTCACTAATGGATGGATTCTTCGGGTACAATCAAATCAAAATAGCTCCTGGAGATCAAGAAAAGACATCTTTCACCTGTGCATGGTGAACCTTTTGTGGGAACATCATGCCATTTGGGCTAAAGAATGCAGGAGCGACCTATTAGAGAGCAATTACAACCATTTTTCATGATATGATGCATAAGAATATGGAAGATTATGTTGATGACACCTTAGTGAAGACTATGAAAAGATAAATGCATATTCAAGAGTTAGGTCCTATACTCAACAAAATGGAAAAGTTCAAACTCTGATTAAATCCAAAGAAGTGTGTATTCGGAGTGACATTTGGTAAACTACTTGGCTACATCATTTCAAAGAATGGAATCGAGGTTGATCCTAAGAAGGTTCAAGCTATAATGGAAATGCCACCCCCAAAGAACATTAGTCAAATGAGAAGTCTATAGGGACATCTCCAATCCATCAGATGATTCATTTCTCAGCTAGCAGACAAAGCTCAACCTTTCACAAAGGTATTGAGAGAAGGAGTAATATACAACTGGGATCAGTAGTGCGAACAACATCTTCAACAGATAAAATAGTACCTATCAAATCCACCGATATTGATGCCACCGATTCAAGGTAAACCACTAATCTTATATATATCAGCAACTGATTCATCACTGGGGGCACTTCTGGCACAACAGGATGACAATAAAAAGGAATGAGCTATTTATTACATCAGCAGGACATTGGTGTCTTATAAAATGAACTACACTATAATAGAAAAAGAATGCTTGGCATTAGTCTTTGCATCACAAAAACTGAGACACTACATGCTAGCACATTCAGTTAAGTTGGTGGCCAAAATTGATCCACTCAAGTATCTTCTCAATAAGGCGACACTTACAAGAAGATTAGTGAAATGGGTCATGATCCTTATAGAGTTTGACATTGAATATATGGAATGCAAAGCCATAAAAGGATAGGTAATTGCTGATCAACTTGCTGAAGCTCCACTTGAGGATACTCAACCGCTACACATAGAGTTTCCAAATGAATCTATAATGTATCTTACTCAACAACCTTGGAAAATGTTCTTTGATGGGTCCTTTACTCAAAATGGTTCAGGTGCTGGCATATTATTCATTAATCCTCAGAAGTATTCAATCCCAAATTCTTATAAGATTCTATTCCCTTGCATGAACAACATTGTAGAATATGAAGCTTTGGTGAATGAGATAAAACTAGCTATTGAATGGAAGGTTGCAGAATTGTATATCTATGGAGATTCTCAGCTGGTGGTTAATCAAATCAACGATACATATCAGACTCAAGATGAGAAATTTATGCCTTACAAGAGGATGGTTGATGATCTTAAGAAGTATTTTTCTTTTGTATCATTCCAACAAATTCCTAGGTCTGCAAATAGAGCAGCAGATGCTATGGCTACCTTGACATCTATACCTGAGTTACAGGAGTCCAATTTTCACTTTGATTTCCTAGTGGAAGAGTTATATTACCCCGCTTATGATTCTCCTGAAACCCAAATAGTCTGTTCTATTATTGGACATGACTCATCCTAATACAACCATATCTATTCCTATCTATGTGACCAAATTATCCCTAGAAATCTTACCCGAAATGAGAAAAGAAACCTAACTTGAAATGCTTCACGGTATGTTATTATAGCTAACGATTTATTTAGACAAGGTTTGGATGGTACATTGCCTAGATGTCTAGAAACTAGAGAATCTAAATGTGCATTATTGGAAGTCCATGAAGGTATTTGTGGATCTCATTCAAATGGCCTTACTTTAGCTCAGAAACTACTACGGGTTGGCTACTACTGGCCAGAAATGGAAAAAGATGCCATAAAATTTTCTAAGACTTGTGAGAAATGTTAGCTTCATGGAAATCTCATACATGCCCCAGCAAGGGACCTCATACCATTTATTACATACTAGCCTTTTTCAGCAATGGGCCTTTGATCTCATTGGTCAGATACATCCTGCATCATCCAACGAACATAAATTTATCATAATGGCCACTGAGTATTTCACCAAGTCGGTAGAAGCAGTTCCGCTCATTAAAGCAACTGGTAAACAAGTCGCCTTGTTCATCTTGAACTATATCATCTGCAGGTATGGGATAGCTTCGTCCATCATGACTGATAATGGAGGATAGTTTAAGAATAAAGATCTGGATGAGCTTTGTGAGAAATTCAAAATAAAGCAACACTGGTCATCGGTATATTACCCTCAAGGTAATGGACAAGCTGAGGCATCTAACAAAAACCTATTGACTATCTTGCATAGAACAGTGAATAAATCTGGGAAGGATTGGCATCTGTAGCTCAACCTGCACTATGGGCTTACAGAACAAGTATCAAAACACCTACTGGGGCTACACCTTTCTCTTTGGTGTATGGGTCTGAAGCAGTATTACCTATTGAAGTAGAAATACCATCTCTAAGAGTTTCTTTGCAAGGTCTTGTTACTGATGAAGACCATAGAATATCTAGATTGCAAGAACTCGAATTGTTGGATGAGCGTCGGCAAGTGGCGTTTGATCATCTCAAAGTATATCAAAAGAGAATGTCTAGAGGATATAACAAGAAAGTTAGACAAATAGAATTTCAAGTTGGTGACCTAGTTCTAAGAGAAAATCCAAAAAATCAATAGTTTCACGACAATAAAGGGAAGTTTGAACCCAACTGGCTGGGTCCCTACATTGTTACTGCAGTATTCGGCTTAGGTGCCTATCAACTCTCAAACTTAGAAGGAGAATAGTTCCATGAACCGATTAACACCATCCAATTGAAGAAATTATTCGCTTAGCATTCTCTATGCCACCAACTTGTACAACTGGAAAAAGTCTTGAAAAAAAAAAAAAAAATCAGAAAAATCATAAAATACAAAAAAAAAAAAAAAAAAATCATCAAAAGAAAAAAAAATAAAAAGAAAGAAAATGCCCTGGTGAAAACCTCATAAACAGGCCCCTTGGTTAAATTTTTTTTTCTCTTCCAAGTAGGTGAAAACCTGGCAAACAGGCGCCTGTTGTACTCAAGCGCTCCATCTATCAACACAACATTGACATTTCCTGCTTTCATGCATCTTTGCTTTCGCTTATACATATTTTTCAGTCACTTTCATGACATCCTGGTTCATTGGAACCCTCATGACTTGAAACTGATCAACATCCTAGTCTTAGGTTAATTGGAAAAGCACATTACATATCCTAAGCAGTGTCAACCAAGTCATCTTTCCATCAGTGAAACTTGGTCATCCACTCTGAGTCAGTCACCTGTCTCCTAACTACCAAAGAGTTTTTTTTATCACTGAGTAAACAATCACTAAACACTTTGAGCTATGAATGAAAATTTTCTTTGTGTGCTATCTTTTATATTGGTTTTTGATTATTATCCCTTTGAGTAACTTGAGGAAGTCTATTGTGACTAAGAGGAGTAAGGATTGTGGGTATAATATTTTCTTTGTTTTCTGCTTGTAAGAATGATCCCAATGATCTAGAAACATATAAATTAGTTGGGTGTTTGAGATAAGAGCCTTCACAACAAGGTGAAATCACCTCACATACCTCGACTCTGCTTATTTGTATGCTACAGGGAGGTCCATATCATTTCTTTGTCTATTTTGAGGGAATTTCTTTATGATGCAATTCGAGTCCCTGCGAAATCTGTCCATGGATATGAACAAAAAAGGGGTCATTGCGGACAAGATAATACATATTGCACATTGAAAAAGAAAGGAACTATAACCCGCCCATATCATTTCTTTGTCTATTTTGAGGGAATTTCTTTATGATGCAATTCGGGTCCCTGCGAAATCTGTCCATGGATATGAACGAAAAAGGGGTCATTGCGGACAAGATAATACATATTACACATTGAAAAAGAAAGGAACTATAACCCACCTGTTGTGTTCGTTATGCTCAGTGATGAATCTTAAGTATTTTAAATCCAGTGACTAGGTTTAGGATGCATTTTGCAAATCATTTCACATATCATTTTGCATATCATTCTGCATTTTTGTGAATTTAGAGTGATTTCGGTATGATAATAATCTCTTTACCTTCTGAATGAGAGCTGAAAGCATCATCATTTCTTACGCTAAGTGGTCTATTTATCATCATTTCCTCGATCGAGTACTTGTGTTTTGAGATGTTTTAGTTGCATACATAACATTTAATATAGCTTCATACATTTCATTATTCACTTATCTGCATTCATCTTATTGCATAGAAAAATGAAAACATTGCATTACTCATATTACTCATTGCTCATTTATTAATTTGCATATGAAAAGAAACAAAAATAGACATCCATAATCATTTGCATTACATACATTCATATTGAAAAAAAATGCATACATATAGAATAAAGCATATAAAAGACATCTCATAAATGAATCAACACAAGTACGATGAAGCCAAATCAAATCTCGTATATATATATATATATTATGTCAAGTCTAAAGGTACAAAATAATGTCGAATGACATATATAAACTCCCATCGGAGCAAGAATCATATAGGCTACATAAAAAATGAGTGTGTCTACAAAAAATATATCCGAGCTACAAGGAGAATATCTAACTCTGAGCCTCTCCCTCATCGCCTGGTGAGGAGGAGGAGCCTGATGACTAGGATCCTATCGAGGTGCCTGAGCTCCCTCAGAACATGCCATATACTGAGAATAAGGAATAACCTGCTGCACTACTGGATTTGCCATGCTATATGCTGTGACATAGTAGGCTGCCCTGCTGTTCTGATGCAAAACCTCCTACTGACGATCACGCTCTTCTCTCAGCTCAGCTAGCTATCGATCACGCTCAACCCTCACCTCTGCAAGTTGTCGGTCTTGCTCCACCAGCTGATTCTGAGCCACTATCAACTATGACTACACCTCTGCAAGATGTACTCTCATCGACCGTCATGTGTATGTCCCCTACTCTCTCACCAACTCTCCACCTCCAGTACCACCCTGCTCCTCCCTCCACTATCGGACCCATCTCAGAGCTTCTTGCTCCTCCTCAGCTGCACCCAATCTCACTCCTACTCTCCCAAGGGATCAACCCTCACCCCTCTGCTGTCCACCCTCAGCTGGAACCCTATTGCTACTAGCACCAGGATCACCACCTATCCACCTTGGAGCCTTGGCTCTCTATCCCTGTCCCTATCTCTGGCCCTATCTTGAACCCTGTCCCTGTACCTATGTGGGGGCATCATCCCCAACATCCTCAATGCGTGGTGCCTGCTCACCCAGATCAGTAAACCTAGGAAAAGGATGCTGTTGGATCCACTCTTTGTACTAGAGCAATACCCCCGCATCTACAACATCATCCATATAATCCCATCTGAGGCGCTATAGACCAATCAACTCCTTCATAGCCAAGGCATAAGATAATCATGGAGACCATCCTTGTCTCCCCTTATCCACGTAACACACATACATTGTATACTCCTGTGAGATCCCCTGAGGCTAGCCATACTGCCTCATCACCCATGATACAATGAACTGCTCCACAATAGTTAGTGATCTCCCAATAAGTGGGCACATGACAAAAAGGTCCCTGCGGACTAGCTGCCAGTCATCCCAAGGCTCCAAACCTCTATAAGGTCTCCACACTATGGCTATCAAATCATCTAACTGTCATCGCCAAAAATTTGTCTTGCTCAGATCGGGCTGCGTAATATAACTAGCATACCTATATATAATCGGCTGCCCGAGCTCTCTACTATCATCTACCACCGGCTAACAAATAGGAAGATGTTCCCAAGCCCAAACCTGTAAAATATATACACCTGTGACCATGCTCCGACCATCTCTATACATGATCTCATGCATCTCGTGATACATGTGAGCCAGCAAGCAAGAACCCCAGCTAAGCCTCTGAGGGGTCTCCATCAATCTCATCAACATCCTACCCCAACCACACTAGAAACCCTAATGTCATCTATCTGGCATTAGAAAACAACCAATGAAGCCTGCTAGAACACACACCAGAGGAAACTCCTCGCTGTATCTGCTCATCAATATGTCCCAACTAATGGAACGAGTCAAAATGTCAGGATCTCTGAAGACATGCCTCACTACCTGTAGTCCTAGAAGGTACCTGAATCGTAATCCACCTTATCCCTAGCAAAAGGGATACGTTTGAACCTATATACATCCTTGGGAGTGATAGTCAACTCTCCCACTGGCAGATGAAAGGTGTTATGCTCTGAATGGAAATGCTCTACCAATGCCATGAGCATTCCATGATTCACACGGTTATTTGGCAAACTAAGAAGATGAGTCAAACTACATACATCAATATGAGCCTTCTCAACCTCAGATAAATATCAAACTAATGCCATAGTGGGAGGATACAAGCATCTAAAGAGCACAGGAGGTAATCGAACTTGCAAAAACCCAACAACGAGGCATCAAAAAACATTCCAAGTTAGCCTACATGAGAAGTAAAACATCAAGCAAATCCAACTGAGTCAAATGCAAAATCAAATTTTCATGTTTAGACCTTCAAAAATGCTCACTATCTCTCAAACAACAAAACATAGAGGGATAGAATCTCATACAAGTTAGGAATAGCTATCATACGACAAAACAACCCCAAACGACAAACTATTGGGTCTGACATGACAAAATGGTCTTTTTACAGACTTGTCGTATGATACAAGGGTGCAACCTGAATGACAATTCAAATGACTTAAAATGACAAAAGATAATTTACCAGTTACCCGTATGAGACAGAATCCTATCTCGCATGATAAAATGTGAAACCCGACCCCAAACATGCGAAAAACTTTAAAAATGAGCAAAAAAATTCAAAATTGAAAACATAAAGAGGCTTAAGATCGATCACTTACCGTTGGCTCCTAGTTTCAGGGTCAATTATGACATCTCTGGTGCTTGAATTGATGCTGACAAGTAGGGACCACCAGTTTTCTTCGCAGAAGGCTTTTTGAATTTTCAAACTTGGAGGGTTAAAATGATTTGAAAATGACACTTTTGTCCCATATATAGCCAAAAACCTAATTTTGCAACTTGCTCCGATGGACATGAAAATTGTACACTTAGCTAATTTGACCATTCTAATTCCATTTTTGGGATCGAAATTGACATTTGAGATCATTTTGCTAGTCAATTTCACAATTTGGACCACTTAGCGCTCTTTTCATCAAATGCTCATTTTTTCTTCAAATTGCGCTCAATTTCAACGCTGAATATCAATTTCAATTCTACACATCAACTTCACGATCAACTTTGCGCTTAACTCATCAATCAACGTCAATTTTTCAAATATTCCTCAGAATCAATTTGTGCTTAAATAACTTATTTTCACCACACAATAGCCTATGATCAAGCACCCTTGCTATTTTTTTGATTTCGCTCCCGAGGGGGCATACTCATGACCTTATGACCTCACATCTTGAATGTCGAGAAATAAATTTTTCAAATCTTCATCAAAATTTGAGCAAAATCTTTTTAACTAAAGAAAATCAATTCTAATTGCTAAGGGGCATCTCAGCTTCATCGCTTCACTTCAAGTTGAGATCTCTCGATTATCTGCATCGAATCAATCGCTAGGGGCATATCAGTTTCATCGCTTCAAATCAAGCTGATATTTGTCTTTCATCTCAATCAATCTCTTAACATTAATCAGTTTCATCGCTTTATATCAAATTGATTATTCATTTAAACTCAATCAAAAGCTTAAAGAGTATCTTTGATTACTCTCAATCTAAGCAGGTGTTTAGTATTCATTTCTTGATCAAGCTGAATAGTTTATCTTCGCTCATCGTATCTTGATCAATCAAGTTCAAGATTGATTTTTATCATCACTCACTGCATCTTAGTTCAATCAAGTTCGGGAATGATATCGCTTTAATCAAACTTCATTCAACTTTGTCACTTTGAATCAAGATAAACACCTTGCTCTTCATCCAATTCATGATCAATCAAGTTCAGAACTGGAATCTCCTAGACATCACATATTCTTTGAACCAACGCGCTGCTCGCACATAAATTGAAAGAGAGGCAAATGTAATACCCTAAAAATGGTCATATAAACCATGGGCCCCTAATCTCGACAACATCACCAAGGTCCTAACCAAAGACAATTAAATCAATCTTGAGCACATTATTAATTCTTTAATCATCAAATATCACATGGCAAATCAATTACTCAATATTAATTAAATATTCATTTAATTAATTGAATCATTTCCAAGAATATCATTTTGATCAATTATCCCATTTTAATTTATTAAATATCCTTGCATATTTAATTAATTAATAAAATTGCCGTTTAATCATACAAAAGGAATTAATTACAAAACAAGAGTTGAATTGAAATTAAAAAAAAGAATTGAATTGAGAGAGAAATCAAACTTGAGATATTATTTCTTTTTCAAAATTTAGAACTTGAAATCAGAAAAGCAATTAATTGAATTATTGAATTATTCTCTAAAATTGGAACTCAAATCTTTTCAGAAAAAGAAGTTCAGTTGCATTGAAAAGACTCTTTTCTTGAATAAATAAAAGAATTATCTATTTTTATCACAAATTCATGGAATTAATTTATTATTATTTCCAATGCAACTTGGACTTCTGATTTGAATGCATTTCAATTAAACTATAATTGGAATCTATCTCAAGGTTAACTAAACCTGATTTCTCAATTATTTTCAATTAATCCTAAATTGAGCTTTTCTCTTGGTAATTCTCTATAAATTAAGTCTTAAGCTCTCATTTCAATTTACCCCAGAGATTTTTGAGAACACGCTTGGAGATTATTATCACACTAATTTCGCTCTGGAGTCATTGAAGATTATTGTGCTTTTTTAGATTATTTGCATCCATTATTGCTTGAATTGATTATTTGCTTGAATTATTCATCCATCTTGCATCCATATAGTTAATATCATATAGATTAAATCCTTCATCTTGGTGTAGTCTAGTCACTGGTATTGCTTATAACAATCTGAGAGAAATCTTATACTCGCATCTTTTAGAAGGAAATTAGTTGCTTTGTTATGGCTTATTACTTATTGATTATTGATTACTAACCATGCATATAATGATTTAATTGAAGTGTTGTGCTTGCAGCTACAGACCACTTTTTCACACACACACCTAGTAGGAGATGACAAGCATCCATTTCTACCACATCACACAACACTCTATCCTTGTACTCACCTATTGAAAACTCTATCCAAAATTGCTCACTAATCAAGGCGTGTTGACCTTTGTTCAACCAAACACCTTATAGGGATGGGGATGAGGTAATATTTGCAAGTTAAGTTTATTAACCATCTCAATAGAAGCTATGTTATACATGGACCTTGAATCCACAATGACTTTACATACCTTGCCTTGTACCTTGCAGGAGGTTCTGAAAAGGGATTTCCTCTGAGGGGGTTCTTTGATAGTTGGTATCTTCAACAGGGTCCTATTAATCATCAAGAGTTCTCCTTGCTCTGGATCTATAGACTTTGAAGTTGATGTGTGGTAGGAGGTCATACTTTGACTATCTTCTTCTTGTGTTAAATGTGCTCTTTTATCACCTCCTTTTTTATTATTGCTTAGCTTCTCTAGACACCTAAATGATTGATGCCCAACTTGGTTGCATGAAAAACATCTATCAGTGAAGCCACTAGGTCCCCTTCCACCAAATCTTCCTCTACCATTCCCCCTTCTTCCTCTAAAGCTACCTCTACTCCTTGATTCTCCTTCATGTTCCTGATGATTGGACTCTCCTTGGGGTTTAGGAGATGGTCCTCTTCTATTGAATCTACCCTTGCCCCTGAAACTTGCACCTTTTCCTCCATTATTATGTTCTCCTTTCCTTATTTACCTCTCTATAATCCTAAGTGCCATCTCAAAACACTTGTGCACTGATTTAGGATTGAACAAACCCAGTTCATCTTGAAAATTGAACTTAAGGCCATTCATGTACCTTGCTAGCTTTTGTGTCTCACTTTCTGGCATATTTTCCTTGAGTGACATCCGATGGAACTCCTCAGTGTAAGTACTAACATCCAAATCCCTTTGCCTTAGGTTTTGTAATCTCTTGTGTAAGATGATCTCATAATCCTCAGGTACAAATTGCCTTTTGATCTCTATCACCATCTTCCGCCATGAATTTATAGGCTTCTTTCCTTCTTCATCTCTTTCATTTTGTAGGAAGTTCCACCAACTAAGAGTTGGACCCTTCATTTTGGATTTAGCTACCTTCACCCTTTGGTTATTAGGTACCTCTTCACATTCAAAATATTTCACCATTACTTCTATCCAATCCATACATTCTTCTGGATTCATTTTCCTAGAGAATGTAGGTAGTTCTTCTCTATTGTCTCTTCTTCCCACCCTATTAAGGCTTCAACAAATTGTCCTTGGTCTATCAGCATCTCTTGTCTCTCTTCTTCCTATTCTCCTTCTCCATCAGAGGCTGATGCGACTTCTTTACTTGCTTGCTCTTTCTTCAACTTCTCTATCTCTTCCTCCATCTTTTTATTCTTGGCCACCTACTCCCTCACTATCTTGGGCAACTCCATGTTTGTCATACATCTAGTGGGAATCTCCTCACCATTCTTTGTTGTGTCTTCCATTTCTTTGTCTTTCCCAAAGCTCTTATGATGCTCTAATACCACCTGATACAAAGGTTAGTTGCAGTAGGGTGACAAACCCACATACACACACACTTAGGTCTTACAATGCATATGCTTCCTCTCAAGGTCTCAATCCACTCCAATATGGAATAAGGTTCTTAACCTTTTCTAGGGATGGTAGAACACTCCCAAGCCCTCCTTAAGACTCACCTTCCCCAACAATGTTTTTGGAATACAAGTTTCGGTATTGGTCCTCATGGCTTGAATAGGTCTATCGACTAGTAGCCCTATTTTACTGATTTTTTTGGATTTCTCTCCAAATTGTGTTAAACAACCTACCAAGTAAATTTGGGTTTCAGATACCCTTTTAGGACTACTGTCAAACTCCAAAAGCTTACGTTTCCAACCTATTCCTACACTCTCCAACACCTACTAGGTTCACATGCCTAATCAATCAAGTTACGTTTGTTTTACAAAGGAAGTATGTGAGAATGGGGTCACAAGAAGATTATAACCCTTTAGGAGGCTTCTTGTATATCCCAATTTTCCCAATCCATAAATTAACTCTTTAGTTCATCATTCTTCATTGTGTGCACAATGAATTCTATTCTAGGCTAGTTTAAACCCTCAAATAGTTTAGACTAGGGCTTAGTGGTAAAATTACCAAACCAACTCCTCTGACCTTGCTCCTTTGGAATCTCAGAATAAATGCCTCTAACTTGTATTCTACCAATGGCCATTGGATTCCAATGGGTAGATTACAAGTTAGGGCTCCATTTGCATTGTAACCCTTGAAAATGGAGGGTTTCAGACCTGCAAAGAGTAAACTGCTTGTAACTTCCTCTAAATTCCACTTCAAGAGGTCAAACTAGGTGCATTAGAAAGGTGATTCAGGGAAATTTCAAATTAATTCAGTGTTTCATCATAAGATTTCACATCCTGTACGGACAGGATGAAAAACTATCACAATTATGGCAAAACCAGATTTGTTTTATTCACTTTCTCCACCAAACTTTACAAAACACTCCAACAACCTTCCCCATGGTTGTTAAAACATATATAAACCCTCCTCAACATACATAACCATCTTTTGAATAGTTATGAATGTTGGAGAGGTAGTTGTCATCCTACTGGCAACTTTTCAAAGTTGCTTGACAACAAAATGCAACATTTTTGCAACTTAGACAATATTAAGAAATTAAGAACTTAGCCCTTATGGGAAGATATCCAAGGTCATTATTAGACTCCAAACACCTAAGAAAACATCCTAGACCTATCAACACTAAAATACAAATCCCAAGCCTTCATGGTCTAATAGACCTTTAGGTTAATATGCTCACCTAAGAGATTATTGACAATACAAATAGGCACTCTATTACATCAAGGGTGATCATTGATCCAACCCCTTATTACAACTTTCTGCACCTAGGACTCCATTACAAAATGGATTAGTGGAAAGGAAAAACATAATTATATTGGATGCTGTAAGGACTATGATGACAAAAGCTAAATTGTCTGATATTTATTGGAGGGAAACTGTCAATACAACAGTATACACTTTCAATAGAGTACACATAAAAGGTGATATCGGTAAGACTCCTTATAAATTATGGTTTGGTCATACTCCTACTATTAGAAATTTCAGAATTTTTGGAATTAAATGTTACATTAGAAGAGATGATGCATTGGGAAAATTTGATTCTATAGGTGATGAAGTAATATTTCTGGATTATTCTACCAAGAGCAAAGAATATAGATGTTATAACAAAAGATTGAATAGGATAACAAAGAGCATAAATGTCAAGGTGGATGAACATGGCAGTAATCAAATCAGATCATTTGATTATGGACTGGAAGATGAATTTATCAGACCTGAACCAGTAATGCATGAAGCTTCTCAGAACAGTGAACCTGTCACTTCGGTAACATCAGAAAACTCAACTGTGATAGAGGACAAACTAAAAGAGTCAGTAAATAAAGAAAATTCAAAGAGTCCTAGGTATGTGAAACTAAATCATTCTTAATATCAAAGTATTGGAGATAAAAGCAAAGGTGTGATGACTAGGAGAAGGCTAGCTACTGAAGAGGTATGTTTGATTTCTCAAATTGAACCGGATTCATTTATTGAAGCAAGTAAAGATGAAAATTGGATAAAAGCAATGGAAGAAGAATTGGATTAGATTGAAAAGAATAAGACATGGGAACTAGTTCCTAGACCTAAAGACAAGAACATTATTGGAACTAAATGGGTTTACAAGAATAAATTGAATGAGGAAGGTCAAATTGTGGGGAACAAGGCTAGATTGGTTTGCAAAGATTATTCACAAGAAAAAGGAGTTGACTATGGTGAGACTTATGCCCCAGTTACAAGAATTGAAGCGATAAGACTTTTTATTGCTTATGCTACACACAAGAACTACAAAGTATATGAGATGGATGTCAAATGCACATTTCTGAATGAAGATCTTGAAGAGAAATTATACATTGAGCAACCTGATGGATTCTATTTATCAGAAGACAAGGACATGGTTTGGAGATTGAAGAAAGCTTTATATGGACTAAAACAAGCCCCTAGGGAATGGAATGCTAGATTGGAAAAATATATTTCTAAGCTTGGGGTTAGAAAAGGTAATGTTGATAGTAACCTATATTACAAAATTGAGCATGATGACAAACTAATCATTGAAGTCTTTGTGGATGATATCTTTTTTGGAGGAGAAGATAGTTTATGCATGAAATTTGCTAATGATATGAAGAATGAATTGGAAATGTCTATGATTGGTGAGATGAAATTTTTCTTAGGGTTGCAAATTACTTAGAGTAATAAAGGTTTTTTCATTTGTTAAACAAAGTATGTGAAGGACTTACTTAAGAAATTTGGACTTGAGAATTCCAAACATGTTGGTACTCCTATGATAACCGGTTGCAAATTGTTAAAGGATGATGAATCCCCTAAAGTGAATGCAAGTAGATAGAAATCAATGATTGGTGGATTGTTGTACTTAACTCAGACTAGACCTGATATTATGAATGTTGTTTGTATTGCCTCTAGATTTCAATCAGATCCTAGAAAAAATCATGATATTACTATTAAGAGGATATTTAGGTATTTGGCACGTACAACAGACCTTGGATTATGGTATCTAAAGAATGATGACTTCAGATTATGTGCATATACAAATTCTTATTGGGTAGGAGATGTTGATGATGAGGCAACAGACAGGAAGGAGGTTAACCTTGAACCAATCAACCTCTAAGGTACATAAACTCAACCGGTAATCCCTATTTCCAAAGATCCTTACACAACACCAAGTCAAGCAATGGTTCAATGACACCAAAAAACACCCTGGAAAACCCCAAGGCTCCACTATGTCTACTTACATACACTAACACTTCTCAAGTTCTTGTGTGACTACACACACCCTTTCATACAATGAGTAGGCTACTACTAGTCTTAAGATTTTGAATGGCTCAATTGATCAATTCAATACAAAAAACCTTGGAGGGGTATTCTCACAACACTTGAACACAAATGAAACATGATTATATAGTTTAGATCCACTAGAACATCAATTTTGACTCACTCACCTAGAAACCTAAACCGGTTGCTATTAGGCCTCCTTTTGAGGGAATAGAGTGATAACTTTTGACACCCTGAGGTTCTAGGCAAAAACATTATGTATTTAGATACCCTTTTGGGAGTTCTAAATAATATCTGAGTTTCCAATACCGAATCAACTTGCAAATATCCCAACCGGTGCTACACTAACAGACCTAATAGGGATTTTAGACCTAATTGACTGAGTGCCTTCCACCATCTGGTTTGGTTCTCCTAATGGGTGACCATAACTAACCATGAAATGTCATGTAAACCTCCAAAGTACTCTTCTACCATATTTGAACCCTTTTTCAGTGCTCTACCACTCAATTCTCATGCACTGCACTCATCAAACCGGTCTGCCACATAGAGATGCCAGACCTAGGGTTAGTTCTCCATCCTCTTCACCCTATTGTATCCTCTTAATGGATTTTGGTACTGACATATGATATAGTGGCCTATCATCTACTATAATGGTTGAGTGTTCAGTTAAGGATTGATAGGCTAAAACCCATTATTGCAGTCAAACCTTAGGGGTTTAAGGGTTTAGGCTACCCGGTAGAGATTTGCTTGGAGAATGGGGAAGCGATCACTTCAAGACTTCACACTGAAAAAACAAACAAAGGTAAGACAATCTAGTTATAGGACCTATGCCATGAAAATTATTACCAATCTACCTTTAGTATGCAATCAACATAAATTAGACAGTTTTTTCTGAGTTTCCAACAGTTCTTGATGCTTCAAATTTCTTTCCAAATCGACCAACAGAACCAACATACATTCTTTGGTGTTTGGGCCTTTAAAGGTGTTTCCCAAATGACCACAACTTCCTCCAACTATTTTTCAAACTGAACTGACCGTTGGAGAATCACAACTTGCAAAAAGTGCAAAATTGTCAAGACAACAAATTGACAATTTTTGCATAATCTGACCAATGTAGACTCTAAACTGTCATAGTCCCCCAAAATGATTAAATTTGATTCTAATATTGGCATTTTTGATGTTTATGATGTGATTCTCATTGATGGACACACACTTGCATTGAGATCCCCCTTATATGTATGAGCTAGAGCTCAACCGGTATTTGTTCCAACCGGTATGTTGTATTCTAGTCTTTAGACTATTGGTGATTTTGTAGAATGTGTTTCCCAGTCTGAAGTGGCATGTCAACCCCAAGTGGTTCGTAGATCTCAAGTGGTATGAGAGAGCAAAGCGGCATAACACATTCTTACCAGTCTTCATTTTTGTCAAACCGGCAACTGATATTTTGTATGAACCAGTAATACTCTCTCATGAGTTACCAACCGACATTTTGTGATGAGTTATCAATCCACCAATTGTTTGATGGTGCCGACACACTAGTGGTGCTTCTTGTGTCATGTTACTGAGTATGTCTAGATTCATTGAACCTAGGAAATTATAATGTAACTATTGGACCGACATGAAATCAGATTCCTTTAAAAGGACATCATGTCTAGGGTTTTAGGTTGTTGCTAAAAGGGTTTATATTGTGCTAGGGTTTAAGGTGGTTGATGAGTTGTTGTAAGAGCGATCTTATCTAAGAAGATCAGGTTGTAACTGAGTGAGAGATAGAGAAGATTGAAGTAATGCTGGAATGCATTAGCTATGAGCTATATTGGATCTAACCAAGCAGTCTGTGCTATTAGATAGATCAAACACTTGTTGATTACTCACATCTTTGACAAGTCTGTAGCCCTTAACCGGGTAGGCCCAAAAGCCTTTTGTAAAATCCTCTAGCAAGGTGGTTCACCTCTATGAATCTAAAATCCTCTAGCAAGGTAGTCTTTAATCAGACTTATCTCCTAACAGAGATTGAGATTCCTAACAGGATCTGTTCTGGTGAAGAACATTGTAAGAACTTAACCAGTCTGACCTTAACCGGTCTGGTTTCTATTCTACAGATAGTGACTTGTGAGTTCCATCTCACCGTGGTTTTTCCCATTTGGGTTTCCACATCAAATAACTTTTGTTATGGTTGTATTGCTTTTATGGGTGAATTCTTTATTTGCATTTTGGTTTGCATGTGTGATAACCGGTCTGTCTGTTAAACTATTTTATCGGTTTATCTTTAGACTATTTAAGTGTTTTAGTGCAGTGATTTTTGGCATACTAATTCACCCCCCCTCTTAGTATTCATTAATTGGTATTATAGCCTAGCTTTCTATAAGTTTAACCACTTGGAAATAGATATGGGGGAATACACCTTGAGGGAACTTACTCAATAGTTCACTTAGTTTGAGCAAGCCTATGATGATCTTATGGTCAAATACAAGGCATCTCAAGAAAAAAGGAGAGAACATGCAGAAAAGTTGATGGAGCTATCTGAAAATAGTTCTATAGATGAAGTAGATATGGAAGCCATGATAGCAGAAGTAAATAAGTTGAATGAATCAAAATCCAACCCGAGAAAGGAGTTGGAAGAATTGACTATCCAGTTTAGTCAAGAGCTTGAGAACCAGAGGAAAGCTAAAGATCTGGTGAAGGACAGAGATCATGAGATCTCCAAGTTGAAACAAGAGATTAGTGCACAAACTGCTCACCTTCATGAGAGAAGAATGGAAAAAGAAGGAGTACAAGATGAACTGAACATAGCCATCTCTGAAAATTCAAGCGTAATGGAGACAAATATTGCTATTTCCAAAGAACTCTCTGAGTCAATTGAAATACTTGCTAAGTTCAGCAAAAGTACTGTCAAGCTAGAGAAAAATCTTGAGTCATCTAGACCAATAAATAATACCAATGGACTTGGTTTCTCTAGACATGAGGAAGGAGAATCCTTAGGAACAAATGCTGAAGCATCAAAGAAGCAACCGAGATTCAAAGGAAAAGGTAAGCAAAAATTCAAACTTGTTTTCTTTAACTATCTTAAAGAAGGACACACTACCAATGTATGTAGGAGCAAAGCCTACAATAATTTTCCTTACTTTATTAACAATGTACCTAGATCCAATAAGTTCAATGGTCATTGTTATGCATGCAACAAGTTTGGGCATAGAGCATTTGAATGCAGGTCTGTGATGAATAACACTGGAAGATATCCTCAAAGGACCCAAGGAATTGCTCCTGAACCTTTTGTGAACCGGAACTGCAACCGGTTTAATGTCTTCAATCATCAGCCAAGAAGCGGTGGCCATCAATCAGCAACTGGATGGAGAGAAAATTGTATGATCTGTCATGGTCATGGTCACACTGCTGCAACATGCAGAAGGAAGAATGGAAACATGTACAATGGACCTTGGAGAGCACCTAGATTGGTTTGCTATCACTGCAACAAACCGGGTCACATTGCAAGATTCTATAGAAGTAGAAAGAGTATATTTGATGATATACTGGTCACTCTGGAAGGAGAAATTGATGTTGAAACAGTTCAAGCAGACATGAACAAAACCTGGAGGAAGAAACCAACAATGTTGGAAGAGGAACTGGTTTCTGCACCTAGTGTTGAAATATCAGAACCGGCAAACTAAGCTTCAAAAGGCTTAGGGGGAGCAAAATGGTGAAATATTTTTGAACCCCTGGTTTACATCGATAAAGGACCTTAACTGGTATTTGATACCTATCGCTTGGCAGAAGACCAAAAATGGTAAAAAGACAAATTAGGGTTTATGCCCTAATAGAGGAGCATTAATGGTGGTAGGTGAGAGACATGTATAAAACCATTTTTAAAATCATTTCTCACTATCTATTTTCGAGCGAAGAAAAGTTTTTCAAAGAGCAGAGCGAAGAAAAGGTGATTTGAGCTGAGATTTCAAGAAATTGACAAATCGTGAAGGAGATTCAAATTCAAATTGCAAACGGTCAAGTGGAGAACACAGAGTGGTGATTCGGCAACTGATGGAGTGTGGAGTGAAGGAGAATCAGAAACCCCTAAATTCACATTTTAAAGGTATTCCTCGAGTTCTTAAAATAGTCTACAATGGCTTCCTCATCTCATACCAGTTCTAGTACATCCATTGAGTCTGAAAGTTTCATTCAAAGGAAGTCAAAGTATAATGCCCTATCACAAGTTCTGGCTAGAGTGATAGTAGAAGAGGGAATTTTTGACTATATTGATTGCAAGATTGAAGACCTAGGGTCTCTAGCCATCCACTCTCAACTAGGTCTATTTTGTGGAAAGGACAAGAAAATCAAACCAGAATATAGTATCTTAGAGAAGAAGAAACTCCATAATGCTGTATACTTTCTGGAAGACTTTACAGAGGATCATATT
This sequence comes from Cryptomeria japonica, assembly GCF_030272615.1. NCBI lineage: Eukaryota > Viridiplantae > Streptophyta > Pinopsida > Cupressales > Cupressaceae > Cryptomeria > Cryptomeria japonica. The sequence goes on from NC_081409.1 coordinate 490,863,511, forward strand.
AGGATCATTTTGAGCAGAGTCCATGGTGACAAGATGTACCTAGAGAGGATGCATGATATCACACCTCAGGCAATTCATGTAGTCACCAGTTTCTGCAACACAGGGGAAGTGCCAGCCCTAAGGACAATAAGCAAAATGGAAATGTCAAGGCTCACCGGTTTAGTGAGTGATTCATGAGGCATGACAGTCAACTCCATCAAGGATGATCTTGTTAAGTATGCCTGCATGGTGATAGGCTACAAAACATTCTCTGCTAGCAGAATTAACTCTATATCTGCTATAGCGGTAAATGCCGCTTACCAGATGATTAAAGAGGATGCATCATTTGATCTATACACTGTTATGTAGAGGCAACTCCTGTCTAATTTGAAGTCGATCAAATAGGATAATGCACTAAGATTCAAGTTTGGACAACTATTGGTTGGGTTGTTCTTCTATTTCCAAGGCTAATTTCCTAGAGTAGGAGATGTCCAATGGTCTCTTGACCAACCAGTAACCAAGTAGATCAAGGAAAGCATTCAAGCAATTGGAACTGGTTACTCTGATGTGTTGAACAAGTATTTTAATGAGTTTAGATAGAAGATGAGCCAAAGGATGAGGATCTTAGGTGATATCATCAAGAAATATGAAGATGACATCTGTTTCACCATCCAGGTGGACAAATGCTTAATGGAGGCTGTTGAGCTTACAATGAAAGAAGTGGAGCCAATAGGCTATGAGGTGATGTATGATATGTTGGAAGGGTATGCCTCAACCCTTATTGCCTCACCTCTTGATCCTAAGGCAAAGAGGACTGGAACCTATCTTGAAAGGATTGCACTGGTCAAGGAACCCTCTATTAAGAAAGGAAAAGAACCCGTAGCAAAGAAGGCAAAGGTAGTGCCTGCAGCATCAGCACCGGCTACTACTGCAACTCCAAGAGTGACCAAGTAGTCACCTACAAAGAAGAAATCGGAAGTGGCACTAGCAAAAGTCTTTGAAAGAAAAAGTAAGACTAAGTCAAATGAACCAGACTCTGAAGAGACTGAGTGTGAGGAGATGCCAAAGAAGGCCAGACAGACGAAGAAGATGAAGAAGAATGAACCGACAGTGTCTGCACTGGTAAATATTGATATCTCCTCATATAAACCTTTGACACATTGTCAAAGAACAATAAAGAATATTAGGAGAAAATTACTTCATGACTTAGTAGATTATTATGATGATTTTAGTGATGAGGAGAAAGAAGAAGTACTATGGGAGATTATTATTTATTTGTGTAAAAATGACCAGTCACCATCAGAGATTAAATCTCAGACACCGGATTCATTATATAAGGCATTGGATAATAAATGGTGCATTGCCATAGAAAAAGAATAGGAGATTAGGGAGAAAGTCTTTGCACAGTACTTTCCCAACCTCTCAAACTCAAAATTATTTGATGTTTTGGACCAAAATAAAGGACTCTTCTTCACAAGGAGAAGAAGACTCTGGATGTTAGAGGGAAGAATTGATGATGTTGAAAAAGACACTCATCAGCATATGGATCAGCATATGGATCATGCTATCCATGCTCACAAAGCATGTATGGCCAACCTGTAAGTGGAAAAAGAACCAGTTATATCCAAACCAGATGAAGTTTTTGATGAAGAAGGAAACTTGGTTGAAGAATCAATTGACACTATTGATGTCAATGCCCTGGACATAGAAGATGTCACTCAGGACATACCTTCTGAGGGAACAGAATAGGTGCAACAGGCCGAACAGGGTAGTGAGCAAGCCGAGGATAGACAGGAAGTGACTAAGGAACAAGCAGAGAAGAAGAAGAGGGATGAAGATGAGAAAAAGCGGAAAGAGGAAGAGAAGAGATAAGAGGAAGAGGAGAAAAGAAAAGATGAAGAGAAAAATAAGCAAGAAGATGAGAGGAAAAACAAAGAAGAAGAGGATAAGGAAGAAAAGAAGAAGAAGGAAGAATAAAAGAAGAAGAAGGAAGAGGAAGATAAAGAAAAGGAAAAGTGGGAGGAAGAAGAAAAGAAGAAGAAGGAAGAGGAAGAGAAAGAAGAGGAGAAGAGGAAGGAAGCTGAGAGGAAAAATATAGAAGAAGAAGATAGGGAACAAGAAAAGAGGAAGGAAGTAGATAAAAAGAAGAAGGAGAAGAAGACAAGGCAGTGAAGAAAAGCAAAGCGGACAAGGTAGCGGAAGCGGTGAAGAGCACACAGATGGAGACTTCGAAGGCAACCGGGAGTCAAGCCAAACTGGCTGATATCACTAGTCCTATCAATCTCCAGTCTGCAAGTGAATCAGAGCTAATGCAGAGCATCAACGTTGCTCAAGAGTGCCTTGAAATCATTTGAAGGAAAAAGGAGCAAGATATAATTCAAGTGATTGTAGACACCCTTACCGGTTTGATCCTCGGTACCAATCTTCCCAACTCTGAATCATCACTAGCATAGCTTAAGCTACTATGTACTATAGTGGATGATCAGGTACAGAGCTTGGAAGAAGCACCTAAGGCAAATGTCAAGAAGAAGCATCAAAAGGCTCTTAACATTGCTCTGGTGAAGAAGTTGAATGAACTCTGGTCTGAACTGCTGAAAGACCAAAAGGATATAAGGGACACTTTGGATGAGGGAAACCTGCTACTAAGCAAAATCTATCAGCCCCGTCTAATCTATGATGATGTGCTAGCTCAGAAGAAAAAGCTTCAAATGGACTTACAATCTTACTTGAGCACATTTAAGCCACCTTATGATTCCTTTGCAACTTATGGGCAAACCGTTCACCGGTTTCAGATCCAGTCAGCCAAAATGGAGCAAGAGATCAGTACACGGTCTAGAGACTTGCAAGAGCTACAACTGGTTTTACTTCCACGTCTACAAATTCTTTAGAAGTGTTATCTGAACTTGGATGCCTTGATAATTATGCAGGAGATGAGCACAGTTGATGCCATGGAAGAAAAGGTATCCCAGATGCAAACAAAGAAAGAAGTGGCCACCTCCCTACTTGAGTCATGGTCTCTATCAATGAAACAATTTTTGTAGGACTATAAATCGGTTTTTGACAGGTATTATTCCTTGTTGTCATAACCTTTTATTATTTTAATATCAAATGGAAACAAGGTTGTTCAGTGGTACTTTGTCATTGTTGGCAAAGGGGGAGAAGTACTCTATTTTGGAGAAGTATAGGGGTGAAGTATCTAGTTTTAAAAATTTTGCTATATGTTTTGATATATGCTATATGCTCTGATATCTCAATGTTTATGCTTTGTATGCAAAATTGCTATACATCGTATTGATTAAGGGATAGTGTATATGCTTAGGGGGAGAAATTTTGTTAATGGCATGTTTTTGTTGTGAAACACTTAGATGTCAAAATTTTATTTTCCTAAGTGTTTCCATCAATGCCAAAGGGGGAGATTGTTGGCATTTTTGATGTTTATGTTGTGATTGTCATTGATGGACACACACTTGCAATGAGATCCCCTTTATATGTATGAGCTAGAGGTCAACCGATATCTGTTCCAACCGGTATGTTGTATTATAGTCTTTAGACTATTGGTGATTTTGCAGAATGTGTTTCTCGGTCTGAAGCAGCATGTCGACCCCAAGCAGTTTGTAGATCTCAAGCAGTACGAGGGAGAAAAGAGGCATAACACATTCTTACCAGTCTTCATTTTTGTCAAACCGACAACCGGTATTTTGTATGAACTAGTAATACTCTATGATGAGTTACCAACTGACATTTTGTGATGAGTTATCAATCCACCGATTGTTTGATGGTGTCGACACATTGGCGATGCTTCTTGTGTTGTGTTACTAATTATGTCTAGATTCATTGAACTTAGGAAATTGTAATGTAATCCTATTGGACCGACATGAAATCAGATTCCTTTAAAAGGACATCATGTCTAAGGTTTTAGGTTGTTGCTAAAAGGGTTTATGTTGTGCTAGGGATTAAGGTGGTTGATGAGTTGTTGTAAGAGTGATCTTATCTAAGAAGATTAGGTTGTAACTGAGTGAGAGATAGAGAAGACTGAAGTAATGCTGGAATGCATTAGCTGTGAGCTATACTGGATCTAACCAAGTAGTCTGTGCTATTAGATAGATCAAACACTTGTTGATTACTCACATCTTTGACAAGTCTGTAGCCCTTAACCGGGTAGGCCCAAAAGCCTTTTGTAAAATCCTCTAGCAAGGTGGTTCACCTCTATGAATCTAAAATCCTCTAGCAAGGTAGTCTTTAATCAGACTTATCTCCTAACAGAGATTGAGATTCCTAACAGGATCTGTTCTGGTGAAGAACATTGTAAGACCTTAACCGGTCTGGTTTCTATTCTGTAGATAGTGACTTGTGAGTTCCATCTCACCGTTGTTTTTCCCATTTGGGTTTCCACGTCAAATAACTTGTGTTATGGTTGTATTGCTTTTGTGGGTGAATGCTTTATTTGCATTTTGGTTTGCATGTGTGATAATCGGTCTATCTGTTAAACTATTTTACCGGTTTATCTTCAGACTATTTAAGTGTTTTATTGCAGTGATTTTTGGCATACTAATTCACCCCCCCCTCTTAGTATTCATCATCTAAAACATAAAAAATGAATCAAATAGACCCATGGTCACTTGATCCCTCAAATTAGACCATTGTGACCCTTATTGGCTCAATTTTGTCTACCAGACCCTAGATGACAATTTGACCCAAACATGGACAAACTTTTCACACTCCTAGGAAATTGAGTTACAAAAAGAGCCAATAGGGCCTTATTTCATTTCTTCTAACTAATAGAAAATCATCTTGTTCCTTGTTCATGCCTTCATAGGTAGGTTTTCCTACACCAGATGTGGATGATAGGAAGAGCACTACCAGTGGTGCAATCTTTCTTGGGAAGAAGTTTCTTTCATGGCTTAGCAAGAAATAATCACATACTTCATTATCTACTACTGAAGCAGAATATGTAGCTACTACTACCAACTATACTTAGATTTTATGGATGAAACAAATGCTAAAAGATATAAGGGTAAGTTATGATGAGCCTATTGTTATTCACTGTGATAATATTGTTGTTATTGATATGTCAAAAGAATTTGGTATTTCATTCCAAATCAAAACACATTTCTCTAAGGTACAATTTCTTGAAGGAAAATATTGAAGAAAAGGAAGTCATATTGGTTTATGTGCCTACTAAGGAGAAAATTGCAGATATTCTAACTAAACCATTGCCTAAAGATACTTTTAAATATCTCAGAGATCAGTTGGGGGTTACCAACCCTCGAGAAGAGACTTAGAGATGCAAAAATGCATCAATCCGATAAGCTTATCAAATATTTTCTTTGATATGAGTTGATGAGATGATGCTACTTTTCAAGGGGAGTAGTTAGTTGTTTGGTTCAGTTTTTTTGGTTTAGTATCCATCCTTTGTCATTGATATCAAAGGGGGAGAGGTGGTATTCATGTGAAAATTAGTCATATTTTTGAGGGAGATTGTTGGTATTCCTTTACACTTGGATGTTTTTCACATTTAGTGTTTCCATCAATGCTAATGGGGGAGATTGTTGGCAATATATAATATTTGGTTAAGTGTTGTCATTGATGTCAAAACTGTATCTTGATTGTAGACTATCCTGGTTGGACCTATCTCAGTTAGTCTTGGTGCTCATCTTGGTTTTGGCTATGATTGTGATCTGATATGATCAGATCTCTAGATTTGGTTTTGGATGCTTACTCTAGATGGTTGTTTATTTTTCATATTCTGTTGGTTCATGTTTTGGTGCTCTGGTAACTATCGATTATGTTCCCAGTTGGTATTTCCCAATACTGGTTAGCTTTACCGATAAGAGATATTCGGTGTTTTGGTCAGACGATTCTAGTCTGACTTATGGAATTGGTTTCCATCATGTTGAACTTGCTTCTTGACCATATTCCGAGTATTTGCTGACTTTGCATTGGCTGGAGTGCTTTTATGGTGGTCCTATTTGGATCCGGTTAGACTTTTTGTGTTACTTCACTAAGGGTTTCTACTGGTTGGTGAAGCATTTTGGATTTTGGTCTTAGTAGAATTTTCAATGGATGGAATTGTTTGGTTACTTGATTTAGGTCCATGTTGTGTAATGTAAATCATAATATTGGTCCGGTGATACCATGTAATGTAATTTTTGTTATTATGGGCTTAGGGTTTAGCCGACCTTGTCAATAAGGTTGATGATCTTTATTTATAGGTGACTAATTCATGTAATTTGTATATGGATGGGATGGATATTTATGTCTACATTATCAGAGGAAGGTTTATGTGTGAACAAGTGATATATCATTTGGTGAAGGTTTTTGTATTGTAGTGCAGACATCTATGCTTAACCGGAACTGTATGAAGCATTAGGAGATGCTACTTTCATAGTTAATTCTTTTCGGATTGTAGTCCTATGTCTTTGTAAGTCAGTGAGACTTCTTTTTGTGATGAGTAGTATGCTAGGTTGGTGGCCTTTCTGCAAGTGCATACCCCATTGTAATTGTACACAATATTACTGCAAAGTATTCATCTAATTGTGGGTATGGTTTCCCACCGTGGTTTTTCTAGGAGGATTTGGATGTCCTCAAGTATTGGGAGATATTCCCTTCTATGAGATATTTGATTCCTAATTTATATGTTGTGGTGATTAGGCATGTAGATGCTTGTGGATTGAGTCACCTTCTATATATGCCTGAGATCAGGACAAACAGGGGGTTACTGACAACACTTGCAGAGCGGTGGCGTAGTGACCACAACTCTTTTCACCTTCCTACTAGGGAGATCGGTGTGAGCCTAGAGGATGTATATAGGATTCTTCGCATCCCTATTACTAGTGAGCTTGTATAGTATGATCAATGTGAGATGGGTGACATGACAACTTTGCGGACAATGGAAAATAAAATAGAAAACCAGAAAGCTCCTAGATTACCAATGAAACAAATATAGGAAATAAATTCAAAAGAAATAAACTTCCCTTTAATGTCCCATTGTGTCCTATCACCTTCTTCTCTTGAATCAAATGATTTGATTGCTCTCAAACTGCATTGATAATGATCTTCAAGATGACAAAGATGAATAGACAGTAGTCTTTGATTTCTAAAATGCAAACTAAATATGCAAAATGATATTATAAAGCTATATGATATCTAAGATAAGCCAAAGGAACATTAGGAAAATTCTTAAAATGCTCTAAAATAACTAGAGTGCAAGGTTACGATTAGTTTCAAACTAGTGAAAAATGAAGCTTTTATAGCAAAATCCCATGTGGCAAATATCAATGGTTGAGAGTGAATCTTAATAAGTTGATGGCTATGATTTGATTAGTTAGGATGTGAGAGAAGAAGGTCTAGAAGATGTTCCTCCTACACATGCAGGATGGAGGAAAAGGTGGGAGAGAAATCCAAGTGGCAGCTTGCTAGAGTTGACCATAGTTAGGAGCTCCAAGAATATAGTATAGTTGGAGACAATCTAGGAAATGCAAGACAAGTGGAGTTTGAATAGGATGAGGTGGACACAACCTCCTCCAAATATGTAGGAGTTTTGGAGGGAATATAGGAAGTGGGAGTTGAAGATAATGCAACTAACTAAAAATAGGAAAAAATAATATTTAGCCACATGAAGAATGAGCTGGCAGGATAAGCTTGTTGTCAATTGACACTCTATTGGTTGGTTTCACTATGTTGTCATTGATGGCAACCTGATTTTGTGTTCCAGCTTCATATGGTGTATCAACAGGCACCTCACAGATTCTACACTAGGCACCGACATCTGCATTGACAGGTCAGAAAGATTTCTTACTCACTGGCAATGCAAACTGACATGGTATAGTAAAGGCTTTCGGTATTGGAGGCCGACTTATCTCAGATCCGGCATTGAAAATTTGTTTTAATGTTTAGTCATTTATGTTATCTAACCGAGATGTAATCTGATATTGTGTATATCCTTGTAAGATGACATAAGGCATAAATTTGTATAGGGTATATAGGGCAGATTGATTAGATCATTTAGATATGATAGGGAGGTAATGTAATGGTTATGTAAATGTAATATGATGTGAAATATATCAGAGAGATTATGTATGTGAGAAATTTATTGTAAGGGTTATTTTGGTAAAGGGGTTTAGGGTTTCAACCGGAACAAACAAAGCTTATATCGGAACTGTATTCTGGCATAGAAGATGCTATCTTAGCAGTTCACACTTCTCCGAATTGTTGTCTGGAATTTTATGTAGTCAATGAGGCTTGTATTGTGATTGAGCAGTGTGCTCTAGGCTGCAAGCCTTCCTTCAAGTGCAGACCCATCATATATTGTAATATCTCTTCATATGGTCAGTGGATTGATATTGTGGGTCACAAATCCCACCATGGTTTTTCCTCATTGAGGTTATCCATGTATAAATCTATGTGTTATGGTTCTCATTTATGTGTTTGTCTTATTGGTTTATTTATTTCTTTTAATTCTATTTATATCGGTATACCGGTTGGTGCATGAATATTTTGTTAAGGCTCAAATCTACTATTCTGGTATAACACTGATTCACCCCCCCTCTTAGTGTTATTGATTTCCAACAATTGGTATTAGATCTTTGTGCCTCAGAGGAAGTTTAACAGGTTGAGGAAGATCCTGAAACTAGAAAAATTAAATATGGCTTTGGTGAAGCAACTTGAGATGGCACTTGAAGATTATGATGTTGAAAGGTTGAAGAACTTAAAGATACAAGATGAGTTGAATTCTGCTAAGGAATTCATTCTTGTCCTATAAGAGAGGATATCATCTGTTCAAGCTAGGAGGAAGGAACTTTTGCAAAATCAAGATGATGAAGAGAAAAATGCACTTAAGAAACAATGTTAGAAATAGAGTCAGGAGAACATGGTTATGAAAAATGAAATGCAAGTTATAACTATGAGGATGTCTAAGGAGATTGAGGAAAGAAAGAAAAAGGAAGAAAATATTGTTGTATCCCTAAAGAACAAGTTTGAAGAATGTAGTAGGTTGTTTCATGAAAATAATATGTTGAGAATTGATTTGGTACAATCCCATAGCAATGAGAAAGAGATTGAGAGACAAATGATAATACTAAGAGAAGATTTAACTGCTGCAAGTGAGTACAAAGAAAAATTCAAGATCAACTCAACACAACTTGATGAGTTATTAAAGAGACAGAGGTAGATTGGAGATTCCAGTGGACTTGGATTTGAGCAAGGACAGAGTTACGGTACTACTAGTGAAGATCAAAACCATAAAGCACTGGTAAGACAATTCAATGGTAGATGTTTTGTTTGCAATAGATTTGGTCACATGGCTAGGCAATGTAGAAACAGAGCAAATGAGAACCCTGATTCTACTCCCGGTAAATGTTCTAAATGCAATAAAATTGGTCATAAGATAGAAGATTGTAGAATGAATGTAAAATACTATGCTTGTGGAAAATTTGAACATATGGCTAATCAATGTAGGTCCAACAATTTCACCGGTTTAAGTAATGCAATTCAGAAGAACAATGTTACATGTTATGCATGTAATGAAATTGGACATATTGCTAAGTTCTGTAGAAGCAAAAATCCACTAGTTAGTAATGCAGGATTAAATGAAAAAGGAAAAGAGAAGGTTAGTGAAATATGACATGATCACACTCAAAGATGGGCTAGGAAGACTGAAGAGAACTCACCGGATGGGAATGTCCCAGTTACCTATCCAGTAAAAGAGTTTTCTCTTGCACTGGTAGTGAGCTCATCCGATAACTAAGGAAGATGCCTTAGGGATAGGCAAAATTCATGAAGATGATGCATATGCCCCGGGAAGAGGTTCTAGAAGATGTTCCAGATATTGGAGAGGATTATCTAGCTTGGATGTTCCAGAGCAAGATCCGGTATCTTTCACCGATAGTCATTTATGTCAATGTAAGATTAGGGTTTTTGTCGAAGGATAAAAGGTCGAATACACTTCATTGTTAATCACCTTTTTATTCAGAGCTATTTCAGAGCAATTCAGAGTGACTAAGTGTGATGAGAGGCTATTAAGAGATAATCAGATTTATTCTTGAGGGATCACACCAACATCTAGAAGAATTTGTTGGAGGTTTCTACTTAGAGTGAGAAAAAGGTATTTTTCTTGAAACATGGAAGCAGGATCATCTTCTATTCCTATTTTTGTTGCAAATCCAACCATAGTGGAGGTTAAGGACTGCCCCAGGCCAATTTTCAAGCGGTATCCACATGTGGCTACCAAGAAAGATTTGATTGGAGCATTTTCTCGCATTTCGGACAGAGTGGTGTATGTAGAAGATGTTAGGGCATACATTCACTATCATTTAGAGGACTTAGGAACTTCAAAGATCAAGGGAATGTATATGAATGAACTAATAGGAGAATCTGGAAAGATTAAACCAGCATATTGACACATTGACGAGCTAGGGTTTATAGATATTCTAGAGTTTGAGGATGAAATAATCAAATATCTACTGAGCATAGTACATGGGGAATTCATATGGCTGGACATACCTTATAAAATCACTAAGGAAGCCATCCAAGAAATTACTAGTTTGTCATCAATAGGGAAACATCCAGATAAGAAAGTGTCAAATGACATCACGAGGCAAATCACCGGTGCCACATCTACTAAGAGATCAATGAAAGTGAGCACTATCCCTGACACCGATATCAACTTTGGAAGCATGCTTATAGGATACAAGGTAACTCAATCAAATTGACCAAATTCTATTTCTAGTTCATGTATTTTGGTTGCATATAAGATGATGAGAGAAAATGTAAAGTTAGATCTTTGCAGTTGGATGATTGAAGAGTTATTGATCAACTTAGGAAAGATTAAAGGTCAGAAGAAGGGCACCTTCTGGTATGGAAATTTGTTAGTCTTCTTAATGTTATACTTTTTGAATGATACACCCGATTTTGGTAGGAAGGAATGGGCTTTTGACATTCTGGTAGGAAGTCTAGGTATTTTGGTATGGTTTTGTCATTGATGTCAACACCTACTAAACACTTATCAACTCAAGCACTTTGGAGAATCAACAACATTCACCGGCAAGCGACTTATGCACAGTCACTGGTATTTGGTACACTGGCATGATATAATGATCACCGACACTTGGAAGGGCATGGAAAATACTTGGTTATGCCAAAGACATCGTGTGGACACCTTGTCTTGGAGTTTTGTTTATTGGTATATTCATATTTGCATATTTGATGTTACCAATAAATAGGTCCAGGTTACACTGACAGGTTTATCTTTTCCAGATCAGCATGTCACGCTATGAAGATGACTCATTATTGTTGTAAATGCATTAAGACGACATGGTGAATCAGTTATTGTATCGTGCATTAATTTATTTGTAATATATTGTAGAGCCGACCTACTAAAATTGGTCTTAGGGTATGGTATAAATGTAAGATCTTATTTGTAAGATTGAATGTGGAATGCGAAAAAGGATTGTGTTAAGATATATGTGAGATTAAGCAGAGCTATAAATGCATACATCATTTGAAGGTTGAAGGAGGGGTTTTGTGAAGACAATCAGAACTACACCGGTACTAAATCCAGCATATGAAGATGCTATTTTGAGTAGTACATTCTTATTGGATTTAACCATCCAATTGTAGTCAGTGTGACTCCCATTTTGTGATTGAGCAGTGAACTCTAGGCGCTTGGCCTTTCTGCATGTGCAGACCCCATTTGTATACACTTACTATCTATAGTAGTATCATTTGATTGTGGGTAAGGTTTCCCACCATGGTTTTTCCCCTTACAAGGTTTCCACATACAAATATTGGTGTTATGTGTTGTGGATGACTTTATCTTTTTGTTTCATGCATTAATCCTTACCGATATTGCAATTAACTGTTAAAACTATCTACCGACATATTAGACTGGTTTATCGATATTAAGCATTAAGTTGGTTAAGTTGTTTTTGGTTTGAATAGTTAGACAACTGATTCACCCCCCCTCTTAGTTGTCTTTGGGACCTAACAATTGGTATCAGAGCCTAGTCCTCTTTTGCAGAAGTTTAACAACTTGAGGAGATCCAATGTCTACTAACTATTTTAGGAAGGACAATCCTAAACTTGATGGAACCAACTATGGCATATGGAAGATCAGAATGGAGACACATTTAAATTGCATTGGAAAGGACATATGGGATGTTACAAAGAATGGTTATACTGCTCCTACTCAGAGTCAGCCCAATCCACCTAACTTGACTAAAGATGAAGAAAATGATTGCAAAGCAAGAGAAGCACTTTTGAGCGCATTATCTGATCAGCAAATCATGGGACTATCAGATAGGTCTATTGCTAAAGCCATTTGGGATCATTTGGAAACACTGAATGAAGGAGATTCCATAGTCAAAATTGCAAAACTTGAAAGCTTCCGGGTCAGGTATGAACATCTGAAAATGGAAGAAGATGAAAGGATTTCTGCGTTTATGGAAAGAGTAAATGAGATTGTTTTGGGTATTAAATGTTGTGGAGGAACCTTAAGTGAGGATGAAATTGTTTAAAAAGTTTTCAGAGGATTACCACCGACATATAAAATGAAAGTCACTTCTATAAATGAGTTAAGAACAATACCTAATACATCACTAACTAGGGATACATTGATTGGAAAACTTTCAGCTTTTGAAATTGAAGAATTTGGTCCTGTTGCTACTATAAAGACAGATTTAGCCTTTAAAACATCTACATCATCTACACCATCATTTGATAAATCAGATTGGAAAGCCTTTTATGCAAGAGAACTTGAAGAAAGTAGGAAAGAAAATGAAGAACTTGAAGAACTTGAAGCACTATTTGCAAGGGAAATGCCTAAAGGTCTAGTTGGAAGTAAGTATAAAGGTAAAGCACCCTTTAAATTTTTTAACTGCAATAAGATTAATCATATGGCTTCAAGATGCCCTGATAGATATGATAGACTAAGAGAAGAAGCTAGAAGAACATACAAGCCTAATCCTAAATATCAAAGATACAGATTTAAGAAGAATAAAAACAAATCTTGTTACATTGCTGATGAAGGAGTGACTGATGATTCTGATGAGGATCCGACAGACAATGGATGGGTTTTTGTTGCTGTAACTGAAGATCAACTGACACCTACTACTCAACCAATAGAATAGGCCTTGGCAGCTAAAGTTGAAGTAAAGGATGAGTGGATCATTGATTCAAGATGCTCACATCATATGACTAGAGATAAAGGTAAATTCTTGAACTTTCAAGAATACAATGGAGGCTTAGTAAGATTTGGAGATGATAAAGCTTGTTTGATCAAAAGTAAGGGTACAATATCTCTTGATGGTAAGAATAATACTGACAATGTCTACTATGTTGAATGTTTAAAACATAATCTTTAAAGTGTTGGTCAATTAGTTGAGAAAGGATTTCAGTTACAATTCAAAAATGGAAAATGCAAAATCATGAATAGAACTGGTTTGGAAATCGCAACTCGTAATCAGACTAGAGGTAATATCTTTCATTTGAATAATAGTGAAAAGACATGCTTGATTGCACATATTGATGAAAGTTGGCTATGGCATAAGAGACTCTGTCATGTAAATTTTGATTGCATGGTGAAAATCAGTACTACTAAGGCAGTTAGAGATTTACCTAAAATTGTTTAACCTCACAATACAATGTGTAAGGAATGTCAATTTGGAAAACAAGTTAGAGCTAGTTTCAAAGTATTCCTGAAAAATCCAATAATGCTCTTGATTTAATTCATACTGATTTATGTGGTCCGACTAGAACTAAAAGCTTACAAGGTGATAGATATTTCATGCTAATCATTGATGACTATTCTAGAATGTGTTGGGTTACTTTTCTCAGAGAAAAATCAGAAGCACTTGGAAAGTTCAAACTGTTCAAAGCAATGGTAGAAAATGAAACCAATAAGAAACTCAAATGTCTAAGATCATATCAAGGAGGAGAATTTACATCTAAGGAATTTAATGCATTCTGTGAAGTAAATGGAATCAGAAGACAACTATCAGTGCCTCGGACACCACAACAGAATGGAGTTGTTGAAAGGAAAAATAGAACCATCTTGGATGCAGCCAGAAGTATGTTATTAGAAGAAAACCTACCACATGTATATTGGAGAGAGGCAGTAAGTAAAACAGTCTATACATTCAACAAAGTTCACATCAAAGGTGAAACCAGTAAGACCCCTCATGAACTATGGTTTGGTATTACTCCTACTCTTAAATATTTTAGAATTTTTGGAAGTAAATGCTATATCAGAAGAGATGAGTATACTGGCAAATTTGATCCTAGAAGTAATGAAGGTATATTTCTTGGTTATCATCTAAGAGCAAGGGATAGAGATGTTTTAACAAAAGATTGCAAAAAATTGTTGAGAGTACAAATGTAAAGATTGATGAACAATTTAGAGGAACTTCAAGGTATATAGACTTTGAATCAGCAACAAAATTTTTGACAAATGAACCTAGACTGAATCCACCAGTATAGAATGAAGATCCAATTACACCGATATCATCTAAAAATTCCATAGTTACTGAGGAACAACAGTAAACAAAGACACCTCGGTATGTAAGACTGAATCATTCTGAAGATCAGATAATTGGAAACAAGTATAAAGGAGTTATGACAAGAGGAAGATTGGAAAATGAAGAGGTATGTCTTATTTCTCAAATTGAACCATCATCAATTAATGAGGCATGTGAAGATAAATATTGGATTAAAGCTATGGAAGAAGAATTAGAACAAATTGAGAAGAATAACACTTGGACATTAGTTCCCGACCTAAAGATAAAAATGTAATTAGAACCAAATGGGTATTCAGAAACAAACTTAATGAAGATGGTAAGGTTATCAAAAATAAAGCAAGACTAGTGTGTAAAGGATATTCTCAAAAAGAAGGAATTGATTACAATGAAACCTTTGCACCGGTAGCTAGAATTGAGGCAGTTAGATTGTTTTTGGCTTTTGCAGCACACAAGAACTACAAAGTATAGGGTGAACTCACAAAGCTGGTTCCCACTTTTGCCAACGAAGGAAATTGGCGAAAGTGAAAAAAAAAATTTACGAGGGGTTCGAGCGAAGTGGGGGTGTTCGAACGGAATACCCTTTGGGGTTCGAGCGAAGACCCCACTTCGCTCGAACCCCATCTTTCGAGCGAAGCACCTTTAATGCCCTTTTATGTCATTTTTCAATTATAGCGTGGGGGTTCGATAGAAAAAGAACCATTGGTGGAGCATTCTTTCTTGGAAGCAAACTAGTTTCTTGGTTGAGTAAGAAACAAAGTTGTACATCTTTATCAACAACAGAATCAGAATATGTTGTAGCAACAACTAATTGTACATAGGTACTATGGCTTAAGCAATGTTGAAAGACATAAAGGTAAAATGCAAGGAACCTATTACTATCTATTTGTGATAACACTGTAGTAATTGATATATCTAAGAATACGGTATTACATTCTAAAACCAAAAATGTTTCTTTCAAACTGAATTTTCTAAGGGAAAATGTTGAAGCAAAAGAGATAAAACTGGTTTATGTGAATACTAAAGAGCAGATTGCAGATATCTTCACTAAACCTCTTCCTAAAGAGGCTTTTGAATATCTCAGAGACCAGCTTGGGGTCATACCCCCACTGGTAGAGACTTAGGAAGTTGATGTTTGTCATCAACCAATAGAATTAATAGAGAAATCTTTTACTTCGGCTTTGATGAGGAAGCTACTTCTCAGGGGGAGTAGTTGGTATACTAAATTAATTGAAATTTTGTATATGATCTTGACTTGGTAATAACTTAGGCATTTGATGTCAAAGGGGGAGAGATTGGTATGGAAAAGCACAAGGAAAACACATGTTGCTCCCAAGGGGATAGATTATTATTTGGGAGAGATTATTACTCTCTATATTTGTATTTT
The DNA here is from genome assembly GCF_030272615.1 of Cryptomeria japonica. NCBI lineage: Eukaryota > Viridiplantae > Streptophyta > Pinopsida > Cupressales > Cupressaceae > Cryptomeria > Cryptomeria japonica. Next base: position 490,879,384 of record NC_081409.1, read on the forward strand.
GATTTCTGGTTATGATCTCTTTTTGGGAGATTGTTGGTATTTTGGTATGGTTTTGTCATTGATGTCAACACCTACTGAACACTTATCAACTCTAGCACTTTGGATAATCAACAACATTCACCAGTGAACAAGTGACTTCTGCACAATCACTGGTATCTAGTACACCAGCAGGATATAATGATCACCAGCACCTGGAAGGGAATGGAAAACACTTGGTTATGTCAAAGACATCATGTGGACACCTTGTCTTGGAGTTTTATTTATTGGTATATTCGTATTTGCATATTTGTTGTTACCGGCAAATAGGTCCAGGTTACATTGGTAGGTTTATCTTTTCCAAATCAGCATGGCACGCTATGAAGATGACTTATTATTGTTGTAAATGCATTAAGACGACATGGTGAATCGGTTATTGTATTGTGCATTAATTTATTTGTAAAATGATTTTATTGTAATATCTTGTAGAGCCGACCTACTAAAATTGGTCTTAGGGTATGGTATAAATGTAAGATCTTATTTGTAAGATCGAATGTGGAATGCGAAAAAGGATTGTGTGAAGATATATGTGAGATTAAGCAAAGCTATACATGCAGACATCATTTGAAGGTTGAAGGAGGGTTTTTGTGAAGACAATCAAAACTACACCAGTACTAAATCCAACATATGAAGATGCTATTTTGAGTAGTACATTCTTATTGGATTTAACCATCCAATTGTAGTCAGTGTGAATCCCATTTTGTGATTGAGCAGTGAGCTCTAGGCGCTTGACCTTTCTGCATGTGCAGACCCCATTTTTATACACTTACTATCTGCAGTAGTATCATCTGATTGTGGGTAAAGTTTCCCACTGTGGTTTTTCACCTGACAGGGTTTCCACATACAAATATTGGTGTTATGTGTTGTGGATGACTTTGTCTTTTTGTTTCATCCATTAATCCTTACCAGTATTGTAATTAACTGTTAAAACTATCTATCGACATATTAGACTGGTTTACCGGTATTAAGTATTAAGTTGGTTAAGTTGTTTTTGGTTTGAATTGTTAGACAACTGATTCACCCCCCACCCCCTCTCAGTTGTCTCCGGGACCTAACAAGAAGATAGCTGAAACAATCAATTGCTACATTAGGAAGTCAAAGAGATGATAAGATATGGGGTTATTTCAAGGCTTTTCAAAAATCTATGAGGTCTAGGATAAGAATACCTGAGCATATAGTAGAAAAATACTCTACTGAAATATGTTTTATGGTTAAGAAGGATATGACTCTCATGGAGGTAGTCAAGTCCCAGAAGATTTGGATAGAGGAAATGGGATATGAGGTAGATGAATTAATCCTTGATGCCTATGCAAAAATTGATGAGGTAGAGAAGCCCCATGGAACTAACTACACAACAAAAGACTCTAGAGGCTGCAATAGAGTTCAACCTAAAGAAAAGGGAGAAACAAGAAGGAAAAGCAAGCAAATTTGTAAAGGAGGTCTCAAAGGACATAAGGCACTTATTTATGCTATCCTAGAGAAAGGGAGAAAGAGGAAGGATCCGACAGTTCACATTGAACCTGTAACTGCAGATTCTGAATTAGAGGATGACACACCATTAGCCTTCAAGAGGGTTGTTAGTAAGAAACAAAAAGAACCTAAGGTAGAAGTAAGGAAGAAATCAATTAGAAAGGTCACAATCAAGTTACCAGCTTGAAAGAAAGCACCTAAGGCTACACCTATAGCTACATCAGATACTATCAAGAGGAAGAAGGAAGAAGAAGGATAACACTGATTCTAGCAAGGTTACACCCAAACCTTGTGCATAAATTATTGATGAAATAAATAAAGATGGCATGCTGAATAATGTTAAATTTTATTATGAAAACTTAGAGCATGATGAGCAGAGAGAAGTAGAGGAAGCAATTCTATTATATTTGGATATCTATAAGAAAGCTTTAATAGAGATAGAAAATCAAATACCGACTGAGTTATATAACATTTTAGATGATAGAAGATTATCTACTATGCAACAGGATAAGCACATTAAAATGAAATAACTTTTAGCTATCTATGTTAGTATAACTCCAGATGAAATGGATAAGACAATTGAGGTGATAGATAGAAAGGTATTCAATAGAAAACACAGGATAACTAGTCTGATGCTAGGAAGAGTGAATGAAGTAATAAAGGAAACTCAGAAAGCTTGAATTAAATTTTTGGGAGAACACAGAGGATTATTTACTTCACCAGAGACCAAGACCAACACTGTAGATACCTCAGTTAAAGGAAAAGGAAAAGGGATTATGGGTACTCCACCCTCAGTTTTGAAGAATATCAAGATAGTGGAAATTGAGCTATCGGTAAACACAAATGTACAGACAAATAATGAAACACCAGTTAATACTAAGAACATTGTAGATGATACTAACATTGAGGATTATTGTCCTTTAGATACTAATCTACAGGTTGAGGATATTGTTCCTAGAGAGGAACTGACAGTTACAAAGACTGCACCAAGTGGTGAAGCCAGCGGTCCAAGTGAGGAGGTAATAAAGGATAAATCATCAGATAAAATAGGGGAATCTGATAGGGTACTAGTTGAGAGCCCATCATTGTTGACAACTGACACTTATCAATTTGAAAAGAAATCCATCACAGAGATGAGTCCATTGAACTAATGATGATGGCTGCTCAGAAATTGATGAAGGTGGGAACCACAAACAAGGGGATTATAGATCAATCAATCACTGTCCTACACAAATTGGTCCCAGAGTGTAAGATTGAAAATGAAGCGAGCCCTTCTGGCAAGCTTAAGGTAATCACTGAGCACATATCAAAAGACTTTCAATCCTTACAATAGATATCTAATCGACAAGAACTTGAAAGATTCACTCAGGCTAAGAGAGCCTCTTTTGATCAGATCATTGAGAGAGAGAAGAAAGAGATTGAGGAGAAGTTAATTCTAATTAAAAATTCTTTGAAACAATGTACAAACATATACAGGGTATGTTGCAATACTGAGATACTTACAAAAAATATAGATAAAAAGATAAAAGAGATACAAGAGAATATTGCTAGTATTGCTAACTCTTTTGATGGATTAATTTCATTGACAACATCAATTGATGGTCAAATTTTGACTTTGGAGAACCAAATTTCTACTCTTGAAAAGGAAAGAGATAATATCATTTAGAGAGCCAGAAGTCTTAGAGGTTTAGTGAGTCCAAGATTGGATTCACTCTGTGTACATAAGAAGGAATGCATGGATATGTTGGGAAAGCCCACATCGACAGAGGTCAATGAGAAATAATATTTTTCATATTTATTGAGTTGACTTGTATCTATCTCTAGCACATTCAAAACTTCCTATGATAATTATGTGGAATTACTAGATAAAGCTTATCCGGAAATCTTGAAACTGGTCAAGCTCCGGTAAAACATTTTTTGGAGGTATTCAGTGTACAGTTTTTATTTTTTAACATTCTTTTTTTTAGGCATTGATGTCAAAGGGGGAGTAGTATAGATGTGAAAAAGGATAAAAGGGTTGCATACATTAGGGGGAGTTACAAAGTTTTTGGAATTTTGGAGATATGGAGTATTTTGCATATTCAGCTCAGGGGGAGCAAGGCAGGATGAAACGATGACCATTTTTCACATGAGTGTTGCCATCAATGACAAAGGGGGAGATTGTTGGAAATTAACACTCTATTGGTTGGTTTCACTATGTTGTCCTTGATGGAAACATGATTTTGTGTTCTGGCTTCATATGGTGTACCAGCTGGCACCTCACATATTCTACACCAGGCATCGACGGGTCAAAAAGATTTCTTTGGTCACTGACAATGCAGGTCGACATGGCATAGTAAAGGCTATCGGTATTGGAGGCTGACTTATCTTGGATCTGACATCGACAACTTGTTTTAATGTTTATTCTTTTATGTTATGTGGCCAACATGTAATCTGATATTATGTATATCCTTGTAAGTTGACATAAGGCATAAATTTGTATAGGGTATATAGGGTAGATTGATTAGATCATTTAGATATGATAGGGAGGTAATGTAATGGATATGTAAATATAATATGATGTGAAATATATCAGAGATATAATGTATGTGATGAATTTATTGTAAGGGTTGTTTTGGTAAAGGGGTTTAGGGTTTAAACCAGAACATACAGAGCTTAAATCAGAACTAGATTCTGGCATAGAAGATGCTATCTTAGCAATTCACACTTCTCCCGATTGTTGTCTAGAATTTTATGTAGTCAGTCAGGCTCCTATTGTGATTGAGCAGTGTGCTCTAGGTTGTAAGCCTTCCTACAAGTGCAGGCCCATCATATATTGTAATATCTCTTCATATGGCCAATGGATTGATATTGTGGGTCACAAATCCCACTGTCGTTTTTCCTCATTGAGGCTTTCCATGTATAAATTTGTGTTATGGTTCTCATTTATGTGTTTGGCTTATTGGTTGATTTACTTCTTTCAATTCTATTTATACCGATATATCGATTGGTGCATGAATGTTTTGTTAAGATTAAAATCTACTATTTCAGTATAACACTGATTCGCCCCCCCTCTAAGTGTTATTGGTTTCCAACAAAGTTGATGTGGAAATTGAATGAGATGGAAAAGGTGAATAATTAAATAATTTTGAATTATTTAATCAAGAAGACTTTTAGAAGATTAATTAAGGATAAATAATGAATATTTAATTAATTAATTAAAAATAGAAGAATGGGATAAAGAAATTAAATAAACAAACTTTTCAATCTATTTATTTAATAGAAGAATAATCATTAAATAAATAATAAATATTAATTTAATAAATCATAGCCATTTTTAGGTGTAAACATTTTTCCCCTCTTTGAGACGATGTTGGAGCAACATTGTTTCAAAGAAAAAAGTAAAATAAGTCTTGATTTTTCCCTTGACGTTGATAAAATTATCGAGGTATATGCCTTGTCGAGAGGTTTATTTGAGAAAAAATTGGATAAATTTGTTTGAGCAATCAATCTCACAAAATGTTTAATAATGCACAATTGATTGTGAGAATTTTAAATTTTGAAAAATTAAAATGCCCCTCACTTTAGAAATATTTATTTCCCTCCATTAGGTCAATATTAGGTTACAAAAGGTAACTTGGGCCCATTTCCACCATATTTGCACACTTGGAGCTTTTGAAATTTGGAGATTTGGAGATCCTATTTGGAGACTTGTAGAGTGTTGCCAACTATCAGGATGGTGATTCCACTTCACAGTCATTGTTTTGAGCAGGTCAAGAGATATCAGAGGCCGCCAGAGCATGGTCCCCTAGTAGGTATTCAAAATCCTTCCTTTGTGTGATTTTTTATAGATTTTAAGTTTAACTTTTTATAAAATCCTACATTTTCCCAATATTTTTTCATTTTTTCATTTTTATTCTAGCGCATTTATAATGTTTTTTCATGCATATATGTTTTTTCGTGAATTTGTCACATATTTTACACATATGCTTAGTGTTGTCATGCTTTTATACTTTTGATGCATTTGTTATTTTTTTTATGCCTTTGCTTGTTTATTTAGCACATATGTATGTTTTAGCACCTTTGTCATTTTTTATTGAGCATATGTGAAATGTTTAGGTGCATTCATTATTTTCAGCGCATTTGTTAATTGATGTAGTGTTTTCATTGTTTGTTATAGCTCTTTCATGTTTTATAGCACACATGTTATATGTGTTAGCGCTTTTGTTGATAACTGTAGCACTTTTGTTGATAACTATAGTGCTTTTTTTATAAAGCCAGTTTTGATAGTTTGTTCAATGAGTGAATTTGACGAAAATTACGATGAATGATTTGTGTGTTTGATATTTTATCAAAGAGACCAATCTAGTCTCTAATGAAGAGCTGATTGGATAGGCAACTATTTTCCATTGATAGTTTGATTGATTGATAGATAAATGACTTAGATAATAATGTATGATGTTCTAGGAAGATTTGGATGTCCTCCAGTGTCGGGAGAGATTACCTTCTATGAGACATTTGGTTATTGATTTAGATGTTGCAATGATTAGGCACATAGATGCTTGTGGATTGAGAGACATTCTGTATATGCTTGAGAACAAGATGAACATGGGGCTACTGACAGCATTCGTAGAGCGGTGGAATAGTGACCACAACTCTTTTTGCCTTCCTACTAGAGAGATCACTGTGACCCTAGAGGATGTATATAGGATTCTTCGTATCTCTATTACTGGTGAGCTTATACTATATGATCATTGCAAGATGGGTGTCATTATAGCTTTGTAGGAAGTGTTCAATGATGAGATGATTGATGGCTCAGAGGTGCAATGGGAGGATATGCTGATATATTATGAACCTATGCCTTGCATTTTGGCTAGTTTGATTGGAGGTTTCATCTGTCTAGACAGGAGATCTCGTGGTCTTTCAGTTGGTTGGGGTTGCATTCTAATGTAGATGATGCAACACAAGACATGATATACCTGGGGGGTTTGTATGTTAGCACATTTATACCATGATTTACACCAGGTGGTCTATGATGGTGCTGCTAGATTGGCTTCAGGGGTTACGTTGTTACAGATATAGTGCTGGGAGCACATAGCTATCACATGACCTATTCATGATCGGGTCCAAGGAGATGAACAACCCTACATTTACTTGTATTGAGGTATGATTACCCAGCCCAAGCTGCATAAGATTGAATACTAGAGATATGTGTTAGATACTATGGATACCATTGTGTGGAGACCTTATGTCACTTTCAATCCATGGCTAGATTATGCTAGAGTACTTCTAGTGATTTATCACAACTGATACCACATTGGGAGGACACCATATGTCATTGAGCGACAACTAATTTATCAAGTTTATAGACAGATTGGTAGAGTACAGGGAATGCTGCAGGGAGTTGCCTTGTATGCACGAACATACAAGGATAGGTCACAATGGGGTCCATCTCTTTCATTTGATGTTGTCTATGCAGAGTTTATTTCTATGCCATATACATAATATGATATGTGACCACACATATTGGATGTTGGTATGACAGTGGAGTATGCTCGATTTTTCATAGAGCATCCTTTTCCCAGATTGATTGATCTTGCAGAGCCACCATCTAGTTTAGGTGATTCCGATGATGATGAGGATGGGGACAAATGCTTGACGAGGAGGTAATGATGGGGTGGTCGGGGTGGAGATGGGAGGGTGGACATGACAAGAGAGGAGGTAGGAGAGGAGGTCAAAGATGAGGAAGAGCTTGAGTATGGGGTGGACCCTTTGGAGCTAGGTTTAGAGGACTTCCTATGGCTATTGGTAGAGGTGGGAGAGATGGGGGAAAAGATGTAGGAGATGTAGGAGGCAAAGGAGATAGAGGGAGGGGTGGTGATGTAGGCTAAGGTAGATCTAGAGATGCAAGCTAAGGCACAGAGGGTAGACATGGTCTTCTACGTATTGTGCAAGATATTGGGGGTGTTGGTGGTTACAATGGATATTATTCTGAGGATGATGTACCTCTGAATAGGTAGAGGGTAGTTATACCACAACTCATATAATAGCCATAGGTTCAATAAGAAGAGGCACAACAACTAGTGGTACAACCAACTCAGGATGATAGGGATGATTTGAGGGCTCAGGTTGTATAGTTATAGGCACAAATTGATCAGTTGTAGGTTCATATGTAGGCTTTGATATTAGAGAGAGACACTACCATTGAGAGGTATAGATGGGCCAAGGGAATGTTAGAGGTTGTTGAGAAGGTTGGCACACAGGGAGTGCATGGAGACACCATTAGGGAGATGGTCTAGACTGGGAAGGAGATAAGTCACTATTGTGGTTGATATGAGAGCGTCGTTCCTCCTAGTCAGAGAGCAGGTAGTTATGCATTGAATTCTCAGTGGCCATTGAGACATGCTCAGGTAGAGAGTGGTAGTGTCATGGGGCCACCTTGTAGAGGTCCTCTATCCAGGGGCATGACCATCTGCTGGAGCATGCATGAGAGCACAAAAACCTACAGACTCTAATGGTAGTGCTACTTGATGTGTTGAGACTTTATTTTATACTTTTTTATATCATTTGGGACTATACGATTTTAGATTCATATATCATTGTATACTTGGACATTTTATGATTCATGATATGCAAATTGACTTTCATGGACTCTTTATGTGGTTTCCATTTGAATTACATGCATATTATTATGATGATCTATGATGGCATATATTCTTATACTTCTCATGACCTATGTTTATGATGTTGATGATATTATGATATTCCATGTGATGATGATTCCTATATGCATAATTATGATGTGTGTCTACCATGATGTTATATGCAGTGATTTATGAAATGTTGATATCATTGTCCTCTATATATTTCTAAAATGAAATTTTTCCTATTATGAGCACTTATGACGAATTCATGATTCTTATATGTTATTTTTCATTTTTTATTAATTAAATTCTTATAATGGTGATGATGCATATGTGATTTGATTTACTATATGATGGTGAAATACTATGAAATGTAGATACATACTTATGTAATATAATATAATTTTGTGATGATGTATCTATGAAATGCTTATAATGATGTGATAAATGAATGAACCCAAAAGACTTTAATTGATAAATATAATGAATTCTAATTTGATGGAATGAACCTAAAAACACTAAAATGAATGCAAATGTTTTATTTTTATTTGTCCAAATATGCTCAATCATAACTCTTAACAACCATTGATCTTTATGCATGACTAAATGAAATGAAATACAACACCTATCTGAATAGTGCAAAATGCAAAACCTACCTAAATGAATTTGTCATATTTTTAACACATTGTAATAGTGATTTATTTCATCATTGAGCTTTTATAATTTTGTAAGATAATACAAGAGCCTAGGTATAATTACACCAAGATGACTTGAGTATTTCTTACATGGATTTTGATGTACCAAGTTATTACAAGCATCTAGGTATAATGAGACCCAGATGACATGAGTATCCCTTGCAAAAACAGACAAGGATTATCCTCTTTCCTGCATAACTTGAAACGTCCTCAATGATATTTTTCCAATCATGTCCTTAAATGAGTACATACTTTAGTAAAGAATAATCCACAAGAAACAAGCAAAGAAAAATGACCATGCCCCATCATATCTCCTCTAATCTCAGACATCTTGGAGTAGCATAGGGAAAATGAACAACAAAATCAAGATACAAACATTGAATCATCCATGCCAAAATTATGTTTTCATGTCAAAAACATATAAGCATCCCATTCAATAGTTTGTTATGATTTTAGATTGTCGATGTTATGTTTGATCATTGTAGTTGATGTTTCCTGATTGTCTGACACTCATTTTCCAATGATTCATATCTTGATAATTTTTAAAACACATGTTGTCTTGTTTCTTGTTGTCCATTCATCAAAGTCCAAATTTTTATCCTGTGAAATATGACACTCAAAGATCCCATTTTGTAACTAGGTTGAGGATTTGCCCTGAGCATAAGAATGAACTGCCTTATTAGGAATATAGAAAAAATGGATAGGTACATAATGGAAAGAGGGTTGAAAGTTTATTATGAATGAAGTGATTATGATATAGGCATTTGAAAGCATGAGCTTGCAAGCCATGATAGGATTTATTATGTAGGTGTAATATGTGATGGATAAGTGGCATATAAAGGCATTTTATTAAGTCCTAGATATGCATGGATAAAAGTTTTTATTATGGATATAAATAATGATGATGGATACAGGAATATTTAAAATCAAAATAGATGGAAAGGCTAACTTGTCACAATCTGTGCTTATTGCCAGGTTTTCACTACTTGCTTTTATTGCACATTTTATAATTTTTATTTTTTTTCTATATTTTTGATGATTTTTTTTTTGTATTTTTGCCCCGTGCATTAGGGTTTTTGAAATGCTTAAGTATAAAACTTACAAAGATGTATACTGTTGATTGTATCATCCAATAGTTCACCTTCAGGTGTAGAGAGCTAATAATCCCCTGATCCATATGCCACTACATCAATAAAGGGACCTAGCCAATTAGGCTCAAATTTTTCCTTCTTTTCTCTATCCTACTAATTACAAGGACTCTCCTTAAGCACAAGATCACCAACTTGGAAAACACAAGGCTTGACTTTATGATTATAACTTCTTGACATTAATTGTTAGTAAGCCTTCAAATGATTAAATGATTTCTATCTCCTCTCATCTAATAGCTCTAATTCTTATAGTTTGGAAACATGATAATCATCATCTAGTATCAACGCCTTCAATGAAACTCACAGTGATGGAAACTCAACCTCAATGGGTAAGAGGGCTTAAGATCCATAGACAAGGGAATAAGGCATGTGCTAGTGGGTGTGAAAGTACTAGTTCTATAGGCCCATAAAGCAAGATTTAATTGTATGTGCCAGTCATGACCAACTTCATTGACCATTTTATTTATAAAAATTTAAATGGTTTTGTTTGAGGCCTCAACTTGGCCATTGTCCTATGGGTAATAAGGTGTTGAGAAACGTTGTTGGATATGAAATTTTCCATGGAGTTCTTCAACATCTTGGTTTGTAAAAATTCTACCATTATCAAACATAATGGTTTGAGGGATACCATAGTGGTAGATAATATAATTAAAAATGAATGAAGAAATTCGTTTTCCATTGATATTAGTGAGGGGTACAACTTCGATCCATTTGGTAAAGTATCATGTATTAGTAATAATGAACTTATGGACATTAGAATATGGTGGGTGGATCTTACCCACAAGGTCAAGTCCCCATTGACAGAAGGGTAATGGAGTTGCCAAAGGTCACAATTCTTGTGCCGGTGCATGTATTAGATTACCATGTATTTGACATTTCTTATAGTTTCTCACAAAATGATATGAATTTGTTTCCATTGTCAACCAATAATATCCTACACAAATGAATTTCTTAACTTAAGTCGGACCACTAGAGTGAGTCCCATAGATACATTAATGAACATCTCACAAGGTGATTTGATATCTGTCATGCTCCAAACACCTAAGGAGAGTACTATCAAGACCTCATCTATATAGGGTGTTATCTATAATGGTGGAATGAGAGGCTTTGTGAATAAAGGTTCATTTTTGGTAATTGGATAGGTGAGGTGGCATGGTATTATATTTTAGATAGGTATATATGTTGCCATACATGGGAGAATCAAGTCCAACCAAATGACATATAACTTGGGATTACAGGTCTTCATATGCAAGAGTATATGATTGTTCAACTAAACACTCATATCACTAATGTTTTTTAGGTATCTCTAACAAGGACGCAATGGTAGCCATAGTGTCAACTTCTTTGTTTTCTAATCGAGGCACTTGTTCAAAGAGAATAGAGACAAAATACTTTTTAAACTCATCTACCATATGTTTATATGGCACTAACGTTTCATCCTTTGTCTGATAGTCATCATTCACTTGATTGATAACCAACTGAGAGTCTCTATAAATATTAAGCTTTGTTATCTTCCACTCCATTACCATATTTATTCCAATCACTAATGCTTCATACTCAGCCATATTGTTTGTACAAAGAAACATTAATTGATATGATTTAGGTATGGTATCTCCCTGTGGTGTAACAAATAATATCCTAGCTCCTGATCCTTATTGAGTGTATGATCCATCAAAATATAATTTTCATGTATTTTCAGTGATAATCAAAATTGAAGCACCTAAAAATTCTGAACATACTAGTTGAAAATCTGATAAAGGTGCCCCTGCTAACTGATCCACAATTACTTGTCCTTTGATAAATTTTTTATTCACATATTGTATGTCAAACTCACTAAGACTGAGCACCTATTTTTCTAATCTCATTATTATGTCTTCCTTATTGAGAAAATAATTTAAATGATCTATCTTGACTACTAACTTTATAGTATGAGTTAACATGTAATGACACAATTTTTGGGATGCAAAACTATGACCAAACATGCCTGCTCAATTGGACTGTAATTTACTTCATAGCCAACAAGAGTATGACTAATATAATAAATTGCTCTTTCTTTCCCCTCATGATCTTCTTGGGCTAAAAGGGCAGCAAGAGATGCTTGAGTAGCTAATATATAGAGTAAAAGGGGGTTTCCTTCAATAGGAGGCATAAGAACAGACCGATTCATTAAATATTCTTTCAACATCTTGAAAGCTTCTTCACACTTGTCATCCCACTTGAAAGGTACATTTTTGTGTAAGAGATGTGAGAAAGGATGATATCTATCAACTACCTGTGAAATAAATCTTTGGATGGATTACAATTTTCCTTGTAAAGAGTGCAACTGACTAATATTTTTGGGAGGTGGCATCTCCATAATAGTTTTCACTTTCTTAGGATCTACCTCTATTCCATTTGTTGACACAATGTATCTTAGGAGTTTATCAGATGTCACTCCAAAAACACACTTTTTAGGATTCAAGCATACATTAAACTTCTCCATCTGATCAAAAATCTTGTGCAAAATGCTAAGATGCTCCTCTCTAGCATATGATTTTCCCAGAATATCATCAACATAATCTTCCATAAATGTGTGCATCATATCATGAAAAATTGTTGTCATTTCTCTTTGATATATAGCTGCTGCATTTTTTAGTCCAAATGGCATGACATTCCAATAGTAGGCCCCCTAGGGACAAGTAAATATTGTTTTATCTTTGTCTTATGGGGCTATCCTTATCTAATTATAACAAAAAAATCCATCCATCAAAGATAACATAGTGTGTCTTGTAGTTAAGTCCACAAAGATATCTATATTGGGTAATGGAAAATCATCTTTTGGACATGCTTTGTTCAATTCTCAAAAAATTGTACAGACTCTAATGCTCTTATTTGGCTTTGAAACAGGTATTATGTTTGAAATCCATTTAGCATAATCAATAGATCTGATAAATTCTACATCTAGTAGCTTCTTCAACTCAACTTTGACTAGTAGAGCTATATGCGTGTGCATTTTTCTCAACTTTTGTTTTACAAAATTAACCCTAGGAGCTATGGACAATTGATGCATTATTAAATTGGGATCTAAACCAGGCATATCTACATATGACCAAGCAAAATTGATTTTTTTTTCTTTGAAAAACTTCTTAAAATTTTCTTTCTCTTTTGGTGATAATGATGCTACCAAATGAAGATTCTTAGGATTACCTTCTGTTCCAATGTTGATAGATACTATTGGTTCTATGATGTCTAAAGATCTTTCTTGATATTCTGGCTGGGGATAAATGTCAAGCCTCCCATCCTTTGGCACCTCAAAGAGGTTTTCACCATTAGATGCGTCTTTTCTTTTTACTTTTTCAAGATCTAATATTGCCGCATTACAATTTTCACCATCAGATCTATTATTCATTTTTGCATTTTCATGACTAAAAGGCTTGGCATTTTCTCCAAAATTGGTTATAGTATTGAGATTCTTAGTTGAATATGTATCACTAACACTTGCATAAAAAAGACCCAAGAGATTCAAGAAGTTTATAATAGCATGGTCATTAGGAAATGTTTGGAATTCAGGTGGGTCTTCTTACCCCCAATCTATAAGTTTAGGGTGCACAAGAGGAAGGTCATTAGGCTCATTGGTATAAAAAGACATGATAGTAAGAATGTAAAATTTTTGGAGGTCAATGACTATATCTTCAAGTTTGAGATCAATAACCACCTCAAGGTTGTCTGGTTCATCCGATATCCAACCCTTCTCATATGAAAGCCCTTCCCATTCATGAGAATCAGTTTCAATATTTTCCAATAATTCTTTAATCTTCTCATACAAAGTACATGTAGCTTCCTCAACATCTTCATTATATCCCAATCCTTTTGTTTCATTAGGCGCTTAAGAAGCAGGTTGTATAGGTTCCACAATTCCTTCCTTTCTTAATCAAATGGGACCATGGCCATTGTATTCCATCTTTTGTATTATAGTGAATCCTTTTCCATATTGTTCAAGAGGTAATTGAATGTCTGGTTCTGATGTATCTACCTTATATTATTCTTCTTTATATAACCATTCCTTAATATCTTTTTCATCAATCTCCTTTGATAATGTCCCCCGTCTAATAAAAGTGTCTCTCGGCTGTCTCCTAGAATAAAAAGATGTTTGTCTACCCAACACTGGCATGCCATAAGATTTAGGTGAAGGTGGGAGTTGTGAAACATAAAAGGTTTCCTCAATAGAATATTCTCCCATACCTTGATCTTTGATCTTAAGCTTGGGTTCAGCTACTTTAGACATGGATTCAATTGCTTTATATGTTGAAGGTGTTGAAGTTGGATCAACTTGTGAAATGGGAGGTGAAACTTGGTGATTGTTCAAGACAATTACTTCAGGATTTGTCTTGATGGTATTGCGACATTGGAAAGGATTGGGATCTCCTTGAATTGTAATCTATTGGCCATTATAAGGAAATTTCAGGTATTGATGATATGTGGAAGGGACTACTTGCATTGCATGTATCCAAGGTTATCCAAGGAGTATGCTATATGCTAGATCAAGATCAGGTACTTGGCAAACCACATATTTTTCCATTGTTCCAACTCTAATGGGTAAAACAACAAATCCTTTTGATGCTCTCTCTTCCTCATCATAGGCTTTAATTGTGATCTTTTTCATTGGATCCATAACATTCTTTGTAAACCCCAATTCAAGGACTAATTTAAAAGTACATATATTCAAACTAGCCCGTCCATCTATTAAGACATGCTTTATTTGGTGCTTATGTACAAGGACTTATATATGAAGAGGGGCATCATGAGGTTAGGTTATAGAAATATCATCATGTTCAGTGAAAGATAAGAAATGAGGTATGGTTAAGTTTCCTACCATGACTTGAAACTATGTAGGATCAAGATCTTGGGATACATTGGTTTCGTGTAGAGATTTCTCCAAAATCTCTTTATGGGTAGGTGACAAACATAAAAGCTCTAGGATAGATATATGAGGAGACATTTTTTTAAGTTGATCAAATACAGTGTATTGATTAGTCATAGAGGATGGCTTAGGTGGTGCTCCTTGAAGAGTGACTTATCCACATCGTGTTGTCAAATTGCAATTGGATTTACTATTAGTAGTAATCACATTCACATGAGAATCAATTTCAGAGATATGATTTATAACATAATCATAAGACTCATTTTTATATTTCACTTTCTCTTTTCCTGATTTAGAGGAATTTCCTTTCTCACAATTCAGAACAGGATCCTTAAATGCCACATGTTCGTCATTGGATTTATGACCATCTACGGATATATCCCCTTTATCAATCAAGCCTTGTATGGTGTGTTTCAATCTTTGATAATAATTGGCATTATGCCCTTTACTTTTATGAAACTCACAATAGTCTTGATCATTCCACCATGCAGGTTTAACCTTTGGTTTGTAATCTTTTTCTTTGGGTATTGTGATGAGATTGTTAGAGATAAGTTTCCTCAAAGCAGTTTCCAGAGGTTCACCTAGTGGAGTGAATTTCCTTTGAGGAGGATAAGAAGTTTTGGGCTTGGATACATTATTGTTGTTCTCATTGTCTTTATTATTTTGAGGTCTTGATGGGTTTAAGATGGGTTGTTTGGCTTTAAGGTTTTGTACATCTACTACACCATCATTGACAATATTTTTTTTCTTAGTCCAAAATCTTGATTTTTCATTGTTATTACTTGAACCAACGTTATCTTTGTAAACCTTAATCACTCCTTTCCCTATTAATTCTTTTTGAATGGTAAGTCCATTATCTATCATCTTTGCAAAATTAAGAGGACATTGGAGTTGCAGTTGATAGCTTAATTCAGAATTCAAGTTATGAATGAATATTTCCATCTTTGTAGAAACTTTGTAAGAGATTCTCCATTATGTTGTTTGTTGTTACAAAGGTCTAGCATAGGAACCTCATGTTCAATGTTGTATGAGAAGTGTGTAAGGAATTTTTCAACCAATTCTTTAAATTATTTAATCCCCGGTGGTAAATTATAAAACCATTCAATTGGTTGTCCACCTAAACTTTTAGGGAATAATCACATTAAGTAGTATAATTGTGAGCAACTTCCATGCATGTTGTGCAAAATTATTTGATGTGGTCACATCAATTGTAATGCCCCACCAGGAACCCCAAAGAAAAACCCACAACAAGGGTGAAAGAATTTTTTATTTTAAAATTATAAACATAATAGGTGCATTAAACACTACATGCACCATAACACAAGTGGAAGACTTACACCAAAATTCCTTAAGGGTTACCAACGAAAAATTAAAACCAAAAGATAAATTCCACAATTAAGGTTAATCCAATAATCCATCATTAACTCAATGATCACAAGAAGCCATAAGCAATACAAATTACACCATTTGAAAGATTGAAAGGATACAACATAATTTCTCCTCAATAAGCATGTACACAATCATAAAGAAAGCTGATAAACAACATCCCAAACTTAGGATTACATTGCTCTTCCAATACATGGCTTCTCAATATACATATAAAGATACAACTTAACCAATTACAAGGTTACAAAAGATCATGATACAATGACCACATAGGTCTCCAAATAACAATAATCTCCAACCATGAGATAAGCATGAGCCACGAACCAAAAAAACACTCGTGAAGCCAATCCTCACATGAAGGTATGGATAAGAACATTTGATGGGAAGTGGCACTACCACCCGACCATGTAATTCCCAAAATGGAATCACCCCACCATGCTAGGAGATAGTTGAGGACCCTCAAGCAAGCAAAAGTATGACATGGTTGAAAAAAAAATACGACTCCATGACATCACAACATGACTCCACAATAATCCAGGTGACTCAACATCACAATTACACAAGTGAACCTAAAGAGAGAGTTTCATTTCATAGCTTATGATAGTTACCATGGTTGGCCTCCATAGGTCCCGACCCCCATCCTGGGTTACCCTGGTAACCTTTCCCGAACCTCCGGCTCCAACTAAGTCTCATGCGAACCCTACCAGCCTTTCGTGAAGACAAGGTGGTCGGTTTTCCATTCCAAGCCTTCTCACTACATTATGAGCCCTGTACAAGAACTCGCCTATGCGCAAGGTACAATATCTTATTTAATGTTATGCACTACCTACCTAATCAATTAATTATATTATCACTTTATTATCTGACTTTTGATGGGTTATCTTGCCAACCACTTTGGGCGCAACCCCCACTTTAAAGCCACTCTCTCAAAGGATACTAAACAAACATGGTCACTCCATGAGGACCCCATGGTGAAGCAGACAACCATAACACCACCATCCAAAACAAGTGGTCAAAATAAGGACATACTGACTCTTGGTTAACCATAAGGCAAGACACTATATGGTTAAGACAACGAAGTCATCATATATCACTTGGTCAAAGGTACTAAATATGCCACCACAGGATGACTGAACCACAAACCAGAAATAACACAATATAACTCTTGCAAGGAAAGCTAATTTCACTAAGTCCGCACTCAGACAATCTTTAAGAAAATCAACATCATAAGCACTTGCAACATCATTGATTGAAGATTAAATAAAACAATCTTTTATGATATTCACATCTATTCAATTTCCAAATTAATATTTCATCAAGAATGAAATCCACACTAAACATTCAACCGAATTAAACATGAATTCCTAATGGGCATTTAATTCATTTTTAGAACATATCCAAATTACCAATTTGAATTACTAATTCATGCCTTGATTTCCATTGATAAATTTATTAAACTACATAATAAAATCATTTGGAAACTACCATTTATATTTAACATTAAAAACCACTTTAAAAAAATTTCATTTAATAAACTAAATTCATGGCACATAACAATGTATACCACAAAGGGTACAGGGTCACGTAGGGGCCAAGGCCAACCCACAGTAGTGCTCCTGCCAAGGCAACAGACACTAGTTGCCAACTGGTAGCAAGCCTATCGACTGGTAGTGTTGCTGCCAACTAGTAGTAGCCGCTACCGACTAGTAGCACTACTACCAACCGGTAGTAGTCCTACCGACCGGTAGTGCTTCTACCATTGGTAGCAACCACTACCGACCAGTAGCACTACTACCAACCAGTAGCAATCCTACCGATCGGTAATGCTTCTACCATCCGATAGCAGTCCTACTGACTAGTAGTGTTGCTACTACGTAGCAGTACTGCTGACCAGTAGTACTGCTACCTACGGGTAGCAGACACTACCGACCCGCGTGGTGGGACTAGCCCACCATGGGGTAAGGTAAGGTCCACAAACAAATAAATACATACTTCAAAAGCATTTAAAATCAACATGCCACAATATCGTTTGAACATGAAAATGATTCATTCCCTGATCTTTTCATGAGCACACACACACACAGTGCCAAGATCTAAATTCAAAGGAATATTTACTAGTAAGGTAAATGGTGAAATAAAATCACACAAGAACCCAATAGATAATGATTTAGGCAGCAATAGAAGAGGTAATTTCTAGAAGTTGATTTCAAGAACAAAACATACAACAAATAGAGAAATGAACCATTTCTTTCCTATAAGCAATCATATGATATAAGCTTCCCAAAATCAACAATAACAAGTATTTCTTCTTCCATACCAATCATTCCACAAGAATTTATAAAGAGATTTGCATTTTTTTAACACATAGGAAGCAACTAAAATAATCAAATTTCATTTTCAAACAAGAAGAGATTATCCAACCTTGAAGCAAACTAGCAAGCAAAATGATGAAAGAATCCCAGTCCTTGCAAACCAAATTGAATTCCAACTCCTCCTTCAGAATGGTTTTCCAAATTTCTCTCCAAAAATTCTGCCTCCTCTTCCCATGAATTTCTAGGAATATATGGGAAAAATAATTTCAACCTAAACTTTCTAGGTTGAAAGTTTTCTCCACCAATTAGATAAAATTATTTAAAAAGTAAATACCAATCAGATTTTCTCTTTTCCAAAAATAATTCTTTTCCAACAATTAAAATGCAAATGTCAAATGGAAAGGTAAAGAGAAAAGCTTTTTATTTTATTTTCTATTTTCCATAATACTTTCCTTCAACATAATCATTTAACACTTAAATGGCTGGGCAATTATTTGTTTCCTTCCACAAAATATATTGATGCAACTTTACACAATGAAATAAGCCATTTAACCATTTAATCTAGCAAATCATTAATTTAATTAAATCAATAATCTCAGAGCATAATGATTAACTAATTACGCCAACATAATATACCATCATCCATTCAATTAAATAACCATTCAGATGGACGAAAGCATGCAAAACGAAGAATGATCAGATGACGACTCACAAATGACCAAACCAAAGCACTATGGCTCGCATACCGGCCAGTCGACTGACAACACTCACATGAGTGTAACTGTGGGTCAAGTTAGGGTCCAACAACTATCTCCTCCACTCCCATCAGACATATAAGGCATGCTCAAACCTGTGACACTAGGTGGAGTCGATACCCTGTACCTACCCGGTACTTATACCTGCAATGTGTTGCACCAAAGAACCAAAACGTGCATATAGACAAATATATATATATATATATATATATATATATATGTATGTATGTATACATATATATATATATATGTATATATATATATATATATATGTATACATATAGACAAATATATAGACAAATATATATATATATATAGACAAATATATGTGTTTGCATATAGACAAATATATATATATGTATATATACATATACATATATATATATATATCTATACATATATATACATATATACATATATACATATATAGATATACATATATATATGTATATGTATATATACATATATATATATATGTAGATGTATATATACATATACATATACATATATATATATGTATATATACATATACATATATATATACATATACATATATATATATATATACATATATATATATATATACATATATATATATATATATATATATATATATATATATTTGTCTATATGCAAACACGCAACATATAAATAACGCATCGCACATATAAGGTAAGAGTGTCAGTCCATGATAATGATCCATAAAATAACATTAATCATAAGCACTAAGATACTACATTAAATCATACACCACAAATATAGATAAAGCATGAAATAACATCACATAAAATCTGAATCAATATACAATAATGTTCCACTGAAGTCAATTAAAAATATACAAAAAGAGTCTAATCAAGGAGGGGTACTACATGAATCCCCTTTTCCCTTATACTTATCAAACTTGGGAATTTCAAAAGTTGGGGGAAATGGAAGCATAACCAAGATTTTGTCAAATTTATAAGGAGATATATCCTCAAGTGAATATTATTTAGTAGATGATACTAATTGTATTTTGGTCACTTGAGTTTGTAGATCTTCTATTTGTTAAACAAGAATGATCAAAGGATTCACAAAAGTACTTCTATCCTTTTTGTTTTTATGCTACTCAGCCTAATTAGTTCTATCATTTGTGTTGGTATTGGTGTCATCATTTTTATCGCTATTTTCCTTAAGCTTGGATAAATCAAAATCAGATGAAAGTTTTAAACCCTGATGTGCAAGGTGAAGAAAATATTTCTCTTTTTCTTTCTCCATAACCTTTTCCACAAGTTCAAAATTTTTGGATGTTGTGATGCAGGAAGGACTTTTTGTTCATCTACATTACTATCGCTATCATCATCAAACAATGGATTTGAGTGTTGTCCAAAGAGATCAATTTGATCAAACATATTCTTGCTTCTATTGTGGTACACCATTGCAACTTCACTTGCTCTTTGACTTCTTGTTTCAACCATACAAGAACACTTCCGTCTTATGTTAAGTCGGGAATTCTATACTTGTTTGATAGTTAGACCAACAAAATATTTTCTTATCAAGATTAAAAGAGTGTAATATTGATCCTAATTTATCAGATTTGGAAATCTTGGACTATTGAGGAATAGTGATATCAAACAGTCAAGATTAGGAGATGATAGATCCCTAGATAATAATAACTCTCTTTGCCAAGATTTGATTATAGTTCTTGAGTTGAAAGGATGATGGAATCCTGATTGTAGAACTAAATCAACCAATTTATGATGTAGATATTCAAAGAAACTTAAAGTATATCTTGATTTCTGTATGTAAAGTGGTCTAATATGATCAATGATAAAAAATTCTCTTGATTTGTTAGGAAACTAGTTTTGTGGCTGTCAATATGTATTCTTCTAAAAAATGGGTATCCAAGTTAGTTTTCAAAATTTTACTTAGAGGTTGGGAAATGTCCACTCTCACAAAAGTGCTAAAACATATGCGTTAAAGATTTTTGCAAATGCGCTATTGTATTGAATGAAAACAATAGACTATTACTCAAAAGCGCCACTTTGTTACCTAAATGTGCTAATGTTTTCTGAAAGTGCTAAAATATTAAGAAAAAGTGTTGAAGTATTTGGTAAAAGCACTATACTATTTTGCAAATGTGTTATTCTATTTTACAAAGGCACTAAACTATTTCACAAATGCACAATTCTATGTTGTAAAGGTGCAACTCTGTGCTTTTTGTAAAAAAATGATTTTTCAGTGTTTGAAAATTTTCTCAGTTGTCATCTAATGTTGTTTGGGGATGATTTTGATCTGTTTTGATTGAAAACACACAAAAGACACAATAGAGACAATGTTTAAAAAAAAAAAATTAAAAGACAAGCACAAATCCTAGTGGTTGGACAAGACAATACTTGTTGAATCCCACATGGAAATTAATCCAGTTGTGCCTATTTATAGCGGACAACCTAGGAACTTGGTAGCACTGGATCCCCCTTATAGTGCACTCACTTCTAGGGCATACCAAGTTCTATATTCCTTAGTTCATCACTTCCCAAGGAATTGTCACTTCAGAGGTCTGACCTCCTGTATCAATAGATAGAAGATTTTTGGCTTCTACAGACAAAGGTTTCTAGTTCATTCTTCCATTTGAGTTGTCATAATAAACAGTGTTTTCCACTTCGTTAAAGGAGGCCTCCTAGTCTGTAGAGGTTGTGCTCTACATATTTTTTACTTGTCACACATGCACTAAGGAAGATATGATGTCATTATAACAACATGTAAAACTCATCACTTATGAGTTTCCTCACAAGTGCATTTGATTATAGTAGCTTGGAAGGACTTGGCTTTATTCCATTTCCACTTGGGTCATTCCCTTTGACTTGGCCTTATGGGCTACTCGGGAGGTAGGCCCTCTAATGGGTTACACAATCTACTAAGGGAGTCTGGTTTTCTAATCACCCATTTAAGGGGAGAGAATAATCACCTATCACTTTTGCAAACACAAGAAATACTAATTTATTAACCTCCTCAATTATTCTTAGTGCAGCTACTCTAAGAAAACATGAGATGCAATTTTTTTTCTTTTTCTGTATGTTGTAGATTAACTGCCTAATTAAACTATGTGAAACAAAATGCTCAAATTACAATCCCCCTAATTAATCTAAATTTATAGATGCATGTAAAAACACTTGCAAAACCATTAGTTAGTAGTTTCCCATCTTGAGACTTTGACAGTCATAAGTACTTATCACAAATTTGTTAACTGCAAACCGAGATTGACTGTGTTTTGGGCAAATGCGCTAAAGAAGAGAACAGGCTAAAATCCTATGCAAAAGTGCTACTATATTTGACAAATGCACTATTCTAATCAACAAATGCACTAGATAAACTGATAGAGGCACTAAAAGCTTACAAAAGTGCTACAATGGTGTGCAAGCGTGCTAAAACTAAGAACAAAAACACTACTAAAATTGGTAAAGGTGCTAAAATAATGGATGCAAACACTAAATCTTTGAACTAAAATGCTAAAATTTTAGGCAAAAGCAAATATCTACAAAACTACCTACATGCATGAACAAGAAAAATCAGAAAAAGTGAGGCAAGGGCCCAACTATGGGTGCCACAATGTGTAACCTAAGAAATAAAATAGAAAACCAGAAAGATCCTAGATTACCAATGAAACAAATATAGGAAATAAATTCAAAGGAAATAAAATTCCCTTTGTTGTCCCATTGTGTCCTATCACCTTCTTCTCTTGAAACAAATGATTTGATTTCTCTCAGACTACACTGATAATGATCTTCAAGATGACAAAGATGAACAGATAGTACAATATTTGATTTCTAAAATGCAAACTAAATATCCAAAATGATATTATAAAACTATATGATATCTAAGCTAAGCTAAAGGTACACCGTGAAATCGCTCCAAAATAACTGGAGGGAAAGATTACGATTACTTTCAAACTAGTGAAAAATGCAACTTTTATAGATTTTACATGAGCAAAATCCCACGTGGCAAAGATCAATGTTTGAGAGTGAATCTTGATAAGTTGATGGATATGATTTGATTGGCTAGGATGTGAGAGCTTGACTACTTGATCATCTTCCTTATTCGCCAACCGCAGAGCATTTGGATCATTTTCTAGCAAGTTATCGCTATCGGTTTCCATGATAGTTTCCTGTTACCGATTGACAGTTTTCTGTTACTAGTTGCCTAGACCTATTTGCTTTGGTGATCTATCAGACCCCTTCTGAGGCTTGTGGAACCCTAAGCATTTATTTTGATGTTCCTTGGCATGTGGCCGACCTTTTTCCATGATCTATACTTCATCCTTTGGATTTTCCAGAGGAATCTCTTGGCAGAGGCCTACCTTATTGGTTTTGCACGTTAGGTCTTGTTCTTCGGGCTTTGATCCCTTTTGGGCTGATTGGATCCCCTTGGATCATATAAATCATTGTAATTGAGCATTAGAATGTAACCAAGTAGTTAGACTAACCATAGAAGAATACTCTTGAGATTGAAGGTCCCAGTTGTGACCTATTCAGTACTTTGAGCATGTTTTAGTAGGCCTGTGAGCCGGTTTCTGTAACTCGGTTGCTACCGATTGGTTGTAATCAATTTTCATGAAATAAAACAAATTTTTATGCATTGCCTCCATCATATCTTTATGTTTCCACAGTGTTTACTCTTTTTGACCTATCCAGATTGATCTCTTTGAGGTCCCTCCTAATTGGTGAGTGCTTCACAATCATAGACACTTTTAGGTTTATACAGTTCCTTTTACCAATATAATATGAAAGTGGATTATCACTATCATCATGCCTTTTCTATGAAAATATCTTGTTTCCTACCTAATCCCTATCTTCAGTAGTGTGGACTATAACCTCTATGCATTCTATGATTTCCATCCATTCCTAATGGTACCTATCACTTGTAAATGTATTATATGCCCTTTACAAACCTACCATTTTAATGTCTTGAGTGCTATTTGTAGTCCTAAAACTATATTGAATTTGCTAGGATCATCTAGTCAACACTATCACTTATCTTTTGTCTTTGCATAGGGCTTAAAAGACCCTTTGAATGTTGTCATTTATCCATTATGAGCATTTCAAAATCCTTGTGTGACTATCACATAAGCTCTATGCTCTTAAAACTCTTCCATCTCATGTTTATGTTTGGATCCTTTCTCTTGATTTATTTGGAAAACCTCTTAGACCATGATGCCTATCATTCCTTAAATGACTCATCAATGGCTTCCAATGATAAACTTATAAGGCACTGGGAGGCGGGGGTGAATCAATGCAAGCAAAAACAATATGAATCCGATCACCAACTTAAACAACTTAAAACTTAACAAGCATAAGAGGAATATCACCACATAAGCTATTGCCGAATAAAACAAATTCCACATAACACAAGAGATTTATACATGGAAACACAAAAGGGAAAAAGCATGGTGGGAGTTAATACCCACAAGATTCACTATCTACAGAATATAAATCTTGACCAGTTAAGGTCTTACAAATATGCCTAGTTAGGAGTCACTCGGTTAAGGTATTTAATATGATGAGCCCTATTAGGAACAACCTCGCAAGAGGATTTAAGACTCTGATATAGAGCTACCTTGTTAGGGCATTTACAAATTAAGGCCTGTCAGGACCTACCCGGTTAAGGGATTTTGCTGTTGTAACTATTAGGATAACAATAGTTCAAATGATCTTCATGTAAGACTTTTGTGTCTGATAAAATCTGCTTCAATTCCTCCAAAACTTCAACAACACCTCAATATAGAGCTTCAATAATTACAACACAATCAGAATCTCAATATTCGCCTTCGATCTCATACATGCATTCATAACTCATCACACTTTTTACAGACATCAACTTAGTCGGCTAACAACCTTGGAAAAATTTCCTAGGTTCAATGAATCTAGAAAAACTAACATTGCACGCCGAACTTATGTCAGACATCGACATAACAAATTAAAAAAAACGACAAAACCTGTGTCAGTTTACTGATTTAAGTGACTTTATCACTATCGGTTAAGGTGTTCATCAGAATGCTTTCTCTGTACATCAAATCTCACTTGTCTGGTTGAATATACCAATGCGGTCATGAACATAGCTCCAAATATCTATCTCCATCATTTCTTTAAAACCACACCATCCAACTCTTCATCAATCGCCTGTACTAGTTGGATGAATGCAACTCTATTCCTGTTTACTGTTTGAAGGCCTATTTTCCGGTTCTCTGTTAAACTGTCTTCTGTATCGGTTATACCTTACCGGTTGGATTCCAAGACTTAGATGACTACAAAAACATTGTTGCCATCAATGACAACACAAGACTTAGTCATCAAACTTGAATCTCAATCTCTTCATCACATTCACCAATCAATCATCTCACCAACAGTCTTTACCGGTTCAGTCAAATGGCAACATTCTCCCCCTTTGGCACTGATTGCAACACTTAAGAAATTTTTTGTCAACTAAGTGTGAAAAAATAAAAAAATAACTTCATTACATATAATCCCCCTTATCAATTGCATTCTATTAAAAGACTTATACTACTACTCCCCCTTTACTTTTACATACAAAATTTTGACTGACTCTTCAACTATTACTTCCGCTTTGACAACAATGCCAAACAAATAATTAAATACATGTTACATCAAAATATGCATCAAAATTGCAATAACATATATGAATGTCTTTACAATGCAATCTTAGAAAAAGCATCACTAAAATGAGAATTTAATTGTTTCAAATCATTATGCCATGTCTCCAAAGTAGTTCTGGTAATCTCCACATGTGTCTTTATTTGTCTAGCAAGCTCCTCTATGGAATCTATGGTACTCATCTCCAATATTGCAAGGAGGGCTTCAGTTTCCTTATAAGCTCCATGCAAGATTTCCACCTTCAATATCAGTTGTGTATGTAATTCTTGCAATGATTTGATCCTCTTAACTTGTTCATTTTCATAAGATTTCAGCTTATGCTGAAGTTCAACAATTGATATTCCAAAATTGATAGCAAAGTCATTGAGGGGCTTGAAAGCCTCACTAAGAATTTCTCGTTCTTGCTCAACTTCCTCCTCCTCCTTCTTCAAATCAGCACAAAACAATGAAAATTTGGAAACAGTTGAGAGGATTTTTCCTTCGGTTTCAAGTCCTTCATTCAAATAGTCCTTATTGATAATCAAGGCAACTTTACCTTTATCAATTTCATTCATCAATTGCTTAGTTCTCTTCTTCTTGTAATCCTTCTCAACACTAATATAAGTTTCATCCTCAAATGATTTCATTTTCTCTTTGGAAACAAAAACAAGTTGTCCAAGCTTATCAATAGGAGTAACAAAATTATCTGCATCAGTCTCTGGTAAAAGACTGGATAAAATCTCAACATCATTCTTTATTGTTTCTACCTCCTGCTGTTCTTTCAGCGTCTTCTTCTTGGCCCAGGATTGCATGGCAGTTGCAATCTCCATTAACTCAGTTGAGCTTAAATTGTCCATGTATAGTGGTCCTATTGGGACTCATAAAATTTGAGTATTTTGAGAGGCCCATTTCAAAATTTCGCTCCGCACTTTCAAATGACCACCTAATGAATCAACCTGATAGGCCTACTTTGAGGGCATGCAAAATGGAGCTAGTCGATTATCAGGTGGTAAAGCCTTGGAATCTTATTGTACACCTTTCATTTAGCCTATGCAGTGTTCTATAACTTTCAGAATTCAATTTCGATAGGTTTGTCAAGTACCCATTTCAAGGGGTGGATTGAAAGTTGTTCTATGCACATATTCAGATTTTATTAAGTGGCCTACTTTGAGCGGGTATAACTTTTGCCCAATCGATCGCCATGTTGAAATTAAAAGTGCATTGAATTGTATGCATATAAGTGAGTCCACATGTCAAATTACAAGTCCCCATGAATCCATTTGCTCATTTTGGTAAGCCCAATCTATTTGTAGTTTGTATTGTCTGCATAAGTCCCTATTTCAGCAGCTAGTCAGAGCACCACTTTGCACGTGTAAAAGATGCCCCAATGAATGTTATGTTAGGATATTTATTCTGGGCTACTGCTAGTATGAAAGACAAGCTATGTTTCTAGTTTCAGGTCATAGTCAATCCGTTTGATCAGTTTTCCAAGATGGTTTCTTGAGCCATTTTATTGAGTTTTTTGCACTTTTATTGTTGCATCTGTTAAGTTGCCATTTTAATGACCTCACCATTTGCACCTAGTCAGCCTTTTGGTCAAACTAAACATTCCATAGTCTTCCTTGTACTTCAAAGTATCTATGCCCCAGATTTGGGGATCTACGAAGATCATTTGATATTTTTGGTAAGGGCATTTTGAGGTCCCTGCACATTGATTTTAATAGGTTCAAATGCTAACAGAGCAATTTAATCAACTTTGTGCATTAATATCTTACCACTCAGGATTTTTCATAAGGAGTGGTTTTGCAGGGTGATAGTCAATATATCAGACTACTTGTCTTTCAGGTGGCGGGATACAGAAAGATGTTTTAATCAGTTTTCAGAGCCAGTTCTTAAGGTCATTTTAGTGTTTTGGGCACAAGTGCCTGAAAGTTGCAAACTCAGTTTAGTGATCAAAAAATTGTGCCGATCAACTCCAGAGGCATGTTCAAGATGGCTGAAATTTTTTCAAGGGTCAGTGGAATGAAAACGAATTTTTTTTTAGCCAGACCCACTTTGGGGCCCGACCTAACTTGTAGCTTCATGTGTTTTTTCAGGCAAAGTTTAAATTGTTATTTTAAATCATGTGTTTTATGATTTAAGAGATATAGAAGAAGCTAGAGAATGTTCTAAGAGCAATATGGACATTAATGGTACATTGAAGTAGATGCTTGGCTATTTGATAGCTGAAAGGGCGTAAAATCAAAGTTTTCAAATTTTGGTAGCATTCTCCTTGCCTGCACATGACATTGGAAAGGCACTAGATTTTCAAACAAATTTGCAATTGGCAGGCATAAAACCAATTTCCTCCCTGTCGTGAGCTGGAAATTGGTAGACTAAGGCATATAAGTTTCAATAAAATGCTATTGGTAGGTGTATTGTCAAATTCCATAACAGAACCAACAACTAACCCCCATTTTGGTGTTGGGAGGCCACGTGAAAATCCAATAATTGTAATTGGCATGTGAAATGTTAGTTAGCATCCTCCCTGTGTGGTTTTGGATGGCTCTAGAAACTAAAGCAAATGCAGTGTGGCAATTTACCTCTCCCCTTGCGTGCCTCCCTGCTGTGTGTGGCATTTGAACAGGAAACCATGTGAAACTTCCAGGCAAATGCAAGGGGCTGCGTGGAAATGGAATTGGGGATGTGAAAGCCCTTAGAAATTTTCAAGCAACTGTATATTGGTAGGTTTAATTCCAAATCCTCCCTATTGTGCGATAAGAAATGATGAAAACGCCATAGAAAATTTTAAGCAAATGCAAATGCCAGGCATAAATTTTATCCCACATTGATAGTGCAGAGGGACTTTTCAGTATTTAAATGCTAGAACACACACATCCATAGTGTCAAAGCTTGAAGGATTTTGACAAGGAGCTAGCTCAGCAACCCAATGGACCCCATGCACGTGCACACATCCTGAGGCATCCAAATTTTATGACAAAAGGCGAATTAACAAGCGAGCAAGTTGCAGATGATCTGATAGTCGTCGTTATATCGCAATACAAAAACGTTTGACAATTAACCATCGCGACATGGTGAATAGATGGTGGGCTCGATAGGTGAGCAGCTCATGTGTTAAAGATCAAGTAGGTTTGAGGCAAATCCAATGACTATCACTATACTACAATAAGAAATAGCTCGCAGGTTAATCATCGCGACTTGGCGACAAGGCGGGCCCAGGTCCAATGGCAGGTCTGGTTCAAGGTGAGGTGGTAGTCGAGTGGCAGGTGAGGTGGCATCCAAGTGGAATTAGAGTGAATCAGGATGTGCCATGTGGTGGGGCACAGAAGGAGAATCAAGGCAAAAAAAAATTAAAGTTAATCAATATAGTTCTAGCTATTGAGAAAATGCAAAAAATTAAATGATGGATCTGCATGAGTGATTAATTCGCCTGAGGGTTATTTTTTACCCAAATATGCAAGTATCATATACCATTGGAAAGCTCTCAAAATGAGCAATTAGTTTCTGGAGTTAGTTTCAATAGATATTAGATATTTTGAGAGAAGTTTCCACGGGAAGGATGAAGGAATATTGTCAGTTGGGGATAGAGGACACTTGGCAATGTGTTATGCAGATTTTGATCTTTTCCCTCTTCTTTATATTCTCATTTTATTCTCATTTTTAGGGGTTCCATAATTTTTGTGAGAAGGCTCTAGAATTCTATGTTTCCAGCTCTAAATTTCTTTCCCAAGTTTGTAAAATTCTATGGGTTGTTTTTAGGGTATAGAGTTGCATTTTAGTAATTGCAGATTGTTTCCTAGTTGCAGGTTCTACTTGTGTAAGGCATGAGTAGATTTCACACAAAATTATCTCCAAATATGTATTTCTTTATTACAAATTAAATCCTCAAGGAGGGTGGAATTTTTCATCTCAAGGAGATTGTTGTGATTGTTTGTAGGCATTCTTCAGTGAAGAGTTTAAATTCTATAATTAATCATAAATAATGGAATATGTGTCCAAGATCTGATGATTTTATGAATGATTTGATTAATGCATTGGTATGTGGTATTGATGCATGAATATTTTATAATGAAAATAGATTTGCAGATAAGATTTCTATTTGTAGTTCTATGTGTGACTCCATAGCCAATGAACAAGGCACTGGTCTTTGAAGAATTTGGGGATATTTTCAGAAGCATATACATTTTAAAGAAATTTGTTTCCCTTCATGTTTGGGGGTTGTGTCCTATTCATTTCAAGCTCTTATTCATCTATTTCTTGTACATATCTAGCCAACCTTTAGTGTTTTCTAACTTGTTGAGCTTGTGGAATGATATTTCTTTGCTTATTGTTGATGCTGCCATATGTCTATAACTGGTTGTATTTAATGCATCAAAGGGTGTCCCCCCTAGGTCTAGAAGAACCTGAAGTGCAAGAGGATCATTAGGATCCTATTTTAAGTTGTCCAAGTCCTGAGGTTCTTCATAGATTGAAATTGGCTATTTCATAGATCAATTGCAGGTGAACTTGGGTTAACCAGTTTTGGTGAACAACAGGTCCTTTGATGCTTATACAATTATCATAATATTCATCTATAATTTTCTTTTTGGAATCAAGTGACAAAGGTGTCACTTTAGGTTCATTATTATCTACATCTTTAGGCTTAGCTTCTATCACTTCCTCTTTCTTTTCACTTTCCTTATCCTTTTCAGTTTCCTGTACCGGTGGGCGTTGTGTATCAACAGTTTGAGTTATTACGAGTGGCTCCTCATCCTTCTTTTCTTCTTCATATTTATTTTCTTCTTGTCCCTATTCTTGTTCATGTTTCCTAGACATTTGAACATCAACATCTTGTACATCTACATTGTTAGTAGCATAAGCATCATCATTATTACCGATATCATCATCATCAGGGATAATCACAGGTTCAGTTTGTGTGTTCACAGGTTGATCATCTACCGGTTGTTCTCCCATTACAATTTCATCAGGTGTAAAATCACTGTTATCAACATTGTCTGGAATATCTTATGTCTCAAACTTCTCTGGTTGCTCTTCCTCCTTAGGAATCAAACCTAGTAGCTTCTTCAATATCAACACAGTTTCCATTTGAACTGAATGGGTCTCATCAATTAACAATTTGTCAACTTTTTCTTGGATCTAAAAGATGATTTATCCTTTACCATAATTTCATATATCTCCTCTTTTGTAGCTTCAGGTTGCATATGTTTAAGAATGTGCTCAATAAATTCTCTATCCTATTTTATGGTTGACTGCCATCTAGCCTCAAGCTTTTCATACAAAGAATTTGGAATTTTCCCTTGCAACTCAATTAGGGCTTTACTATATCTATTCATCATAAAAACTACTACATCCTCTATTTGTCTTTGTTCATCCTCACTAAACTTATCATACAATTTATTCAAGTCCTTAAGAATTCCATATTTTTTAATATGCATAAACATCTTTTCAAAAACTGTAAGCTTAGTTACCAGTTTCTTTACCATCTTAACAGTGGAAGTTCCAACATCCTTTGATCTCTTACCACTATCTCTTAAGGCTTCCTTCTCACCTTTTGATTCAGATTCTTCTTTATCAGTAGCTATTGGTTTCTTTGCTTGTTCCTTTTTCCTTTTCTTGTAAACTTCTTTCACCTTGGGTGCTTTAGGTATAGGGGGCTCAACGATTTTACCTTTCCTCTTGAATTGAATCTTAGAAGGTTTCTCCTTCTTTTCCTCTATAGGTGTCTCCTTCACCACTGTACTCCTTATTTTTCTATTGGTGCTGGTACCGGTTGGGGCATTAGATGCTCTTGTTTGTTGTGCAGCATGTCTTTCTCTTCCTTCTACAATGGCCTCCTTAGTAAATCCTTGTTGTTCAGACAATGCCTCCACTTCTTTTCTCACTTTCTTAGAATTACCGGTCTGTTAAGTTCTAAATGCAGTTGAAGGGATTTCTCCTTGTAAGTTCCAAAATGTTTTTCTATTGTATCTACCAACTGGGAAAGAAAATGATCAGAATATGCAATCATAAGATCCTTGTCCACTTCATATCCCATGGGCATAACCCATGTAATTTGCGGCTCAACTGCCTTGATCATACATGTATTTGTATCAACCATAAAGCAAATTGTGTTCTTGTACCGGTTGACAATCTCTGTCGATATCCTTTCCCTTGCATACATTTTCTTTTGAAAGTCCTTAAAATATCCCCATGCAATCTTGCCAAAATCATTACCAAGCATTCTTATGATTTTCTTCATTTGCACCAATGCTAGAGTGCCATCTATCTGTTGGATATCACCAATACTGGGGAAATAATTCTCAAAGTAAAAAAATAAACCAAGAATTAATTGACCAAATTTGAACCTTAACCTCTTATCCTTCTTGATGGATTCTAGGTTCAACATTAGTTGACTCCTCAATGCCTCTGACAAGTCATAATCAACATCCTCTTTTATCATCCGGTGGGTAGTGTGAATAACAACAGTTCAGGGATGTTGTTGATCTTGCTAGAGTAATAGATCCGATAACTGATAACCATTGAGGCATATTTTACTGCCAGATCATTGATATTATTCACCGTCATTGCTCTTCCATCTCATTTAGATCTTTTAAATTTTTTTACATCATCCTTAGGAATGGATTTGAGTACAGGAACCTCACCGGTGGCACAAAATCTGGTGACTACATGAATAGATTCCTTAGAAATTTAATGTGGTCTATCTAGCCACATGAACTAGTCATAATTTTGCTAATCCCATATCTCACAAGGTCATCATTAAAATCATCAATGTTGAATAGGGCATGGTAACCCTTTTGAATTGTTCCTTCAAAATACCATTCTTATCACATAATGCTCTATACCGATAAAAAATAGTAGCCATACCAAGATCCTCTAGTTTGCAATGATAGAAAGATCTACCATCTTCAACATGTAAGACACCATAAGAAATTCTAGATAGGGCTCCGGTGGGATCAATCTCCTCAGACTTAAATGGGTGCCTCTTAAATTTAGGACGGTTTCTATCGGTAACATCAACTAGATGATTCAGAAAGATAAGCAGATAACAAGATTTCTGGATAAATACCTTTTACCGCTTCTACACTAGGGTTCCAAACACCAGCAAAGCTTTCTCACCGATTGTCGATTGTAAATCACATCAAATCACTTGAAATATTTGTCAATCTGTTCAAATGTTGCATACACAAGCTCTGCTCTTCTCTATTTGCTCTTTGCGTGCTCACAAGAATGCAATGTGACAAATGATATTAAAAAATTTAATTTTATTTCCCCATTATCTACCACATTAAATGTCATTACCTGTAAAACCCTAAAATATCTTCTAGCACACTACCGATTCTCATAACACATCAAACCTACCGGTTTGATCATAAAATCACTTCATAATATCATAATACATCAAAGTATGCAGATTTAACATACCTTATGGCCCTTCAGGGGGTTCTAAAATAGATCTTAAATTAAGCTCCCCCTAAGCTTTTTAACAACTTAGTTTTTTGGTGAAGGGTTCTCTACACTAGGTGAATAATTAGGATCTTTTGATGGTTTGTCTTTAGTTTTCTCATCATCCTTATTTTTCCAGATTTTGTTCATTTCATCTTTGGTCTCCTCCACATCAACTTTCATCTTCCCTTTTTGGTCAATAGGTTGATTCACTGGTTGGTTCACCTTAGCTCTGCAAAGCTTTGCAATATATCCCCGTTTATGGTAATGATAACAAGCCATACCAGATGCTCTCCAAGGTCCAACATTGCCTCTACAAGTCCTTCTTCTGTAGTTCATAGCTACATGATCGTAGTTATGACAGATTGTGAAAACCACATTCATCCTCTTTTCCATTTCATAAGGGATAGACTGGTTAGCATAGGGTTTTTTCCAATTAGGACTTCTTCGGTCATTAAAGGATCTTTGCCAACCACCAACAAACCTTTGACTCATGTGAGGTGCCATATTATTTGCTCCATACCTGCACTCAACAACTCTATGTCCGTGCATGTTGCAAGTGTAACAATAGCCATTAAATACTCTAGGTTTATATCCTTGATATGTATTAGGTATATAACCAATAGTAACATCAAATCTATTTCTACAAATATTAGCAATATGTCTTGGCTTATGACAATTGAAACATACAGATTTGTGTGGTTTCTTACCGGTGGATTTCTAAATTTTAAGTGCAAATTTACCTTCTTCCATGTTGTCCTTTATACCAGAAGGCTCACCTTTCTCAAATGTATTGTATTCCAATCCATTTGTATCACCTTTCATCCTCTAAGATTGGATCCTTTCATCAAGCATGGTAGAAATTTTGTTAAACTTTGCAAGCTTCTCATTAGCATCAACAAGTTCATGTGTAAGGTCTTCAATCCTTTTCATAAGAGTCTCTCTACGAGACATTGCCATATCCATTTCTACCTTTATTTCTTCTTTTTCTTCTTTCTCCTCATGCCAATGTGCATATAGAGTGCCATTTTCCCAATTTAACTTAAAGATGTCATGTTATTTCTCTTTGATCTTGTCCTCTACTGTCCTCCTTGCTTCAAGTTCCTGACTCATCCAGATGGTTAGGGCTTCTAGCTCTCTCCTCAAGTTATCCTTCTTGTCATTTAGTTTCTCCACTTAATCAACCAATGCACCTATGTTTTCTTCATCAAAAGAACTACTCTAAGAAACTTGCAATACTTGTTTGGTTAGCTCTCTTATCTTAGCAAGTGATGCTTTATACTTGCCTCTCAATATTTCTAGGGCTTCCTTAGTTTTTGTAAGTTTATTAGACATCTCTCTATAACTCATATCCCTCATGTTTGCTTAGGAATCCTTCTCAAGTGGTTAAGACTCAAAGAAGTTTGGCT
This sequence comes from Cryptomeria japonica, assembly GCF_030272615.1. NCBI lineage: Eukaryota > Viridiplantae > Streptophyta > Pinopsida > Cupressales > Cupressaceae > Cryptomeria > Cryptomeria japonica. Next base: position 490,914,184 of record NC_081409.1, read on the forward strand.
CTGATACTAATTGATAAACTTATAAGGCACTGAGAGGGGGGGGGTGAATCAGTGCAAGCAAAAACAATATGAATTTGATCACCAACTTAAACAACTTAAAACTTAACAAGCATAAGAGGAATGTCACCACATAAGATAATTCCCAATAAAACAAATTCCACATAACACAAGAGATTTATATGTGGAAACCCAAAAGGGAAAAACCATGGTGGGAGTTAATACCCACAAGATTCACTATCTACAGATAGAAATCTTGACCGGTTAAGGTCTTACAAATATGCTCGGTTAGGAGAATACCCTATTAGGAGTCACTCAACTAAGGGATTTAATATGATGAGCCTTGTTAGGAGCTTTGACCTATTAGGATCAATCTCACAAGAGGATTTAAGACTCTGATATAGAGATACCCTATTAGGGAATTTACAAATTAAGGCCTGTCACGACCTACCCGATTAAGGGATTTTGCTGTTGTAACTGTTAGGATAACAATAGTTCAAATAATCTTCATGTAACACTTTTGTGTCTGATAATATTTTCTTTAGTTCCTCTAATACTTTAACAACACATCAATACAGAGCTTCACTAATCACTGCACAATTAGAATCTCAATATTCTCCTTTGATCTCATACATGCATTCATAACTCATCACACTTTTTATAGACATCAACTTAGCTGGGTAACAACCTTGGAACAATTTCTTAGGTTCAATGAATCTAGACAAACTAACATTGCAGGCTGAACTTATGTCGACCACCAACATAACAAATAAAAAACAAGACAAAACCTGTGCCAGTTTACTGATTTGTCTGTATTGCTACTGGTTAAGGTGTTCATCAGAATGCCTGCTTTGTACATCAAATCTCGCTTGTCTGGTTGAATCTGCCAATGTGGTCATGAACATAGCTCCAAATACAAGTCTCCATAATTTCTTTAAAACTTCATCATCCAACTCTTCATCAATTGCATGTATCGGTTACATTAATGCAACTTTGTTCCTATTTACCGGTTGAAGTCCTATTTGTCGGTTCTCTATTAAGCTGTCTTCTATACTGGTTATACCTTACCGATTGGATTCCAAGAATTAGATGACTACAAAAAAATTGTTGCCATCAATGAAAACACATCACTTAGTCATCAAATATGAATCTCAATCTCTTCATCACATTCACAAATCAATCATATCACTAATAGTCTTTACCGGTTCAGTCAAATGCCAACATTCAAAACTAACAAGAAAATAGAACTCATTCACAATGTACCCATAAGTAATTTATCCTTGAATAACTATAGGAATAGGGAATGGAAAGCTAAGAAAACCATCCTTAATAAAGATAATTGACATGGTATGGGAATCTAATTATACCAACACATGAAACTAACATAGATTTTGTCACATAAGGCAAGTCATTGAAACTGTCATGAGAGTGTAGCACAATAATTAAATGACCTTTGTATTTATTGACAAAATGTCAACAAGGCTAACCTACCTCAATTACCCATACAACATAGGGATAATTTCAATGTAAACAATAAGGATTAATTACAATGATGATGACCTCTATTTTGCCCATATTTTGGCAATTTTCAACTCTTTTCTTATCAAAACTATGACAAAGCCAAAGGGACAAAGAGCCCCAAATCATTGCATGATTCTTGTCGTGTTTCCTAATACCTTATATAACTTATTATAGATTTTCCAAATATCTCTGTAGCAGGAAACTTCGAGAAATAGATATTAATTCAAAACCCTTGAAAACCCTAACACTTGTATATGCATTTTGAAGAATTTATGTACACTTGTTATGCACCATCTCATTGTTCCTTATGTGTCTTTATTGCTCTTCATGATCGTAATTAATAATTTGAAAGTACATTTTTTCATGATATTGATAAATGTCTTCAAAAATGGTGAGAACTTGATAGATTTGGGATATATACTTCAATCAAACACTACATTTCTCAAACACTTGTATACTCTAAGAATACTTCATCTAATCCATTAATATTTTAATATTATTTATACATATTAATGTGATTATATTTTATAATCTTTTATCAATAATTTTCATCTATTCTTGGACTTATATATTAAGTATTAGTAATCAATGCACTCATTTTGGTTTTCATGCATTCCCTTGTATTGTTTTGTTTAGATATAATCCTTGTTTTCATAGTTATTTTTTCTTATTTTTAATCACAATTTCTCATATTTGGTGCCTCTTTTGTTGTGTGCCTCTTTTATTGTTTTCCTATTAATTATTTTTTCATTTAATAATTTACTTGTGTATTTCTAGGTTTCTTTTTTATATTTTTTTGTCTTTAATTTCTAGCATATTTAGTTTAATTTTTTGAAATTTTTCTTTTCAATTTATGTTTTTTCTTACATTTTATGAATAATTATGTGGTAGGACATATCATACATTATTGATATGTATAATATACATTATAATAGTAATTTTAGTAGTATATCACTTGCATCTTATATTCTCTTTTGTAATATATTAGATTTTCTAACTAGTCTAGCTATAATTAATAATTTTCTAGTTGATATTGTAATAGTTATTAAATAACTTTATTATCCTCTAATATCTCACATATTAATTATATTTCCTTTTCAATAGATTAGGCCTTATATATATATTATTTATTATTTGTCTTAAATTTCTAACATGTTTAGTTTAATAATTATTGTAAATATTCTACTTATTAATTTTTGGTTGTGATATTAAAAAGAAACAAAACTAGGGTGTTGGCCCTTTACACAAATAACCCACTGGAAGCATTAGCATTAACAAACAATACTCTACAAGCATACTAACAACAATATACTTATAGTAAATTAAAACAACTTAAAAGTCTTCATAGTAGTAATAAAACAATACCAAGACTTAGAAATAGTAGATCATGTTTTCAAAAATGATTTAGAAGAGGGAAATGATAGTAATAGTACACCTTGAACCTACCTTCTAGGGTAAATAACTTCATTATCATTAAACACACCTAGTTCTAAGGCTCTAGCAAATCACCCCACACAAAACCCTCGTGTAGCTTCACCGGTTCCTCATTTTCCCAGAATAATTATATCAAGCTCTCAATATCTGTCACACTACTTTGATTTTTCCATTTATTGCCCCTAATTGTAAGAAATGTAGGAGTAGCAATGACTTTTTCATTTTTATCAAATGAAACAACTGCCACAATAAACCTCCTGTCAACCTAGGACCTAGAGAATTCAACTGATAGATATTCATCATGACCATTGATGCCCTTTATAAAGTCAACAACCCCTCCCTCATTACAAATATGTCATACCACTGGGTCATTTTTGAATCAGTGTGAATAATGATTACTACTATAGCTCTATCGCCACCCATGGTGAAAAACAACATGGTTAACACAGTGACAAGGCAGAGATGCATACTGAAAACTTATCTCTAACAACACTTAGCAAACCAAAACTAGCTAGAAACAAAGTGTTTAAGAACTTGGAATTAGTATTATTTAATAAATGTGTCTCACAAGAGTAGTAATAATTAAACAACCCTCTCCATAAATTCCAAGCATGCCAATCTTTTTTGGCGGTACCAAAAGATAGATTGTCCTGAGATCCTCTAGCCTACACACCATCACCATGTAAAGTGTTTGGTTAAATAAAATTTATTTTTAGTAGCAATAGTCTTGTCACTAGCACATCCACACAAAAAATGATAACATATTGTTATCATGAATTGATCATCCACAATAGCCACATAAGCTTGCAATGCATGGGTAAGCCGCCTCATTACCATGACCCCAACAGTATTATGTGGCCTCCACCAAATTTTTCATTTGTCCCCACTATCCCACATACATCAAGTCCATGTCATTTTTTCCACTGGTATCATACTTCTTTCATAAAGGTTGGTGTAGTAGGGTTCCTACCCATTCTTCCACCTAGGCTTATTTCTCAAATTGTGCATCTAAATAAGCATCACTACCAACAACCTCCAAGCAATTAGCCAACTATATAGAGGACCCCACCTTTTCTACCATCTAGGCTTCTTAGCACACTTTCTACTTGTCCATATTAACTTAGTGGCTAATCACCCACCAAAAGTAGTTGCTCCATTATTTTTATTCATTCAGTAATTCAAAACTCATTCCCACTAGAACAAATTCAATTTTGAATTATAATTCCTTGATCTCAATCCCATGATAAATAGACCAAGAAGGGCACCAAACAACCATACCCACCAAATATTAATCATTTAGTATGTTTGTTGAGACTACTCTCCTCTATTAGGAGTCTTTAAATATTATTCGATAAGCAACCCACCCTTCTCGAGTATCTAATATTACCCAACTCCAATGCCAAAGCTGCCATGGCATCCCCCACTTTATTTCCTCCATCATAGGTATGTTTTATAACAAAAGTGTCAAGCCCAAAAAAAAGTTTTGGGACATCATTGATAATTCCTTCAATTGTCCATCTAGTCATGTTGCATCAATTAATTGTATCTACAATCAGTTTGAAGTCTCCCTCAGTTTCCAAGTTTTGAATGCCAATAGAGAGGACAATCCTTAACCCCTAGAATAAATACGTAGCCTCATCCTGATTACTTGTACTGTCCACAATACTACGAGACTAAGTAGCCACCAAGGTTCCTGCACTTGTAATGCCTACCAAATTACCCTAGAGAAATTAAGCAACTAACTAGCAAATATAGAAATTTATTATTTTTTGAATATTAAACCAATGCAACACATATAAATCAATAATAATTTACATATATATAAATATTCACTAACCATGCACATAATCTACATAAAGTATGATCATAAGAATATATTACACAAGCAAAAATAAACAACATCTCATCAAATAACGTTCCCTAGGGTATATCAATGCCATTACTTAACATGAATACAATAATAACATAGAGTACCATCACATTTTAATATATTCATTAACTCTAACATCCATTCTTAAAATTTATTCCTTCCTACAACATAATGAATTATCCATTTAATTAAGTTATCATGAACACATCTCGATATGATCCAACTACCACTTATTTCCCTTAACTTTATTTTCAAACACCAATTCCAAATATTCCTAATACCTTTCTCTTAACCATTCAAGATACCATCATTATTTCATTACCAACAACACCTAAAACATATCTAGTTCATTTCCTTCCATAAGATTAACCATACATCTCAACATACCAAATGCATTAACTATAACCAGGAGATAAAAACATTAAGAGAATGTCTTCCAATATGAACAAATACCATAATCATTATTAATGAAGGGTAATCATCTCATTACATGAAATATCCTACAAGAGTATCTATTCATCTTCTAGAAGGGTACAACATCCATTACATAAAGATATATAGTAACCTATCTACAAAATATAACTATCTCATGAATTATACTAATACAAATGCTACATGAAACATGTAACAACATTAGCTTGCATTCTAACAATGTATATAACAATCTTCTCCAAGAATCCAATCATAAGCTTAAGAGATAAATAATCCACATCCACGCACATGCACATGCACACAAGCATCCAACAAGGAACATCCCAATGGAAGAAGTCATCAAACCACTTGACCATGTGAAACCAATAAGGAACCACCCACCATGCTTCAGAGCATGACACAAGGTCCCACACACACTGTAGACCTAGGCTGACACCTAACATCCAAAGGAACTCAACAATACAACCACCACCACTGAAAAGAAACCACATATACAATAATCCAAATCACATCACAAGTATAAATCAAAAGTATAAAACTCCCATAGGCAAATCAACAACCATGGCATAAGGAAAAAGGATACATGTAGGGAAGAGTGTCATCACATGCTACCCTCACAAAGAAGGGAGATCCACACCCCTAATAGACATGTGAAACCATCTCCAGCTATGTGAGAATCAAGGGAGTTCAGTTTGCCATCTCTGTGGCCTTCCCAAGCTCATCATGAGTCTCTCCTCAAGGGCTATGATTTGGGGCACCAATATCCAATTTATTATCTTGATTAGATGAATCTTAATTACCCAACACATCTAGTTAATTATTAAAGTTACCACTTAATTAAATAAGGAAACTTTCAATGAGATCTTGGAAGTCTAGACCCACAAGCATCCTTACAAGGAACCTCTTGGTGGTCTATTATCATGTGACCCTGACCAACTCATGAAAGCCACTCCCCCTAACCATGTTCCAAGACCTCAAGGTAAACAACAATATAATAAAAATAACCAAGAGACTCAATCAAAACCACATAAAAATATCCACATGAAACCATTCACATAAGAATCAATAGCCAAAATGCCATATTGCCAAATCATAAAGGTAACCAAGTGCCTTGTAGAAAATCTATAAACATGAGAAAGGAATGACCCCTATTGCTCATCCAACAAATAATACAAACATCCTTAGAAAGGCAATGCCATCTTCTTGATGGAACCATGTAAATGCATAAATACTCAAAGCAAGGCAAATATGTTGGATATTGCTGCTACTGGGATATGTTGTTGTCATTGATGTCAACATATTCCTATGTTTTGGTGTTGCAAAGAGTTATTTTGGTGTTCCAGTGATTGCATTACATTGATATGGATGATTTATCTATTTGGGATGCTGGAATAATTCATTCCTTATTTGTTTCAGTGATCTGGAAGTTTACGTGATCATATTATTTGATCTGGTTTGTAGTTCAGTCTTTTTGTGCAGTGGTTGGTAGAGTTTGGTATTTGATCTGGTGAGCTCTAGTATGATTATATCTTTGGTAGTGGATTTGGGAGAATGTTTTGGATGTTCATGTGTATCTTCATTTCAAATGGTTTGTGTTTTGGTGCTCCGTAAGCTATCTTTCTAGTTTGAATTGCTGCTATTGGTTGTTCCCGTGAGTTAGTGTGTTGATCGATGAAGATTTGAATAAGTGGTGTTGGTATAGCTGTTGCGTGTTTCCTGATCATTTCCTATTTTTTCTTGATGGTCTGCATTGATCCTTGTGTGTGTTCTTGGTAATTTTGTTGATCTAGTGATATTCTCTGTGTTATGCGGTATTCTTGGTGGTATAATGTGTTACGGTTGACCTTGGTGAGATTTCTGGTGGTGATGCGTGTTTGTAGATTTGATTTCGGTCCATTCTATGTCATCTCTGATCTTATATTGGTCCAATGGTTTATTTATGTATCATGAGATGTGATTTTGTAATTAAGGGTTAAGGGTTTGGCTGACCTTGTAGTCAATGTTGATTATTTGTATAAATAGGTGGTATAGTCATGTAATTTATGTGTCCATGTGGTGTCTGCATTATCAGAGGGTGGTGCATGTGTGCATAAGAGAATTTATCCTTTAGTGTGGTGTATTGAGTAGAGATTGTTGTAGGGAAGACAAATGCGCTTAACCAGAACTATCATCAGGCATTAGGAAATGCTATACTTGCATTTCATTATTTCCATATTGTAGTCCAATAATTATTGTAAGGTAGTGAACCTTCCATGAGGGTTGGAGCCTTCTGGGCTATCTTATTTTGAGCAGTGAGCTCTAAGAAGTATGTCTGAATGTATGTGTGTTCACCATTGTAATATTTACACATACTACTATAGAGTATAATTTTATTGTGGGTAGGTTCCCACCGTTGTTTTTCCCTTAACTGGGTTTTCCACATCAAAACCTTGGGTTTATGTGTTGTGGTATCATTGTCTTTATCTTTATTCTTGCTGTAGTCATTTAGATATGAGATTGTTCTTAAATTGTTTAATCTGATGAAAATTGATTCACCCCCCCTCTCAATTTTCCTTCTTAGTTGCTGCTAACAATTGGTATCAGAGCTAGATCCTCTGGAAGAAGCTTGACTATTTAAGGAGATCCAGGATGTCAACTTATGTGTTCAAGAAGGATATTCCTAGATTTGATGGAAGAAATTATACTGTTTGGAAGGACCGGATGGAAGTTCACTTGAAATTCCTTGGAGAAGAGTATTGAAAGATTACAAAGAATTTTTACAATGTTCCTCAAAATGGACCAATTACTGCTATTGAGATCAAGGATGTTGAACATAACATAAGAGCTAAGGAATCATTTCTAAGTTCCTTGACTGATTCAGAGATGACTAATGTGATGGGTTTGCATATTGCACATGAGATTTGGAAGAAGCTAGAGACCTTGTATGAAGGAGATGCACAAGTTAAAGTTGCTAAGTTGTAGAGTTGGAAAGGAAAGTATGACGCATTAAAGATGGGAGACGGTGAAAATATATCAACCTTTATGGCTCAGGTGAATGATCTTGTCATGAATATCAAATGTGCCAGTGGAACCCTTGAAGAAGATGAGATTATTGCTAAGGTGTTGAGATCTTTTCCTCCTACTTAAAACCATAAGGTCTCTACTATTGATGAGATATAGAGTGTGACTACTGTGACAAGAGACATATTGGTTGTATATCTTACTGCATTTGAATTGAGCGAATTTAGAGAATCCCATGGGAAATCTAAGACTACATTCAGAGCCTTTGTATCCAGGAAGAAAAAATATGATCGGGAGAAAGTCCATGCTAGGTATCCAGATTTGAAAGAGAAAAGAGAGAGATGGAATAGAAAGAAAGAGAATTGGATGAGCTTTAAGTCCTTATTTCTCAGAGATTGCCTAAAGGAGTTGGTAAGCATGATGGGAAGTTAACTTTGAAATGTTTTTCTTGTGATAAGATATGACATTTTGCTTTTAGGTGCCCTGAGAGAATGTCTAGATATGATAAGCATGAAATATATGATAGATCTAATAAGCATGATAGATATGAGAATCATGATAAGAATGATAATCCATACAAGCCATACCGGAAGTAAATAAATAAAAAGAGATGCTATTATTCTATTGAGGAAGGTGTGATAGATGAAGAATCAGAGAATGGGAATTCAGAAGATGAATTTGTATTTATTTCTATCAAGGAAGATGATTCGGTATCAGTGAATCCTACAAGCTATATTATTGAAGAGAAAGCTTTAGTTGCTAAGATTTAAGAGAAAGATGAATGGGTGATTGATAGTGGTTGTTCACATCATATAGCAAGTGATAAAAGAAAATTTGTGAGTATGGAAAGCTATGATGGTGGAATAGTGAGATTTGGAGATGACAAAGCTTATTTGATCCATGGTAGAGGTTCTATATCTTTCAATGGTAAGCATAATACTGATGATGTCTTGTATGTTGAAGGTTTGAAGCATAATATTTTGAGTGTTGGATAGATGGTTGACAAGGGATATTATTTACAATTCAAGAATGCTAAATGTAAGATCCTAAATGCCTCTGGTATAGAGATTGCATTAGGTACTAAGATAGAAGGTAATATATTTCATTTGAATGCTAGTGAGAAAAGTTGTTTGATTATTCAATTTGATGAAAGTTGGTTGTGACATAGGAGAATGTGTCATGTTAATTTTGATTACATGGTAAGGATAAGTTCTACTCAAGTTGTTAGAGATTTTCCTAAGATTGTGAAGCCCGCTAATCCATTATGTAATAAATGTCAAATGGGAAAGCAAACAAGAACTACATTTAAGAGTAAGCTATATTCATCTAATAGATTGCTAGATCTTGTTCATACTAACTTATGTGGTCCTACTAGAGTAAGAAGCATTCAAGGTGACATGTATTTCATGTTGTTGATTGATGATTATTCAAGGATGATGTGGGTTACCTTTCTAAGGGAGAAGTTAGAAGCATTGGAGAAATTCAAGATATTTAAAGATAGAGTGGAGACTGGGACTAGATTGAAGCTAAAGTTCTTGAGATCTGACAAAGGAGGAGAATTTACATCAAGATAATTTGATACATATTGTGAGAGGAATGAAATTAGAAGACAATTATCTTCTCCTAGAACCCCTGAGTAGAATGGAGATGTTGAAAGGAAGAAAAAAACTATCTTGGATGTTGTAAGGACTATGTTGATTGAAGGAAATGTTGCACAAAATTTTTGGAGAGAAGTTGTCAGCACTTTTGTTTACACATTCAACTAGGTGCATGTTAAAGGTGATTCTGATGAGACTCCTTATGAGCTATGGTTTTTTCATGTTCCTATAGTTAGATATTTCAGAGTTTTTGGAAGTAAATGTTATATCAAGAGAGATGAGGATATAGGAAAGTTTGTTGTAAGATGTGATGAAGGTATCTTCTTGGTATGCTCTACAAAGAGAAAGGCCTACCAGTGCCACAATAAGAGACTAAAGAAGATAATTGAGAGTGAAAATGTGAAGGTGGATGAATGTCTTGGAAAGAAGATCAGAGCATGCAGATATGATCTTGATGGTTGTACCTAAGCCTGTATAGACTGAGATCTTGAAGCAGATTGATCCGATGGAGACAGTTAATCTGGATATTGATGTTTCTGGTAAAGAAATGCAAGAACCTCAAAATAAGAATAATCAGAAGACTTTGAGGTATGTAAAATGGGAATCACTCAAAAAATCGGATTATTGGTGATAAGAATAAAGGTGTGATGACTAGGAGAAGAATTGTTGCTAAAGAGATATGGTTGATTTCAAAGATTGAACCTAAAGATGTTGCAGAAGCATGTAAGGATGAGAATTGGATTAAAGATATGGAAGAAGAGCTAAATTAGATTGAAAAGGATAACACTTGGGAGCTTGTTCTGTGACCTAAAGACAAGAATGTTATTGGTACTAAATGGGTGTTTCAGAATAATTGAATGAAGTCGGTGAAGTTGTCAGAAACAAATCAAGATTGGTATGAAATGGGTGTTCTCAAATGGAAGGTATTGACTATGAAGAAACCTTTTCTCATGTAGCCAAAATTGAAGTTGTTATATTCTTTCTTGCATATGCTGCTTATAAGAATTTCAAGGTATATTAGATGAATGTCAAGTCAGCCTTTTTGAATGGTGATCTTGAGGATGAATTCTATATTGAGCAACCAGATGGATTTTCTGTAACAGATGAAGGAGACATGGTATATAGATTGAATAAAGCATTGTATGGATTGAAGAAAGCCCCTAGATCCTTGTATGCAAGACTGGATAAGTATTTGTTAAAGTTGGGATTCTGTAAAGGTATTGTTGATAATAAACTTATACTTCAAAATTGAGAATAATAACATTTTGATTGTTGAAGTCTTTGTTGATGATATCACTTTTGATGGTGATGATTATTTGAGTATGAAGTTTGTTGATGGTATGCAAAAGGAATTTGAGATTTCTATGATAGGTGAGATGAAATTATTCTTAGGATTGCAAATTACTCAAATAGGTAAAGGTATTTTCATTTCTCAATCTAAGTATATGAATGAATTATTGAAAAAGTTTGGATTAGCTTATTCTAAACCTATTGGAACTCTTATGGTGACTGGATGTAAATTGTCTAAGAATGATGAATCTCAAAAAGTTAATTAGACTTTGCATAGATCTATGGTTGGTGGATTGTTGTGTTTAACTCAGACTAGACTAGATATTATGCATGTTGTTTGTCTTTGTTAGGATAACCGGTGAACAACTAAGAGGGGGGGTGAATCAGTTGTTAACATATTATGAAAATTTAAGCACACAAAAACTTTTATTGGAATGCATAAACCAAATACCAGAATAGAAGATATATCAGTTAAGTACAAATATAAATCATAAACCAAATACCATGCATCCACAACACATAACACCAAGATTTGTATGCAGAAAACCCGATAAAGGGAAAAACCATGGTGGGAAGCCTACCCACAATCAGATGATACTTCTGCAATAAGTATATGATTACAATAAGGGGCCTACAAATGCAGGAAGGCCAATAGCCTAGAGCTCACTGCTCATCACAAAGGAGCCTCACTGACTACAAAAGATCTTTGGAATGCAATCCAAAAATAGGAATGAACTGCAAGAATAACATCTCCTATGCCTGAGTATAGTTTTTGTTAAGATCAATGTCGGAGGTCTGAAACCTCTTATACAAACACAATTCGATCACCTATGATCGACCAAAACCTTTGCATATGACTATAACTTTATTTGCACACAGATAATCCCATAACCCACAATCACGATCTTTAAAAGAGATCTTACATCATATTTATACCAACCTAGGACCTAAACAATTAGGTTGGCCACCTAAAAGATAATACAATAAATCTATTACATAAAGATGCAAACCAATGATAATCCAAGTCAACCTAAGACTGAAACAACATTAAGCAAAAAATAAATCCAACCAGTAACGCATCAAGAGCATCCACCAGCACATTACATAAACTAGTCCATAACCTAACATCATAGAATTAGATACAGACCTAAAATAGGTTGCCATGAACCAAATGCAACACTACCGATCAACTGGAACATGAACATGATAACCATCATCATCCTAAAAAGCTTTTAGAAGCCACACCAACACCACTTATTGAATCCATCAAAAGATCTTCAACAAAGTTCTATTGATACAACCCTTACTGGTAACCAAAAGGCTTACTAGAACATATGATAGCTTTTAGATCACCAAATCCTAAACCAATTGAATGTGACACACATATGAATGACATGAATGATCAAACCAAAACAATTCCACCAATTTTAACATATCCAAGAATACCAGAGATATTCTCCAGATCAACATCACAATCCAACCACTCTATCGGAACCTGATAGACAACCAAACAAGCTAGTGTTGACATCAATGACAAACATCAATGCAACACATAATCAATTCCTCCAAATTTCCAACAATCTCCCCCTTTAGCATTGATGGAAACACTAGATGTGAAAAATATCCAAGTGCCAAACAAGTCTCCCCCAATGAAAGACATCCAACAAATGATATATCAATGAAGTTCTAAACCAAATAACTAAAGCATAGACCAAACTTGCCCTGTGACTGATATCTTTGTTAAGCTCTATTTTTCACATGTATATATCTCCCCCTTTGACATCAATGCTAGAAATCTGACATAAACATCAAAGAAAAATCATAGATCCTCTAAACCACATAACTGACTACTCCCCCTGAGTAGTAGCAACAACTCATCAATCCAGAATGAATGATAGTTTTGATAATGCATACCATACTAATGCCAATCAACATTACTTAAGTCTTTACTTGAGGGCCAGAGACCCCCAATCTATCTCTAAAGTAATCAAATGATTCCTTGGGCAAAAGTTTAGTGAAGATATTTGCAATCTACTCTTTAGTGTTCACATAAACCAATCTGACTTCATTTGCTTCCACCTTTTCCTTCAAAAAGTTATACTTGATTAATATGTGATTTGTCTTAGAATGAAATACCAGATTCTTTGATATGTCAATAGCAATAGATTTATCACAGTGAATAACTACCTAAATCTTTTGTCAGTTCATCATCAGAATCATCAGTTACACCTTCCTCATCAACATAGTAGCATGATTTGTCTTTGTTCCTCCTATAATTATGCTTGTTCGGATATTCATGGTTAGGCTTAAAATATCTTCTGGCTTTCTCTTCAAATCTTGAATTCCTCTCAGGACATCTAGATGCAAAATGACCTATCTTATTACATGCAAAAAATTTAAAAAGGTGATTTTCCTTCATATTTACTTCCTACTGGACCTTTAGGTACTCTTCTAGCAAATAGGGCTTCAAGTTCCTCAAGCTCTTCATCTTTTTTCCTCATATCCTCCAATTCCTTTGCATATAATTCTTTCCAATCACTCTTGTTGGTTGATGATGTAGATGCCTTGAATGCAGAATCTGTCTTTGTAACTCCTTGAAAATTGAATTCTTCAAGCTCAAAAGCAGATAACTTTCCAAACAAAGTATCCCTATTAATAAAAGTGTTAGACATTATTCTCAGCTCATTAATTGTAGTAGCCTTCATCTTGTAAGCTGATGGAAAATATATCAATACTTTAGAAATAATCTCATCTTTGCTCATAGATCCACCATAGCATTGAATTCCCAAGACAATTTCATTGACTCTTTCCATAAAAGTAGTAATTATTTCATCTTCCTCCATTCTCGGGTTCTCATACCTCACCTACTAACCATCAAGTTTAGGAATTTTAATAGTAGAATCACCTTCATTCAGAGTCTCCAGCTTATCCCATATAGCTTTTGCAGATGATTTGTCTGTTAATCCCATTGCTTGCTGATCTAAAAGGGTGCTCAAAAGGGATTCTCTAGCTCTACAATCATTTTCAATGTTCTTATCCAAGTCTATTGAAGGAGGGTTTCCAGATGTTAGTTCATAAGGGGTATAGCCTTTCTCAGTGATCTCCCAAATCTCCTTGGTAAGATATCTCAGATGAGTCTCCATCGGAAGCTTCTATACTCTATAATTTGTTCCTTCAAGCCTAGGGTTGTCCTTCTGGTAAGCAATTGAAGTTGAATGATTACTCGCCATAGGATCTTCCTCAAATGGTTAATCTTCTGCAGAGAGAACCAAGCTCTGATAACAATTGTTAGGATAACTGATGAACAACTGAGAGGGGGGGGAATCAATTTTTGATAGATTATGAAACTTTACACATGCAACCTTTTACCAAAATGCATAAACCAAATACCAGAATAGAATATATATCAGTTAAGAACAAACATAAATCATAAACCAAATACCATGCATCCACAACACATAAAACCAAGATTTATACTTGGAAAACCCAGTAAAGGGAAAAACCATGGTGGGAAGCCTACCCATAGTCAGATGATACTTTTGCAGTAAGTATGTGATTATAATAAGGGGCATGCACATGCCGGAAGACCAACAACCTAGAGGGCACTGCTCATCACAAAGGAGCCTCACTGACTATAAAAGATCTTCGAACTACAATTTGGAAATAAGAATGAATTGCAAGAATAGCATCTCCTATGTCTGAGTACAATTTTGGTCAAGCTCAATGCCGGAGGTCTTAAACCTCTTATACAAACCCAATTCGATCACCTATGATTGACCAAAACCTTTGCATATGATTACAACTTTATTCGCACACAGATAATCCCACAACCCATGATCACGATCTTCAAAAGAAATCTTACATCATATTTATACCAACCTCAGACCTAAACAATTAGGTCAGCAACCTAAAAGATAATACAATAAATCCATTACATAAATCTGCAAACCAATGATAATCCAAGTCGGCCTAAGAATAAAACAACATTAACCAAACAATAAATCCAACAGGTAATGCATCGGGAGCATCCACCAACATGTTACATAAACCGGTTCATAACCTAACATAATAACATTAGGTCTGAACCTAAAATAGGTCACTATAAACCAAATGCAACACCACCAATCAACTAGAACATGAACATGATAACCATCAGCATCCCAAAAATCTTCTAGAAGCTGCACCACACCACTTATCGAATCCATCAAAAGGTCTTCAACAAAGCTCTATCGATACAAACCTTACCGGTAACCAAAAGGCTTACTAGAACATACGAAAGCTACTAGATCACCAAATCCCAAACTAACTGAATGTGACATGCATCTTAATAAAATGAATGTCCAAACCAAACCAATTCCACCAATCTGAACATATCAGAGAACACTAGAGATAGTCTCCAGATCAACATCAAAATCCAACCACTCTACCTTAACCCAGTAGACAACCAAACAAGCTAGTGTTGAAATCAATGACAAACATCAATGAAACACATAATAAATTCCTCAAAATTTCCAACCATCTTTGTGCTAGATTACAAGCAGATCCTAAAGATACTCATGTTACTGTTGTGAACATGATTTTTAGATACTTGAAGGGGACTATTGACAAGGGTTTATGGTATCTGAAAAATGATGATTTCCTATTGTGTGCTTACACTGATGTTGATTGAGCTACTGATGTTGATGACCAAAAGAGCACTACTAGTGGAGCATTCTTTTTGGGAAAGAATTTGATTTCATGGTCCAGTAAGAAATAAGATGTTGTATCTTTATCTACTACTAAAGCTGAATATATTGCTACTGCTAGTAACTGTACTCAGGTAGTTTGGATGAAGCAAATGTTGAAGGATATTAGAGTTATTTATGATGAGCCTATTATTATATACTGTGACAATTCATGTGCTATCAATATTTCAAATAATATGGTGTTGCATTCTAAAACAAAGCATGTGTCTATAAAGTATCATTTCTTGAGGGAGAAAGTCAGTGATGAGGAATTCAAATTGGAATATTTATCTACAAAGGATCAGATTTTGAGAGACAAGTTAGGGGTCTCTGCCCTTCCTGTTGAGAACTAGATGCATGAAGTTGCATCAATCTAGTGGATTTCAAAGCCTTATCTTTTTGTCTAGGTCGATGTGTTGGTGTTGCTACTCAGCCAAAGTAGTCAAATGTTCAGTTGTGATTTTATCATAAGGGGGAGAGATTTTCGTTCTTAGAGGATGTGTCTTGTGGGAGAGAGTATAATTATGTATTCTATCTTTGGCATTGTTTTCAAAGGGGGAGAGAGTCATGAAAAATTGCTTTATCTTTGGAGATTTATGTGCATGATCTTAAGGGGAGTTTGTTGTTTCCTTTGCAATAATTGTTTTTCACATTCATATGTTTCCATCAATGCCAAAGGGGGAGATTGTTTGATATTGTTGCTTCTAGGATATATTGTTGTCATTGATGTCAACATATTCATGTGTTTTGGTGTTGCAGAGAGTTGTTTTGGTGTTCCAGTTATTGCATTGCATTTATATAAATGATTTATCTATTTGAGATGCTAGAATGCTTTAATCCTTATTTTTTTTAGTGATCCGAAAGTTTACTTGATCATATTGTTTGATTTGGTTTGTAGTTTAGTCTTTCTGTGCAGTGGTTGGTAGAGTTTGGTATTTGATCGGATGAGCTTTGATATGATTATATCTTTGGTTGTGGATTTAAGAGAATATTTGGATGTTTATGTGTATCTTCATTTCATATGGTTCGTGATTTGGTGCTCTACAAGCTATCTTTCTAGTCCGAATTGTTGTTGCCGGTTATTCCTGTGAGTTAGCATGTTGATCGATGAAGATTTGAATAAGTGGTGTTGGTGCAGCTATTGTGGTTGGTTCTGATGTGATTTTTGGTGTTTCTTGATCATGTCCTATTTGTCTTGATGGTTTTCATTGATCCTTGTGTGGGTTCTTGGTGATTTTGTTGATTCGGTGATATTCTTCATGTTTTGCAGTATTCTTGGTAGTGTAACGTATTGCGATTGACCTTGGCAAGATTTTTCTATGGTGATATGTGTTTGAAGATTTGATTTAGGTCCATGCTATGTCTTCTATGATCTGATATTGGTCTGGTGGTTTATTTATGTATCATGAAATGTAATTTTGTAATTGAGAGTTAAGGGTTTGACCAATGTTGTAGTCAAGGTTGATGGTTTGTATAAATAGGTGGTATAGTCATGTAATTTGGGTGCCACTGTGGTGTCTTCATTATCAGAGAGTGGTATATGTGTGCATAAGAGAATTTATCCTTTGGTGTGGTGTATTGATTAAAGATTGTTGTATGATAGATAAATGTGCTTAACTAGAACTATCATTAGGCATTAGGAGATGCTATACTTGCAGTTCATTATTGTAAGGTAGTGAGCCTTCCCTGAGGGTTGGAGCATTCTGGGCCATCTTATTTTGAGTAGTGAGCTCTAGGCAGTGTTCTTGAATGCATGTGCATTACCCATTATGATATTTAAATATACTACTATAGAGTATCATTTTATTGTGGGTAGGTTCCCGCCGTGGTTTTTTCCTTAACCATGTTTTCCATGTCAAAATCTTGGTATTATGTGTTGTAGTATCATTGTCTTTATCTTTATTCTTGATGTAGTCATTTAGATCTGAGATTGTGCTTAAATTGTTTAATCGGGTGAAAACTGATTCATCCCCCTCTTTGTTTTCCTTCTTGGTTGCTGCTAACAAAATACATTTTGCTCAATCACAAAATACCAATAAACCTCATCTAATCATAAATATAAATCTGGTACAACAAATATTTCAAAAACAACCTCTAGAGTAAAACACAAACTCAGAATATCAACTCAGAAGGTCAAAATCAACTCAGAAGTGAAAGACAACAAACTTGTGCATGTACATAATTATACAATGCATATACAAAGAGTTTTAATGCCTTTATTAACCAATGCAACGTAATTGAAAGACAGTCTAGTGCATATACTCAATGGAACAACACATTCAATGAATTCTACAATGCATATAGCCAATACTACAATGCATTTGCTTAGCAAAATAGTACATTTATAGTCCAGATTAGCGCATATACTAAACAGTATAGCACATTTACTAAAAGCTCTAGTGCATATGTTCATAACTTTAGTGCATATAAAATAGAGGGATAAATGACTTAGGAAACAAAAATGAAAATATTCGACTGTCCAAAATACAATTTACTCACAGAAACGATCCCAAAGAAAGATACTACATGTGCAATACTAGACAAAACCATGGAAGCATAACATAGATGAACAATATACAATCAATCATTTTGTATATTTTAAACTCAAGAAGGAAATTCTTGACAGAGTAGAAACTCAATAACACATAGAACAATGAGATAACCAAGCTTCTGTAGCAAATAACCAAGGACTCAAAAATAACTTAAATTCTAAATCTTCCAAAGCACAAATAACAAATCCTCACAAGTGCAGATATATATACATTCCAACCATTAATTATACAACCTTACATGGTAGTACACAGACAAGTGATAATCGAAACACAAAATGTTCATGACAATGCATAAAATCAAACCCAACTCCCCTCATGAAAAAAAACTATATAAAATAATTTTATCCCAAGTCTCATATACTCATCTATATTTATCTAACTATATGGAAAACCTCCCAAATTTATCCTGATAGACAATCTTTCACAGACAGTCCAAATTTATTGTTTTTTCAAAATAATAAACAAGATGGCAGAATTCCAACCAACCTAGAAATATTGAAGTTGTGGACAAGGAAATTTGATGAAGAGCAAATCCAATCCACAATCCAGCCAAACCAAAGCTAAAAAACTTCAACAATACAAAAATTTCTCTAGAAATCCAACCCTTAGCAATCTCCAAAAAAGCAAATAAATAAAATTTCATTCAAAACTATGAAATCTCCCAATCAATCAAAATAATTGGAAACATAATATTTCATACCTACCATACCCAAAATCAAGAGAGGAAAATATAAAATAATATTATTTAAATTGTCCAAATCTCTCAACCAATCATAAAATAGGGTAGGTACGGTAAATAATAATTTTAATAATCCAAATGGTAATAAGGAGAAATTAAATAATAAGAATGACCCAATAATTAAATAAACATATGGTTAATAATATAAACACCCAATAAAATAAATCCATAAAATAAACATTAATAAACCATAATTCCCCAATTATAATAATCACACATTAATATTAAATATTAATGCCATCCATTAATTTAATTTAATACTTAATAAACTATATGAATGATTAATTATTAATTTAATAAACAATCGCAACTCCACAAGGCAACCCGACATAGGGTTGGATAACTGATGAGGAGGAAAGAGACTGAAAGGATAACCTTGAACCAACCAACCTTTAAGGCTCACAAACTCAACCAAAATCCCTAATTCCAAAGATCCTTACACAACACCAAGTCAAGAAATGGTTCAATGACACCAAACAACACCTTGGAAGGCCCAAAGGATCCACTATGTCTACTTACAAACAACTAATGTACTTATCAAGTTCTTGTGTGAATACCCACACCCTTGCATACATGAGTGGGCTACTACTAGGTTTTAGGGTTTGAATAGCCCACTTGAACAATTCAATACAACTATCCTTGGAGGGGTGTTATCACAACACCTTAACACAAATGAAATAGGATTTCATGGTTTAGATCTACCGATTTATCAATTTTGACTCACTCACCCACAAATTGAATCGGTTGCAATTAGGCCTCCATTTGAAGGAATCAGGTGATAAATTTTGACACCCTGAGGATCTAAGAAAAAAAATTATATTTTTAGATACCCTTTTGGGAGTTCTAAAAAATATCCTAGTTTCTGGTACCGAACCAACTTTTAGATATCCCAACCATTACTACACTAACAAACCTAATAAGGCTATTAGACCTTTTTGACTGAATGCCTTCCACAAACTGGTTTGGTTATCCTAATAGGTGACCATCATTGACCATGAAATGTTATGTAAACTTCCAAAGTACTCTTCTACCACATTCAAAGCCCTTTACAGTGCTCTACCACTCAATTCTCACACACTGCACTCATCAAACTAGTCTGTCACATAGAGATGTCAGACCTAGGGTTAGTTCTCCATCCTCTTTGCCCTATTGTGTCCTCTTATTGGATTTAGGGATTTACATATGATACAATTGCATATCATCTCCTATAACGTCAGAGTGTTCAGTTAAGGATTGATAGGCCAAAACCCATTATTGTAGTCAAACCCTAGGGGTTTGAGGGTTTTAGGCTACCCCGTAGAGATTTGCTTGTAGAATGGGGAAGTGATCACTTTAAGAATTCACACTGAAAGAAAAATAGAGGTAAAATAATCTAGTTACAAGAACTATTCCATGAGAATTCTTGCCAATCCACCTTCCATATGCAATCAATAGAAATTAGACAGTTTTTCTGAGTTTCCAATAGTTCTTGATGCTTCAATTTCCTTTCCAAATCAAAATAATTACATCCTTTGGTATTTGGGGCCTTTAAAGGTATCTCCAAAATGACCACAACCTCCTCCAACTATTTTTCAAACTAAACTGACCGTTGGAGAATCACAACTTACAAAAAGGTGCAAAATTAGCATGACAACAAATTAACAATATGACAACTTTTGCATAATTCAACCAACTTAGTCTCCTGACTATCATAGTCCCCCAAAATGATTACATTTGATTCTAAAATATAAAAAATGACTCAAATAGACTGGTGGTCACATGATCCCTCAATTTAAATCATTGTGACCCTTATTGACTCAATTTGCTCTACCAAGCCCTAGATGACAATTTGACCCAAATATGGACAAACTTGTCACACTCCTATGAAATTGAATTACAAAAATGACCCATAGGGTCTTATTAAATTCCTTTTATGCTACTAGAAAATCATCTTGTTCTTGGTCCATGTCTTCATAGGTAGGTGCTGCTGCACCATACTCCCCGGGTGAAATTTGTCTCAAGTCCTCTTAGAGACCAACTGCTGGAAATCACCACCCTGCTTTTTGATATTTTCCACCAGCATCCAGGTAGCTTCTGATTCAGGTTGGCCCTTCCATTTAACTAAGTGCTAAAAATAGGTCTTATGCCTTTTTTTCTTGGCTTCCCTGCTATCCAAAATGCACTCCATCTTAGGCGGCTCCTTTGGTGGGAAGTGTTGTATCCATTCTTTGCTTTCCTGAATAGATTCACCTGCACATTCTCCTGCAGTAGGAATCCTATACAATTTTAGATCAAACACATTAAATATAGGTGAAATAGTAATATCATTAGGGATTTCAATTTTGTAAGCATTAGGACCATATTTATCCTAAATTTTACAAGGTCCAATCCTTCTCATCATCAACTTGCTATGGTTTCCCTTGGGAAACCTATCCTTGCTAAGATGAAGCATGACCATGTCACCCACTTGGTACTACATATCTCTCCTTCTCTGATACACTCTTTCTTTAACCTTTTGACTATTTTGTTGTAAGGTATCTCTAACTTGTTGGTGCACCTCTTTCATAGCCTCTACAAATTCATCAACATGTCCACTCCTCTTGTCAAACCCCTGGACATCTCTCAATTAAAAAAATCCTCTCGGATGACTACCATACACAATCTCAAAAGGACTCAGACCTATACTACTATTTGTTTTATCATTATAGGCATACTCTACCTGAGGTATCACCACATCCCAACTACTACCATAATCCTTTGTCAAATACCTAAGAAGATTTCCCAATTACCTATTCACAACCTCAGTCTGGCCATCGGTCTAAGGGTGATAGGCTGAGATAAAAGAAAAAATTGTACCCAACCTTTTCCACAAGGTTCTCCAAAAATACCCTACAAACTTGTTGTCTTGGTCCAATACAATACTCAAAGGCAACCCATGGATTCTGACAATCTCTCTAAAAAATAATCCCACAATATAGCTAGCATCATTTGTGGTTTTACAAGGAATAAAATAAGCCAACTTACTGAACCTATCTACCACAAAAAACACACTATCAAGACCTATCTTTGTCTTGGTTAATCCCATAACAAAGTCCATACTCAAACTTTCCCATGGTCTACTTGGTATAGGAAAAGGTTGGTACAACCCTGCATTGGTTGAGACCCCCTTTTCTCTTTGACACATAGTACAACTCTCCACAAACTTTTTGATATCAGTCTTCATCTTTGGCCAAAAGTAAAATCTCCTAACTAGGTCCAAAGTCTTATTTAGCCCAAAGTGCCCTCCTAAACCACCACTATGTTTCTCCTTTACTACATTATCCCTCATTGAACACCTAGGGATACATAACTAACACCCCTTGAACAAATGACCATCCTACAAGGTGTAGTCAGAAAACTCTCCATGAAAAGAATTTTCAAACTCACAACATACCTTATATATTTCCTTGAAATCTTGGTCCTCTTCATACAATCCTTTGAGTGATTCAACACCCATACTCTGCAACTGCACTTCTTGCACTGTCAACACCCTCCTACTTAGAGCATCTACAACATTATTGGACACCCCTTTCTTTTACTTGATGATGAAGGTGTATTCTTGAATACTTTCAACCCATTTCATATGCTTATGATTTAGCTTCTCCTTTCCACTCAAAAAACTAAGAGCATGATTGTCCATATACACAATAAACGCCTTAGGAAGCAAGTAATGCCTCCACTTTTTCAGAGCGTGTACCATGGCATAAAAATATAAATCATATGAGGAATACTTCCTCTTTTCTTCATTTAGTTTTTCACTAAAAAAGGCCACCGGTCTCCCCTCTTGGCTCAATACTGCTCCTATAGCCAATCCACTTGCATCACATTCAATGGTGAAGACCTTACTGAAATCAAGCAATACTAGGATTGGGTACTTGGCAACTTTCTATTTTAAACACTCAAAACTCTTATCTTATTCTTTGGTCCACACAAACTTCACCTTACCACCACCCTTGATGGTTTCTAACATACGTGCACAAATATCACTACAATTTCTAATGAATTTCCTATAAAATGTTTCCAAACTATGAAAAATTCTTACCTCTCTGTCTCTCTTACGTGTAGGCTAGTTCAAAATAGCCTCTACCTTGGAAGAATCCATCTTCAAGTCACCCTTAGAGATGACAAAGCCTAGTACACCAACTCCTGCTTCATAAAGTGACACTTTTCTAAATTTATCATCAACTTCTGCTCCTGTAGCCTCTTCAATACTACCTCCAAGTGTTTCAAGTTCTCCTCCTTGCTCTTGTTGAACACCAATATGTCATCAATGTAGACTACCACAAATTTCCCTATAAACTCTTGTAATACTTCATTTATTAGTCTCATAAAGGTGCTAGGGGCATTTGAAAGACCAAAAGGCATCACAAGCAACTCATACAACCCTTCATTGGTTTTAAATGCAGTCTTCCATTCATCCCCCTCTCTTATCCTTATTTTATGTTACCTACTCTTGAGGTCAATTTTAGAGAAATAGGTAGCTCCCCCTAAATAATCCATTAGGTCCTCTATCCTTGGAATAGGAAACCTATATCTGATGGTTATCCTATTGATAGCCCTAGAATTAGTACAAAGCCTCCATTTTCCATCCTTCTTTAGGGATAAAATAGTAGGTAGTGCACATGGGCTAAGGCTCTTCCTAACCAACCCTTTATCTAGGAGTTCTTGAATTTGCCTAGCTATCTCTTCATTCTGTTGTGGGGTCATTTTATATGTTGCTTGGTTAGGAAGTACTGCTCCTAGTATGAGGTCAGACTGATTATTGATATCTCTGATAGGTGGCAAGGAGTCTGGTATGTCTTCTACAACTACTCCTTTGTACCTCTCTAGTAGCTCCCTGACCTTCTTAGGTCCTACCTCATTCAGACCCTTCTTCCTTTCTTCCTTGGGCTTCACAATCAAATAAAAACCTACTCCACCTTCCTCCTTTACTGTATCAAGGAATTATTTTTCCCCTACCATCATCACACTAGATCCTACATGTTGTGGATTCCCTTCTACCACTGACCATAGCCTAAAAGTCACACCATCCTTTTGGAAAGAGTAAGCATTCTTTTCTCCATCATGATGAGCCTTTCTATCAAACTACCATGGTCTTCCAAGAGAAAGATGGAAAGCATCCCTTGGAAGGATGTCACACAAAAATTTATCCTTATACCCCCTAATACTGAACTCTACCCATGCGTGTTCATTGATGAGTATGTGTTTCCCTTTGTTCAACCAACTAACCCTATATGGACAACTATGGGGTATCCTTTCCAAATTCAACTTTTTTATTGCTTCCAAAGATACAATGTTATCAGTAGACCCTTAATCTATGACAACTTTACAAACCTTACCTTGAATCTTGCAGTCGACTCTAAACAAATCCTTTCTTTTGGGTGGCTCAGTCTTCACTAGTTCCTTGAGCTGTGTCCTCTTGATCATCAGGTTCTCTCCCATATCTGATGTCAAATTTACTTCAAGAGATATCATACTCCTTGCATCTTCTTGAGTCAAAGTGGTTCTCCTCTCACCACCATGAGAAGTTGAAGCCTTCTCTAGATACTTGTAGGTCAGGTGCCCCATCTGATTGCAATTATAGAATCTCATACTGGAAAACTTGGATCCTCTTCCTGATCCATTTGTCCCACCTCTTTCATTAGGTCTTCTCCCATGGTATCCTCCTCTACTACTTGAGTCCCCAACTTTCTCTCCTTGGCTAGACTCACCACTAGACCTTTGGTTAGAACTTCTTCCTCCAAAACTGCCTCTGCCTATGGAAATTATCCCTCCTTTACGTCTATTACCCTGCTCACTTCTTCTTTTTAGTTTCTCTTCTACCCTTAGGACCAATTGAAAACACTTGTTCATTGTCTCTAGTGCCAAGATGTTGATCTCATCTTGGATGTTCATCCTTAGGCCATTCAAGTACCTGACCACTTTCTTTGATTCCTCTTCTCGTCTCTTTGATCTGAGACTAAGTTTATGAAACTCCTCCATATATGCATTTACATCAAGGTCTCTTTGTCTAAGGTTCTGCAATTTTCTGTACATCTACACTTCATAGTTAATGGGCATGAATTGTGCCTTTACTTTAGCCTTAATCCTTTCCCAGTAGGTTATCATACTCTTTCCCTCAACTCTCTCCCCTTGTACATAGTTCCACCATGTAAGACAAAACCCCTTCAACCTTGATTTTGCCAACTTAACTCTCTTATCTTCAGGGATTTCTTTGTACTTAAAATGATTGGTTAATGTCTGAATCCAGTTTATCACCTCTTCTGCTTCCATACTTCCACTATAAATAGGCAACCCATCAATGGTGTCCCTATTGACTGACCTCAAGGCATATATAAATGCCCTCTAATTTGTGGGTATCTCCTCTACCCACTTAGAGGATTCCCCATCTTCTTTATCCCCTTCTTCATTAGTGTCACTTCCATCTTCCTTATCCTTAGTCTTTTTCAATTCTTCAAGCTTGGACTCAAGCATCTCTTCAATCAACTTCTTCACCGCATCTTGTGACATACTCTTACAAAGCATTTTGGCAGCCCCTATTTCAATCTCTTCCTCTGAAATACACTAAGACCACACCACCCAAGTGATCTTCAAAATCTTTCTCTGATACCAATATGATGAGGATGCAACACACCAGACGGATAACCTTGAACCAACCAACCTCTAAGGATCACAAACTCTACCAAAATCCCTAATTCCAAAGATCCTTACACAACACCAAGTCAATAAATGGTTCAATGACACCAAAAAACACCTTGGAAGACCAAAAGGCTCCACTATGTCTAGTTACAAACAACTAACACTTCTCAAATTCTTGTGTGATTACCCACACCCTTGCATACATGAGTGGGCTACTACTAGGCCTTAGGGTTTGAATGGCCCACTTGACCAATTCAATACAACGATCCTTGTAGGTGTGTTCTCACAACACCTTAACACAAATGAAACATGATTTCATGGTTAAGATCCACTGGAACATCAATTTTGACTCACTCGCCCACAAACTAAACCGGTTGCAATTAGGCCTCCATTTCAAGGAATCGGGTGATAACTTTTGACACCTTGAGGATCTAGGAAAATAAATTATATTTTCAGATAACCTTTTAGGAGTTATCAACATTATATCAATTTTTAGTACCGAACCAACTTGCAGATATCCTAACCATTACTGCACTAACAAACCTAATAGGGCTATTAGACTTATTTGATTGAATGCCTTCCACAAACTGGTTTGGTTCTCCTAATGGGTGACCATCACTGACCATGAAATTTTATGTAAACCTCCAAAGTATTCTTCTACCACATTCAAACTCCTTTCTAGTTCTCTACCACTCAATTCTCACGCACTGCACTCATCAAACCGATTTGTCACATAGAAATGCTAGACTGAGGGTTAGTTCTCCATCCTCTTTGCCCTGTTGTGTCCTCTTATTGGCTTTAGGGATTGACATATGATATAGTGGCATATCATCTCCTATAATGTCAGAGTGTTCAATTAAGGATTGATAGGCCAAAACCCATTATTGTAGTCAAACCCTAGGGGTTTGAGGGTTTTAGGATACCTGGTAGAGATTTGCTTGTAGAATGGGGCAGTGATCACTTCAAGACTTCACATTGAAAGAAAAATAGAGGTAGAACAATCTAGTTACAAGAACTATGTCATGAGTATTCTTTCCAATCCACCTTCACTATGAAATTAACATAAATTAGATGATTTTTTTGAGTTTCCAACAGTTCTTGATGCTTCAATTTCCTTTCCAAATCAACCAAATTACATCCTTTGGTGTTTGGGGCCTTTAAAGGTATCTCCCAAATGAACACAACCTCCTCCAACTATTTTTGAAAGTGAACTGACCATTGGAGAATCACAACTTACAAAAAGGTGCAAAATTGTTATGACAACAAATTGACAATATGATAACTTTTGCATAATTCAACCAACTTAGAATCCTGACTATCATAGTCCCTCAGAATGATTTAATTTAATTGTAAAACATAAAAAATGACTCAAATAGACTGGTGGTCATGTGATCCCTCAATTTAGATCATTGTGACCCTTATTGACTCAATTTGCTCTACCAGACCCTAGTTGACAATTTGACCCAAACATGGACAAACTGGTCACACTCCTAGGACATTGAATTACAAAAATGACCCATAGGGTCTTATTACATTCCTTCTAGGATACTAGAAAATCATCTTTTTCTTGGTTCATGTCTTCATAGGTAGGTGCTCTTGCACCAATAACATACCACATGACACTAACAAGACAACTCGCTCCAATACACTAGATTGACAAGGGTATCAACTAAGCCTAGAGTGTGTAGGAGGAACTCATGCCACCTTTTATCAACTTGCAATTGGGATAAAGACATGCTTAGACCTGTGAGACCAAGTGGAGTCGATGTTTGGTGCCTACAATCCCACATCCACCAATGACCACAAGATAACATATACAATAGCATATATCATAAATAATCAGACAAGTGAAGAGAATTACAACATCATATCATGCTCATAATGAGTGGTATGATATCATCTGTATCATGAATATAGTAGTAATACAATCACAGTAGTCATAGCATCAACATATCCAATATAATCATGAAATGGGGTTAGTACTAACAAGATATCATCATGTCATCATAAGAAATATATCTCATCCATGAATAATATGAGTGCACATAGATAATCAAATAGAATTCCATCCATCATAATAATCCAAGATATACCATCATCCATATAATGTATCAAATGTCAATATAAAATGTCTAGGATCATCTATAAGTATTTGAAATATAAATCAATCCATAAGTATCAACTAATCATCACAAAAGAGTCTAAGCAAGTCTATCGATGCACTTCTATAGTGACAACCAAAACCTATCTAGAAACTCCATCAAAATTCAATTTGTGCCACCCCACCATAGGGGGATGCTACCTAGTTTTCTACCTCTTAATATTTTTGAGTCATCAAATCTATCATATGAAGAGGGTAGATTCCAAGTCTTTACAATTATGTCATCAAAGGATGAGGGGGGAAATGAGGGATAAGCCCAATTGAAAACTAAAATATTTTCTTGGAGGAGTTAAAAAAAATTATAAACACCTCATCCACATAACTTTCTTCTCCCCTAAACATTTTATTATTCCTTTCCTTCTAAATGCTCCAATAGAGGTGTGGTGGAATTTGTCTCCAAAATTCCTCTATCAAGAGGTGGTAGGAAAGGCTTATCCATTTGAGGGCTAGGGCTTGGAGAGTATTATTCATAACCCATGACACCTCTAAATTTTGTTGAGCTTTACCCCACAACTCATGAGAAAATTGGCAATGTAAAAGGATGTGAGGAATGCACTCTTCTTCATGCTTACATAGGCTGCATCTATTTGGGAGTTGAAAGCCCCTTTTAATTATTTTCAACTACATGAGGACCTTGTTATGCATCACCGTCCACCAAAAGAAGTTAATTTTTAGGATAAGTTGGGGGGTTCCAGAATCTCCACCAAAAATCCTTAAGGGTACCCTCCTCTAGTAGTTGATTGTAAGTCAATTTGATTGAAAATTTATCTTTCAAATTTTTAGTCTAGACAAACTTATCCTCATTGAAAATTTGAATTTTGACCCATTGTAAAATTTGTTGCTTCTGGGTAACTAGATGTAAAAGGTGAGGTTGAGTCTAACAACATTGTATTATGTCTATCCATGACTTGTGTGGTGAAATGTATTCCATAACACAAGAACCAAAGATGGCCCGAGCTCTATATTTAATGCCCTTGTAGTTGGGTTTATTGACAAAGGCACATTCCCCAACCACTTATCCTCTCAAAATTGAATATTTTTTCAATTTCTAATTTTCCACTTTAGGCCCATGGAAACTAGCCCTATGATTTGGAGAATATTGTTCCAAATTATTAAGCCACTTCGGAGTCGAGTAATGGAGAAAGTTCTATAAAACTTACTTGAATTCATATAATTTACACTCATAAAACTACACCAATCACTCTCATGTAATGAGAGAGCCCATTCCAATTTTGACAAAAGGGCCTCATTAAGGATAATATTATTCCTTATACCCAAACCTCCAAATTTCATGGGGTTGCATGTAATACCCACCAAAATACCCTAGAGAAATAAAAACTAACAAACTAATGGAGATAATTTTTTGTTTTAATTTAACATCTAATGCAGCACATATCATCATCTACAAATTACATCCATTATTATTCAATCACTTATTAAGATGAATCATAACATATAAAACTAATAATGCAAGAAGAATAACATAACATCACTATCATCCCCCTAGGGTATCACAACACCATTACTTATACTACCAAAATAAGCAATAACAATCTACTTATTACCATTATCACATCTAAGATATTCATTATCAATGCAATGCACATAATTCCTATCTTTCATGATATGCAACTCACTATCTTTTATTCGAACATAATATGTTATACTTTCAATGCAATCTAATTCATTTCCTTAAGTTATTTTATTAACCAATTCCAAAAGTTCCTAATCCCATAACCATTTCTTTTTCTATCATGATCACATTCCTTTACCAAGATTACTTAACTACAAGTTATACATGATCTTACTTAATCCTTCCTATCCTTTAACATGAGCATAAATATAAATCCCATCTATATAAATACAAGATTATTTACCAACCAGAATTCCTACAATATGAAAATTTCATTTACAAGAATTACTTTAACATCAAGTACTACAACTCATTCATTAACCATAGATTCCTTTCTAGCTATTACAATTAATCATAATAAGAATTCCATTACAAACAAGAAATATCCATCACAACCATCTAGTGCCAAGAATTCATTACTTTCAAGTATAAATGCATAATACATCTCAATATTTATCTCTACAATCATATGCCAAGTCCTAAGGGAACATCCTCTATAACAAATACATGAACTATACATCAAGAGAATATCTCTTCTAATACATAATCTTATATACATCTTTACATGATAAATATATTACAAATATTATAACATCAATTACATCCATCTGCTACAATAATCATCCATGAGCTGCAATGAAGAAGAATCCACAACCACGCATGAAGAATCCAAGAAGACATCCCAATAGAAGAAGGCATCAACCACCTGACCATGTGGAACCAACAGAACCACCCCTCATGCTAGGAGATGACATAAGGTCCCAACATTAACTCTAGACCTAAGCTGACATCGAAAAACCAAAGAGACTCAACAACTCAAGAACTACTACAATACATAATCATAAGTCAAACACAAGGAAACCACAAATATAAACTCCTAGAGGTGTTCCAATCAATCAAGATATAAGCGATCAATAAGAAAAGGACACATGTAGGAGTGGAGTGTCGTCACATGCTATCCTCCAAAACATAGAAAGCACTACCCTGAAAGACATAATCATGATAGACATGTGGAGCCATCTCAACCTATGAGACAATCAAGGGAGATTGACTTTCCATCACAATGGCCTTCCCAGGCTTATCCTAAAACATCCTCCCTAGGATCAAGTCTTAGGGCTCACAACTATTAATTATCTTAATTAGATGAATCCTAATTACCCAACCCATTTAGTTAATTTTTAATGTTATCACTTGTTTAAAATAAGAAAAACTTCCAATGTTCCCTGGTGGTCTAGACTCTAAGAATCCTTACAAGGAACCTCCTAGAAACCTATCTCTCATGATCTCAGTCATCAAATGAAAGCCCACTCCCCCTAACATGTTCCAAAACAACAACTATAACAACAAGGAGGCTCAAAGAAACATTCAAAAGAATCCATTGGCAACTCTTATGCATTCAATGCCATCTATAACAATCAAGAGCCTCAATGCAAAATAATGAATCAAAAGCCATCTCAAGGGCAATCAAAATCTGCCATAAACATGAAATAATCCTCTATAGAAAGGCTCATCAACTTGCTAGGAAAACACAAGGCATAAACCTCATAATCACAACATATCAACAAGTGAAGAAGTACAAAACCACAACGACAAGGCATATCAACTTGCCGAAGTATAAAACCAAATAAAGTAACCAAATAAAATAAAATACAGTACTGGAAAAACATCAAAAAACTTCAACATAACCCTTTGGTACAAGAACAGATCTAGAAAAACTAGAATAGACTACAAAACTGGGCAAAACACAAACTCTGAGTAGTTTAGTGCATATGTGTTGCAGAATAACGCATATATTATGTTCTACAATGCATATACAAGATCCTACAATGCATTTAAAAATTCAATCAACACATATATCAAACTCAAAGTTGCATTTGTAAAGAATAAAATCACATATGTTAAGGTTTGGCACATATACAAGGACTACCATTACATTTACTACTAGGTTTAGCACATATAAAAAACCAAAACTCACATTTATTAAATCCTGTAGTGTATTTACAGTTTTAGCGCTTTTGCAAAAATCAACTCTCGGACTTAGAAAATTTGTGACAATAAAATAAAGTCAAGGACACAATAATAAGACTCAAACAAGGGCTCAATAGAGATGCCCAAGAAAAAAAAAGAGATTAATATAAACAAAATATAAAACCATAGACAATAATGAGAGTAAATACAAAACATAGCTTCACCACTCCCGACCATAGCTCACTTAGGAAGAGATACAGAGAGCACTAACCGTCTCGAAAATACTTCGAGTTCCTCAAAAGCACAATAAGGCTCTCAAAACCAAAGCACAATAAGGCTCTCAAAACCAAAGCAAATCCAAAATCAGAACACAAATTACCAACATGAATCAACATAGATAAATTCACAAAGCTGTTCGTTCACGACAAGGCCAAAATCACAGAATAAATTTCTCCCCAAAACTATAATGTAAACCATATAATATAAATTTTCCCATAAAATATTTCAATCCCAAACTATATAAAACTCAACAAATATTTTTCCCTTGCCCAAAAGACAATCTTTTTTATAGACACGGAGAAGACAAAATCTGAAAATAAAATACAAAGGGAAAATCCTCCAACCTGAAATTTGAAGTAATAGAAATGAAATCTGAAGAAGTGCACAACAATCCAAGAAAGCTCAAGCCAAATTATTCAAGCTCCAAAATCTAAAATGCAGAAGAAATCAACCAGAAGGTAACCCGACACAATGCATAGGCTACTAAGTAAAAATAATTGCATTCCAAAAACCTAGCCTCAAAACTGACCAATCAAAATAATCCAAAAACCAATAAATCTTACCTATCCCACCATATATTATATTTTATTTCCCCAATACATAGTTAACCAATAATTATTAATGGTAGGTAGAGAATATAATAAAACTCATTTACCAAGTATCAAGGGAATGCAATAATAAAAATACTATATGTATTATTCACCAATCCATTA
Organism: Cryptomeria japonica; assembly: GCF_030272615.1. Classification (NCBI taxonomy): domain Eukaryota; kingdom Viridiplantae; phylum Streptophyta; class Pinopsida; order Cupressales; family Cupressaceae; genus Cryptomeria; species Cryptomeria japonica. Next base: position 490,946,752 of record NC_081409.1, read on the forward strand.
ATAAAAACCATGCCCTATAAATACTATGGGCTATTTTAAATAAAGTCAATTAATAAATAAATAGTTAAATACAAGTAACCAAGGTAAGAAATAAATAAATAAAATCCATCAATAAAATATCAATCAACACTAAAGTATAAAAGCAACATTAAAAAATAAATAAATAAATAATAACAATTAAACATTAAATCAATAAATATTATTTAAACAATAAATACCAAATAAACTGTTGGCATATGATGAAGCGGTGATAGTGTATGTTGTCATTGATGTCAATAGGTGAACTGGTATGAATTGGTGTGAAGACTGGAAGCGGCTATAGTCACCTGGGATGGTGTGAACCAGTGTCGGGGTTCAGTGTGACTACCAGTTTGTAGTCTCAGTTTAGCTCAAGGGTTTCTGGTTTGGCAATCTGACTTGTACGGTGCAACCGATGACATTCTGTGATGAGTTAGTTAAAAGATAAGGATGAGATCGATGTACCACATCAGCTATGTGCATGTGAAGAATCTCTTTGAGGATCTTACGTGTGAAGATCGAATGCATTGAATGCCTACCTCGGGAATGTGCATTTTTCTTAGAGGTATGAGAAAAGTGCGTGATGGGTTACTATTTTCCAGAAGTGGTGAAGATCGGATGATGCAGAATGACTTGAGATCTTTTTTAGATTGTTTCACTCTATAAAATATGTTTGGACGGTCAGGATTGGGCCACTTGTAATTGTAAACCTAAAATGTTTAAGGTTTAGGGTTTATGCTACCGACCTAATTGTTGTCTATAAGTTCGATGATGTTTGTTATTATTTGCATTGGCAAAAGTTGTGTTTGTGTCCGCGTGTTGAGATACTTACCAAACCAGGGTTTGGAATATGTAGAGTGTGATTGTAGAGGAGAGGAACTGAAAAGGATTTGCCTTAGCAAGTAGTGCTTTTATCAAATTAGAGCTTTACCTATTGACTTCTAACCATCTCAACAAAAGGAAAATCCCTTGACTGGGTAGCTTTGATAGGCTTGTTGCAAATCCTCTAACCAGGTGACTCAAGTTCATTGAGTTCTTTAAATCCTCTAGCGAAGTAACCTTTAACAGGGTTTATAGCCATCCCTTAATCGGGTGATCCCTAACATGATCGGTTCCTAGCAAAACCTTATTGTAAAGTCTTTAACCAGACTAGGCTCCTAATAGAGTGGACTTCAAAAGAGTTCAAAACAATCTTGTGAGTATTCATCCCCACCGTGGTTTTTCCCATTTGGGTTTCCACGTGAAAAATCTGTGTGGCATGGGTTGTTTATTTTTCATGTGATGATTGAGAATTTTTTGTTTAGTTGAATATGCATGCAGAGCTAATGGTGGTGGTATTACTAATACAACTCATGCATGATCAAACTGTTAAAATAGCTATCTAGATTTGAGACTTGTTGTATGCTATTTGAAGTACTCTTGTTTAACCGGTTTAGCTATCTGAAGTATTTGTGTTAACCGATATTGCTAAAGTTAAGTACAGTGGTATAGTAAACCAGATTATCAGTGTTCTAAACTGTTAGAGCATTGAAGTGAGTTTTTTGTGTGTACTAATTCACCCCCCTCTCAGTATCGATTAGGATCTTAGAGATTCATCATTATTCATTAATTGGTATCAGAGCAACTCCAGGTCCTCGGTGATATAAGCTTAACTGCTTGAGGCAAAAGATCATGCTTTAATGATGAAGAGGGAAGGTCCTAAGTTAAATAGGGATAACTTCAAAATATGGAAGGACAGAATGAAGATTTATGTCAAAATTTTGGGTTCTCAACACTGGAGCTATGTTGAAAATGCCTATGTAATCCCCACTAGCACTCTAAACGATGATAAAAAAAGAGAGATTCAAGAAAATGGGCAAGTCATGGAAGCCCTTATTAATAGTTTGTCCAGTATTGAGTTCATTGATGTACAAGATAAGGACAATCCTAAGGATGTATGGGACACACTAGAAACCATTTATAGTGGTGATGAGCATGTCAAGCAGGCTAAGGAAGAAAGCCTCAGAGGAAAATTTGAAGACATGAGGATGGTTGAAGGAGAGACAATTCAACAATATGGCATAAGGATCAAGACTGTGGTTGGAGATATCAAGAGCACTGGTGGAATAATTGATGATGCCACCTTTGTCAGTAAAGTTTTGAGATCATTGTTACTGGTCTATGCAATCAGGGTTGCCTCTATTGAGGACCTAAGGTCTATCAATAAAACAAAGGTATCTTTAGACTCTATTATTGCAAAGTTGACTGCATATGACTTGAATAGCTATGATGGTAGTGTTTAGAAGATAGAGTCAACCTTTAGAGCATCTATTTCCTCTGCACCAACCAGAAAAGGAAAAGAGGTCAGCACCAGTTATGAATCCAAGCCAAGTGGAGATATGGACAATGAAGAGATTCTGATGGAGTTTGAATCTCTTCTTGCCAAGAGACTTCCAAAAGGCACCAAAAAATACAAAGGTAAGCTTCCTCTAAAATGTTTTTCCTACAATAAGATAGGACATATAGTTGTTAATTGTCCTAACAATGACAATAAGGATAAACCGAAAAGGTTTAGAAAGCATAAAAGAGGAGGTAGGAGAAATTGTCTTGTTGTAGTGGATGAAGGTGTTACCGATGAATAATCTAAGGATGAAGAGAATGAGCACATAGTGGTTGTAGCTGTAAAGGAAGAGGTGTCTAATTAGAAAGCCCGTGTCTCTCACATTGACAACTCTAAGGAGTGGATCATTGATAGCGGGTGTTCTCACCACATGACTGGTGACTGGAGAACGTTTTTGTCTCTGGAAGAATATAATGGAGGTGTTGTCCGGTTTGGCAATGATGCACCTTGAATGGTGAAAAAAAAAGGATCCATATCACTAAATGAAAAGAGCAGTGTGGATGACGTCTACTGGGTAGAAGGCCTTAAGCACAACCTTTTGAGTGTTGCTCAGTTGAATGACAAAGGACTTATTCTGGAGTTCAAAGGTGGGGTCTGGAAAATAATCGGAAAGAGTAGTGAACTTATTGGCACTGGTAAGCACACCAAAGGAAACCTATTTTAGCTGAATGCCAAGATTAGTCAGTGCCTGATGGAAAAATTTGATGGCAGTTGGATATGGCATAGGAGACTCTATCATATGAATTTTGATAATATTTTCAAAGCTAGTAAGATCAAGGCACTAAGAGGATTGCCTTTGCTGAATAAATCAGAGAATGCTTTATGCAGAGAATGTCAACTTGGGAAGATGTCTTCCTCAACATTTAAAGGTAAGTCTTTTTCAGTAGAGAACTTACTTGATCTAGTGCACACAGATCTGTGTGGTTTGATGAAAACTAGAAGCATTTAGGGAGATCGGTATTTCATGATTCTTACCGATGACTGCTCAAGAATTATTTGGGTCACATTCTTGAAAGACAAGTCTAAGGAGTTTGGAAATTTCAAAGTCTTTAGAGCATTGGTGGAGAAGGAGAGCAACAGAAGAATAAAATTCCTAAGAACTGATCAGGAAGGTGAATTCACTTCTGATGAATTCAACAAGTACTATGAAGAGAACGACATCAAGAGGTAGTTGTCTGCCCCAAGGACACCATAGTAGAATGGCATAGCAGAAAGGAATAAGAGGACTGTAGTTGAAGCGGCATGAACTTTGTTGATCCAAGGAAATGTAGCTCACACATTTTGGAGAGAAGCGGTGAGCACTACAGTCTATACTATGAACCAGGTACTCATCAAGGAAGGTAAAGACAAAACTCCCTATGAAGATTGGAATGAGAGAACTCCTAATGTGAGTTATTTTAAAGTGTTTGGCAGTAAGTGCTATATCAGAAGAGGTGAGCATCTGAGCAAGTTTGATGATAAATGTGATGAAGGAATATTTATGGGATATTCCACTAAAAGAAAAGCTCTCAAATGCTACAACAATAGGACTCAGAAAATTGTTGAGAGTATCAATTTGAGGGTTGATGAATCCCCTAAGGAGCCTAAGGAAACCAGTAGCAAGCAGGCGGAAGATGAACCAGGTGTAGCCTTAAGGGAACCAATTAAGAAGGAAACAAGTTGCAAACACTAGAAAGACATCAGTGTTCCTATACCGGTAGAAGCTGCAGTAGGTGAAGAAGAAGATGAAGTGGAAGAAGAAGAGGAAAAGCAAGCGGAACCAACTAGGGTCATTCCTAGGTATGTGAAACTACATCATGATCTAAAGAAGATCATAGGAGACAAAGATGTAGGGATACTCACAAGGAGAAAGGTGAAATAAAACTCTTGCATGATTTTAGAATTTGAGCCTAAGACCACTAGAGAGGCACTTACCAATGAAGACTGGATAAAGGCAATGGAGAAGAGCTGGACAAGATAGAAAAGAATGCAACATGGTCCTTGGTGCCCAGACCAGAACACGAAAATGTCATAGGTACCAAATGGGTCTTCAGGAATAAGCTGAATGAAGAAGGCACAATGGTAAGAAACAAGGCAAGACTTGTATGCAAGGGATATGCTCAGAAAGAGGGAGAAGACTATGGAGAAACCTTTGCCCTAGTGGTGAGATTGGAAGGTGTTTGAATGCTACTTGCTTTTGTAGCATTCAAGGGATTCATGGTATACTAGATGGATGTGAAGTCTGCATTCTTGAATGGAATCCTTGAAGAAGTGTATATTGAGCAACCAGATGGGTTTTCTTTGTCAGAAGATAGTGGCATGGTGTGTAGATTAAACAAGGCCCTGTATGGATTGAAACAAGCACCAAGGGCATGGTATGAATGGTTACACTCTCATCTTGTGAAGATAGGATTTCAGAGAAAAAGTGAGGATAACAACATCTACCTTAAATTTGAAGGTGATTAGATTTTGATCTGTGAAGTATTTGTAGATGACATAATCTTCGGAGGAGATGATGAAATGAGTCATGCATCTATAGATAAAATTAAGAAAGAGTTTGAAATATCTTTGATTGGAGAGATAAAGTTCTTCATTGGTCTACAGATTCGGCAGATAAAGGAGGGTATCTTCATTACCTAGTCCAAGTATATCAAAGAGGTATCGAATACCTTTGTCATGGAGGAGAGCAAACCAGTTGGAACACTGATGGTGACCAGATGCAAATTGACAAAGGAGGATGATACAAGGTTGGTAGATGAGAACAAGTAGCGGTCGATGATCGGTAAGCTACACTATGTGGTGCACAATAGACTGGATATTGCTCATGCAGTGGGCATAGTGGCACATTTTCAGAAGAGTCCAAGAGAATCCCACTTGGTAGCAGTAAAGAGGATTCTTAGATATCTGAAAGGGACAATTGATTATGGATTGTGGTATCCATACAATGGCAACTTTGATCTCAAAGTGTTTATCAATGCAGATTGGGCAGGTAATGTGGATGACAAGAAGAGCACAATCGATGGAGTGTTCTTCCTTGGTGGAAGACTAGTCTCATGGACGAGCAAGAAGCAGAGTTGTATTTCCCAGTCTATAGCTGAAGCAGAGTATGTGGCAGCATTTATGAACTACACTCAGGCAATCTGGATGAAGCATGTACGGGATGGATTCAAAGTGACTATATCTGAACTGGTGAGTATTTTCTATGATAATTACTAGTGCAATAAATATTTCCAAAAATTTGTTATTGCATGCTAGGACCAAACATATTGAGCTCAAGTATCATTTCTTAAGAGAAAAGGTTCAGAATAAAATTGTATTAGAACATGTTTCTAGTAAGGAGCAGCTGGGAGACATATTCACTAAGCCCTTACCAAAGACTACATTTACCTATTTGAGAGGTGAATTAAGGGTTCTTCCCCTTCATGAAATACATTAAAGATGTGTGCTCCACATCAGTCAGGTACTATAGTGACAAATCTTATAGGATTCATGTGTTGAAGGATGCTACTCCACAAGGGGAGCAACATAGTCGAGCTTGGAAGCTTATGCCTCCACTTTGGTATTGTTGTCAAAGGGGGAGAAGATATTAAGCATGTACACACTGACCAGTCTAGGTGGTGGTGATCTTTTTAGTTTCACAAGTATAGTGTCAACCAGTATATATTTTACTAAGTAATGATGCACTGAGTATTTCCATCAATGCCAAAGGGGGAGATTGTTGGCATATGATGAAGTGGTGATAGTGTATATTGTCATTGATGTCAATAGGTGAACTAGTATGAACCGATGTGAAGACTGGAAGCAAATATAGTCAACTGGGATGGTGTAAACCAGTGTTAGGGTTCAGTGTGACTACCAGTTTGGAGTCTTAGTTCAACTTGAGGGTTTCCGGTTTGGCAATCTGACTTATGTGATGCAAATGATGAAATTCTGTGATGAGTTAGTTAAGAGATGAGGATGAGATCGAGGTGCCATGTCAACTATGTGCATGTGAAGAATCTCTTTGAGGATCTTGCGCATGAAGATTGAATGCATTGAATGTCTACCTCGAGAATGTGCATTTTTCTTAGAGGTATGAGAAAAGTGCGTGATGGGTTACTATTTTCCAAAAGCTATGAAGATCGGATGATGCAGAATGACTTGAGATCTATTTTAGATCACTTCACTCTATAAAATATGTTTGGATGGTCAGGATTGGACTGCTTGTAATTGTAAACCTAAAATGCTTAAGGTTTAGGGTTTATGCTACCGACCTAATTGTTGTATTTAAGGTCGATGATGTTTGTTATTGTTTACGTTGGCAAAAGTTGTGTTTGTGTCCGCGTGTTGAGATACTTGCCAAACTAGGGTGTGGAATCTACAGAGTGTGATTGCAGAGGAGAGGAATTGAAAAGGATTTGCCTTAGCAAGTAGTGTTGTTATCATGTTGGAGCTTTACCTATTGACTTCTAACCATCTCAACAAAAGGAAAATCCCTTGACTGGGTAACTTTAATAGGCTTGTTGCAAATCCTCTAACCAGGTGACTCAAGTTCATTGAGATGTTTAATCCTCTAGCGAGGTAACCTTTAACAGGGTTTATAGCCATCCCTTAACCGAATGATCCCTAACAGGATCGGTTCCTAACAGAACCTTATTGTAAAATATTTAACTGGAATAGGCTCCTAACAAAGCGGACTTCAAAAGAGTTCAAAACAATCTTGTGGGTATTCATCCCCTCCATGGTTTTTCCCATTTGGGTTTCCACGTGAAAAATCTATGTGTCATGGGTTGTGTATTTTTCATGTGATGATTGAGAAGTTTTTGTTTAGTTGAATATGCATGCAAAGCTAATGGTGGTGGTATTACTAATGCAACTCATGCATGATCAAACTGGTAAAATAGCTATCTAGATTTGAGACTTGTTGTATGCTATTTGAAGTACTCTTGTTTAACTGGTTTAGTGGTCTGAAGTATTTTTGTTAACCGGTATTGCTAAAGTTAAGTACAGTGGTATAGTAAACTGGATTATCAATTTTCTAAATTGTCAGAGCATTGAAGTGATTTTTTGTGTGTACTGGTTCACCCCCCCTCTCAGTATCGATTAAGATCTTAGAGATTCATCATTATTCATCATAAACAATAATTCAATAATTAATAACTGAGCATTAAATCCCAAATAAATAAATAATCAAATAAAATTATAATAATCCATTAATTAATCAAATAAATAAACAACTACATAATCATGAACCAACAAGAACCACACTTCACTGACTAACATGGTGAATCATGCCAAGACAACTAACAACCCAAGGTAGAAATCTTAAGCCTAGAGTATATGAAGGGAACTCATGCCATCTCTGACAACTTGCCATTGGGATTTAAAGACACGCTCAGACCTATGAAGCCAGGTAGAGTTGATGTCTGGTACCTGGAAATCCTACATCCACAAAGACATAATACAACATATACAAATATATCATAGACAAGCAAGTGATGGAGAATTAGAACGCCACATCATGCTCATAATAAGTGATGTGACACCGTCCCTCTAATGAAGATAGTCATAGAATGCACATCCACATCATAATCCCAATCATCACATATATAATCATGAAATAGGGTTAGTATAACCAAAATGTCATCAAATCCATAAGAAATATATTCCATCCAACATAGAAAAACATATAGGATCCATCAACATATGTCCATCATATAGCATGATCATAAATAGAAAATATCATCAACCACATAGATCATCAAGTATCATATGTACATATAGGTCTAGCATCATTATGAACAACTGAAATATTAAATAGAGTCATAGTCCTAATACAAAACATCATATATGAGTCTAGAAAGGTCCATCATGCATGAAACAAAAGACAAGTTGAGGAGGGACACTACATTGCACACCATGTCCCAATCAACCAGAGCCATTCTTTTCTTTTCCTTTGTCCTTGTTTATAAAATGTTTATTTGGATTCTCTCCAATTTTCCAACAAAGAGAATGTGATCTTAGAGATCGGCCTTTGAGTTACTTATTAATTTTTGTTGCTTCTAAGTTTGTTTTTAATGTGTTTGGATTTAATTTATAATATAATTAGTTTAATTATGTGTTTTGAAATTATTTTTAACCTATGAATTTTCAACCTTCTTTATTGATTACTTATGTGGTAGTACATATCATACATATCAATAATGTATGTATTAATATGTATAATATGCAATGCCATATGAGTATTAATAGAATATCACTTATGTCATATATTCTCCTTTGTTATAGATTAGATTTTTCTATCTAGTCTACTTATTATTAATAATTTTTTAGTTGGTACTGTAATAGTTATTAATTAACTTTACTAATTTCTTAAATATTACTTATATCTCATTTTTAATAGTTTAGGACTTGTAAATATTCTTCTAGTTAATTAATTAAAAATTTGGTCTTTGAGTTACTTGGTTATTTTTTTTCTTTTATTTGCTCTTACTCTATCCTTATCTCTTGGTCCATCTTGTTATGTAGTTGGTGCTAGTTTTTTCCTTTTTTCCTCTTATTTATCATCATCCTTTTTCCATCCAAATATTTTGTTCCATGTGTAATCTCTCTTATCCCTTCTCCCTATTTCACATCTTTTCAGTCATTTTGGGTCTGCAACAATCCACTATTCAACTCTTTGAGCTCTCTAACATCCTAATGATGGATTACAAAGTGTGATTCAAACTGTTGATGCAAAAAAAAAACATAGCCAAATATAAAAACAACAACAAGAAACCTCATCAAATGTTTAAACTTTAGAAATCAAACATATCTATCATGAGGTGAATGCCAACAAGTAAAACCTCCTATGTGGGCTAAATATAAATAGAACACTTGAAAACTCCCACTCCCCATATATCACATTAGGTTTTCTTGATATTCTTCAATGTGGGTGAGATGTAAAGTGCTATCCTCCATGCCAAAATTTAAAAAAAAAGCTATCTCAAAACTCTTGCTACATGGTTACATTTATATTCTTCCTTCCTCAATGTGGATGCAACCTTGCAAAAATTCATTAAATGCAAAAATAACAACAAAAAACCCTATAAACATTTAAGCCAAAAGCACTTATCTTTTCCCTCTCAAACTAGAGTAGACTTAGAAAATATATAAAAGGTATTTTAACTTTTTGGGCACCCACATTTAGTTGACTTCGAATTAAAGTATTGACAACATTTAAACTCAAGATGATAAAATATTACCAAAAGACTTTTTATGTGGCTATAGTCAACAATTACTACAAAGTAAGAATATTGTTTGGATAATTATAAATTAATGTGTTAAAATGTTATCTACAAAAAGACTTCATCTCTACAATAAGAAGTAAATCACCACAATAATTCTATGTTCTTGAAAAATAAAATAAATGAAATACTTTTTTTGGTGATGCAAGATTACTCTTACACCTTGGATGCTCTTAAACCAAACACCTAGGAAAATTTAAAAAGTGAGCCGCTCACTCTCAAAAAATCGAAGAAAAACCAATTTTTTTTTGCCTCAAATATAAATATTCATGTTGATTCTTCAATTATCCTTTCATTCCATTTCACCAAATATTCTTATACTTATTATTGTTTGTACTCTTTCCAATTTTTTTTCTTAGTAGTTCTTTGAATTCTTCAACTTATTATTTTGACATTTTCTTTTTTCTTATTTGTTTGTATACCCTTTTTTATTTCACCTTTATAATACACATTCAAATCTATGATAATATATATTGGTGATGTACTAAAACTTTCAGGCAATCCTACTAGATAGGAATTACTCAAACAACACTTTTTAATGGTCTATCAAGGATCATAGTTCTTCATATTTAGCTTATTGATAATTAAAAAACCTTCACCAAAGTCTATGTTTTAATATTATATTATATGTAGTAAACCTTGGTGCGATGCAACAAAAAGGGAGAACTTATATATGCAATGAGTATAAACCAAATTATAATAAATTACATTATTTCATAAATATACCTCCACAACATCATATATTCATATACTTTAATTTCCTACTCATGTATTATAATTTATTCATCATGCTTCATCCATATAAATGTATATCACATATATCTTTCACACTTCCTCTTCCCGATGATGGATTGTTGAGTGCAATCCAAAAAATTGACACAAAAAATATACACATTTTCTCTTGAAGAAATATAAATATATCATGGACTGTACAAAACTCACCAACTATTAATTCTTGTTATTCAACACATATTTCCACTCTATTCTAGATTCTTATCTCCCACCTTTTCCTCTTTGTATATCATCTTTATGCCTTTTCATAATGTCTTTCCATCATATTCTTTCAAAATAACTCTTAGTTATCTCATTTCCACAAATTTTTATTTTATTCTATACTATTTTACTCTTTTATAACTTATTTTGGTATATTACAAGTGTTTTAAGGCAATTTAAGTGGTGTATAATGGATATATGGGTCTATAAATGACCCAAATAACAATTGTGGAACCTCATAGCCTTCTACATTCTACTAACATTCTCCCTAGACCTAAAGCATTATCTTGTCCTCAAGACAACCTTGTGAAATTATTTATATTATTCATGATTACCTTTCTTTCCATTGTTCTTTCTTATTAGCAACCCTCTTTTTTTGTGACATGTTCCCATTGTACTCTTACATTTGTTCTTTACTTATTTTTAGTAGTTCCCCCTCGACATGCTCTAACCCTACTCGAACATTCAAAATTTTCTTGATTTCTATCATTTTTTTATATTTGAATATTTATTCTTATACAACCTTTTAAATATATATGTGATATTTTTCCAATTAGACCCATCAATTCATCCATAATTCAATTGTATATATTGCATCTTCCACTTTTTATTCCAATAATTTTTTTTTAAATGATCTTCTAGTACAAAAATACTACAAGGATGAAGATCCCAATACATTTCTTTTCTATGTCCTTTCCTACGACAATAAGAATATTGCATTTCTTGAATAGATTCGTTATAACTACTTGTACTTGTAACATCATCCTCTTTTCTATTTCTAGGACCTTCATTATTCAGCCTCATTGATGCAAGTGAATTTGTGAGGAGGCATAAATAATCTTGCATCAATTTTTCAAATTTCTAAATAAGTTTACAATTTGATAGTAAGTTTTGGTCTTCCCACATACTCATTTGTTGGCAAGCTTGTGGTTTGCTATGCATGCATTAAAATTTGGAAAAATGCAAAGGATGAGTGTGTGGGAAACTTGATAAAATTTGTGAGAAGAATGGATAATTATACCATTTAATGACTAAAGACAAAATTGTGTGTTTAGAAGGAAATGTTAGGACCTCCAAAATTTGCAATTTTTGAGGGCCCATAAGGAGAAAAATGCTTGTAACACTCAGAGGTACCCCTACAAATTCTTCCTGAATAGCTCACTTTGAAGATGAGTATCTTGATGCCATGTGGTTGTCATGAGGAATCACCTTGGAATCTTGTTGCCCTCTTATTAGATATTTCTCATGTCCATTTTCAACTCCCTGGGATTAGATTTGATGGATTTTTTATGTACCCATTTTGGGGGTTCAAATAAGTTTTGTTGATTATGCACTATTAAATCTTTCAGAGTAGTTATTTTTAGAGGTTAATATTTTGCTACCATTTGATCATAAAGTCAAAAAAATAATTTATTATGATTGTATACATTACAATTTACCCCTATGTCATCTTAAAGAGCCCCAAGCCTTCATTTTCTATTTTTCCTAGGTCAAAACCATATGTGGAAAATTTAGATTTGTGGCCAGAATGGTGTTAAATCTGCTAAAGTGATCTTGCATCCTAATTTTTATTTCATGGCGCATTGACCTACATTCCAAGTGGATTGTTCCTCATGATTTTCTATATATTCATCTACTACTTCACTTGGTAGCAACACCTTGGTGCTTCATTTGATATTTTTTTGAAGCCAAAACCAAACTGACTTTGCAAAGGTTCAAATCAACATGTTCCATAAAATTTCAAAGAAGGTAACTTTGGCCATTAATATTTTTCACATGTGATAAATTAAAGATAAACCTCTTGGCACACATACTCTTTGCATCTAAATGAGTTGATTGCCTCAGTGGCAACATTTGATATTTTTTCAAAGTATTGATTGGACAGGGTTCAAAATCAACACTTTCAGAAAATGCTTTAGTAAGCAACTTCAGGCATTAAAATTTATCATCTTGAGCATCACCACGTGGATCCATTTGGAATTTTGGATTTTCCATATAGAATTCAACATACATTCCAGTTTTTAGGACTCAAGGAGATCATTTGATCAATTTTTTACAACAGTTCTAGACTTTACCTGAGTGGTTTTGGTCATAGTGCAAAGACTTCAAACGTCAAATTTAATGACAACCAACTCAAATTTTGGATCCAAAATATGTCTGAACTTGGTTTCAAAGTAGTTCTAGGGTTGATTGTCTGAGAACAATTTTTTTTAGCCAGGCCCACAAGGGGACCAAGATTGCACTTACACCTTCACCGGGTTATTATTATGGATTTGATTTTATAAATTTTATTATTTAAGTAATAAGTGATGTTGGCATTTTGGTGCATTTTGTATGACCAGTGAATGATATGGTTGTCATTCCTGGCAACATCATCTTCCAAGTCTTCACAGTCTATCGACGGTAAGTAGACCGGTATACAGAGGTTAACCGGCTAAGCAATGTGTAGACAAGGTAAGTGGAGAGTAAATCAACACATAGGAGGACAACCGGCAAGCAATGAGTAGACTGGCATGGAAAAGGTCAACTGACTAAGAAGTGAACAAATCGGTATACAGGAGGTAATCGGCTAGGTAGATTTTGATCAGTACACTAGTAGAGTCTATAACCAACAGACTTGGTAACGTTCAGTTAACATCCAGTTAAATTGACAGTCTCCTCCAGCCAATCAGCGGACTTATCGACATGAACGACTGTTTTGACAAAGATTCCTGGAATGATTTCTGGAGAGTGATTTATGGCATGGTAACAAAATTTTGAATCAAATGTTTTGGAGGGAAAGTTGGTGACAAATCTAAAGGGTAATAAATTCACATAATTGATTTTTGATGAGGTTGTTGTTCATGTGAAAAGAGATATGGAAAAGTGAACAAAGGGGGAGTTGAACAGAGTATAGAGATGAGGGACAGAGGACCGACAAAGTGAAGAGCCGAGGATCAAAAAATTGGTAGAGTGCAGAGCCGAAGGTATATTCAGGAAACCAGTGTTGTGTAGAGAAGATACAACCAGTGCAAATAGAGTATGTTTTTTAGTGTGATCTAATCAAGCTATCAGTAGCCAGTCTAGTAGATCATGTTTATGTTGCTTTCTAACCATTGCAACTAAAATCCCTTAATAGGGTAGACTTTAACAGGTCTCGTTGTAAAATCCCTTAACTGGGTGTCATCTTAATTGATGATCCTAAGACCTTTAACAAGGATACCTTTAACAGGGTAAAGGCACTGACAGGCCTTAATCAAAATCCCTTAACTGGGTGGCACCTAATAGTGTCTTTGTAATATCCTAACAAGGATGGCTCCTCACTAGGCGTAGTCTAGAAGAGTACAAATTTTGTGATTTCCTACTCACACCATGGTTTTCTCCCATTTGGGTTTCCATGAGATAAATCTTGGTGTCATTGTGTATCTTTTCATTCATGCATATTCTTCTGTAGTAATTATTTATATTGATGAATGTTAAGTTAGTGCAAACTTGAGTTAAAAGTTTTAATTGTGTAAAATTGGTAAAGTGTTGATTCACCCCTCCCGTCTCAGCATCGGTTGGGACTAACAAATTTAAATAAGTGATTTAAATAATAATAATATGGTTAATATAACCAAGGGGCCCTCTTCAAGATCTTCAGGAACTGGTGAGAAAAGAAATTATTTAAATCAAGGATTGATTTAAATATGTTAATGATGTTATAGAATCATATTTTATGAATAATAAGATGTTAGAATTTATATTAAACTTCAAATGTAATTAAAATATGGAGCCCATGTGAATCAAAAGAGAACATTGAAAGAGAATATATTTTCTAAAAAAATATTATTTTCGTCCACCCCTTGTGGAAATTAAGTGACTTAAATTTCTCTGAGGGGTAGAGGGGTGGGTGATTGGTATCCCCCTCCACCTCTCACAATAAACTAAGAAAGGAAAAAAGTGTCATGGGGGAGAGGGGGTAAGGTTTAGACTTTCCCTCTATCCCTCGTGACAATCAAGGTAATAAAAAACAAGCACAAGGTTGTGGGGGTGCAAACCCTAATTTAACTACACAAATATGAATCTCAATGATATGGAAGATATTTGCATAAGGATTTAACCAAGTGATGGTTTTGAAGGAGGGAAAAAGTTCAACATGTCATTCTTATTATTGGGATATACTTGTTGGAATACCAAAGAAGGGATAAGGTGGATGTTGTTGGCTTTGGCAGTGTATAGAGCATCATCTATAATATTTGTTGTAGAGAACAATTAGAAGTCTAAATTGATGGATTTGATGATGAGGCTCTCATGGGTTAATTTTAAATCCACAAATCATCGTGCTTGTGCAATTCATGAGAATTTCCATGATAGAGGGGTTGATCTATTTTATGTGAATGCCATTCCTTTTTCACCTGGTGTCAATATGTTTTCATCTGCTCTTTGCAATGATTCTCCCTGAGCACACTGATTTAACAACTCCTGGTTAGAGAGCTCACTCGAATTGGAGAGGAGAGGCAAGCTTGGAAGGAAAGGAAATGTAGACACTGACATGTAGTTATGTTTTGTGGTATTGTAGTGGATTTCAAACCTTCATAGTTGAATGTATTTGGAAGGCCACTACCTTTTGGGATCATCCAGTGTGCTATTACTTGATCTCAAAATGTGCAAATTCATAATGCATTCTGGAATGTATTTCACCATGATGCTCTAGAATTTGTCCTTGAAGTGTCGATCAAATTTGCAGTGGTGCGTGGATGTGTTTTCATGGTAGAGCCTACAAAAATTATAACAAGTAATGATAATAGAAGAAAATATAAAAAAAATGTAGAGAATCTTGAATGTGGAATGTGGAGACGTGCAAGAGCTTATTTTGGGCATCCTAAGGGGCATCGTTTTCTTTCTTACTTAATTTTTTGTGCACCCTTATGTACAAATATATGGTATTAATGCCATAGTTCTAGGTCATGTCAATTGAAAGAAATAGAAAATCTATTTGCATTTGATGGATCAAGTCTTTGCTTTGGTCTCTCTTGAGAATGTGAAGAATGAATGTGATGGAATTAGTGTGCAACATATATAAGCAGGAAGAGTGCCAATTAAGAACTCATCCTAGAATTATTTGTTCCCAATAGTAAATGTATGTTGAAGGCTCGATAATGGAGAAAACTAAAACACTAAGCTTGGCCCAGGCTAAATGAGGGTTGCATAATATGTGGCCATTGGTATTTATTCAAACTAGAGATATGTGATTGAGATACAATAGGTAGAAGATGGCCCAATAAATGGTACACATTGTTGATGGTATTTTTGTGAATTTGGTAGCCTGTTGAGTGGATGTGTTTTCCCGATGCTTGTAAATTATTATGCGTATTTGTTAGCCTCTTCCTCCTGCATTAATGAATGAAATTTGTGTTTTTATTTCTCCATCAATCCCTTTGGAGAAGTATCTTCAGTTGTTCTATTGAGGCATACAATTAAGTGTGAGATTTGTTAATATTTCCAACACCCAGCGATTAAAAAGGATAAGATGAAAAGTCTATTTAAAATCTGATAAGGACTGTGTATGTACAAGAAGAAACATAAAGAAATGAGGCTGACAAAGTAGTAAAGAGGTTATGTGCATTGTCATGAGGAGTTTTTGAGATTGTTGGACATTGGTTGATATGTTGTCATTGATGTCAACATATGAGGAGATTGACATATGAGGAGATTGACACATGGGGAGATTGACATATGGGGAGAATTGTTGGATAGAGGAATATGTTGAATATGTTATCTCTATGTTTCAGTGTTACAGTTTGATTGAATGAGTTGGTTTAGCCCATTTTGTAGATGAGTTGTTGCGGATTAAAGGGTTTTAAGACACTTATCTCTATTTGATTCAGTAGAAGTTTCAGTGGTCCTCATGATGTTTTGATCGAGTTATGAGGTCTGGTATTATAGTTGGATATTCAGTTGTTCGTGTTATTTGGTATTCTGGTTTGTGCTTTGTATTGCTCCAAAATTGTTATATATTTAGTTGTGGATGTGTGGTATGTATTCTGGATGTTGATGTGTGTCCTTAGTTTGATGGTTCCTGATTTAGAAATCGACAAGCAAATATTTCAGGTTGGCAGTTAGTTATGTTGATGTTCTTGATCTTCGATAGAGAGATGATGATAATTCTAGTAATCCGAGTTGTTTCGGTTGTTGTGGTGCAATTCATGTTTCTTGTGAATATTTCTAGATCATTTTCTATGAATATTGGTGGTCTGCATTGATTATTGTGTGCATTATTAAAGATTTTCCTTGTCTAGTGATGTTCTTCATGTTATGCAACATTCATGATGTAGTAGCCTGTTGTTTATGATCAAGGTATAATTCTTGGAGGTGTTTCATATTTACAGTATTGATTTGGGTCCAAACTATGTCTTATCCAACATTGTTTTGGTTTGCATGCATTGTTATAGAGTGTGTAATTATATTTTTTATAATATGTAGCATGTGTTGAGCGAACCTATATTTCATGGGTTAATGACTTGTATAAATGAATGTAATAATTAGTGAGAGATATCATTCTATGTGTGAATATTGTATCAATCATTCAGTAGCAGGGAAGTTGTGCAAAGTTATGTAAAGAAGTGTGTTGCAAAGAAGATTTGATAGTGAGCTTAACCGGAACTATACTCAGGCATGTAGAGATGTTATTTCATCAGTTTATGATTCTCCGGATGTAATCCAAATGATTTTGTAAGTTAGTGAGACTTGATGTAAGGTAGTGAGCCTTCCCTAAGGGTTGTAGCCCTTCTAGGTTTCTTGTTTGAACAGTGAGCTCTAGGCAGTGTGTCTGAATTCATGTGCATTCCCAAGTGTAATAACTCACTTACTCCTAACAAGGTATTATCTCATTGTGGATAGGTTCCCACCATGGTTTTTCCCTTAACCAAGTATTCCACGTCAAAAATCTTGGTGTTGTTTCATGCTTTAAATTGCTAATTATCGGATCTGATTTGTGATTTAAGTTGCAGTAAGTTTTTTAGCAAACTGGTTCAACCCCTCCCTCTCAATTTGTTGCATTGTTGCCAATAGAGGATATAGGTTAAATGATAGCATATTCACAATGTATTTAAAATATTTTTAATGAATCATTTTAATGAGTTATTGCCACTGTTAGGATAACCGGTGAACAACTGAGAGGGGGGTTGAATCAGATATTAATAGATTATGTCAATTAATCCACTTAATAACCTTTAACCATATTAAGTACCGATAAATCAGAAACAGATGCCAGTAGGAACAGATACTAGTAGACAATACAACTTAACAATTAAATAGATAATACCCACAATGCAACCATACCACATAACACCATGATTTGTATGTGGAAAACCCGGAAAGGGAAAGACCATGGTGAGAAGCCTACCCACAGTCAGATGATACTTTTGCAGAAAGTATGTGATACAATGAGGGTCCTGTACATTCAAGAAGGCACACTTCCTAGAGTGTACTGCTCATTATAACCACCTCAAGATAAATGGACAACAATCCAGAGTAATGAACTACCAGAGATAACATCTACCATGACTGATTATAGTCCTATTTAAGCTCAATACCAGAGGTATTTAACCTCTTCCTTAATCCCAAATCGATTAGCTATGATCGACCAAATCTCCTTCACATATGATATTGCATTTCAAGACCACAACACTTATTCCCCATAATCTACAATGAGATCTTACATCATTTTATACCAACCCTAAGGCCTAAACCAAATAGGTCGGCCACCTAAAAGATATTACAATAAGATCATTACATAGATCCATATCAAAATGATATGCCATATCAGCTTAAGACCAAAACAACAATAATCAATCCATAGAACATCCCAAAACATCATGGTAACATGTAGAGTACACGTTAACATGATACCGGTCCATAACCTATATAGGCACCAGACCTATTCTGGGTCCACCACGCTAAAGAAATGTCTTCAAGTTGTTGAAGCATGAATAAAGAACATCTTCAACATCTTGAAATCCATGAAGAAGTCGAACCAACACCACTTATGCATCCTATCAAGATTCCTTAGTAAAAGCTCTGTCGGTAAAACCTTAAACCAATGCCGGTAAGGGTTTACTAGAGTGCATGATAGCATCAGATCGCCAAGTCAATACTAACTGACAAAAAACATTCTCTAGGAACATGTAACACATAAAATCAAGCATACTCCATTGATCCAAACATGCCAGAAGTGTCCAATAGATAGTCTCTTTTGTTGGTAACACTAGATCTTCTACTGGTAACCAAAACCTGTTTGTCGGTAACCAACCATAATAGCTAGTGTTGACATCAATGATAAAACATCAATGCAACACATAATCAAATCATCCATGATGCCAACAATCTCCCCCTTTGGCATTGATGGCAACACTAGATGTGAAAAACATCTAAGTACCAAATTAATACCAAACAAGTCTCCCTCTGTGGAAGACAACCAACAATCTCTTTAATATCAATAACTCTCCCCCTATGAATGATATCTCTGTAAAGTTTTGAAATTATTTTTCACATCACTATTTCTCCCCCTTTGACATCAATGCTAGAAATATGACACAAATATCAAAGCAATAATGTAATTCCCTGAATCTCAAAGCTCACTACCCCCCCTGAGTAGTAGCACCACTCACCAATGCCGGAATGAATAGTATCTCTGATAATGCATGTCAGACTGATGACAAACTGCATCAATCAAGTCTCTGCTAGAGGGGCAGAAACCCCTAACCTGTCTCTTAAATACTCAAATTATTCCTTAGACAATGGTTTAGTGAATATATCTACAATCTATTCTTTAGTGTTCACATAAACCAATTTGACTTCCTTTCCTTTTACCTTGTCCTTCAAAAAGTTATACTTTATTGATATATGCTTAGTCTTAGAGTGAAATACCAGATTCTTAGACATGTCAATAGCTACAGAGTTATCACAGTAGATAACTACTGGTTCACTACAATTTACCTTAATATCCTTCAACATTTGCTTCATCCACAAGACTTGAGTGCAATTAGTTGCTATTGCAACATACTCAGCTTCTGCAGTAGATAAAGAAATACATGACTATTTTTTTCTGATCCATGAAACCAGTTTCTTTCCAAGAAAGAAAGCTCCACTAGAAGTGCTATTTCTGTCATTAGTTGCTCCTGCCCAATCTAAGTCAGTATATGTACATAAAGTGAAATCATTATTTCTATAATACCATAAGCTATATTATGTTGTTCCTTGCAAATATCAAAATATCCTTTTTACTACACATTCATGATTTTCTTTAGGATTACTTTGATATGTTGAAACTATACTTACTGCATTCATAATATCTGGTCTAGTTTGAGTTAAATATATAAAGCCACCAATCATAGACTTATATCTTGTTGGATTTACCGGTATAGAAGTATCCTTGATAGATAATTTTTCACTTGTCACTATAGGAGTACTTACTAGTTGGAATTATCCATACCAATATTCTTCAACAATTCCCTCAGATACTTAGTTTGATAGATAAAAATGCCTTTGCCAATTTGAGTAATATGAAAACCTAAGAAAAATTTCATCTCACCAATCATGGACATTTCAAATTCATTCTTCATGTTGTTAAAAAATTCCATGCACAATATATCTTCTCCTCCAAAAATGATATCATCAATAAATACTTCAATAATCAGAGTATCATCATCAATAATTTTATAATATAAATTACTATCAGTACTACCTTTAGTAAAACCAAGCTTCAAAAGATATTTATCCAACCTTGCATACCAATCTCTAGGAGCTTGTTTCAATCCATATAAAGATTTCTTCAATATACAAACCATATCTTTATCATCTATCAATGAAAATCCATCAGGTTTCTCAATTTATACTTCTTCCTCAAGTTCACCATTCAAAAATGTACATTTAACATCCATTTGATAAACCTTATAGTTCTTATAAGCTGCATAGGCAAGAAATAGTCTAACAACTTCAATTCTGGCTACAAGTGCAAATGTCTCACCATAATCAATTCCCTCTAGTTGAGAATATCCTTTACAAACTAATCTAGCCTTTTTTCTTACAACTTGACCATCCTCATTCAGTTTATTCCTAAAAACCCATTTAGTCCCAATAACATTCTTACTTCTAGGCTGGGGAGCTAAAGTCCAAGTCTCATTCTTCTCTATCTGATCTAATTCATCTTCCATAGTGTTTAACCAATATTTATCTTTACAAACTTCACTAAAAAATGCCAATTCAATTAGAGAAATAAGACATACCTCTTCATTTGCCAGTCTTCTTCTTGTCATAACTCCCTTGTTCCTATCTCCAATTATTTGATCTTCACAATATTTAACCTTACATACCTTGGTGTTTTCTAAACTTCAGGTTCATTGCTCTGATCATCAGTCACAGTTGAGTTTTCAGACTATGCTGGTGTAATTGTCTTAGCGTCCTGTACCAATTGAGGCATTGTCAGTTTAGTTATGATCATTTTCACTGTTGGTTCCCTGTCATATGATATAGATTAATTTTTGTATTGCTGATCCTCTTTCACATTAGCACTCTCCCCAATTTTCTGCAATCTTTTGTTATAACATGTATATGCTTTGCTTTGAATTGAATAACCAAGAAATATCCCTTCATCACATCTAGGATCGAACTTTCCAATTGAATTATCTCTTTGATATAGCATTTACTTCCAAAAATTCTGAAATATTTAACAAAAGGTGTATATCCAAACCATAATTCATAAGGGGTCTTACCGGTTTCACCTTTGATGTGAACTCTATTGAATGTGTAGACTGTTGTACTCACTGCTTCTCTCCAGTAGATGTGAGGCAATTTGGCTTCCATCATCATAGATATTGTTGCATCCAAAATGGTTTTGTTCTTTCTTTCCACTACTCCATTCTACTGAGGAGTCTGAGGTGCAGATAATTGTCTCCTAATTTCATTTGTCTCACAATAACTATTAAATTAATAAGAAGTGAACTCACCACCTTGATCTAATCTTAGACATTTGATATTCAATCCATTTTTCAGTTTCTACCTTTGCTTTAAAGATTTTGAATTTCTCAAAGGCTTTAGACTTTTCCCTAAAAAAAGTCACCCACATCATCCTAGAATAGTCATCAATAATCAACATGAAATACCTATCATCTTGAAAGCTTCTAGTCCTTGCAGGACCACATAAGTCAATGTGAATCAAATCAAGAACATCATTAGATTTATCTTGTATGATCTTAAAAGAAGATCTAACTTGCTTTCCTATTTGACATTCCTTACATACCAGATTATGAGGCTTCACAATTTTAGGTATATCTCTAACTACCTTAGTTAAAACTGATCTTAACAATGCAATCAAAATTAACATGACACAACCTCTTATGCCATAACCTTTCTCATCAATATGAGCAATCAAACATGTCTTATTACCAGTGTTCAAGTGAAAGATATTACCTCCAGTTTGTATACTAGTTACAATCTCCAAACCAGTCTTGTTAATGATTTTGCATTTTCTATCTTTAAACTGAAGTTGGAAACCCTTGTCTACCAATTGACCAACACTCAAAAGATTATACTTTAAAACTTCTACATAATAGACATTTTCAATATTATTCTTACCATCTAGAGAAATAGTACCTCTACCTTTGATCATACATGCTTTGTCATCTCCAAATCTGACTTGACCACCATTGTATTCTTGTAGGGATAGAAATTTTCCTTTATCTCCAATCATATGATGTGAGCATCCACTATCAATTACCCATTCATCCTTATCTTCAAATTTTTCTGCCAGGGCCTTTTCTTCATTCATGATAGCTAGTTCTGGTTCATCTTCCTTTAAAGAATATAACACCCATTCCTTTCCATTGTCGGATCCACTAGCAGAATCTTCCATTGGTTCATCCCCAGAGTCATCACTTACTCCTTCTTCATCCGCTATGTAGCATTGTTTACTTTTCTTGAATCTATATATGTTCTGGTTAGGCTTAAATTATTTCTTAACTCTTTCTTCAAATCTTGCATTCCTTTCAAGACATCTAGATGCAAAATGACCAATCTTATTACATGCAAAACATTTAAAAGGTGCTTTTCATTCATACTTACTTCCTACCGGTCCTTTAGGTACTCTTCTAGCAAATAAGGCTTCAAGTTTCTCAAATTCTTCATCTACTTTCTTGATATCTTCCAATTCTTTTTTATGTAAGGCTTTCCAATCACTTTTGCTGGTAGATGATGATAATGATGATGCATGAAAAGAAGGTTCAAATTTTGCATCTCCAGAAGGTCCAAATTCTTCAAGATCAAAAGCAAATAATTTCCCAATCAAAATGTCTCTGTTAACTGAAGTGTTTGCCATTGTTCTCAACTCATTAATTGTAGATGCCTTCATCTTGTAAGCTAGTGGAAAGGCTCTCAAGACTTTGGAAACTATTTCATCTTCACTCAGAGATCCTCCACAACATTGAATTCCCATAACAATCTCATTTACTCTTTCCATAAACACAATAGTTCTTTCATTATCTTCCATCTTCAATTTTTCACATCTTACCCAGTAACCATCAAGTTTAGCAATTTTGACTATAGGATCACCTTCATTCAGAGTTTGTAATTTATCCCACATAACCTTTACTGATGATTTATCAGTCAATCCCATGTTTTGCTGATCAGTAAGTGCACACAAGAGGGCTTCTCTAGCTCTACAATCATTTTCAATATTCTTGTCCAGGTCTACACGAGCAGGATTGTTAGATCTCAGATCATAAGGTGTGTAACCTTTCTCAGTGATCTCCTAAATATCCTTGCCAAGACATCTAAGATGAGTCTCTATTTGAATTTTCCATATCCCATAATTTGTTCTATCAAGCTTAGGGATTTCTCTTTTGAAAGTAGTTGTCAGTGGATTAGTTGCCATAGGATATACCTGAAGAAGTTAAGCTTATGTAGAAGAGGATCAAAGCTCTGATACCAATTGTTAGGATAACCCATGAACAACTATGAGGGGGGTGGTGAATCAGTTGTTAACAAATTATATAAATTAATCCATTTAATAACCTTTAACCAGATTAAGTACTGGTAAAGCAGAAACAAATGCTGGTAGGAATAGATATCAGTAGACAATACAACTCAATTAAACAGATAATCAACACAATGCAACCATACCACATAACACCATGATTTATACGTGGAAAAACCAGAAAGGTAAAAACCATGGTGGGAAGCCTACCCATAGTCAGATGATACTTCTGCAAAAAGTATGTGATACAATGAGGGGCTTGCACATGTAGGAAGGCACATTGCCTAGAGTGCACTGCTCATTATAAAAGAGTCTCAATGACTACAGAGAGGTTATAACCACCAAAAGATAAATGGACAACAATCCAGAGTAATGAACTGCCAGAGATAGCATCTACCATACCTGATTACAGTCCTGGTTAAGCTCAATACCAGAGGTCTTTAACCTCTTCCTTAATCCCAATTCGATCACCTATGATCGACCAAATATCCTTCGTATATGATATTGCATTTCAAGACCATGAGACTTATTCCCCATAATATATAATGAGATCTTACATCATTTTATACCAGCCCTAAGGCCTAAACCAATTAGGTTGGCCACCTAAAAGATATTATAATAAGATCATTACATCAATCCATATTACAATGATATGCCATGTCGGCTTAAGACCAAAACAACAATAACCAATCCATAGAACATCCTGAAACATCCCGATAACGTGTAGAGTACATGTTAACATGATACCTCTCCATAACCTATATAGGCACCAGACCTATTCTGGGTCCACCATGCTAAAGCAATGTCTTCAAGTTGTTGAAGGATGATCAAAGAACATCTTCATCATCCTGAAATACATGTAGAAGTCGCACCAACACCACTTATGTATCCTGTCAAGATTCCTCAGTAAAAGCTCTACCGGTAAAATCTTAAACCAATGCTGGTAAGGGTTTACAAGAGTGTATGATAGCATCTGATCACCAAGTCAATACCAACTGACCAAAACATGCTCCAGGAACATGTAACATATAAAATCAAGCATACTCCATTAATCCAAACATGCTAGAAGTGTCCAACAGATTGTCTCTTTTGTCGGTAACAATAGATATTCTACCGATAACCAAACCTATCTATTGGTAACCAACCATAACAGCTAGTGTTGACATCAATGACAAAACATCAATGCAACACATAATCAATTCATCCATAATGCCAATAGCCACAACAATGGACTACTTTAGTGCATTGAAATTAGGAAGCACACATTATGCCTAATCACAGTTTGAGGTAACACGTTGTAGTAAAGGGTCTCAACTTCAATATGCCAGTGGCTTAATGTTATGAGGGAAAGGATTTTTAGATGGCTCACAAGATGAAAGTAGAGTCATGTAATTCTAGAATTTGCTAGGTTGCAAAGTTTGAAAAGGAATGTTCTGAAAATCTATTGGAGAGAAGTTGTTAGCACTATTGTTTACACATTCAACCGAGTGCATATAAAAGGTGATACTAGAAAGTTTGATGCAAGAAGTGATGAAGGAATTTTCTTGGGATATTCAGCAAAGAGCAAAGCCTATTGATGCTACAATAAGAGATTGAGAAAGATAGTGGAAAGTGCAAATGTAAAAGTTGATGAGAACTATGGAAAAGAGATTAGAGCATGCGAGTATGGTGATGATCAAGATGTTGTTTTAACACTAAATCAAACTGAAGAATTTAAGTAGAATGATCTAGTAGAGATTGTTAATCTAGATGTTGTTGATGCCAGTGAAGAGGTGCAGAAACCTGAAAAATTAGAATAATCAGAAGACCCCGAGGTATGTAAAATTGAATCACTCTAAAAATTAGATCATTGGTGATAAAAAAGAAGGCATGATGACTAGAAGAAGGTTAGCTATTGAAGAGGTATGTTTGATTTCTAAAATTGAACCCTTGAATAAGTCACTAGCTAGGAGGGACCTCAAAGAGATCAGTCCTAATCGGCCAACAAGAGTAAACACAATAGAAACATGGGGACATGATGGAGACAATGCAGAACAGATTGAATTATATCATGAAAACTAATTACAACCAACCGGTAACAACTAGGTTACAAAAACTAGCTCATAGGCCTATTAAATCATGCTCAAAATATAGAACATGTCACAACCGAGACATCAAATCTTAAGATCTATCTTCTATGCTTAGTATAACTTCTTTATTACATTATAATGCTTGATTACAATGATTTATATGATCCAAGAGGATCTAGTTGGCCCAAAAAGGGATCAAAACCCGAAGAACAAGACCTAACATGCAAAACCAACAAGGTCACCCTCTGCCAAAGAAATTCCTTCGAGAAATCTAAAGAAAGAAATGTAGATCACGTGGAAAGGTCATCCACATGCTAAGGAACATTGGAATCAATGCTCAAGGTTTCACAAGCTACGGAAGGGGATCTGGTAGATCACCAATGCAAATAGGTCCATGCAACCGGTAACAAAAAATTGTCTCAAAAATCGATAGCGATAACTTGCCAGAAAATGATCCAAATGCTCCATGGTTTGGGAATAAGGAAGATGACCAAGTCTTCAAGCCAAATCTGGGACACATAGAAAGAAATGTTGAAACTGCAAACAAAAAAATAGAAAGGAAATATTTTTGGTTGATGTAAGATTGCTATGAAATGGGGATGCTCCTGCATCAGACATCCAGGTTGTTGAAAAAAGTGAGTCTATCACTTTGCTGGGGTCAGAGGAAAACCAAGGCAGTCTACCTCTACCTAAGAAATACAAAATGAATCTTGAACTGTTATGTCCTTCCACTTTACAAGATACTCCTTATACTGACTGCTCTGGGTACTATGCCCAATCCTACTATCCAAAATGCCTTCCATTTGATCTGATTCCTTCTGGTGCAACTGTTTCTCAAAGTTTGCAATATTGTCCTCACTAAATTTTATTTCATAATACTGACGAAGATCTGCAATGTTAAACATAGGTGAACTACTCAGACTATCTGATAACTCCACTTCATATGCATTCCCGGAACTAAAATTTCTCAAGAACCTGCAAGGTCCAAACTTTCTCATCTGCAATTTGTTATAAGTTCCAACCAAGAATCTTTATTTTCTAAAATACACCATCGACTTCAAATTCTGTATGTCTCTTCTTCTCATCTGCCTTCTCCTTATACTTGCTATTCATATCCTCCAAATGTTTCTTAACTTGAATATGTAAGTCCTTCATGTGATCTGCAAATTCTTCTGCTTCTAAACTTCTCTGGTCTTCATTGCTAATATTTCTTAATTCTGGTATACCTCTAGGATGTACTCTGGTAACAATCTCAAAAGGTGTTCTTCCTGTACTCTTGTTTATAGAATTATTGTAGGCAAACTTTGCTTGTGCAAGAATCATGTTAGACAGTTCAAATAACTGGAAGACAACTAAGAGGGGGGGGGTGAATCAGTTGTCACAGATTACCAGAACATTTAGCATTTAAAACCTAATATTGGAACCCAAAACATTAATACTGGAGCCCAAAACATTAATACTATAATGCTTAAACCAAATACCAGAATAACAAATAAACCAATTAAGCATAAACAATAATTAGATAATAAATACCATCCACATGACACCAAGATTTATACGTAGAAAACCAAGTAAAGGTAAAAACCATGGTGGGAATCCTACCCACAGTTAGATAATACTTCTACAGTAAGTATGTGAATTACAATTGAGGGGCCTACACTTGTAGAAAGGCCAACAACCTAGAGCACACTGCTCATCACAAAATGAGTCTCACTGACTACATAGAAATCCAGACTACAATCTAGAGAAATGATTGAACTGCAAAGTGTTGGTATTTTGGATGTGTTGCATTGGTTTTGTCATTGATGTCAACACTTGTTAACACTTGTCAACACTTATCAGCACTTGGAGATTCTTGATTATGTTCATCGACATGTTCAGTGATTTATGCTCAGTCACCGGTATCTAGTTCACCGGCAGGTTATATTGTTCACCGGCACTTGGAATGACTTGGGGACTACTTAGTTATGTCGAAGACATGATTTGATCACTTGGTTTTGGCGATTTGGTTATTGGTCTATTCGGGTTTACATATTTGTTGTTACTGGCAAATAGGTCGAGGTTATGCACCGGCAAGCATATCTATTCTAGATCAGCATGACACATTATGGAGATGATTTATTATTATTGTAAATGCATTGAGCTGACATGATGCATCAGATATTGATTTATTTGTAATTTATTTTATTGTAATATCTTTTAGTGAGCTAGCCTATTCAATTGGTCTTAAGTTATGGTATAAATGTAAGATCTCATTTGTGAGATTGATATGCGATTGAAAAAAGGATTGTAATAAGGTATATGTGAAAATAAGCAGAGCTATACATGCAAACATCATTTCAAGATTGAAGGAAGGTATTGAGAAGGCATATTAGAGCTAAACTGGTATTGAATCCATCATATGAAGATACTATTTTGAGTAGTACATTATCATTGGATTTAACCATCCAATTGTAGTCAGTGTGACTCCCATTTTGTGATTGAGCAGTGAGCTCTAGGCAGCTGGCCTTTCTACATGTGCAGACTCCATATTGTACACATATACTATCTGTAGTAGTATCACTTGATTGTGGGTAAGGCTTCCCACCCTGGTTTTTCCCCTTATAGGGTTTCCACATACAAATATTTGTGTTATGTGTTGTGGATGTTATTGTCTTTCTATTTCATGCATTAATCTTTATCGGTACTGTAATTAACTGATAAAACTGTCTACTGGCATTAAGTATTAAGTTTTGGTTAAGTTAATTTTGGTTTGAATTTATTGGACAATTGATTCAACCTCACTCTTAGTTGTCTCTGGGACCTAACAATTGGTATTAGAGCCTAGTCCTCTTTTTGCAGAAGTTTAACAACTTGAGGAGATCCAATGTCTTCTAACTATTTCAAGAAGGACAGTCCTAAACTTGATGGAACCAACTATGGCATATGGAAGATCAGGATGGAGACACATTTGAATTGCATTGGAAAGGACATATGGGATGTTACAAAGAATGGTTATACTGATCCTACTCAAGGTCAACCTAATCCACCAAACTTGGCTAAAGATGAGGAAAATGATTGCAAAGCAAAAGAAGCACTTTTGAGCGCATTGTCAGATCAGCAAATCATGGGATTATCAGATAGATCTACTGCTAAAGCTATTTGGGACAAATTGGAAACATTCAATGAAGGAGATTCCATAGTCAAAATTGCAAAACTTGAATGCTTCCCGGTCAGGTATGAAAATCTGAAAATGGAAGATGATGAAAGGATTTCTGCTTTTATGGAAATAGTAAATGAAATTATTTTGGGTATACAATGTTGTGGAGGAACCTTAAGTGAATATGAGATTGTTTCTAAAGTTTTAAGAGCTTTGCCATCAGCATATAAAATGAAAGTTACTGCTATAAATGAATTGAGAATAATGCCTAATGCATCAGTATCTAGAGACACTTTGCTTGGAAAACTTTTAGCTTTTGAACTTGAGGAATTTGGTCTTGTTGCTACTATTAAGACAGATTTAGCTTTTAAGGCATCATCATCATCTGCAGCATCATCATCATCATCTAAGAAATCTGATTGGAAAGCCTTTTATGCAAGAGAACTTGAAGAAATCAGAAAGGAGAATGAAGAACTGGAAGAGCTTGAAGCACTATTTGCAAGGCAAATGCCTAAAGGTCCTATTGGAAGTAAGTATGAAGGTAAAGCAATAAAATTGGTCATATGGCTTCTAGGTGTCCTGATAGACATGCAAGATTGAGAGAAGAAGCTAAAAGAACATATAAGCCTAACCTTGATTATCAGAGATACAAATTCAAGAAGAATAGAGACAAATCTTGTTATTATGTTGATGAAGGAGTTACTGATGATTCTGATGAGGATCCAACAGATAATGGATGGGATTTTTTTGCTATAATAGAAGATCAACCGACACCTACTGTTCAACCGGTAGAGCAGGCCCTAGCAGCTAAAATTGAAGATAAGGATGAATGGATCATTGATTTAGGATGTTCACATCATATGACTGATGATAAGAGTAAATTCTTAACCTTTCAAGAATACAATGGAGGTCTATTGTGATTTGGAGATGATAAGGCTTGTATGATCAAAGGAAAAGGAACTATATCTTTTGATGGTAAGCACAATACTGATAATGTTTACTATGTTAAAGGTTTGAAGCATAATCTTTTGAGTGTCGGTCAATTAGTTCAAAAAGGATTTCAGCTACAATTCAAGAATGATAAATGCAAAATCTTAAACAAAACTGGTTTGGAAATTGCAACTGGTAATTAGACTAGCAGTAATATCTTTCACTTGAATAACAATGAGAAAGCATGTTTGAGTGCTCATATTGATTAAAGTTGGTTATGGCATAAGAGACTTTGTCATGTAAATTTTGATTGCATTGTGAAAATCAGTACAACTAAGGCAGTAAGAGATTTACCTAATATTGTCAAACCTCACAATCCGGTATGTAAGGAATGTCAATTTGGAAAGCAAGTTAGAGCAACTTTCAAGAGTATTCTAGAGAAATCTAACAATGTTCTTGATTTAATTCAAACTGATTTATGTGGTCCAGCAAGAACTAGAAGTATACAAGGAGAAAGGTATTTTATGCTAATCATTGATGACTATTCTAGAATGTGTTGGGTTACCTTTCTCAGGGAGAAATCTGAAGCATTTGGGAGATTCAAACTATTCAAGGTGATGGTAGAGAATGAAACCGGAAAGAAAATCAAATGTTTGAGATTAGATCAAGGAGGTGAATTCACATCTAAATAATTTAATACATTCTGTGAAGTGAATGGGATCAGAAGATAGTTGTTAGCACCCCAGACACCCCAACAGAATGAAGTTGTGGAAAGGAAAAACATAACTATCTTAGATGCAGCTAGAAGTATGATATCAGAAGAAAATCTACCTCATATATATTGGAGAGAAGCAGTCAATACAACATTTTATACATTCAATAGAGTTCACATCAAAGGTGAAACTGGTAAGACCCCTCATGAACTATGTTTTGGTAATATGCCTACTCTTAAATATTTCAGAATATTTGGAAGTAAATTCTATATTAGAAGAGATGAGTATATTGGCAAATTTGATCATAGAAGTGATGAAGGAATTTTTCTTGGTTATTCATTTAAGAGAAAGGCATATAGATGTTTTAACAAAAGATTATAGAAAATTGTTGAAAACGCAAATGTGAAGATTGATGAACAGTTTAGAGGAAACTCAAGGTACATGGACTTTGAACCAGCAATAGAGATAATAAAAAATAAACCTACTATGAGTACACCAATATAGAATGTTGATCCAGTTACACTGGCATCATCTAAGGATTCAACAATCACTGAAGAACAACAACAAGTAAAAACACCCCGGTATGTAAGATTGAATCACTCTGAAGATCAGATAATTGGAAATAAATATCAAGGAGTTATGACCTAGAGGAAGATTGGCAAATGAAGAGGTATGTCTTATTTCTCAAATTGAACCTACAACTATTAATGAGGCATGTGAAGATAAATATTGGATTAAAGCTATGGAAGATGAATTGGAACAAATTGAAAGGAATAACACTTGGTCATTAGTTCCCCGGCCTAAAGACAAAAATGTAATTGGAACTAAATGGGTTTTCAGAAATAAACTTAATGAAGATGGCAAGGTAATCAGAAACAAAGCACGATTAGTGTGTAAGGGATATTCATAGAAAGAAGGAATTGATTACAATGAAACCTTTGCACCAGTAGCTAGAATTGAGGCAATCATACTATTATTGGCTTTTGCAGCTCACAAAAACTATAAAGTATATCAAATGGATGTTAAATGTGCATTTCTAAATGGAGATCTTGAAGAAGAAGTTTACATTGAACAACGTGATGGATTTTCTTTGACAAATGACAAAGATATGGTTTGTAGGTTAAGGAAAGCTTTATATGGACTAAAGCAATCTCCTAGAGCTTGGTATGCTAGATTGGACATATCTTTTGAAGCTTGGTTACACTAAAGGTAATGTTGACATCAATCTATACTACAAAGTGACTAATGATGACATCTTGGTTATTGAAGTTTTTGTTGATGATATAATCTTTGGAGGAGAAGATGGATTGTGTAAAGAGTTTTCTAATAAAATGCAGCAAGAATTTGAAATGTCTATGATTGGGGAGATAAAATTCTTTTTAGGATTACATATTCCATAGACTGATAAAGGTATATTCTTATGTCAATCTAAATACTTGAAGGAATTACTAAATAAATTTGGCATGGAAAACTCTAAACCGGTAAGTACACCTATGACTACAACTGATAAACTATCTTTGAAGGATGAATCAACACCTGTTAATCCGAATAGATGCAAGTCTATTATAGGAGGTTTACTGTATTTAACACAAACAAGACCTGATATTATGAATGCAGCATGTATTGTTTCAAGATTTCAGAGTAATCCTAAAGAAAATCATGAATCGCTAGTAAAAAGGATTTTCTAGTACCTACAAGGCACTACAAATCTTGGCTTATGGTATCCTAGAGATGAAAATTTTGATTTATGTGCATACAAAGATGCTAATTGGGTAGGAGATCTAGATGACAGAAAAAGCACCACCAGCAGAGCATTTTTTCTTGGTAGCAGATTAATTTCATGGTTGAGCAAGAAACAAAGTTGTACATCATTATCAACAACAGAATCAGAATATGTTACAACAACAACTAATTGTACATAGGTATTATGCATCAAACAAATGTTGAAGGACATAAAGGTAAAATGCAAGGAACCTATAACTATTTACTATGATAATATGGCAGCAATTGATATATCTAAGAATATGGTATTTCACTCAAAAACTAAACATGTTTCTATCAAATTCAATTTTCTAAAAGAGAATGTTGAAGCAAAAGAAGTGAAATTGGTTTATGTGAATACTAAAGAGCAGATTGCATATATTTTTACTAAGCCTTTGCCTAAGGAGACTTTTGAATATCTCAGAGTTTAGCTTGGAGTTCTACCCCCATTCATAGAGACTTAGACAATTGATGTTTGTCATCAACCAATAGAAATTAACAGAGAAAACTTTTATTTTGGCTTTGATGAGGAGAGCTACTTCTCAGGGGGAGTAGCTTGTATTTTGTAATAAGTTGGTATTTGAATTTGGTTTTGTATTGCTTTGGTATTTGATGTCAAAGGGGGAGAGATATTATGGAAAAAAACATTATCTTTTGGGAGAGATTATTCCTAGGGGAGAGATATTATGTATTTTTGATTTCTGGTTAATGATCTCTTTGGGAGATTGTTGGTTTTTGGTTTTTGGCATTTCTATTTTGGCACTTTGATAGTTTTTCCATCTTGTGTTGCCATCAATGCCAAAGGGGGAGATTGTTGGTATTTTGGATGTGTTGCATTGG
This sequence comes from Cryptomeria japonica, assembly GCF_030272615.1. Taxonomy (NCBI): domain Eukaryota; kingdom Viridiplantae; phylum Streptophyta; class Pinopsida; order Cupressales; family Cupressaceae; genus Cryptomeria; species Cryptomeria japonica. The sequence goes on from NC_081409.1 coordinate 490,979,830, forward strand.
TTTTGTCATTAATGTCAACACTTATTAACACTTGTCAACACTTATCAGCACTTGGAGATTCTTGAATATGTTCACCGGCATGTTTAGTGATCTATGCATAGTCATCGGTATCTGGTTCACCGGTAGGTTATATTGTTCACCGACACTTGGAATGACTTGGGGACTACTTAGTTATGTCAAAGACATGATTTGATCACTTGGTTTTGGCGATTTGGTTATTGGTCTATTCATGTTTGCATATTTGTTGTTACCGGCAAATAGGTCCAGGTTATGCACCAGCAAGCATATCTATTCTAGATCAGCATGACACATTATGGAGATAATTTATTATTATTGTAAATACATTGAACTGACATGATGCATCAGATATTGACTTATTTGTAATTGATTTTATTGTAATATCTTTTAGTGAGCCGACCTATTCAATTGGTCTTAGGTTATGGTATAAATGTAAGATCTCATTTGTGAGATTGATATGTGAATCAAAAAAGGATTGTAATAAGGTATATGCAAAAATAAGCAAAGCTATACACACAAACATCATTTGAAGATTGAAGGAAGGTATTGAGGAGGTATATCAGAGCTAAACCAGTACTAAATCCAGCATATGAAGATGTTATTTTGAGCAGTACATTATCATTGGATTTAACCATCCAATTGTAGTCAGTGTGACTCCCATTTTTTGATTGAGCAGTGAGCTCTAGGTAGCTAGCCTTTCTGCATGTGCAGACTCCATATTGTACACACATACTATCTACAGTAGTATCATTTGATTGTGGGTAAGGCTTCTCACCTTGGTTTTTCCCCTTACAGGGTTTCCATGTACAAATATTTGTGTTATGTGTTGTGGATGTTATTGTCTTTTTGTTTCATACATTAATCTTTACTGGTACTGTAATTAACTGATAAAACTATCTACTGGCATAAAGTTTGGTTTACCGGCATTAAGTATTAAGTTTTGGTTAAGTTAATTTTGGTTTGAATTTATTGGACAACTAAGTCACCCCCCCTCTCAGTTGTCTCCGGGACCTAACACAATGATATAATCTCCTACGTCTGAGTACAGTTCTGGTTAAGCTCAATACCGGAGGACTAAATCCTCTTACATAAACCCAACTCAATCTCTAATGATCAACCAAATCCACTACCTAGATGATATTATATTATTCACATATTACATATCCATATCACTTTCCTATGACCATTATGATCTACAATGAGATCTTACATCATATATATACAAACCCTGGACCATAAACAATTAGGTCAACCACCAGACAATAAACCAATTACATAATTATAAAACATGTCAGCCTTAGACCAAACAACTAATATCCAAGTCATAAGACATCCCAGTAACACATCGAGAGGTCCAATCCACACGTTACATTAAGTCGGTCCATAACCTAGATCAATCGGGACCCAATATAGGTCCACATGCTAAATAAATGATCCCAATCTACCAAGTCTCGAACATGATCACCGTCAGCATATTGAATCTATACTAGAAGCTACACCAACACCACTTATGCATATCATCAAAGATCTTCAACAAAGCTCTCCTGGTGAAACCCTTGTCGGAACCACAAACCAAGATTCCAAGAAAACATGATAGCATCCTATCACCAAATCAAAACCAACTGATTGAATATGAAGATGAGTAGAATGAATAAGCTAATCCCATAACCAAAACATACCAGATCATGTCGGATCCAAACCAACCAGAAACCACACAACATGCTCTAGGAACATGAGTAGTGTGTTGATTGATGGAGATTTGATTAAGTGGTGTTGGTGCAGCTATTGTGGATGGTTCTAACATGCTTAATGGTCTTTTCTAATCATTTCCTATTTGATTTCTTGGTTCGCATTGATCATTGTGCACATTAGTAAGGATCTTATCAGTTTGATGATGTTCTTTGTGTTATGCGACATTTTCAGTGGTATAGCATGTTGCAATTAATCTTGGTGAGATTTCTAGTTGTGTTGTGTGTTCAAGGATTTGATTTGGGTCCATGCTATGTTGGAAATGATATTGTAATGGTCTAGTGGTTGATTTATGTATCGTGTGATGTAATTTTGTAATTAGGTCTTAAGGGTTGAGTTGACCTTGTAGTCAAGGTTGATGATTTGTATAAATAGGTGTCATATTCATTTAATTTAGAGATAGGTGGTTGTTAGAGGTTGTGTCTACATTATCAGAGAGTGGTATATGTGAGAACAAGTGAATTCATCTTTTAGCGTGAAGAGTTGAGTATAGATTGTTGCAGTGAAGACAAATGTGCTTAACCAGAACTGTCATCGGGCATTTGGAGATTTTATTCTTTCAGTTCATGTAAAATGGATTCTTGTTTGAATTTTATTGTAAGGTAGTGAAACTTCCTTGATGTTTGTATCCTTTTAGTTTATTATATTTTGAGTAGTGAGCTCTAGGTAGTGTGCCTGAATGCATGTGCATTCCCCATTGTAATATTTATGCATACTACTACAGAGTATCATCTTATTGTAGGTAAGTTCCCACCATGGTTTTTCCCTTAATCGGGTTTTCCATGTCAAAATATTGGTGTTATGTGTGTTTTTTTAATTGTGTTCATCTTTGTTCTTGTTGTTGTTGCTCAGATCTAAGATTGTGCTTAATTTGTTCAATCCAGTGAAAACTGATTCACCCCCCTCTCAATTTTCCTTTATTGTTGTTGCCAACATGGTCTTTATCAAACCTACTTCGATCATTGTAAATATATCTTATTCACTGTATCTGCATTTGTTCTTTGGGCTTCTCAAACCCTAGGATGCTCTAAAACCTTTTTGCATTGGTTTGTATACACACAAAACATCTTTTGGATCTCTATCAATTTGCATGTGTTTTAGACTATGATCTTCATTTGTTCTTACACTGAATTTCATAGTGAACTATTGCATCAACCTATGGGCTACTCCAATTCTATTGTTCATGACTAGTCTTGATCTTAAAAGATTGCAAATAAGAGCTTTTTATACATCCTTCTTCTATTTTTGCTATCTCATCATACATATTGACCTTCATCTTCATTGTTTATTAATTTTTGTGTTGATCTCATTATCCTCCTTGTTGATATAATCCTTTAATATATTTTCCAATGCTTACTATGTGGTAGTGATGATAGCTCTAAGGCTACTTTTGAACACTGTGACTACTATTTAATACTTTTTTCACTATCTAAGACTATCCTCTACATTTTTACAATGATTTTATAATTTTCTTACTTCTTTATTCATGTCTTTGTTGAGTTACTGTCATCATGTCTTCATTGTTTCTCTATAAAAAATGAGTCAGGTCTACTCTTCTATAGCTTCATGGTGAGCTTGATGACTGTCTTGATAGATTACTCATTGTTTTGGTTCTTTCTTTAGCATGATCATGTTCCTCATTGATGTAGCCCTGTCTTTCTAAGATCTTTTCATGGTCCTCTCCTTTATTTGACAGTATCATGGGTTGTATTAACCTGGACCTAATGATCTACTCTTATAAATATCTAATCATTGTGATTACTAGTTGTTTGCCTCCTGTATGGTGATATCATTCATACATATAAAAATACACATGTTGCTATCACTTAATGAAGAAAGCATTTTTCCCTTCAACAAACAACCTCAACATGCCTATGAAAAAGAATCAAATGCAAAAAATGCACAAATATCCTTCCAGCATGAATATATAATTATCTTCAGAAGATGTAGAAAGAAGGGTATTAACTTTGTAAAGCATGGGTTAAAAGATATGTTGTTAACTCTTTGAAAACTGCCTTTTGTGAGGGATTTTCTCCTTTTTTGAGTTGGGATCCATTATTTCACATTTTGAATCTATTGTTACAATTAAAAAAATTGAAGTTTCCCTATTGTATATGTTCTCTTTTGAATAGAACTATTGTGTGTACTCTCTCTTGAACTTGTTCTATCCTTGAGATCAACTACTCTTCAACCTCAAACTATTGTACATTATGAATATAGGCTCTTACTCATATTTTTTCCATCTCCATGTGTGAAAACTACATTTCTCCTCTTTCCTCTACTATTTCCATGACTGTAAGTTGTGTTGGTATTTTGGTATGGTTTTGTCATTGATGTCAACACCTACTAACACTTATCAACTCTGGCACTTTGAAGAATCAGAAATGTTCACTGGCAAGCAAGTGACTTATGCACAGTCATCGGTATCTGGTACACTGACATGATATAATGTTCATTGGCACTTGGAATGATATGAAAAACACTTGGTTATGTCAAAGACATCATTTGGACTCTTTGTCTTGGAGATTTGTTCATTGGCATATTCATATTTGCATATTTGTTGTTACCGGCAAATAGGTCTAGATTATGCACCGGTAGGCTTATCTACTCCAAATCAGCATGTCACACTTTGGAGATGATTTTGTTGTTATCGTAAATGCATTAAGCCGACATATTGCATTGGCTATTGATTTACTTGTAATTGTTTATTGTAATATCTTTTAGAGCCGACCTACTAAAATTGGTCTTAGGTTATGGTATATATGTAAGATCTTATTTGTAAGATCAATATGCGATAAGGATAAGGAATTGTAAGAAGGTATATGCAAGAATAAGTAGAGCTATACATGCAGACATCATTTGAAGGTGAAGAAAGGTATTTGTAAATACAATCAGAACTACACTGGTACTGAATCCAACATAGAAAGATGCTATTTTGAGTAGTACATTCTTATTGGATTTAACCATCCAATTGTAGTCAGTGTGACTCCTATTTGTGTTTGAGTAGTGATCTCTAGGTGCTTAGCCTTTCTGCATGTGCAGACCCCATTTGTATACACATACTATCTGCAGTAGTATCATCTGATTGTAGGTAAGGTTTCCCACTGTGGTTTTTCCCCTTACAGGGTTTCCAAATACAAAAATTGGTGTTATGTGTTGTGGATGTTGTTGTCTTTCTATTTCATGCATTAATATTTACCGGTACTGTAGTTAACTGACAAACTATCTACCGGCATAAAGTTTGGTTTACTGGTATTAAGCATTAAGGTTGGTTAAATTGTTTTTGGTTTGAATTTACTTGAAAATTGATTCACCACCCCCTCTCAGTTGTCTCTGGGACCTAGGAATTGGTATCAGAGAAAAGTTCTCTTTTTGCAAAAGTTTAACAACTTGAGGAGATCCAATGTCTACTAACTATTTTAGGAAGGACAGTCCTAAACTTGATGGAACCAACTATGGAATATGGAATATCATAATGGAGACACATCTACATTGCATTGGAAAGGACATATGGGATGTTACAAAGAATGGCTATACAACTCCTACAACCAGTCATCCTAATCCACCAAACTTGGCTAAAGATGAGGAAAATGATTGCAAAGCAAGAGAAGCACTTTTGAGTACATTAACAAATCAGAAAATCATGGGATTATCAGATAGGTCTACTGCTAAAGCTATTTGGGATCATTTAGAAACATTGAATGAAGGAGATTCCATAGTCAAAATTGCAAAACTTGAAAGCTTCCAAGTCAGGTATGAAAATCTAAAAAATGGAAGAAGATGAAAGGATTTTTGCTTTTATGGAAAGAGTAAATGAAATTATTTTGGGTATTAAATGTTGTGGAGGAACCTTAAGTGAAGATGAAATTGTTTCAAAATTTTTAAGAGGATTGCCACCGGTATATAAGATGAAAGTTACTACTATAAATAAGTTGAGAACAATGCCTAATACACCAGTAACTAGGGATACATTGATTGGAAAACTTTCAGCTTTTGAAATTTAGGAATTTGGTCTTGTTGCTACTATAACGATAGATTTAGCTTTTAAGGCATCAACATCATATGCACCATCATTTGACAAGTCTGATTGGAAAGCCTTTTATGCAAGAGACCTTGAGGAAAGCAGGAGAGAAAATGAAGAACTTGAAGCACTATTAGCAAGGAAAATGCCTAAAGGTCCAGTTGGAAGTAAGTATGAAGGTAAAGCACCCTTTAAATGTTTTAGCTATAATAAGATTGGTCATATGGCTTCAAGATGCCCTGATAGACATGCTAGACTAAGAGAAGAAGCTAGAAGAACATACAAGCCTAACCCTGAATATCAGAGATACAGATTTAAGAAGAATAAAGATAAATCTTGTCATCTCGTTGATAAAGGAGTCACTGATGATTCTAATGAAGATCCGACAGACAATGGATGGGTTTTTATTGCTATAATAGAAGATCAACTGGCACCTACTGTTCAACTGATAGAGTAGGCCCTGGCAGCTAAAGTTGAAGTTAAGGATGAATGGATCATTGATTCAGGATGTTCACATCACATGACTGGTGATAAAGGTAAATTCTTGAACTTTCAAGAATATAATGGAGGTCTGGTAATATTTGGAGATGACAAAGCTTGTTCAATCAAAGGAAAAGGTACAATATATCTTGATGGAAAGCATAATACTGAGAATTTTTACTATGTAGAAGGTTTAAAGCATAATCATTTGAGTTTTGGTCAATTAGTTGAGAAAGGATTTCAGTTAAAATTCAAGAATGGTAAATGCAAAATTATGAACCGAACTGGTTTGGAAATTGCAACCAGTAATCAAACTAGAGGTAATGTCTTTCATTTGAATAACAGTGAAAAGACATGCTTAATTGCACATATTAATGAAAGTTGGCTATGGCATAAGAGACTTTGTCATGTAAATTTTGATTGCATGGTAAAAATTAGTACTACTAAGGCAATTAGAGATTTACCTAAGATTGTCAAACCTCACAATCCGGTATGTAAGGAATGTCAATTTGGAAAACAAGTTAGAGCATCTTTTAAAAGTATTCCAGAAAAATCAAATAATGCTCTTGACTTAATTCATACTGATTTATGTGGTCCAGCTAGAACTAAAAGCTTACAAGATGATAAACATTTCATGCTAATCATTGATGACTATTCTAGAATGTGTTGGGTTACTTTTCTTAGAGAAAAATCAGAAGCACTTGGAAAGTTAAAACTATTCAAAGCAATGGTAGAGAATGAAACTGGTAAGAAAATCAAATGTCTAAGATTAAATCAAGGAGGAGAATTCACATCTAAGGAATTTAATGCATTCTGCGAAGTGAATGGAATAAAAAAAATAGTTATCAACACCCCGAACACCACAACAGAATGGGGTTGTAGAAAGGAAAAACATAACTATCTTGGATGCAGCCAGAAGTATGTTATCTGAAGAAAATCTACCACATGTATATTGGAGAGAGGCAGTAAGCACAATGGTCTACACATTCAACAAAGTACACATCAAAGGAGAAACCGGTAAGACCCCACATGAACTATGGTTTGGTATTACTCCTACTCTTAAATATTTTAGAATATTTGGAAGTAAATGCTATATTAGAAGAGATGAGTATATTGGCAAATTTGATCCTAGAAGTCATGAAGGAATATTTCTTGGTTATTCATCTAAAAGCAAGGCATATAGATGTTTTAACAAGAGATTGCATAAAATTATTGAGAGCACAAATGTGAAGATTGATAAACAATTTAGAGGATCTTCAAGGTATATAGACTCTGAAATGGAAACAAAGATACTAAAAAATGAACCTACACTGAATCCACTCGTACAGAATGAAGATCCAATTACACCAGTATCATCTGAAAATTGCACTGTAACTGAGGAATAGCAACAAACAATGACACCCTGGTATGTAAGACTGAATCACTCTAAAAATCAGATAATTAGGAACAAATATCAAGGAGTTATGACAAGAGGAAGACTGGAAAATAAAGAGGTATGTCTTATTTCTCAAATTGAACCATCATCAATTAATGAGGCATGTGAAGATAAACACTGGATTAAAGCTATGGAAGAGGAACTAGAACAAATTTAGAAAAATAACACATGGACAATAGTTCCCTGGCCTAAAGACAAAAATGTGATTGGAACAAAATGGGTTTTTAGAAACAAACTTAATGAAGATGGTAAGGTAATCAGAAATAAAGAAAGACTAGTGTGTAAGGGATATTCTCAGAAAGAAGGAATTGATTATAATGAAATCTTTGCACTGGTAGCTAGAATTGAGGCAGTCAGATTACTCTTAGCCTTTGCAGCACACAAGAACTACAAAGTATATCAAATGGATATTAAATGTGCATTTTTGAATGGAGATCTTGAAGAAGAAGTTTACATTGAGTAACCTGATGGATTTTCTTTGATAGATAACAAAGATATGGTTTGCAGGTTAAGAAAATCTTTGTATGGGGTGAAGCAAGCTCCAAGAGCTTGGTATGCTAGATTGGATAAGTACCTTTTGAAGATTGGATTTTCTAAAGGTAATGCTAACAACAACTTATACTACAAAGTGACTAATGATGACATCTTGGTTATAGAAGTCTTTGTTGATGATATAATCTTCGGAGGAGAAGATGAATTATGTAAAGACTTTTCTATTGAAATGCAACATGAATTTGAAATGTCTATGATTGGAGAGATTAAATTCTTTTTAGGATTGTAGATTTCATAGACTGATAAAGGTATATTCTTGAGTCAATCCAAATACTTGAAAGAGTTACTAAAGAAATTTGGGATGGAGAACTCTAAACCGGTAAGCACACCTATGACTACAATGAAAAATTATCACTAAGGGATGAATCTACACTTGTTAATCTGACTAGGTACAAATATATGATAGGAGGCCTACTATATTTGACACAAACAAGACCTAAAATTATTAATGCAGTATGTATTGTTTTAAGATTTCAAAGTAATCCTAGAGAAAATCATGAATTAGTAGTAAAAAGGATTTTTCGGTACTTACAAGGTACTACAAATCTTAGCTTATGGTATCCTAGAGATGAAAACTTTGAATTATGTGCATACATAAATGCAAATTGGGAAGGAGATGTGGATGACAGAAAAAGCACCACCGGTGGAGCATTTTTTCTTGGAAGCAGATTAATTTCTTGGTTGAGTAAGAAACAAAGTTGCATATCTTTATCAAAAGCAGAATCAGAATATGTTGCAGCAGCAACTGTACACAGGTATTATGGCTTAAGCAAATGTTAAAGGACATAAAGGTAAAATGCAAGGAACCTATAACTATCTATTGTGACAAGACTGCAGTAATTGATATATCTAAGAATCTGGTATTACATTCTAAAACCAAACATGTTTCTATCAAACTGAATTTTCTGAAAGAGAATGTTGAAGCAAAAGAAGTAAAACTGGTTTATGTGAATACTAAAGAGCAGATTGCAGATAATTTCACTAAACCTCTGCCTAAAGAGACCTTTGAATATCTTAGAGATCAGCTTGGGTTCATACCCCCACTGGTAGAGACTTAGACAGTTGATGTTTTCATCAACCGATAAAATTAATAGAGAAATCTTTTACTCCATCTTTGATAAGGAGAGCTACTTCTCAGGGGGAGTAGTTGGCATAATGAATTGATTGGTATTTTGTATTTACATCTTGTTTTGTATTGGCTTTGGCATTTGATTTCAAAGGGGGAGAGATATCTATGGAAAAACACATTATCTTTTGGGCAGAGATTATTCATTGGGGGAGAAATTGTTACTTTGACATTGATTACTCTCTGTATCTGAATTTTGAATTTGAGAGATTATTGGTTTTTGGTATTTGGCATTTCTGTTTTGGCACATTGATGGTTTTTCCATCTTGTGTTGCCATCAATGCTAAAGGGGGAGATTGTTGGTATTTTGGTATGGTTTTGTCATTGATGTCAACACCTACTAACACTTATCAACTCTCGCACTTTGAAGAATCGGAAATGTTCACCGGCAAGCAAGTGACTTATGCACAGTCACCAGTATTTGGTACACCGACAAGATATAATTTTCACAGGCACTTGGAATTATATGGAAAACACCTGGTTATGTCAAAGATATCATTTGGACACTTTGTCTTGGAGATTTGTTTATTGGCATATTCGTATTTGCATATTTGCTATTACTATTAGGATTCCCCAAGATACTGAGAGGGGGGGTGAATCAGTATCTAGCCGGTTTTTGAATTTACTTGATTTAAAACATGTAAACCATATCAATATTGTATATCAGTAAACCAAGAATAATGCAATAAACAAGAATAGAAATAACCACATGAAAATCACACCATAACATAGTAGTTTAACGAGGAAACCCGGTGTGGGAAAAACCTTGGTAGGATTTGTGACCCACAATATTCACTTACTGGCCAATAAGTGAATATTACTCTTACAATAGGGGCCTGCACATGCAAGAAGGCCAAGTGCCTAGAGCTCACTACTCAATTACAAAATAAGAAGTCACACTGACTTACAAAATGGATTATACAAATCTAATGTCTTGTACTGCTTCAAATTAGCATCTGCTATGCTAGATCCAGTACCGGTTTTAGCTTTGCTTCATATATAAACCCTTAACCTATAATTTGCATATTAGGTCTTCCTTATTTCTCCTATCACATTATTACAAAATGTTCTAGAATGATCTCATACATATATGAGTCATATTACAACTCGCCATGTCGGCTTACAATGATTTTATAATTAATTACAAAATATATTATAAACAAAATTCCTGTAGGCCAGGGTGCCGATATCGTTCCTTTGCGGGTGTTCTGTGTGTCGGTGTAGAGTTTGTCATTGTTGGTGCCAGTATCATATGATTGCAAGGTTTCCATCAATGACAAAACCTTCAATCACCTACAATTTCTCATTGGAGTGTGCATTTGCCAACAATCTCCCCCTATTGCATTGATGGCAACACTCATGAGAAAAATCCAAAAAGTGTCATCCAAAAATGAGTCTGCCAAAATTGTCTTACCAAAAAAAATATGAGCTCCCCTTGACCTGATGAGCCATCTACTGATCATTTTTCTCATAGCCTCTACTCCCCCTTTGACATCAATGACAAAGGTTGTCATTCACTATCAGTGGAGTCCTGCCTAGTTTCTTGTAACTGGTGGGTTACACTCTGAAAGATATCTGTCAAAATTAAATTTATGTCATTGCTGAATGTTTTACTATCTTCCATAGCCTCATGGGTTCTCTGCACTGTACCGGTGAGTATGTGCATTTTCTCTTCTGGTGTCTTTTGTCCGGGAACCAGAGCCTCAGATATTTCTTTTCTCAAAGAAATAAGATACTCTAGTCTTGGACCAAGTCTGCATTTTAAGTCCTTTTCTTTGTCCTTTATTCTTTGTTTTTCATTTTCTAGTTTCCTGATTTTCTCTTTCTGTTCTGCAATTTTCTTCTCTAATTCCAAAAATGAATCTGATGTTCCAATCAAATTGTCAGCAATATTGTTAATCTTATCATGTGTCTTTCTGATTTCATTGTCAAGATCTTCTATTAATACATCCATTTTGCATGTATCCCTGTACAATTTCTTGAAGTCAAAAATGATTTCATTGAGTTCCGGTAAAAGAGTATCCATCTCCTCTTTGTTCTTATTCACAATTTCCATAAAGAATTTCTCTTTTTCTCTTATCATCCTTTCCTTAAAAGTATCCTTATTTATTTGATCAACAATGATTAGGTTACCAGTGATGAATTTAGACAATGTGTCTAATTGTCCTAAAGAATCTTTATTCTCTATGTTACACTTGGGTGCAATCATCTTCAAAATTGGTATGGTGTTATCAATAGCCTTATATGCTAGTGCATTACAATCTGTTATTTTCTTAATTGAATCTAGCAATACCTCTGTCACATTTGTTGGTCTAAATTCAAACATGGAGGTTCTGAATGTTTGTCCAATTGTCTTCACAATTTGTAATCCGTCAGTGGTGATAATAGCATTGCTTTCCTCTTTCACTAGAGGATCAGTTTGTGTCTGCATTTCAGCTACCAAAGGTTTAGGTCTTTCAGTTGTAGCCGGTGGCACTGTCTCTGAATGTACTTGTGAATGAACCTGTTGTTCTACTTGTTTCTTTGTACTCTCTACTGATGGTTTCTCTGATGGTGCCTCTGATGATTTTTAGTGGTATCCACTACCAATTTTTCTATTTGTGTCTCTGTATGTTCTACCGGTTTCTCTGTGCTTGCTCCTGAAATGTCTACAATTAGTATCTCAATAGATTTTTCATTGTTATCAGTTGTTGGTTGCTCAATAGATACATTATGTACACTAGTGCTATCAGCTTTTCCTGTATCCGTTGCCTGTTTAGTTTGTTGCTCACTCCCAATTTCAATGTCTCCAACTGTATCTTCAACATCTATCTCAACTATTGTGTCTTCTACCGGTTGCTCAGTTGTCACATCTCTTTTCTCACTTGTTTCCTTATCAACCACAATGTTGACTTCCTGAGTGTCAATATTCATTATGTACAACACCTCAGAATCATGATTTGTGTCCTCATGTGTTGTCTTCATACTCTCTATTGCCAGTTGATTTTCAGTAGTGTCTACTGGTGGAGTATCTAAAGGCGGTGGGGTAAGTTGTCTCTTATCTTTATACTGGGAGGTCCACCAACCTTGCCTTTTCCTTTGTCCCTATCCTTTTGATATACCTTGAAGGTTTTAGGTTTTTGATACTCATCTTGTTTCTCCTTTTCTACTATGAATATATCCCATGCATCTGTTGTTTCCTCTGTTATCTAATTCACTCTTCCTACCATCAGTGCTACATGTCGGTGAGCAGTTGAAAATACTGACTGGTTAGCTTCAGAGATTAATTGATCTATCTCATCAGGTGAGTTAACAAGGTGCACTGCAAGTAGTTTTTCAATCTTTATTTTCTTATATAGCTCAATAATAGCTACTCTTCTAGCCTCTAGTCTATTATATAGATCTGTCGGTATTTCATCAACAACTTGCATCAAAAATCTCTTGAAAATATCTAAGTGTAATATTACACTGTTCTCTACACTTTCTTTATCATCAACAGATAGTGTGTTATACAGTTTGTTGATATTCTTCAACTTACCATCCTTAGTAATTTCATTTAGTAATTTATCAATAGTAGCTATAGTTTGTTTTGACTTCTTCTTAGTCAACTTCTTTTTCTTTGGAGTTAATTTCTTTGCTAGGGGCCTTACTGCCTATTGCTTCTGTCTTTTTGGTGTAGGAGAAGGTGTCGGTGAAGGTTTTCTTTTCCTCTCAACTCTCTTGAATACTGCAGGTATGTCACTTTCTAAAGAAGTTCCAATCGGTGAAAGGTGTGTTTCCAGTTGGGGTGCTTCCCACTCACTTTTAGTTATACTGGTTTGCTTTAGCACATCTTCTTTAATAGCTTTTGCCTATCGGGTTCCTTTTCTAATAGTTGCCTCAACCCTTTTAACTCTTTTCTTTGATTGAATTTGACTTTCTATAGTTTCAACATTACCAAATATTTCTTCTTTAGGTTCCTTAGGAGCTTCTAGGAGGGCTTTTGCATAGGTTTCTATTATGTTGTCATCAGTCTCATACCCCATTTCAGTAACCCATATGGTTCTAGGAACAACTGCCTCCATCCAAATTTCATCTTTCTTTATTACAAAACAATTTTCCTTTTGGTACTTATCCACAATAGCTTGTGCTAACCTTACTCTTATTTTCATTCGAGCTTTTAGTGCTTGAAAGTACTCATTTATGGTTTTCTCCTTGTTCTCTCCCATATTGTTCAACAATTCTGATAGTTGTTTTCCTACCAGTATATCATATCCAAAATCTTTGGTGCCAATACTGGGTACTTGTTTGGTTATATATAGCATCAAACAAACAAGTAGGTTTCCAAATCTGAATGTTCCTTTCTTTTCCCTTTCGATCTTTGCTAGATTGTCTATTAGTTCATCCTTAATCCATTCACATATGTCTATCCTTGCATTATCATTTACCATATCATAGGCACTTTTAATACATAGGCTAGAAACTGAGTTTAACCTATTTGCATGTGTAGTCTTGTAACCTAAGATCATACTGATAAATCTGATATTTGTATCCTTTACATCGTTTAACCTTAGTGATCTCTTATCAAATGTTGCACCAGTTAGGTTTGTCACTAGATCATTTGAGACCTTCTTAGTTTTGTCAGGTCTATTGCTGGTGGAGGGTAACCCTGTCACAACCTTTACTGCTTCTTTTGTGATTTTATGAACTAAGTCCAAACAGAAAAATTCACCATGTACTCTGCTTAATACTTTCCTTGGGGAAATCTAGGATACTGAGAATTTCAGTGAAACCTAGGGTTTCTATTATCTTATGTTCAGGTTTGACATTTCCCGATTCATACATATTCTTAATTTCCTCAGCACCTAGTTCATCAATATAACAGTGTATATATATTCTAGGGTCTTCAGCATATACTACCCCTTTAGGTATTTGAGAAAATGCACCTAAGCTATCATCTTTCTTCGTAATTTTGGGAACTAGTTGGAATACAGGTCTAGGGCATTTAATAACTTCAACAACAATAGGGTTTGCAATAAATTCAGGAGTAGATGAAGATGCCATAGCTATAAATACCTTAATCTGCCTTAGGGAAAAAAGATTTGATAGATTGCTTCGCTTTTTTACTTGGAATGCCTTTGCTCAGGATTTTTGCGCTCTCAAAGATTTGAATGCTCGGTGAAATGAAAATGGAGCCAAAACACTTGTTTTATAATGTTATTTTCTTCACCTAACACATTTAATGCTTGCCGATTAAGTCACAACTTAACTTATCTTCTGGTAAAGAAGTGATCTCAACTTCTCACCATCAACCAAGGGAATAATAGCATGTTTTTTATTTAGTTGCTAAACCCCCGAAGGAATTTTCTTCAGTTAGATGAAGAGTCTCTTGCCGGTGGAGTGTTACTTTGTTCTGCTGGTGGAGGAGTATTCCCATCAACATTCTGTTCTGACTTTCTGATCCAATGTTTTGAGAATTCTTGTTTTACCTCTTCAACCTTTTCTTTACCTTTCAAACTAGCACCATTATTATTTACCAGTGGTTCCTTACTTCTACAGAATTTTACAATATGTCCAATCTTGTTACAAGCATAACAAGTCACATTATTTTTCTGAATAGCTTTCCCATATCCTATACCGGTTTGTGTTCTGCACTGATTAGATACGTGTCCAAATCTCCCACAAACATAACATCTTACATTCATTTTGCAATTCTCTGAATTATGACCAACTTTGTTGCATTTAGAATATTGACTGATGGGTGTATTGGTGTTCTGATAATTTCTAGATCTACATTGATTTTCTCTATGACCAT
Organism: Cryptomeria japonica; assembly: GCF_030272615.1. Classification (NCBI taxonomy): domain Eukaryota; kingdom Viridiplantae; phylum Streptophyta; class Pinopsida; order Cupressales; family Cupressaceae; genus Cryptomeria; species Cryptomeria japonica. The sequence continues at coordinate 490,994,984 of NC_081409.1, forward strand.
ACTTGTTACAGTTAAAGCATTTGCCATTAAATTTATAAGCATTTGGTTGCCTTACCGGTTTGTTATGATCATGTGTGTTTGTAGTACCAGAGCTTTCACCAAATTCAAAGCCAAGATCATTTGTGTCACCATTAGGTTTCTGATTCTTCAGCATGTCACCAAGTTCTTCTGAGCTTTTCTTGAATTTTTCTTTGTGCTGATTTGCAGTAGCCAATTCTCTTTCTAAGATTCCTTTATGTCTCATAAGTTCATTTGAGTCATTTTGTGTATGCATCAGATTTGTCTTCAACATATCATTTTCATAACTAAGTCTTGTGTTTTCATTTGTAGCATCATTCAGTCTTAGTCAGATCTTCTTCATTTTTCTTCCTATCTTCAATTTCTTTGCAAAATCTCATAGTCATATCCTGAATTTCATTTTTTGTAGTACTGCTTTCTTGTCTTGATTTGTTTACTGGATCATTAAGAGTTTCCTTTTAATCATTCTCATTCTGCATCTTTTCACAAAGTTCTCTTCTCTTATTTATTGCAATGGTAAGATTTTATTGAAGTGCTTGAATAATATCCTGAGTAGCTTTTAGATCATCTTCAAGTTTGATATTTTTCAATTTTTCTGCATCATAGTCTGAAAGAGTTGTTCCCAATTGTTTCTTCAAGTTATCCATCTCTACTGGTGTCAAGATCTTCCTCAAGTTGTTAGGCTTCTAAAAATAGAGGACCAAGCTCTGATACCAATTGTTAGGATTCCCAAAGACACTGAGAGGGGGGGTGAATCAGTATCTAACCGGTTTTTGAATTTACTTGATTTAAAACATGTAAACCATATCAATACTATATGCCGGTAAACCAAGAATAATGCAGTAAACAAGAATAGCAATAACCACATGAAAAGAACACCATAACACAATAGTTTAACAAGGAAACCCGGTGTGGGAAAAACCTCAGTGGGATTTGTGACCCGCGATATTCGCTTACTAGCCAATAAGTGAATATTACTCTTACAATAGGGGCCTGCACATGCAAGAAGGCCAAGTGCCTAGAGCTCACTACTCAATTACAAAATAAGAAGTCACACTAACTTACAAAATGGATTATACAAATCCAATGTCTTGTACTGCTTCAAATTAGCATCTACTATGCCAAATCTAGTACCGGTTTTAGCTTTGCTTCATACATAAACCCTTAACCTATAATTTGCATATTAGATCTGCCTTATTTTGCCTATCACATTATTACAAAATATTCTACAATGATCTCATACATATATGAGTCATATTACAACTCGCCATGTCGGCTTACAATGATTTTACAACTAATTACAAAATACATTATAAACAAAATTCCTATCGGCCAGGGTGCCGGTATCCTTCCTTTGCTAATGTTCTATGTGCCGGTGTAGAGTTTGTCGTTGCCAGTGCCAATATATTGTCTTGTCGGTATCATATTATTGCAAGGTTGCCATCAATGACAAAACCTTCAATCACCTACAATTTCTCATTGGAGTGTACATTTTCCAATAGTTACGGGCAAATAGGTCCAGGTTATGCACCGATAGGCTTATCTACTCCAGATCAGCACAACGCACTTTGGAGATGATTTTGTTGTTATTGTAAATACATTAAACCGACATATTGCATCGGCTATTGATTTACTTGTAATTATTTTATTGTAATATCTTTTAGAGCTGACCTACTAAAATTGGTCTTAGGTTATGGTATATATGTAAGATCGATATGTGATAAGGATAAGGAATTGTAAGAAGGTATATGCGAGAATAAGCAAAGCTATACATGTAGACATCATTTGAAGGTGAAGCGAGGTATTTATAAAGACAATCAGAACTACACTGGTACTGAATCCAACATAGAAAGATGTTATTTTGAGCAGTACATTTTTATTGGATTTAACCATCCAATTGTAGTCAATGTGACTCCTATTTGTGTTTGAGCAGTGAGCTCTAGGCACTTGGCCTTTCTATATGTGCAGACCCCATTTGTATACACATACTATTTGCAGTAGTATCATCTGATTGTGGGTAAGGTTTCCCACCATGGTTTTTCCCCTTACAGGGTTTCCACGTATAAATATTGGTGTTATGTATTGTGGATGTTGTTGTCTTTCTGTTTCATGCATTAATCTTTACCGGTACTATAATTAACTGACAAACTGTCTATGGACATAAAGTTTGGTTTACCGATATTAAGCATTAAGGTTGGTTAAATTTTTTTTGGTTTGAATTTACTTGACAACTAATTCACCCCCCCCCCTCTCTCAGTTGTCTCTAGGACCTAACAAGTTGTTGTTCCTTCCCACAAACTATTGTGGCAGCCATAATCATTCAGTTAGGGATCTTTTCTTTTGGAAGTGTAGTTACCTCCTCATGCAAAAGTTGATCTTTCACTCTTACCCATGGGTTAGAGCTGATTTCTTGCATTTTGAAAAGTGCAAACAATTGTATATTTCCCTCCTTATTGAACCAAAAAGACTCAGACTTTACTCATTCACATGGAAGAAGACTTTTGGATTTTCAAGATTATAATAAAACAAAATATTATTTTTGTTTTATTTACTTTGACAACTTAGATAAAGCATTTGAGAAAACTCTTTAGATTTACTTTTATAACTTAGGGTAAAGGCTTTTAATTTGATTTAATCTACCTTAGCCATAAAAAATTTCCTCAAAAATTTATCTACAAAGCCCAAAAATTTGATTGAAGAGTGAAAAATTGGTAACAATTAGGAAGAAAAAATCAATTTCATTGAGCATCATATAATTGTAAATGTTGTTTTAGGCAAATATCACAAAATAATAAAATTTATTTACAAGTGTCTCTAGTTAACAAGGATCAAACCAACCACCTCTTTCTTCTCAGCAACACAATTCCAAAACAATGCATAGATTGGAAAGCATCTCTCAATACCTACAAAATAAAAATAGAAAAAAAAGGAAATAACATGAGGGTTAAAAAATCCCAAAATCTTATGCATGTTATTGCCTCATCATACTCTTTGTTGGTGTAAATAATTATTCATCTTGGATATTATTACACCTTACTTAAATTTACTTAGGTACATGCATTTCATAGTAGTTTGGGTATGAGACACTTGGGTGTTTGTGCCACATTGGGATAGTGTGTGTAGGAGAATTTCCACCTTTTATGGTGTGACCTTGTTGTTACACTCCACATTCAGTGGGTGATCCACCTCATGTGGATTATTATATTGTTTCTCCTCCCTACCCACACCTATTTCCTACCTACCCTTGTTTCTTATTGAGCCACATGCCATGTTTGTGTGCTCACATATCCATATAGCCTTGCCTATATAAGTAGGCTCATATTCATTGTATAAACAACAATGATTGATGATCCAATTGATCAGTATTTTCATCTTGATAGAATACAGTTTATTTCTATCATATATTTTGTCTCTCTTATTTGTGCTTTCCATTTCCTCTTGGTCTTGGTAAAATCTCACATGGTATCAAAGCCATTAGAGTGTCATTGGTTTGCTAATTGAGAGAAATTTGATGCTATTTGGGGTTGTGTATTTTGGAGTTTTCTATTGCAGGTTATTATTGAAGCTTGATGGGTCAAACCTGAGGTTACCATTGGATTTAGAAGGTCCAAGAAAGTCATTTTTTCCTTTTGTTTCATCAAATCGAACTTCAGAGGCCAAATCTAGAGGCATTTGAAGTTTGACGCTGCGACAAAATTTTTTCAGAAATTATAATTTTACAGGCAATGTTCAAATAGCGATATCTCACTCATCCGGACTCGTTTTTTCGAGAAATTTTTTTTGTTTTGGGGTAGAATTTCATGATCTGTACAGTGGTGTAGGAGTTTTCTGATTTTCGGATACAAGTTGTTCCAAATCATGAAATCTCAATTTTTACAACTTTGGAGGCTTTGTTTGGGCTCATATGGACTCCTTTTCATGTGCCATTTTTTTTGAAAGTGCATATTTTTTCATCTACTTTCATAATCTACCATCTGTTTGTAGTGATTTTAAGTAGAAATTGTACTTTCTGTATTTGGCCATTTTTGACATATTTGGTACTTGCATTTTGTTTGGATCTCAGTTTAGATTATTAGCAGTATTTGTTGAAGTCTCTTAGATCTCATTTTGAGAAGTTGTAAATTGAAATCAGAAGTCCACTTTGCCTTGTTTTGCAAGTGGCCCATTGTATATGCACTAAGTATAAAGTGCCAAAATCACCATTTTGGGGGGATTTCTTGATTGAGTATTTTGGGGGGTGTCTTGTGTGATTGTGCCTCTCTCTATCTTGTGTTTTTTAATTTTGGTGCTATGGGTTCTCCTAAATTTCCACTTTTAACTCCTCATAATTATGCATCATGGAAAATTAAGGCATGGAGTAAACTAATGGAAAAAGGACTCATTCATTATATAAATGAAACTATTACAACACCACCTGATCCTAAGGCTGAACCTAATGCTCAAATTGAATGGCTTACTAAGAATGTTATGACACTGGGAACTCTTAGAATATATGTATCAGATGACCTCATTTTTCACATTGATAAGTATACAACAATTAAAGAGGCTTGGGATATTTTTAAGAAATTGTATGGTCAAGTTGATGAGATTAAGGGCTACAAGCTTGATAGTGAACTCACAACTTTAGATCCCAAGGATTTTGATACAATCCAAGATTATGTCACAAAAGCAATTGAGTTAAGAGAAAACATAAAGGATTGTGGAATTGACAAAAAGGATGCTCAATTGGTTTATAACTTGTTAGACAAGCTTCCTTTTGAGTATGCAGCCTTTGTATCTAGCTTTCACACCCATAGGTTAGCTCAAGGTTCCTCATACACTTCTCCCTCATTTGATTCATTCATAGAGATGTTGATACTTGAGCAATCTAAGTTGACCACGATGGGGATTCTCAAATCTTTAAAGTCACAAGCTTTGGTGGCTAACAAAGGGAATCAAAGTAATCAAAGAAAAGGAAAGAATCAAAAGAAACCTAAGTCTAAATCACAAAAAGATGGAGCACAATCTTTCTCTTCACAACAAGGTGATTCACCATTCTCACCTAAGAGGAAATCATATAAGGATAATCTTTTTTGTGGATATTGCAAGAAGTCAGGACATGATGAACATCATTGTTATAAGAAGGATATTGATGAGTTGAAGAATATTCTTGAGAAGAAATAGAATCAACCTACCTTCTAGAATGTCTACATTGGCTTCTTCTTCCAAGGATAAAGGAAAGGATCACTCTTTTGGGATAGATAAAGGAAAGGGACAAGCTCTTTGTGCTACTATAAGTCATGATTCAAGGAGATGGCTTCTAGATTCAGGGGCTTCTCATCATATGGCATCTTCACAGTCTATGTTTTCTACATTTGAGCCTTGCCACATGCCACAAATTTTGATGGGCAATCATACATACATGGATGTGATTGGGAAAGGATCTATTGCCATTGGGGATAACTGCTTCAATGATGTGTGGTGTGTACCCCACTTGAAAAAATAATCTTCTTTCCATCTATCAAATCACACATGGGGCAACTAGGAAAACTATGGAGTTCACACCTGATTCAGTTATCATTAGAGACTTGGAGAGTGGAGCTATGATTGTGATTGGGGTGGTTGATCATGCATCTTGGTTGTACTCTTTTTCAGATTTTGGTCCTATTGATAAGGTTGGTTCTTCCTATGTTGATGATTCAGATTTTGAGGAGAACTTTGGGCATTTGAACTTGGGGATTCTCACTTGTGATCCTATTCTTGAGCCTTGCATATCATCTCCTTCTCTTGATATCACACCACCTATTGCACCTGATGATGCAGCTAGTGTGACAGCTTTGCCTTCTTGTGATTCAATGCAACATGATATTTCATGTCTTTCAGCTTCAATTGATTGGGATGCCTACTTGACAGACATTGCTTGTTTCTTTGTGGACTCCTACATTGTAGATTTGGGAGACACCATTGATGACATTCATCTTCTCTTTGATGAAGATGATCCTTCTTTGATTGTTGTGAGGGATCACTCTGACCCTCTTGTGCATTCTCTACATGATCAATCTTTAGAGGTTGACATTATTGTGGATACTTTTGTACAACACTTGGAGGAGGTCTCTTTATCTTTTGAGGAGACATATGAGTCTTTGGATATTGTTCTACATTCATCTCCACTAGATCTTGGAGTGCCTTTTTCAGTAGTGTGGCATAGTTTACCACCTTTGGAGGGGGTATCATTTAGCATCGACATGGGGACACCTGAGCAGTTTTCAGAGATTTCCTTCATCATGAGTATTTTTTCTTCATCTTCCCTTCATGGTTGGGGAGAGTTCATGGATACACCTTTGGTTTTATTTCTTCCTAAGGGAAGGAATGTTGTTCGACGTTCATGGAGTAGTTTCTTCATTCATCTTTGAGCTTCTATCATTGGTCAAGATTCCAGATTGAGGGGGGGCTTCCTAGTCTCTCTTCTTCTTCTTCTCTCATATGGGGGGGACTTTTTCCTCACATGAGGTTTTGTCCTTCACATACTTCTATGAGAGTTTTTTGTATCTAGTTTTCATCTCTCTTTTGGGGGAGGTTTTTTTGCCATTGGGTGGGTGTTGGTGTAAATAATTATTCATCTTGGATATTATTACACCTTACTTAAGTTTACTTAGGTACATGAATTTCATAGTAGTTTGGGTATGAGACACTTAGGTGTTTGTGCCACATTGGGATAGTGTGTGTAGGAGAATTTCCACCTTTTATGGTGTGATCTTGTTGTTACACTCCACATTCAGTGGGTGATCCACCTCATGTTGAATATTATATTGTTTCTCCTACCTACCCACACCTATTTCCTACCTACCCTTGTTTCTTATTGAGCCACATGTCATGTTTGTGTGCTCACATATCCATATAGCCTTGCCTATATAAGCAAGCTCATATTCATTGTATAAACAACAATGATTGATGGTCCAGTTGATCAGTATTTTCATCCTGATAGAATACAGTTTATTTCTATCATATATTTTATCTCTCTTATTTGTGCTTTCCATTGCCTCTTGATCTTGGCAAAATCTCACACTCTTAATCTCTATTATCTTTGCCTGGAGACGAAAAATGCATGGAGGCAAAAAAATTGAAACCCTACCATAGAATTTTTTTTTATATGGCACTAACCAAAACCAATTTCCATACAACTCAAACTTGCAAACTAAACGAGATGAACAATTAACAATGACATAGTCAAAAATTTGCTTCCCACTATTTCTCTCCTCTTTTTTTGCCATTTAAAAAATGCCCGTTTCTTTTGTTTAAAATAATTTTAATTTTTAATTTAAGATAATTAAAATAATAACTGAAGAGTTTTAACACAAAATATTGATTTGAAAAATGTCTCAAACTACCCTCTTATGTAGTAGTGACTATGACTTTGGTTTGTGCATGTGTGTGTGTGTGTGTGTGTGTGTCAATGTGTGTGTGTGCGCGCATGCATGTGCATGTGTGTGAGTGTGTGCGTGTGCATGTGCCTGTGTGTGTGTGTGTGTGCATGTGCATGTGCCTGTGTGTGTGCATGTTCATGTGCATGTGCGTGTGCGTGTGCGTGTGCACGTGAGTGTGTGTGTGTGTGTGTGTGTGTGTGTGTGTGTGTGTGTGTGTGTGTGTGTGTGTGTGTGTGTGTGTGTGTGTGTGTGTGTGTGTGTGTGCACGTGCGTGTGTGTGTGTGTATGTGTGTGCCTTTTTATTTTAGATAAACAAGTTGTAGACATCTAAAAATGGTCAATGCTTGCGGAGTCATACTTTAACATTTGCACATTGCCTTATTTTAGGGTTCTTGCATCGCATTAACATTTCTTCTATGTTGTGCACTTGTTCTTTATCATTTGCGAGCATCGAGTCCTTCTTCTGTATTCCTCATTTTTATCACTTTTGAATTAGGTCTTGTCAATAACAAATCTTCAGTCATGATTTTGGTTGATCCTAGTCCTTGTCAATATCGTCATTTTTGCAATCGATTAGTCATTGATACTTGTCCTTGTCAATCACGTCATTTTGTGATCAATTCATCATCGATCCTTGTCCTTGTTAATCTTGTCATTTTGTGATCAATTCATCATTGATCCTTGTCCATGCCAATTTTGTCATTTTGTGATCGATTCGTCATCGATCCTTGTCTTCTTTAATCATGTCAATTGGCGCTTTTCAATTTGATCTCCTTGTCAATCTTGGTCAATTTGTCATTGATTTTTGTCAACCAATTTTAATCATTTATCAACACTGGTCCTTTGTCAGTCAGAATCATGATCAAATCAACCCTACATCAATTATCTTTTGTCAAGACCTAATTGTCGTCCTTGCATTTCTAATTCATCTTCTAGGGTTTTATGATTTATTCATTTAATCTTGTTTGTCATTTTCCCTCTAGGTTAAAAAATTTATTTATTTATCCTAAGTCTTCTTGTCACAATTAAATATTTATTTAATTGGCTAATTAATTCCCCCTCTTTTTGTGAATTAATTAATGAATGAAAAATTATTAATTAATTCACCTAATTTTCTAATTTCATCAATTTCTAATTTCCTAATTTCCAATTCATCATTTCTAACCTTATTTCTAATTTTCCTAATTCCTAATTTCCACCTCATTTCTAATTTTCCTAATTCCTAATTTCCACCTCATTTTCTAATTTGCTAAATTCAATTTCCACCTAATCAATTCCTCTCTAGTCTCTCCCTATTTTTGTGCTTCGGTGGAAGCATGAATTTCTCATGTGTCATACTATTGGCATAGCAAGATGCCATAAAGCTTTTAGTCCTCTAACCTTTGCATTAGCAATATGTCATAATTAATGACATAGAAGGTGTCATAACCTTCTTCCTTCAACTCAATTTTGCCATTTTTGAAATCAATTGCCTAAAATATCAATTTCATGCTAATCTTGTCCTCTCTCCAATTTGTCTATAAATTGGATGAATTTCTTCAATCAAAGGATCAGATCAATCAACCATGCTTCTAGTATCCTCACACCATCAAAACCAATCTTGCTTCATGCTTTTGCACTTGTAGGTAAGATCCACACAAATCTGTTATTTGGAGGAGAAAGGAGAACAATGGAGGTCAATTGGAAGAGGCATTGGTGATGGGTTTCCATTTATTTTGAGTTTCTTGTTTTTGATTATTCTATTGATTGTAATTAGGATTTATTTCATTACAAATTGGCTTTGTGGTTAGCTAATTTCTATTTGCTTTGATGATTTCTCAATTCCTGATCTACATTTCTAGTGAACCCAATGTGAACATGTAAATCTGACAATTTTGTGAGTCTGATATTTGCATGCAGGTTTTTGGTGTTAATCCATTGTTGCATGCAGGCTTTTTGGACTAATCCATTGTTGCATGTAGATTTTTTTGTCCTAATACATTGTTGCATGCAGGTTTTTAAAACTAATTTGTTGTTGCATGCAGGTTTTATGTGAGCATTTGTTGTTGCATGTGTATTTTTTGGACTAATCCATTGTTGTATGCAGGTTTTTTGCACTAATATGTTGTTGCATGCAGGTTTTATGATAGGATCTATTATTTCATGTGGGTTTTATGGAGTCTAAATAATGATTTATGCAGGATTTCTTAACATGCAATGAACAACAAATCTTCACATAGTTTAATTAGAGGGATTTAATGAACAAAAAATCTTCACATAGCCTAATTAGGAGGTTTGAATGAATCCTACAATTCTCACATAGTTTTAATTAAGATTTGGATCAAAGAACAACAACAAATTCCATATTTCATGCATGTAAAGGGTTTAAAATAAACAACAAATTGCATTTAATCATGGCTTAAATTGATCGAATCTTTTTCAAATTAATGTGGAATTAATCTCATCTAGTCTTAATTAGGATGTAAATGAATCAATAAACTCATTTGATTTTCTAAAGGTCAAAAAAATCAATGCTTATCATGTCTTTTTTTAAATTTTGTTTGTGTGTTTTTAGCCTTTAGATACTGGGCCTGCCTCCCGATTTGCTTGGCACTTTGCACATGCATTGGTGAGAGGGAATGACCCAAAGTGGTGACGGGCTAAATCCAAGCTCTTCCAAACCACTCTAAATAACTGTGGATGCAAAAAAAGTTGTAGACAATGGGTGTTGGAATGGTATTGCGACGATTTATTCATCGGATCAATACCCACCCGAATGGATGCCCTTACTAGAATCTCTTGTTTTTCGATGCCAAAATCCTTCTATCTATTGGCTCAGGCATTGTGATACGTGCATGCCAAAGAAACCTCTCATGTACTCCTCAGTTAGAGATAGCAAGTTCTTGGGAAGTGATGCCCCTTGAACTCGAAGCTTGGTATGCCCGAGAAGTGAGTGCACTGTAAGGGGGAGCAAGTGCTACCAAGCATCTAGCTATCCGGCTAAGTGTTGTATTTTATGGTTAGAGGATTCAATAGATATTACCCTTGCCAGCCATAGGATTTGTTGTGAATGTGCTTGATTGTCTTGAGTCAAAGTCAAACAAACATTTTGTCTTCCATGATTGTCAAAAGTTAAATCAAAAACAAACTTTCAAAAGTGCTCATAATCAACTTGGGTTTTCAAAATCAACAACCTTCAATTCAAAACAAAATCCAAACAAAAGTTCAAATTTGTCCAAGTATTCATCCAACATTTGAACATGGCTTGTCAAAACATTGAATATCTTTATTTCAAAATTCATGTCACTTTAGGCTAGGTTTTGCATAGTCCAACTTAGGTCCTAGGACATATTGTCATCTCCCTTCATTTTAGTCCTTGTCATTGCAAGCATCCTCATTTTTCACTTAGGTTCAAAATCATTTCCCTAAGTTTGCATTTCATTGTCATATCTAAGCTAGATTTCCCTTTAGGTGACATTTGTGCATTATCCTTGTCATGCTAAAATTAGGTCTTGCCTAGGTTGCATTTTGCATATTCCAAGTCATTGGTCTTCGCATATCCTTATCATTGTATTGTCATCTTGTCCTAGCTTAATCTTGTCATATCATATCCTTAGATCATTTTCATTTCATATCCTAAGTCATTGTCATAATCATTGCCTTCTTGCATTTAGTCTCAAAAATTTGGTTTGTCAAACTTGAAAAATCAAAACTTTGGATGATACCCTAAGTTGTTGTTAGGGAGTCTTGACCTTGTCTAAAATTTGTCCTTTCATTAATATCATTTTTGTCAAACCTAGCTTAGTATCCAAGCATATAGGTGAGACATTGTCAATTTGTCCTATTGTCATTTGGTCCTTTGTCCTTTAAGGTCTTGACTTCATTTCAATTTCCCAAGGTTGTGTCTTTAGCTTTGCATTTCAAAAGTTTGTCTCCAAAAATTCAAAAAGGTACAAAAACAACAGGTTGCATTTGTCAATCCCATTAGTTGCATTGCATAGTGACATGTTTGTTGAAATGAGGTCTCAACCTTCTTACGAAGCCATGTCATCACAATTGAGAAATCAATCATGTCAATCCAATCTCTACATGTCTCAGAACTTGGATCAAACTTATCATGATGATGTAAATGTCCAAATACAAAAACTAGAGGAAAAACTAGTTCGATAAAAAGAGATCTTGGAACAAAAAGTGAAAAATAGTGAGAAGATTAGATCCCAAATGTCCAAAACATTTAAAAAATTTCAAGGTCCAAACCCAAAATTTGAGCCAATTGATGTAAAAGCTCTTATCGAACGATCGGACATACCAGCTCTCATCTCTCAAATAGAGATGATGAAACAATTTCAAAAAACAAGCACAAATTTCAATCAAGTCCCAAATCAAAATTCATTTGGTCAAATTTCATTCAATCAAATCTTGAATCAACAACATATACAACCAACACAACCAATGGTTCAATTTCAACAATATGTCCAACCAACTATACAACGTCCACAAATAGTTCAACCAATGGTGGAATATCAACAAGTTCAATCAACATATCAATGCCAACAACCACAATCACAAATTCAAAAACCAAACATGCAACATGCACCAAGCCAAATTTTGAACATGTCAAACCAATTTGATCAACATCTAGTTCAAAATCAAAACACGACATCAAACCAAGACCAAATTCTTGCCAAACAAGTTCAAATTCCAGATACAACTATGTCAAAACCTTGAAAGAAAGGTGGCCTTATTGCAAGGATCTTAAGGAAATTACCAAGTGAGTTCTTTGAGGATGATCAAAATCATACACCAATGTCTAGCAATGGCTCATCCATCCATCAAGAATTTGACCCTCAATTTGCCTCCACTTCCCCTCCCATTCCAACATATTTGAAGTTTCACAAGAGCAATTTACACCATCACCTCCAAATGATGCATCAAATAATGCATCCTCCGAAGGATTGTTTGCCACAAAAATATATGCTAATCAATTCATTTATACAAATCCCTTGTACTATTTGGAAATGCAAGAGTTAATGCCATCAAATGCTTCTCTTTTAGAGAGTCCCATTCAAATTCCATCCCCTTCATGCCAAAGCATTGATCCCTTGCCAAAATCCCCCATGTATATCCAAAGTCCAACCCCATGTCAAGAGGATAATTTAGAGCATGAAGAAATGTGTCTTGAAATAGATGAAGATCAAGATCTTGAAACCTTATCATCCCATCCAATTGTTGATCAAGATCTCATCTTCCTAGAAACTCATGATGATTCCCCTATTCTTATCCATCCTATCCAAAGCCCTATCTACACTCCATTCCCTGAGCAAGATCAAGATATCCCAGTCCATCCAATCCCAAATGATCCCCTTCCATTTCATGAAAAAAAATGTCCTTTCAAATCCCATTGACATTCCACTTCCAAAGAAAGATCAAGATATCCCTTCCATCCTTTCCGATGATCCCATTAAAAGTCAAGAGCAAAGAACCTTTAAAGAGGATTCCAATGATCTTCCTCCTTGTCAAGATCAAATTATTCCTTTAAATCCTCCACAAGATCCTTTTGTTCCTCCATCTCCTTGTCTTAATGCTCCATATACACTCCAAGATCGCATTTCTTTTGATGATCCCATTATTTCTCCCATTCCATCTCTTGAAGAGCCTATCATTGAACCATGTCCACTACACAATCCTAGTCCCCCTCACAATCCTAGTCCCCCTCATGATCCTAATCCCCCTCATGATTCTAACATGTCAGTGTAAGATGTTCATGAACCCTCGACATGCATAATGGGTTCTTCCACTTTGGTCCAATCTGATCCACTTCAAGATCTCATTATTTCTCTCATATCATATCCACCTCATAATGGACTCGCGTCTTCTTCCCAAAGAAAAGAGTATCCTACAAGTCAAGATATTCATAAAGGCAAAGGAGTAGACCTCACAAGAAAGAACTCCTCAATATGAAAGAAAATGTTAAGGGTCATGTCTACACAACTCACTCTCAAGACGTTGGTATCCCTCCATCAAAATCAAAACATACACCTTCCCCATCATACTTTCCATCCCTCTTAGGTCCTTATATCCCTTCGTCCTCTATGAAAGGTCAGAAAAGGCACACATCCTTGAGTAAATTTCATCCATGCAAAAGAACTCCACTTCATTCCTATCCATCCATGCATTCCTTTCCTCCTCCAAGCAATTTGGATGTCAAGTATAAAAGTCATAAGTCTAGAAATCCACATGTATTCAAGGATCAACATGTCCAATATAATAAACATGTCAAAACAAAGAAAAATTTGATCTATAAAGAAAAGGAAAAATACAAAAGGTCACAAAGGCCCATTGCTCAAAAACAAAAGTCAAAATATATATGGGTTCCTAAATCCCTTGTGCAAGAAATGCACTCCAAGGAACCACAAAAGCATGAAAAATCAAAAACCATGTGGATCCCTAAGTGGTTCCTTGAAGCACAAAAGCCTAAAGAAAAATCCAACTTGGCATCCAAAGTTGCTATTCCTCCATCCAACCCTCTCAAATTTGTTCCTCCATCACCTTCTTCATCCGTTTTGGGCCCTTATGTCCCAAAATCCATAGCCTTTCCTTCGTCAAAATCTCAATATCCAAAATACATCTTTCCTCCATCAATCCACCACCCCTCAAGGTGTGTGCCAATGTCGATCTTGCCAACATTTCCATCCACTGAAGCCCAATTCTTCCAATACCCTATCTATTATCCAATGCATATTTTTCATCCTTTGATCCCTTTGATCCAATCCTTTGCATAAATCCTTGCCTTAATTTCATCTCTTTTTCCATGTCCTTATCCTACCAACGTCTTTGAGCATACTTTTAAAGGTCATGGTCCATTTTTTTTTAAGGCTACTATCCAAAACAAAATAAAAAAGGACACTTGAGTCCTTCTTCCATCCCCTATCATGTGTCCATCTTCTATTGAAAAAGTCAAAATACAAAAAAAAAAAATCAAAAAAAGTGAACAATTGAAAAAAAAAAAAAGACAAAAGAAAAAAAGTAAAGCAAAAATAATTCGTCCACTGGTGAAAACTTGGCAAAAAGGCTCCTTGGGCAAGTACCGTGATGAAAACCTGGCAAACAGGCATCATGCATAATCTATGAACTTCTTGCACACCACACTTGGGGGCAGGTTTCCTCCTTCATATCCTATTGCCCTTCATTATCCTATCATACCATGTCATACTCCTCCATTATCCTATTGCCCCTCAGGTCCATTTCCTCTTTCCACCTTTGATCTTGACAAGGCTGAGGATCGTCATGAGCATCATGCATCTTGTTTGCAGCTTTTAGTCTATCATAGCTTTTGCTCATTAATCCATTTTCTTATTACAACCTTTCATCCATATTCCCTGGTTTATTGCAACTTTATACCACTATCTCGTATCCTATCCCGACCTTCAGTCCATGTCCCTTATCCAGTCTTGGTCTTGCTTATCCTATCCATATCAAATCACTATCCATTCACTCTTTTTCATTCCTTGATCTTGATCTGACATAAGGAAATGAAATGCAAAACATGTTTTTCAAAAACCTCTTGGCATGTCTCTCATGCCATGTTCCTGCTTTACATTGTCATATCCAGTCTCTTGTCCCATCACGCAATAGCCCTTGAAAATTGCATCCATATTGTCTCCATGATAAAAGGCCTTTGTCTTCCCTCTATCCACCATCATTTTAGAAAGCCTATTTATTCACCTGTCATATTCCTTGCCTTGCTAGACAGTGGGGGCAAAATCATAAAAATTGAAAAATGTCTTGAAATAATCAAAAAAATTGAAAAAAATCTTGAAAACATTCAAAAACATAAAAAAAATCATGTGTTCATTTTCAACTAAAATGTCCTTAAAAAATCCCTAAAAAAATCAAATAATGTCCTAAAAAAATCCCTAAAAAATCAAATAATGTTCTAAAAAAATCCCTAAAAAGTCAAATAAAGTCCTGAAAAAACGAACCAAAAAATTGTAAAAAAACTCGAAATTCCTACAAAGTGAAAAACATCAAAATCCAAAAATAATTTCTTTGGCATTTTGCATTTTGTCAATAAATGGTCCCCCTTGCGCATAGACAGATCGCTGAGCATACATCCAACAACAATCAATCAAACATTGTGCTTTAATGAAATCACGCGTTAACAGATAAACTGTTCCACTAAGCAAGCATTCAACCTGATCACAATTGTCACATCAATCCAAATAGCATCAACGTTACCATTGGTCCTTGTCAACATTATCATGGGTCTTATATAGGGTGTGGTATACTCGAAACCAGACTGTGTCCTATCTTCGACGGGGTACTGCATTCCCTGAAACCAGACAGCATGATCATTCTTGTTTTCCACTTTTGACAATGATGATCAGACTGTTTGTTTGACTTGGTTGAATTTGTGCGTCTTATCTTTTTACTAATTTATCTTTGGCTTTGATCATGTTCCTATGTTGCTTGAGGATGTCACTGAGTGATTTAGAGTGACCAGGATGGTTCATGGTCCCTTTCCTTTTTTGTTGTGTTTGTTGTTTGTGGAATGTTTGTCACAAATTGGGGCAACTATATCATTGGGTGTCTGTGATAAGTACGTTCACTTTATGAATGCCGCACATACCTCAACCCTTGATGTATGCACCCTAGGATGATTCACTCATTCATTGTGTGCGATGTGTCTATCTTTTTCAAAAGGGGTTGCATTCCAGCTCTGGCCTTCAGTGCCATGATGCTCTGCATCCGCTTTGCTACAATAAATAAAGGTTCTCACCTACTTATGTGCATTTGTGAAAGCAAGTTTTCCTTCATCTCTAATTGTCCTCTGTCTAATTTCTTCTTACTAACATTTCTTCCATCAGTCTTGGTAGTCCGTTCGAACCTATCATCTTCTGTCATTCTTATCGATCACTTGGCCTCTTTTTTGGATTTTTCTAGCCAATTCCTTGAGGGGCAATGCATATGTCATTGATTGTTTGGGGCATTCTCATTATTGTTCTTTGAAACAATGCTTAGAATCGCATTTTCTCAAAGAGGGGCAAAATGTAGACATCTGAAAATGGTCAACGCTTGCGGAGTCATACTTTAACATTTGCGCATTTCCTTATTTTAGGGTTCTTGCATCGCATTAACATTTCTTCTATGTTGCACACTTGGTCTTTATCATTTGCGAGCATCAAGTCCTTCTTCTGCATTCCTCATTTTTATCGCTTTTGAATTAGGTCTTGTCGATAACAAATCTTCAGTCATGATTTTGGTCGATCCTAGTCCTTGTCAGTATCATCATTTTTGCGATTGAGTCATCATTATTACTTGTCCTTGTCAATCACGTCATTTTGCGATCGATTCATCATCGATCCTTGTCCTTGTCAATCTTGTCATTTTGCGATCGATTCGTCATCGATCCTTGTCCTTGCCAATTTTGTCATTTTGTGATCGATTCGTCATCGATCCTTGTCTTCTTTAATCATGTCAATTGGCGCTTTTCAATTTGATCTCCTTGTCAATCTTGGTCAATTTGTCATTGATTTTTGTCAACCAATTTTAATCATTTCTCAACACTGGTCCTTTGTCAGTCAGAATCATGATCAAATCAACCCTACATCAATTATCTTTTGTCAAGACCTAATTGTCGTCCTTGCATTTCTAATTCATCTTCTAGGGTTTTATGATTTATTCATTTAATCTTGTTTGTCATTTTCCCTCTAGGTTAAATAATTTATTTATTTATCCTAAGTCTTCTTGTTACAATTAAATATTTATTTAATTGGCTAATTAATTCCCCCTCTTTTTGTGAATTAATTAATGAATGAAAAATTATTAATTAATTCACCTAATTTTCTAATTTCATCAATTTCTAATTTCCTAATTTCCAATTCATCATTTCTAACATTATTTGTAATTTTCCTAATTCCTAATTTCCACCTCATTTCTAATTTTCCTAATTCCTAATTTCCACCTCATTTTCTAATTTGCTAAATTTAATTTCCACCTAATCAATTCCTCTCTAGTCTCTCCCTATTTTTGTGCTTCGATGGAAGCATGAATTTCTCATGCATCATACTGTTGGCATAGCAAGATGTCATAAAGCTTTTAGTCCTCTAACCTTTGCATTGGCAATATATCATAATTCATGACATAGAAGGTGTCATAGCCTTCTTCCTTCAACTCAATTTTGCCATTTTTGAAATCAATTGCCTAAAATATCAATTTCATGCTAATCTTGTCCTCTCTCCAATTTGTCTATAAATTGGATGAGTTTCTTCAATCAAAGGATCAGATCAATCAACCACACTTCTAGTATCCTCGTGCTGTCAAAACTAATCTTACTTCATGCTTTTGCACTTGTAGGTGAGATCCACACAAATCCGCTATTTGGAGGAGAAAGGAGAACAATGGAGGTCAATTGGAAGAGGCATTGGTGATGGATTTCCATTTATTTTGAGTGTCTTGTTTTCAATTCTTCTATTGATTGTAATTAGGATTTATTTCATTGCAAATTGGCTTTGTGGTTAGCTAATTTCTATTTGCTTTGATGATTTCTCAATTCCTGATCTACACAAGTAAATATTTATTTGACAAAAAAAACTATTTTATTCTAAAATTCTAGGATTAAATTTTATAATTCTAGCTTATGACCCTAGGTGGATTAAATGGAACCAAATGATTAAATATTTATAAGAAACTAGAAAATGACGATAGAAGTAATAGTCATTTTTATTTGTGTGACTAACTATTTAGTTTTGTTTCTTACTCGATGACCAAATTAGTCATTTATTTAGTCATTTATAGCTATGTTGTAAAAAAACACCAGAATTTAGTCATTTTTAGTTGTCATGAGTAAAAGTTTTAGTCATGTGGTCATTTATTTGCCAAAATTCTATGAGTGAGTACAAGTGGCGAGGTGTTATTTTTGGGAGACAAATGGTTTCATGGATGAGTAAAAAATAAGAATATGTATCATTATCTAATGTTGAAGATGAATATATTATCATAGAATCTTGTTGTACTCGATGAAGCAGACTCTTAAAGATATCAAAATTGTATATGATGAAGTTATTCCCATCATGTGTGATAATACCAATGCTATAAACGTTTCAAAGATATCAATTATGCATTCAAGGAGTAAACATATTTCAATCCGTTATCATTTCTTGAGAGAGAAGGTTGATAAAAAAACAATTAGACAGGAATACATTTGTACATCAGAGGAGATAGCAGATATTTTTAAAAAGGCTTTGGAAAAGGATACTTTTTGTGAGATTATACGAGAGAGTTGTTGTAAGATTAGCAGTTGATGACCACTAGTTTACTGGTGTTGCCATCAATAACAAAGGGGGAGATTGTTAGAAGAATTACCTTGTATAGTTTTCATTTATGTCAAACCTGGTTATCTAGAAGGATATTGATCTAGATATGTTTTGTCAAACCTTTGTTATCTAGATATAGTTCTGTTTGCATACACTTTTGGTGTTGGTTGTGGCATCCTATATTAGGAGTGGTCTGAATAGTTTTTGACGCCCTCTGGATATGATGATAATTGCATTGCAGTTTAGTGGATATTCTTTTGGTCTACATATGTATTGGAAGATGTATTGAAGTGATTATTTGGGTCTCACTTTTCTTTGTGGAGATCTGCATGGAGTGTTTTGCATAAAAAGTGATTATATGACTGACTGATTGATTATATCTACATGTTATGTTTTGTATTGACATTGGAATATGTGCTAGCATGTGGGAATTATCTAATTGTTCATGGGTGATGTATTATGATATGTGTTGGTTCCCTCTTTCTCCTAGAGTGGACCAATCTAATCATTTTTTGTCTGAGTGGCCTATTTTATGTAATATTGTTTTGGTCCACCCTTGTTTAGGATTTCAATGTTGTATCTCATATCTAAGTTGTGTAGAAGGATGAATTGAGTATGAATGAGAAGTGTATGTGAATGATTTGTAATTAGATTTGAGTTTGTAATGATGCAAAAGATAATTTGGGAAGAACTTTGAAGCTGATATATTATGTCAGATAGTGTGTTGTGACAGTGGAGAATGTCAAAGATGTTTACCATGCTATTGGTTTCTTGATTACCATTCAAGAAAAATTTCATGATTAGGAGAATCCTTCTCAATTTTAGTTCATCAATTTCATTCATTGTTGATTGACAGTAGGTCCTTCGATGATAGTTTGTATCTTTTCTTGAAGAAGTGTTCTTTAGTTGCACAAGTCCTTTGTATCTTACCTAAGGTAGTGCACCTTATTTTTGCAAGTCCTTCAGGTGTTGGTTCTTCTTTTCTACAAGTATAAAAAGTTTTAAACATTGTTATTCATATTGTGAGTTAGATTCTCATAGTTGTTTTTCCTTGTTTGGGTTTTCTTCGTATATTTGGTGTTCATGTGCTCATATGTTTCTATTTGATGTGTTGATGGTTAAAGTGTTGATATTGAATAAGTTTATTAATAACTCTTTTTGAATTTCCTGACTGATTCACCCCCCTCTCAGTCCTTTTGGGGGTGTTAAACAATTGGTATAAGAGTGAGGTTCCTCTGTGGAAAGCTTAACCACTTGAGGTTGATCTAAATTGGCACAAGACCTTCATGTTAAAGTTTTGATATTTCATGGTCAAACTAATTACAACTATTGGAAGGAAAGAATGGAATCATATTTGGAAGCATTTCAAAATGGAATATGGGAGATTATCCATGTTTCTTATCAATGACCTCCTAATGGACCATCAACTTCTGATGAGATTAAGGCTCAAGAAATAAACATGAAGGCTAGAACAATTTTGATCTGTTTTCTCAATGATGAAGTTTTTGGTTAATTGAAAGGAATGAAGAAAGGTAAGAGAATCTGGAACAAGTTAAGTTATGCATATGAAGGTGATCTAAAGAAACAACAATCAAGACTCTTGAACCTGAAGTAGAAGTTTGAAGGTTTCAGAACAATTGATAATGAAAGTGTTGAAAGTCACATACATAGAGTAAATGATAAAATGAAGGCTATATGAGCTATTGGTGGAATTATTGAAGAGAGTGATGTTATCAAAAAGATCCTATTTACTTTGACAAAACTCTATAAACTGAAGAAGTGTGCAATTGAAGAATGTCATGATTTGAACAACTATATAATTGATCAACTTATTGCTACATTGTTTGCCTATGAGATTGGTCAGATGGAAAATATAAATTCCTATCAAAGAGAAGCTGCATTTAATGTTTCAAGTTTATTAGGAAATGAACCGAAAACCAGTGAGAACCTGGATGAGATTGAAGCAAACTTTGTAAGAATACTGAAGTGAGGAACTGGAAAGTAAAAAGGTAAGTTACCTTTGATATGTTTTAATAGTGGAAGAATTGGTCATTATGCTTCAAAATGTACATATAAAGAAGATTATAGAAAGTAGGAGGATCATGAAAATAAAATTGGGTATAGAAGAAATGACTTTAAGAGGAGAATGGATGATAAAGATAAAGTGAAAAGGAGTTTTTATTCTACAAAAGCACACTCATCTGAAGAAGAAGATGCTAAAGACTCCAATTAAGAATCCCTATTTCTGGCAATAGAAGAGAAGTATCAAAAATGGATGGGAAGATCAAAGGAGAAGACTGCACTACATGCTAATGTTGAACCTAGATCATGGATCATTAATTCTGGATGGCCTAACAAATTGATAGGAAGCATCTTTATTTGTGGTAAAAATTTCTTACATTTAATTTGCCTTCTTGTACATGTGTGAGGACATGTCATTTCTTTATTTTCCTTTATCAAGGAATTTTAGATTTCCTCCTTAAGAGGATGTAGACACATGGCACACACATTTTATGAATGGTGGCATTCATAGATTTGGGAGTTACTTTGTAACTCCTCTCCTCATCTCTATTTAAGAGATGTCTCCTCTCTCATTTCTTCTTAATGATGTTATTGTAAAGAGTTTCTCTCTCTCTCTCTCTCTCTCTCTCTCTCTCTCTCTCTCTCTCTCTCTCTCTCTCTCACACACACACACACACACGCACACACACACACACACATTTAAGGCATTGCCTCATTCATAATAACACAAGGGGTTTTTCTTTGATTTTCCCCTTTCAAAAGTTCTTGTGTCTCCTTCACATTTGGGTGATTGCTCCAAGGTTTCTGCATTTCTCTTGGTAACATTTACTTCATCAATAAAATTACTTGGATTTTGTTTTTCTTTCCTTGCTCTTGTATTTCCTTTCAATTAATCTCCATTTGGATTATTTAATTTATAGCCTATGGTTTATTAATATAGTTTGTCTATTATTTTGTATATTTGATCCCACCTACCATTTATTCTCATTAGTTGAATTTGAAATGAGGAATAAAATATATTCTAAAGTGGGTAGGTAAAATATATTCTCAAACAGAATTTTTTGATTGGTTGACCTTGACATTACGATTTTAGCTTTTGATATTCTTTTTATTGGGTGCCTGTGTATGTTGTCAGGTTACCTTCTTCATTATTCTTCTACAATCTATTATCGCTATTCAAGAAATGGGTATTCTTGTCCCATAATTGGCTAAGTTTGTGAAATCTTTTGAGTATGGTATGGCCTTGTTACCTCTAGATGCTTTAGGTCCAAAGAGGGTTTAGGGTTTAAGTTTTAATCACTTCAATGTCTAAGAAAAAAGCCTTTTATTTCTAATTTTGTGTTACTTTATTCACTTAAAGAAGGGTCCATTTGTCATGAGAAGTGTCCTGCCCCCCTTCTTATTTCTTCCTAGGCGGGTCTAGCAGTGCATTATTTTCCTGAGCTTTTCCTAAAGTTTTTAATGTTTAATCGGGTTTCCTAACCAGTGAGTAGGTTCCTTTTGATCTAGAGGCATGTGTGATTTCACAACCTTAAGATGCCTGTGAGTTACCATTCGTGAAGTGGCGAAAGGTGGAAGTGGGTCCGGCATAGAAGGTTTTCACTAAAGAGTAAAACCCGATCAAGTTCTATTTGATCGGACAACCCGCACGTTTTCGCAAGGCAAAAGTGACAGAGATTTAACCTTCGTAAAATGGTGAAAAGGAAATCAGCTTTGGCGTCCAGGCAAAGACTCAACATAAAAACCGATGAAGTTCCTTTTGATCAGATGACCCACGCTATTTCGTAAGGAAAAAGTGCATGGGTTTTACACTATGCAAAATGGCGAAAAGGAAAATGGGTCCAAGAGGCAGCAAAGACTAAAATTAAAGGCCGATCAAGTTCCTTTTGATCGGACGGTGCGTGCCATTTCGTAGTCTGAAGGTGCCTGAGTTTTAACCTTCATGAAGTGGCGAAGTGACATGGTAGCCACTTGGTTGGTGTCATGGCAGAACAGGTGGATTAGACCATGGGCAAAAAGACAAGTTGTCAAATGCTCATGGCGGACCTGAAGTGGATCCTATGGAAGTTGTTCGACGAGTAAGCGAGTGACACATTGGTTACTTTTGCCAGTCGGTTGCCAGGGTGGATGGTGCTGAGTCAGAGGGCTCACTTCTACTAGTTAAGTTAGTTAAAGGGTAGGTATCTCAAGGAGGATCCTATGATGGGCGCCATTTCACAGCCCGAAGATGCAAGGTAATTACCGTTCATGAAGCAGCGAAGACTGCTAGCATTAAGCACTTGGTGTGTGGTTAGTGGGGTTAACCGCCAATCACAAGATAGAATAAGGACTGATCAAGTTCCTTTTGATCGGATGGCACATGCAGTTTCGTTGGGTGAATGTGCACGATGTTAGCTTTCACAAAATGGCAAAAGAGATCTGAGCCCATAGCTGAACGAAGAATAGTCAGTGAAGTATAAGCCGTGCAATTTTCACTGGATCTAACGGTTGGCATGATTTTGCTTGAGGAAGAAGCATGGATTTTAGGCTTCGCGAAATGGTGAAACAAGAAAGTGATGGAAACACAGACATGTTATGATCCGTTGGAGAAAAATTTTTGAATTCATTCGTGAATTCAATTATGAGGTGATGGTCGAAGCATGTGGTATCAATGTCGCAGTTAAGAGCCTGATTGCCGTATATATGCTCACATCAATTGAATTTAGGCATCATTGCGAAGAGTCGTTGCAAAAAAGCTGGTGCAAAGCAGAGTTCTTCAGGCCAAGAATAGGTTTCTTGTATCTTGTTTACCAGTTACTTGAAAGTTTTGATTGAATTGTAGTTTTGTTCTGTTAAAGAATTGATGTGATTAGTAATTGAATTACTTGCATATCATTGAGATGACACCCAGAAGAGACTTCATAGGGAAATTTAATTACCAAGAAAGAGCAATTTGTGATGATTTCCTGGAATAGTTGTCTATGTCCACAAACGTAGCAGCTAAGGTTAAGGAATTAGTGCCCAAGGCTGCTCGCTTGAGAATAGGAGAAGGATTGTATGACAAGGGTAATTGGCTGAGAGACCCTCAAATAGGGTTGTCTGGTTTGGTTCTATTCAAGGTTGGATTCGGTATGAGACATTCCCCAGCCCCAATGAACAGTATTTGGGAGTTGGATGTAGGTAAGTTGGTGGTCCCTGGAGTGTTCATGGATGTGGATCTCCTAACTCAAATTACACACAACTATGACCCTATTACTAAAAGTGTTAGGGATATAAATGGAAAAACCCTCATTGAAATAAATGATGGTGAGTTTAGAAATGTATTTGGGCTCAGTGAGGTGTCCAATTATTTGGAGCCCATTAATTTTGAATCATTGGCTCAGGTCTACAATGCATAGAGGAATCACCTTAGAAATGGGCCTCTTAAAGAATTCTTTGTTAAAATAGGTGGGTTGACTATTGTAGGACCTAATAACATGGAGCCTTTCTCTTTAAATTTTTTCACTCTTAGAGCAAAAGGATTGTATTGGTCACTCTGCCAGATTTTTGGAGAGGATGCTGAAGTAAACATGCCAACTCATTACATGTTAATGATTGCTCAAATTTTAAATCCATCTCTGGCAGTTACATTTGATAATGCCCCGTATATTACTGATGCAATCCATGAAGGCTTGATAGGGATAAAGAATGGTAAGGTGGATAGGCCTTTTGGATGGTAATCCCTTCTTATGCATCTATTTCTATTTAAGGGTGGTGATTACTTCACCAATGGAATGGATCTAGTGAAAGAAAAGGATGGGGAGAAAATGCCAATTTAGCTATGGAGCACAGTGCTGTCATGGGATAGAGAAGATGATAGCTACTTGAACTTTGATAAGTGCTTTGCATCCAAGATCAAAATTCTCTTATGTTCAGAGAATCCAAGGGTCCCCAAAGCTCTTCTGGAGTTCCTTAGGCCAAAGGAGTTTGTTGAAGGAATCAAAATTGTTCACAACTAGGGTGACATGTACTTGTACCCTGTTTCCATAGTTTTCAGAGTGTATGGTTTTAGAGGCACTCCATTCTTGTTTGCCATAGTAGGTCCCACTAAAAGTAGGAATTGTAGAAATCCTTAGGTAGATTGGGAGTGTGCAAGAGGTAGAACTATCTAACAGAGGAAAAGGGACCATTTTCCCTACAGTAATAATAGCACACCAGTTTGTGATTACCAAAGGAGGATGAAAGTGCTTTGAGGAATTCTTTCAACCCTACCATTTGTCCACTGTAGTGTCAAGATTTTCTGACCCTGAGGATTTCTTTAATAATATGTTTAGGAAGAGGCTAGTATGCAAAGGCAGACCTCACCAATTCCAATTCCCTGAAGACCTCATCAGAAATGAGTTTGATTTGGATGAGTAGGAGTTGAGGAAAGAGAAATGGGTAGCCTATAAGAAGGCTCTATATTTTGTGCATCTATTTGACACTAGCTATGACCCTTTGTCTAGTTTTCACCCTTTTGAGGAAAAGACAAAATTCTTAATTCTTTGTTTTGAAGATGTAATGCAAACATTGAAAGAGAAGAGGGAAGCAGTGATTAAAAATAACCCTGAGAAGGCATGAATAGTTTTATCTAGGTCTACATCTGCTAAAGTAATCCCTCTGGGTGATTATGTTTTACATAAGAAGTCCAAGTACAACATGCTAGTGCCAACAACAGGGGAGCCTTCTACTTCAAAAGGGAAGAGAAAAATACAAGATGTCATTGACATTCAGGACTCCCCAAAGAAGAAAATGGTGGGAAAGGAAGTGCAATATAATGAGCCCTTGTATTCCCCATCTCAATCCCCTATTCATATAGGAGATGAACAAGCAGTAGCTGAGCAATTATTATAGCTAGGGAGTCTTGGAGAGATAGCTTATACTTATGATGAAATAGAGGATGGAATGCCTCAAGAGCCAAAAGATGTCGAGATGAGCATAACCACCAATGAGTTCAAAGGCCAAGAACTAGATCCTGCCATTAAATAGGCCAGTGAGAAATTCTTAGCTGATAGCAATTTTTTCACCTCAGGAGCTTTCATGTAGCTTGTGTGGAAGCAAAATATTGATAGGTTTAATGCCAGATGTGAGAAGAGGAAAGGTGAGCAGCCCCACAAGGATGCATCTGTGGTGGAGGAGGAAATAAAGCAATAAATGGTCACTGAGTTTAAGACCATCACTCCTGAGCAAGGAAGGGAGATGGTAGCAAAGGTTGGTGTACTCATCCTCCTTGAATGGGATATAGTAGATGCCTTGGTTCTAGAGGTAGTTAGGAAAGAAACCAAGCCTATGGAAGGAGTAACCTTCAGCAAGGATAATGCTGCTTTGGTCATGTGGTCTCTGAAAAAGAGATGAAAATAAAAGGAAAAAGGATACCCCAGGGTCAAGCTACCTTGGAGGTATGATAGTGAAGAGAGTGCAAAATACTAGAGTGGTGGAGGCTGCTAGCACAGTCTTAGAGACTGCAAAGCTCAATGTTGCAGTGGCAGAGAAAGAAGCAATGGAAAAGGTAGTTCTCCAAACTAAGTTAGAGACTATCTTGAAAGCTTACAATGATGCCAAAGGAGAGGTAATGCATTGAGACACTATTATTGGTAATTTGAAAAGCCATTTGGCAGATCAATACCATCAAGGTGAGTCCTCAACATTGATGATTGCTTCTTCTCTTGCACAGCCTCCCTCTACTAGCCCGATCATTGAATTTCCACATTCTTCTGCACCTTCTAGTTCCCAATCAGTTGAGATCACTCCTTAGGAGTTGGAGAAGCTAAAATGGACTCAAACCCTGTTTGCAAATAAATATGAAGAGAGAGTGAGGGCCACAATTTTGAGTTTTGCTGACACTATAGGATCATCATTGGTGTATAATAATATAAGTAAAGTTTTGGATATGTGCAATGAGCTAAATGGAGACAAGGTTGTTCTAATGCCTATTTTGGACAAGTGGAAGCCTAGAGAGGAGGACCTAAAACTCATATGTGTATCTTATGATGAGGCAGGGGTTGACCCCATTATCAAATCCACTTGTGACATGACAAAGGACCTGGCAAAGCAGAACGAGTGGATAATGTAGAAAGAAAGATCAACTTGTACAAGAAAGAGTACACTGAGCAAGTGTTTGAATTATTCCCTGGAGGTTTTGCCAGTCCAGCTTAATTGAAGGACAAACAAGTATGGCTTAATGAATTAGAAGCCATCCTATCATTAAGAATAAAGGGAATCATTAGCATAGATGATACCTCCCTATTTGTTAGAACAATTGAGGAGATAGAAAAGATTAAATCACACTATGGTTTCCTAAATACAAAGGTAAATAAAATGAGGAATTCTTGGAAGAGATTAGCCAAGAAAAAAGGGAAAGTTTTTAACTTCTCATGACCTACTGATGATGTGTACCAAGAGTGGAAAAGAAAATATACTATGCTAGATGTAGAGGTTCAAGAGTAAGCCACAGAATGACAACTGCAGGAAAGGGGCCATTAGAAAGTGGAAAAGATTTGATACTTCTTATTCAAACAAGAAGTTTGTTGTAACAAACCTTTTGAAAAGGTTTGAAGCTTCTATTCATCCATGCTAATATAAATGGATACCAGGACTAGTAAAAAAGGATCACAAGAATTTGTAAAGAAACTCTGCAGAAATATATCTGGGATTCTCTAGTTTCACAGAGAATATTCTGAGTTTTGTAATCCTTTTCAAAATTTAATATCAATACACAGACCATGAACTTTCAAGCTTAGAATTTGTGTTGTCTTTTGGTTTTGTTTCAATAATTTACTGGTTTCAACTTGGGTAATCTAGGGTTATTCACTTGAACATGGATTGTAATGCAGTCTTTAATAGATGTGTTTCTTAGCTTTTCTCTTCAGGAGGGAAATTAAATATGTAGGAAATATCTCTGTCAGTAAGTTACTTTGTTGGAGGCTTTGAATTTGACAAACACTGTCTAGTCCAATAAGGAAAAACTCTTATATATGTCAGGCATGTATGGGTTTGATAGAAGCCGAGGTGATTAGATGTATGGAGATGTTTAATTGTGAAATCCTTGTTTAACTTAGATGACTCTGTAGCCTAGACAAGGCACTGGTATCAGTTGTAGCTATCTTTCTACATTTCTTGTAGATCAATACTAAACATGAGCATAAGCTTTATTTCATTATTTCAGTTTGTGTTAAGGCAATAGGATTCATTAGTTTTGGACTGGTTTATTGTGGATCTGATTTAAAAGTGTGAATTCATTCACAAGAGGTATACCCGCCTGAACTTTGGATAAGTTCAAAGTGTAGAAGGTTCTTAAAACCTTCTCACATGTTTCTCTAAGTTCTTTTTCGTTGATCTCTCTATTTGCAAACAGAGTTATTAATTTCTTATAGGGGATAAAAAGGGAATTAGAATTTGAGAACAACACAATCTTTGGCTTTGACTTGGATTTTGGCTTTGGGAGCTTGTTGGAATTTTTGTGGGCGCTTCATCAACCTTCTTCCATAACTTCTAATCTAGGTTAGAGGCCTATCTTTGAAGTTTTTATTTTTCAGACGTGTGTTTTCACTGTGTCTGCAAAATGTCTATGTCTGGGTTTATTTTAGGGAAATAATATTTTGTATATTTGGACTATAGTCTGAAGGGAAATATTTGGGTGCATGGATTTTATTATAAAGTTAAACTATAGAGTATGGAAAATATATTTTTTTGTTTATTTGGTTTTTGTTGTGAATGCACGACTTTGCACATTTTCTTTGTGATTGAAATCTTGCTTCTCCCTTGTATTTGGAATGATTTTTGCATTCTGCGAGTGCCTTATTGTACTTAGAGGATTCTAAAAATGTTGGGGTTGCCCTGTGAGTTTTCTCGGTCTAGATTTTCCATAAGAGAAAACTTCACAGTAGCTTCACAATTGCACTGTTTATGTATATTTATTTTTATGAATAATCCTTTCCTTTTATTTTATTTGTTTGTTGTCCTTTCTATTGTGTTATTTAGGCGTAAGAGGCATTCTGTGTGATTCAATCTATGAAATTTGTGTGTAAGATGTGAATCTTTGAATGAGGTATTCTTTCTTTATACTCTATGTTATTTTGTCTTGTTTATGCCTTCTTATTGGTATTTTTGGGCATCTCTATTGTACTTGGTTTCTTGACTTAGAAGTATTTGTGTAATTTTTATTTTGGATTCGTAACAGTCATTTTCCATGATTTATGGCTCTGTCTCATATGTGCAACAAAATTGATCATATGTGCAACAAGATTTATCATATGTGCAACATAATTAATCATATGCACAACAAGATTGATCATATGTGCAACATAATTGATCATATGCACAACATGATTGATCATATGCGTGACTACAATGATCATATGCGCAACAAGATTGATCATATGGGAAACAACACTGATCATATGCCCAACATGATTGATCATATGTGCAATGGGATTGATCATATGTGCAACAAGATTGATCATATGCGCCTCAGAATTGGTTGTATGTACCAGTCTGTGTTATGTCTATGTTTTTCTTAGTTTGGTCAGTTTGTGTTATACTTTTTTTATTTGAACTTGTACCAGAGACTGTGTATGAAGGTTTGTTAATGTTTTCCTGTATTAGATTTGATCAATTTTGATGCTTTAATGTGGTTTTGTACCTTGGTAAGTTGATGTGCCTTACCAATGGGATATTGAGTTTTACTCCTTCATGTTGATGAGCCATGATTGTGAGTGTTTCTCTTTTGTTGTTGTACCAGCAAGTGAATGTGCCTTGCTGTAGCTTTCATTTCTTATTTATGGCAGATTTGATTGCCTTAAGTGGCCTTTGTTGTATTATTTTGATGAGAGGCTCATTGTTGGATTCCTTGATGAGTTATTCTTTGGATGCTCATGTATGTGTTATGGTTGCATGATGATGCTTGTGGATTTCAGTTTTACATATTGGATTAGAGCCTCTTATTGTTTATCATTGTTTAGGTCCATATTAGGGGGAGTGGTCTTGCTTGTGATGATCGGGGTCATGAGAGATAGGCTTGCATGAGGTTCCTAGTAAGGATGCATGAAGTCTAGACTATTAGGGCATAATGGAAGTTTACTATGATTGCAAACAAGTGACAAAATTAATAATGAATTAATGGGATTGGTAATTAGATTCACTAATCAAGATAATTAATAGTTGAGCCCCATGACTTGGTCCTAGGGAGGATGTTTAAGGATAGGCATGGGAAGGCCATTGAAATGGAAAGTAAAACTCCCTTGGTCTCTCATAGGTTGAGATGGCTCCACATGTCCATCAGGATAGTTCTTTGTGATATTATATTTGCTATCTTAGAGGATGGCATGTGATGACACTCCACTCCTACATGTGTCCCCTTGTTGATTTGCAATTCATGCCTTGTTGTTTTGTAAGCCTCTAGGAGTTTCTTCTTGTGATTTCTTGTGGTTGGTCCTTTATTGACAATCCTTGTATTATTTAGTCTCTTTCGTTGTTAGGTGCCAGCTTAGGTCTAGAGTGTGAGTTGGGACCTTGTGTCATCTCCTAGCTATCTTGATAATGAGACTATGAGATGTATGGTGATGATCTTGTATAATGAAAGTAAATGGTTTCATGAAAATGATATCTTTGTAATAGATGTATATTTGAAAGGGAATTGATTTATGTTCTTATTTATAGTAGTTTAGAAATAAATTTCATGATTATCATTTAGGATGTAGATTAATGTGTGAAAGAACCTTAAGAAAATGGAATGATTATAATGTAGGAATTGTGGTTGCTAGTTAATATCATGTTAGGTAATGATGTCATTCATGTGATTTGATTGGAAAGATAGGAGATTATGTATGGAATGTATCTAAGGAAAGAATTATGATTATTTCATTATGCATTTGGAACTTGTTAAAGAAAATGATCATGATAGGAACTTAGTTGCATGAGTGGCATGGACAAGATGACTATGTTTATGAATTAGATATTGTATTATCATTATGGATAGATAAAGATCATGTAGATATGAAATTTTTTATGGGTTTAAGAACATTTGGATTTGGTTATAAAATGAACTTAAGTACAAGGATTAGTCTTGCATTGAAAAAGTAAGCATATCATGTTAGTTGGATGATAGTGTAGAGTGCATCTCATAATGGTTATATAATCAAGTAGAATGCATATGGTAACGAAAGGAAGTATATGATTTGAATTGTTTGAGATTAAGGATTAATTGATGATAAGTGTGGTGAACAAGTGAGTAGAATATTATTGCTTATGATAGTTGTAATAAGTAATGACAATGAGGTAACCTAGAGAGATAGTTGTAATGATTGTGATGTTTATTCCGCTTGCATATTTTGTTAATGAAAATATGTGGAATGGTTTATGATCTTTATTCTTAAATGATAATGAAGGTTGATTCATATTGAATAGATGATATGATGTGTAGCATTAGATATTATAAAAATAAATAAAAATCTCCATTTAGAATGTTAGATGCTTAGTTTCTCAAGGGTAGTTTGGCAGGCATACAATCAGGACAAATGGAAATGTTTACTATATAAAGGCTAGAAGTGGAAACAGGTGTTATTTGAGTTAGAGTAATGAATGTTGGTTAAGGCACAAGAGAATGGGACATGTTAACTTTAAAAAGATCAATAACTATAAAAGCAATAAGAGACTTTCCAAGGATTATCAAATCTATTGACATTATGTGCACCAAATCTCAGTTAAGAAACCAAACAAGAAGAAGTTTCAAGAACAAGGGGTATTCTACATGACACTCCTTGGAGATAATTCACACAGACCTATGTTTTTCTATAAGGTCATGTGGACTTAATGGTGAAAGGTATTTTATGCTACTCGATGATTACTCTAGAATTACACGGGTTACATTTTTTAGGGAAAAATATGAAGCTTTTGAAAGATTTAAAGTTTTCAAGTCAATAGTATGTTGAATGTTGATGAGAAGATTGTTGGAATGATGTGTTGTCATTGATGTCTGTTGGGTGAATATTTTGTCATCAACGTGCCAATGGAAAAATATATAATTCACACACAGCTATGTTGAGAAATTAATCTCTCCTCTCATCAAGGGGAGGTTCCCTTTGAAATTTCTTCTCTAATTAATAAGAAATCAAAATCTGTGGGTTTGTATTGGGCATATAACTCTCTTTTTTTAGAGTCTATGTATTCTCCCTCTACCTTGTTACAATTTATCTACCATTTTAGATACTTAAAAGAAAAGAACAATGAATCTAACAACTTACGCTAAAACTTACAATCAAGTAGCACAAAGTCTCTCTTGAATGTAATACTAACTCAAACTGATTATTACAAAAAGTAAAAAATTTAACTCGCAGCTCAAAGTCTTCAAGTATGAATTCCTAATCCTTTAAACTAAAAGTAACTGCAATAATACAAAGCCTACCACTAATTACTTAGTTTATCAGAAGATTTTCCCAAATATGCTAGGAGCACACAGTCTACTTGCATGATTCAGGAGCTCTTTTACCCACATAACAATATCTTCAATATAGAAGAAGTAAAGAACATATATAATTAATGGACATAAGAACATTAAATCATATAAATAATTTTCTTGACACAACACAAAGTTTGAGATCAACAAAATTGTTTTCTTTATTTGCTTGATAGAATCTTCACAACAAAAGCCCAAAGTCTTAGTTGAGGTAAAAATTCTGCAGAGTTTTGCTTAGCATGAAAAAGATAAATATTTACAAACGAGGTCCTCCTTAAATAGGAAAAGAATGGAGAAAAATATGGGCATAGTTGACTAATTCAATTGCACAGTCCCACTTTACTACAAGTATAGCATAAGGAAAATGTGCAGCTGCAAGAAAAATAGCAGCATCTAATGATGCAAGTGCATAAAAAGAAAAAGATAAAAGGGGATGCTTTATTCATCTTTCTCCTCCTCATTCGATTTATGGAACTCTTCGAACTTAGTCAGGATGGCTTTCATCTCTACTTTATTTGGCATTGGGGTAGAACTTGTGATCACCCAAACACGGGAAATCACATCTTCAATCTTTACCTGTTTCTTTTTTACATCCTTCAGCATGGATGCAAGGACTTTAAAACTGACCTAAATCTCCAGTAACTTATCAAATGTGTCAAGTGAGAAATCCTATCCCATGCAGTGATCCATTAGAGAAAGGAATTCCTGTGTGATAGCTTCACCAGTAATGAGATTTTGATTGCCATCATATAAATAACAAGGAAGATAGGCAACTTTGGAAAAAATGAGATCAATCTCATCACCACCTTCCTTCTTCTCTTGGTCCAGCTCTGCAATCATCAACCTTATTGTCTCTTGCTTATGAGACAATAATGACAAAATCTGGATATACTTTTCCCTTGTAGAAATTACCTTATTTTCAACAAGGACATTTATTCTGAAGTCCTCCATCTTGCTCCAAAGGGTTGTACTTTTCTCATCTTCCTCAATCTCCCGTGATAATGAAGTTTTGAGTCCTTGCATTTGACTTTGGATTACTTCAAAATCTACCAATAGTCCAACTACTAAACTTAGAAGATGAGAGCCTTTCGACCTTAGCTATGAAATCCACTCATCCATCACTCGACCCTTGGCTCCTAATTGTTCAATTTTCTTTAGAGCTTCAGTGTCCATTGAGGATCCTATGGGCTCAACTTCCTGAGAAGATTGTGTGACCTTCAGAATAACATTGGTTAATTGCTCACATTTCTGCTTCAATTCATTCTTCTCATCCCTCTCTTGATCAAATCTTCATAACAAAGAGTTGAAAGTTATCTGAGAATCCAACTTAACACTCTCATGTGTTTCCACCTCGAGCTCTATGGTTTGCATGGTGTAATCCTCAGGTTGTATGTTGTCTTTATCTTTATCTTATGATGGCACCATGACCTCAACATACTTTCTCTTAGAAGTCGGGTCTACTAGCACTCGAGATATCATCTTTGGCTTCTTTGTTCCCTTAGGTTTCAGAGGAACCAACTGCTCAAAATCAAACTCATATGGAAAAATTACCTATTTTTTCCTCTTAGGGGCCACTACTTCCATCCAAAGGTGGCAATTCTAGGTTGGCTGATGGAGTAGTAGCTCCTTGATGATCTTCAGTTATGATTTCAGGAGCAGGTTGACTGGAGCTCGTAGCAGTTATGAGTGTTGTCATTGGCATCAATGTTGTAGTATCTTGTGGGACACCTGATGATATTGCAACAATTGTTGTTGTTGACATCTCTTTAGTCATAGATGGGAGAATTGAAGGTGTTGTGGATGCAACCTCAATACTTACCAATGGTGGAATTTTTGTTGTGATTGTAGTAACAGGTAAGTTCACTGTAGATTGTTCTTCAAATGCTCCTTCCAAGGCTTCATTAAAATCCAGCATTGTAGATTCAATGGTGGATGAAGGAAAATCATCCAAATTGGAGAAATTGGTTAGTGTGAAAAACTCTTGAGTAGCCTTTGACTGCTCCATGCCCATACCTAGATCCCCATCTTGAAAATCCTCATCCTCCTGATCAGAGTCAGAATCAATAGAGTGGACGATCACCTTAGAATGAGTTAGTACCTATGAAGTGATCTGGGCATCAACTTCACTTGGATGTGATGTTTCTTCAACCCATGCTTCCTCTTGTTGAGGAATTTCACCTTCTTCAATCCCCTTCTCTTTTTCAATTTCAATGGCAGGCAGTTGTTCTGGCTCATTTGTGACTATCCCCTGCACTGTTGATGATGACTCACCCTTCTTGGACCCTTTAATTGTAAATTTAATTTTGGGCCCTTTCCCCTTAGATTGTACTATGGGAGCTGAGGATAGTGCTTGTGGATCTTCCCTTCTCTTTGTTCTTGTCTTAGCTATAGCCATCTTGCCAAATGGGCCATCACTATTATCGTCATCCCTAGAACTAGCAGGTAGTTGTTTCTTTTTAAGATTCTTCTTTATCAGCCAAGCATTGGTGTTTTCTAGGATGGGAGAAATCCTTTGAGAGATGGATTTTCTTTCCTTCTTTGACCATTACACTGGAGAGAGCAAAGAATCAACAATCTTCTTCTCATAATAGACAGGGTCTATTATGTCATCTGTGTCTTCCATGGTCATTGGGATCTTTGCTAAATCCAAGTTTTCAATTTGTTCCAGGGTAAGTAGACTAAAATCCATCCTTCTTATATCTTCCTCATTCTGACAGTTTGCCCATATATCTTCAAACCTATAGACATGGGTATAATTCCTCTTGAGTTTGTTCTTTATGCCACGAAATTCAAAATTGTTTTGTGCCTTGAATCTTCTCATAGTATTCCATTGTATTTCTTCCTCCATGTTTTTGGATTTACGGTTGGTTAGGACTGAGTACATGTCGATTGATTCTGGGAACTTCAACCCAGTCTTATGTGCTTGTGATTGCTTTTCATGCACATAAATTATTTGTCTACACAACTCCATGAGAATGATCTTATAAGAAGGAAACCTTGGTAGAATAAAAGGCTCACTTGAGAAACTCCCAATCCATATGTAAATGAATGTAGGTGTAGATCAAGAAATTGAAAATCATCAAAACAATAGCAATTAGGACAATCACAAAACCTAAAGCTGCTATGAAAGCAATCCTAAATCTAATCAATGAAGACATAAAGACAAGATATTCAAATCAAATGAAATTGAAGCAAACCGACACAAATATCTCCTTCATGTGGCTCCATTGTACTTCTTTCACCTTCAAATTTGATGTGTATCTCACCTACAAGTGCAAAATGCAAGTCGAAAGCAAGTTGTTGAGAGATGAAATTCGTAGCATAAGGTTACTCGACAATGTGATTGACTCCCTCTTTTCATTGAAGAAAATCATCCAATTTATAGACAAATTGGAGAGAGGACAAGATTAGCATGAAGAGATTTGAAAGGAAATTCAAATCAAGAAAGAAAAAATTATGACAAATGTGTGACACTTTCTATGCAAGGTGTATGACAAATTATGACAAGTTGCTATGCAAGATGTAAGACAAATTATGACAAGATTGAAATGACATTCCCATGACAAAAGGGGAGAGAGAAAATAGCCTCCATTATTGCAACAAATGGAAGCATAAACATAGGAGAAAATGAGGGAATGAAATTAGGGGAAATATTAGAAAAATTAAAGAAAATAGGAGAAATAGAAATTAGGAACTAGGAGAAATTAGCAAATTAGAAAATTGAGGAAAAAGATGAAATAGAAATTAGGTGAATTAATTAATAGGTTTTCATCCATTAATTAATTCATGAAAGAGACCTAGGACTAAATAAATAGATTTATTTAACCCACAAAGAAGAAGAAAAGGATTAAATGAACAAATCATAAAACCCTAGAAATAAGAGGACAAGGAATTAGGTCAAGACAACAAGAAATTAATGTAGGTTCGATCATGATTCTAATTGACAAAGGACCAATGTTGATAAATGATTGAGATTGGTTGACAAAAAATCAATGACAAATTGACCAAGATTGACAAGGAGATCAAATTGATAGGTGCCAATTGACAAGGATCAATGACTAATCGATCCAAATTGACATGATTGAAAAGGACAAGGATCGATGACGAATCAATCACAAAATGACAAGATTGACAAGGAGATCAAATTGATAGGCACCAATTGATGAGGAATAATGACTAATCGATCCAAAGTGACATGATTGAAAAGGACAAGGATCGATGATGAATCGATCGCAAAATGACAAGATTGACATGGACAAAGACCGATGACGAATCGATCACAAAATGACAAGGCTAACAAGGACAAGGATCGATTACGAATCGATCGCAAAATGATGAGATTGACAAGTTGATAATCACAAATGATTACTAACAAGATAAAGATGATTGAAAGATTGACAAGAGGACAAAACCCTAATTCTATCATCAGTTAGGATTGACGATGTCCAAAATGATGATAAATGATCATGCACCATGATGCGACAGGATAAGATTGACCAAAATAATGACTGAAGATTGCTATCGACAAGACCTTATTTGAAAGCGATAGAAATGAGGAATGCAGAAGAAGGACTCGATGCTCGCAAATGATAAAGACCAAGTGCACAACATAGAAGAAATGTTAATGTGACACAAGAACCCTAAAATAAGGCAATGCGCAAATGTTAAAGTATGACTCCACAAGCATTGACCATTTTTAAATGTCTACATTTTGCCCCTCTTTGAGACAATGCGATTCTAAGCGTTGTTTCAAAGAACAATAATGAAAATGCCCCAGACAATAACAATGACATATGCATGCCCCCTTGAGGAATTGGCTGAAA
Organism: Cryptomeria japonica; assembly: GCF_030272615.1. Classification (NCBI taxonomy): domain Eukaryota; kingdom Viridiplantae; phylum Streptophyta; class Pinopsida; order Cupressales; family Cupressaceae; genus Cryptomeria; species Cryptomeria japonica. The sequence goes on from NC_081409.1 coordinate 491,031,993, forward strand.
AAATCTAGAAAAGAGGCCAAGTGATCGATAAGAATGACAGAAGACGATATGTTCGAACGGATAAAAAATCGAAGGTCGGATGCACAAAGGACAAGCAGTGGAAGGCGCACAAGATTGTGACCATCATAAGATGGAGAATATGCACGTCCATCTAGGTACTGACAAAGATCTATATAGGAGAAGGAAAAGAGTTCATTTACACTGGCCAAAGTGGAGGAGCTGTTGCTCGAGAAAAAGGAACCTTGCAGAGAGATGGTGAACATTCTAATGGTAGATCACCTTTGGAACGTGTACACATCTACAGACGACCAAATGACCCAGGAGCAGCGGTATGTAGCTCAAAAACCCATATGTTCAATTTCATGAATTTTGCTTGATTGCGGGACATTGTGGGGCCCACAAGGGAGGGAAAAATGCAGATATGCGCCTGTGTGGGCACATTTTGTGCCTCTGTAAGGTACACAGGTGTAGCTTGATGCTGCACAAGTGCAAGAAAGTGTGCACAAGCGCAATTGTGCACTTATGACTCTAGTTTGACCAAAAGTAGCATTCAGATGATCCTAAAAAGAGGGATAAGGGTAGGATAGGTCAAAAATAGATAAGAAAACCCTGATTGGTGCATGAAACAAGGAAATGCAACCCTTAGGAAAAAACCCTAAAATTGACAAATTGTGCCCCAATTGTGATGCAGAGTCGACAGTATCCATTGATCACGCGGGAGAACAAACCCAATTGCTTCATGTTGCAATACAGACTCAGGAGTACTAACAAAGACACATTAGCAGGACTTGGATCATACTACATTACATACATGCCCGAGATTAGGGCAAACATAGGACTTCTCACCGCATTGGCAGAGCGATGGCATTCAGAGACTTCCTCTTTCCATCTTCCGACTGGAGAGGCAACTGTGACACTAGAGGACGTGTGGCGTATCCTCCGCATTCTGATTCATGGGGAGATGGTGGTGTATGACCCAGTGACAGGGAGAGACTCTTTGTGCAGATTATTCGAGTGTGACGCAAATGACCTTGATATCATAGAGAGGGAGATCCGCTAGGAGACCATGGCAGCAGAGTATGATTAGTGATATGTGGTGATAGCAGTGGTTATGGCATGCCTATTAGCAGGTGACAGATGAGGACATGGATTCCCTATTGGATGGGGAAGAGTGCTAGAGTGGATGGTGATAGAGGGGACTATCTACACATGGGGACCATGTGTGCTTGCCATGCTATATTTTTAGTTGCATCAGATAGCATATCAGAGGATACAAACTTTGAGCTGTGGGGTCACACTTTTACAAGTATGAGCATTTGAGCACATAGCCATATGTCAGCTGATTGCAGAGAGATAGGTAGTAACACATTGACCATATGTGTACTGCTATGGGGGAGCACTGAGACAGGGTCCATTCGGATACATATTGTATTGGCGACATGAGCTAGACAGGTTGAGAGATTTCACATGGAGGCCATATCATGATTTCCCTAGATGGTCAGATGATGGTGATGAGCTACCGTATTGTAGATAGGAGAGATACCAGATTGGGTGACCAGTGAATTGCCAGAGAGTGATTGAGATGTATCTGCCAAAGAGAGTCAGACGATAGTTTGGAGAGAGGCAGGATGTACCAATAGGGACTGCACACTTTGCCCGATCCCACAGAGAGATGAGTTAGTGGGGGAGGATGATTCAGCCACACATAGCATATACTAACTTCATACAGCTACATCAGAGATAGTGGGATTGGAGATTAGATGTTGTAGATGCTGGGATGACAGAGGAGTGTGAGCGATGGTTTGCACGACAGTGGCTAGTGCCATTGACAGATCTTGATATTTTGGTACCTAGGAGATAGGAGGACTTCCCATTCGCTGGAGAGGAGGAGGATGATGACAAGGGAGAGGAGGAGGGAGAAGATGAGGAGGGAGATGATGAGGAGGGAGATGATGAGGACAAGGGGGATTAGGATGAGGGGGATGAGGAGCTGAGGAGGATGATGAGGGAGAGGAGAGTCCTAGGTGCATGCAAAGAGATGAGCCAGATCTAGCAGATCATGACTCATTGTAGGATATACCCATAGGGTAGGAGACAACTAGCATAGAGGAGATGCATATATGTAGGGCCACCATAGCGAGTCAGCATGATTACATTGCTACATTAGAGAGATAGAATGCTATCTTGAGGATATAGCAGGATCAGTGGAGAGTAGAGCAGGAGTAGTGGTCAACTAAGAGGGATAGGTACAGAGCAGAGATAGTTAGGCTAAAAATGGCTCGAGATACAGTGATAGCCCAAGCACAGCAAGTAGTGCAGAGAGTGACCAAGTATGTTGGGTCGATTAGGGATGCTAGTGCGCGTGAGATGGCATAGATGTTATTAGAGGCAGGAGATGAGATGTGCCATTTGAGGACTTTATATGAGAGTGCAGTTACACTAGAGCAGAGAGAAGCATCATATTGGTCACAATCGAGGACAAAGAGTAGGCCATGCTCTCGGAGGTCAGTGAGTAGCATGGGGGTGAGTGGACCTATAAGACCACCACAGCTAGAACTAGGGATAGGATGGGCTTCATCCTTGAGACATGGTAGGGATGAGGAGGACAGAGGGAGCACCCAGTGATAGAGGCACATGCTCCTTATGATGGAGACATATATAGTTTGACATTATGTACTTAGCCTGCGGGCCATACGTAGGACAGACAGTCTAATTTTGTACTCCGATATTTTTTTTTAATTTCTTTTTTGATATATGATATGATATGCAGCTATATGATGGGATGCAATGTGTTATGGCTTATGTTTTGTTGGGTTTCAAATCAACAGACTGGATAGGTTCTAAGGAAATGCCAACTCCTATGCTCAAACCCTCCAATTGACTTGGCCAACTTATAGAGTGAACCTATTTGATTAATAACTCTCTCACTTTAGGCTCTACAGGACCTAGGTGGGTATACCTACTCACTAGTTGTTTTCAATGACTAGTGCCTTTTATAGCAGATTAAGTATCTTGATCTGGCTTCCTCTTATCTCAGAATGGCATAAGTTCCTAGGATGGAGATATAGCAGATGAGTTCAAGATTGTTGTTGTAGAAGTTATTTGATCTTTGTGCTTAAAATTTTATATGTATACACTATTGTTAACTTACTCTATATTTCCTACTCAACTACTCCTATTGTTGTTTGTTCAGTTGTGAATTTTGTAAACTATAATGAGGGTTGTACTTAATGATCAGTGCCTTGCTTATGTTTTGGGCTACAGAGTCAATTACTTCTTTAGGGACTTACTATATGCTGTATGAGACAATGATTAAACCTATCCCTTATAGGTCTATCAATTATTTTTTCCTTATGAGTTCAGTTAATCAACTTGTATTATTAAATTGCTTGTGTGTATTTAACCCAAACTTTATGAGACCACACAAGAAAGAATTATCAGGAACGATTACAATCCACAGATAAATCTTTTAATTCAATTTGAAATAACACAGAATAAGTACTTTACTGAAAGAATATAAACAATATTATCTACTATGATAATATCACACACAAATGCCATAAAGAGGAATACTCTGCAAATTTGGAATAGGAACAAAGATCTGATTTCGTATTGATTCTTCAATCTTTGATTACAGTTGATTAGCCGAAGCTCTATTTCTATATGGCAGTATTTCTAATGATAATTCTCCCCCTCTTTACATTTTACATTACATATATATATGTGGTTGAATGGTTTTCATACCCCTTTGGGTGAAAGGACACCCCCCTTTTAAATAAAAATAATTCCAAATCCCGAAATTGCCTTAGTCTATGTAATTAATTATCACTTTACAAGTTGTTTAGGCATATTAGAGGTATTTTAAGGCTATTTTATGGGTATATAATGGATAAATGGTCTTTAAATGATGTAAATACCCCCTTTGGTGTTTCACAATCCATTTTTTATGTCGATTATTGTGTTTATGTTATGGTTTCATATTGTGCAACAAATAAAAAACATATTACTTGTGCCTATTTAATATATATATATATATATATATATATATATGTATGTATATTTAGAATTTTTCTCATTCCTTGTCTTGGAATCTGGAATTCTAAAAATTGCAAAGTTTAGGGTTCCAACATGTTTTACCTTCCATGTATGGATGTCTTATGCACTATCTATGTACTATCTTTGGAACATGTATGAATGTTGTTTATGTTTTTGATGCATTTATAAGATGAAATGGATATAATGCTTTGTATGGGCTTGATATAATGCAAATGTACTAACCAATGAATGCAGGATGCAACTTTTTTTTTAAATTTTTTATTGGAGATCGGAGAACTAGACCGAATGGACAGCCAAGACTGATGGAAGAAATGTTAGTAAGAAGAAATTAGACAGAGGATAGTTAGAGATGAAGGAAAACTTGCTTTCACAAATGCACATAAGTAGGTGAGAACCTTTATTTATTGTAGCAAAGTGGATGCAGAGCATCATGGCATTGAAGGCTAGAGCTGGAATGCAACCCCTTTTGCAAAAGATAGACACATCGCACACAAGGAATGAGTGAAGCATCCTAAGGTACATACATCAAGGGTCGAGGTATGTGTGGCATTCACAAAGCGAACGTACTTATCATAGACACCCAATGATATAGTTGCCCCAGTTTGTGACAAACATTCCACAAACAACAAACACAACAACAAAAAGAAAGAAAGGGACCATGAACCATCCCGGTCACTCTAAATCACTCAGTGACATCATCGAGCAACATAGGAACATGATCAAAGCCAAAGATAAATCAGTAAAAAGATAAGACTCACAAATTCAACCAAGTCAAACAAACAGTCTAATCATCATTGTCAAAAGTGGAAAACAAGAATGATCATGATGTTTGGTTTCAGGGAATGCGGTACCTCGTCGAAGATAGAACACAGTCTGGTTTCGAGTATACCACACCCTGTATAAGACCCATGATAATGTTGACAAGGACCAATGGTAATATTGATGCTATTTTGATTGATGTGACAATTGTGATCAGGTTGAATGCTTGCTTGGTCGAATAGTTTATTTGTTAATGCGTGATTTCATTAAAGCAGAATGTTTGATTGATTGTCATTAGATGTATGCTTAGTGATCTATCTATGCACAAAGGGGACCATTTATTGACAAAATGCAAAATGCCAAAGAAATTGTATTTGGATTTTGATGTTTTTCACTTTGTAGGAATTTCAAGTTTTTTACAATTTTTTTGTTTGTTTTTCAAGACTTTATTTGACTTTTTAGGGATTTTTTCAGGACATTATATGATATTTAGGGATTTTTTTAGGACATTATATGATAAGAAAGCTCCAGTCCGCACACAACAATAACTCCAGTAATTGATCATGACAAGGGGCGCGAACCCAATGAAAATTTGAAAGACATATACAGTGACCAAGACCAAAACATATGCACAAGGACTATAAACCTGAGTATGCAAGACAATGATGTTGACCAATCACAAGCCTAGAACATAACATTGGGTTAGGGCAAGGATAATCGTGATAAACCTATGGGGGGAAGTACAGCTAGGAGTCATGATAGATAATAGAGCAATAGTCTTTTACACATGGCGCCTGTTTACCAATTTTTCACCATGGTACTTGCCCAAAGTGCCTTTTTGCCAGGTTTTCACTAGAGGGTGAATTATTTTTCTTTACTTACTTTTTTTTTTCTTCTTTTCAATTTTTCACTTTTTTTATTTTTTTGTATTTTTGAGCTTTTGATTTTTTTTTTGTTTTTTTCAAGATCATATTGAAGAACTGCTGACAGAAAAACTATGCCCAGTACTTTCAAAGGTGCATGCTATTTACAGGACCTAACAGAGGTTCACCATCTAGGGTTGCAAGCTGATATGCCCCTAAACCATAGGCTACAGTAACTATGAAAGGTCCAACCCAATTAGGCTCAAATTTTCCTTTGATGATGTCAGTAGATTGTGTATTCTTTGGGTTCGCCTTTAGGACCAAATCTCCCACTTCGAAGTGTCGCCCTTTGACCTTCTTATTATAAGAGCGATGGAGACGGTTTTGATATGCTTGCAAATGTGTCAGAGCTGTCTAACATTTCTCATCTAACATCTCAAGCTGATGCAGCTTAGAGACTCTGTGCATCTCATCATCAATCAAATGTTGCAGGGAAACACACAAAGAGGGAATTTCCACTTCCAAGGGTAAAATGACTTCCGCACCATACACCAAGGAATAAGGTGTTGTGCCAGTAGGTGTGCGGATGGAAGTGCGATAAGCCCATAGTGTTGGATTCAATTGTACATGTTAATCTCGACCAGCATCATTGACAACCTTTTTCAAGATCTTAATGATGGTTTTATTTGATGCTTCGGCTTGACCATTACTTTGTGGATAGTAAGGACTAGAGAAACGGAGTTGTATGCGAAACTTTTCATAGAGTTCCTTGACATCTTTATTTTTGAATGGACAGCCATTATCTGTGACTATTGCAAGGGAAACCCCATATCTACATATGATATAATTTAGTAGAAACTTTGAAATTTGAACACCAGTGATATAGGTCATAGGGATAGCCTTGATCCATTTTGTAAAGTATTATGTGGCTATGATGATGAATTTGTGTCTGTTTGTAGATGTCGGGTGAATCTTGCCAATAAGATCCAATCCCCATTGAGAAAAGGGCCACAGAGATATGACAGAGTGAAGTTCTTGAGCTAGTGCATGAATGTAATTTTCATGTATTTGACATTTGTAGCATTTCTTGACAAAATCATGAGCATCATTTTTCCATGGTGGGCCAATAATATCCAGCACAAACCAACTTTTTAGCTAGACTCAGACCATTGAAATGGCCCCCACATATACCATCATGAACCTCACGTAAATCTGTTTGTGCCTCATTAGAATCCAAACACCTGAGGAGGGTGTGGTCAAAGGAACAACAGTAAAGGGTGTCTGCGATGATGACATATTTGGCAGTTTGGCATATGAAGGCTCGGCGTTGGTTAGAGGAAAGGTTAGGTGGTAAGGTTTGAGATTTCAAATACCAATAGATGTCATTGTACCATGGGAAATTAGGACCAACAAGAACACACATCACATTTGCTGTCAAAATTTCAAAAGAAGGCACCAACAACTGTTTGACCAAAAATTCACATTTGTCCATATTGTGGGGCATATTTAACATGGAAGCAATAGTTGCCATAGCATCTACTGACTTGTTTTGAATTATTGGAACTTGACTGAAATGGATATTGGTAAATTTTGTCTTGAAGAAATCCACCATATGCTTGTAGGAAAGAAGATTTTCATCTTTTGTTTCATAGTCATCATTCACTTGACGGATGACTAACTGGGAATCTCCATAGACTTGAAAATGTGTAATGTTCCATTGGATTGCTATCCTGAGTCCTATGACCAAAGCTTCGTATTCTGCAATATTATTGGTGCAATGGAAAGTGATCCTATATGACTTTGGGATAGCATCTCCTTGAGGGGTGACAAAGAATATACCTACTCCTGAGCCATACTTTGTGTGAGATCCATCAAAGTATAATTGCCATTCCTTAGAAGAAGTAAGAGAAAATACTGATTCATTAGGGAAATCTGTCAACATTGGATGATCATCATGAATAGGTGCCTCTAGAAGTTGATCTGCTCTGATTTGTCCTTTTATTGCCTTTCTCTCAATGTACTCAATATCAAACTCACTTAGGATCATAACCCACTTTGCCAGGCAACCTGTCAAAGCTGCCCTGCTAAGTAAGTATTTCAAGGGATCAATTTTTGTAACTAGCAATGTCTGATGATTTAACATATAGTGTCGAAGCTTCTGTGTTGCAAATACCACTGCTAAACATGCCCGTTCAATAGTTGAATAATTTAGTTCATAGCCCACTAGTGTCCAACTGATATAATAAATAGCCTGTTCTTTGCCTTTCTCATCTTGTTGGGCTAAGAGAGCTCCCAATGCCATTTCAGTTGCAGAGATATACAATATGAATGGCTTCCCTGCTATAGGAGGCATTAGAATAGGTGGCAACATCAGATAATCCTTGACAGTTTGAAATGTTGATTGACATTGCTCAGTCCATTTAAAAGTGACACCTTTATGCAATAAATGTTGGAAAGGATGACATTTGTCTACCAAGTGAGCTATAAACTATTGGATTGACTATAACTTCCCTTGCAGACTTCTTAGTTGATGGAGATTGGAAGGAGGAGGCATATCCATTATTGCTTTAGCTTTTTCTGGGTCTACTTCTATGCCTCTGTGAGAAACAATGTACCCTAATAATTTGTCGATTGTGATACCAAAGACACATTTCTTTGGGGTGAGTCTGAGCTTGTAGGTTTCCATTCAATCAAATATTGGGCCAAGGATGGCTAGATGACTATCTCTTGTGACGGATTTGCATAATAGGTCATCAAATAGTCTTCCATCAAAGTATGCATAAAATCATGGAAAATTGTTGTCATAGCTCTTTGATATGTTGCTCCAGCATTTTTAAGGCCAAAGGGCATCACATTCCAGCAGTAGGTACCCCAAGCACATGTGAATTTAGTCTTATGTTGATCTTCAAGAGCAATGTGAATTTGATTGTATTCAGAAAAACCATTCATCAATGATAGCATCTCATATCTGGCAGTCATGTCAACTATGATGTCTATATTCGGCAGTGGAAAGTCATCTTTAGGGCATGCTTTATTGAGATCCCTAAAATCCGTATAGATTTTGATGCCCCTAGTTACTTTTCTAACTGGTACCAAATTTGAAATCCAATCTACATAATCAATTGGTCTGATAAAGCCCACATCTAATAATTTTTTGAGTTCTACTTTGACTAAGAGAGCCACCTAGGGATGCATCTTTCTGAGTTTTTGTTTGACAGGCTTGGCATCTAGTTTTAATGGCAAGTGATGAAGGACTAATTCTGGATCAAGGCCAGACATATCTGCATAAGACCATGCAAAACTGATCGACTTCTCGAGAAAGAAATTGACAAAATCTATCTTTTCTTGTTTTGATAGAGAAGTAGTGAAATGAATGACCTTAGGGTTGTCAGGTGTACCCAAATTTATCTCTTCAGTCATTTCCACAAGAAATGTTGATTTATCCTGACTTGACGAGGGTATGTCCAATCTTCCACCTTTGGGCACCTCAAAGAGGTTTTCACCCGCAGGTACGTCTTTTATTTTTACTTTTCTATGATCAGAGAGTGCCTTACGGTTTTCACTCAAAGACCCATTCTTTTGATTTTTTACTTTTTCTTTTTCTTTTTCATTTTTATGACTAGACGATGGAGTTGACTCCCCAAAATATGTTGTGGAATCTAAATCAATAGCATACCCTGCCTTATGATCACCTTGTGGTATGCCTTCCCATAGTCCAAGGAATTCTGCTATTGCTTCGTCATTTTGAAAACAATCCAATTTGAGTGGTTCTTGTTGGTCATGTTGGATAAGCTATGGATAGACAAGGGGCATGTCATCATCGGTTTCAAGGAGAGTTAGGGCCGAGATGGTAAGGATAAAAATGTCTGTGGTATCACTGTCTGAACTGCTCGTATCTGATTTGGAGCTTGGGTCTTAGAATGACTCTATCCAAGCATTAGGACATGTTTTGGGAGGGGGAGTTATTTCATGTTTGTCTTCCATGGGCAAATCATCAGGGTCAAGGAAAATATTTTCAAGGGCATAGGAGCTAGAAGAAAAGGAACTCCACTCCCATTCATTGGAATCAGTTTTAGGTTGGATATCCTTAGGTATTGTTTAATCATCAGAGTCACACCCCTTTCCACACGTGGTCACTTTGGTAGATGAGGTTCCAATTTGCAATGGTAACAAACCTAACCCTAAAGTTGGATGTCGCATCTTAGGTATAATAGTTTCTAGTCTTCCTTTCTTGTTAGGGCCCAAACCACTACAACCATCATATCCCTTTTTCTGCATTATAGTAAACCCTTTTCCATACCGCTCCACTGGCAATTTGATAGGTGGTGTATCAGTTTGATCCTTATAAAGCCAATCTGTTACATCATCATCCAAAGTTTCCTTGTTAAGTTCACCCCATTTTGTAAATGTAGTGGGGGGCTGATATTGAATGACTATCTTAGGTTCCTTTTGCAACAAATGTGGTTTGCCATGTGATTTTGGAGATATTGGTAAATTCCCAATGAGGAATGTTTGAGCCATTGAATACTCTCCACATCCTTGGTCCTGTATCTTCAATTTTCCTTTGATAGCATCTAACAACTTATTAGGATCCACATAATTATGTGAGTGGGCCTCTCTATTGACTGGGACTTGTTGTTGCGGGGAATCCTTTAGATTAGCACAAAATTGAAATGGATTATGATCTCCTAGAATTGTTATCTCAGTCCCATTGTAAGGATATTTTAAACATTGATGATAAGTAGATGGAACTGCTTTCATTGCATGGATCCACAGATGGCCAAGAATCATATTGTAAGGGAGATTGAGGTCTAGGACTTGCAGGAAAGTGTTTTCTATCACTGGACCTACTCTGATAGGCAATGAAATTACCCCTTTAGATGGGCGCTCAGCATCATCATATGCTTTGATTGTTATTCTTTTGGAAGAATCAATGTCATTTTTTGTATAACCAAGACCAATGACTACTCTCAAGGTACAGATGTTAAGACCTACTCTGCCATCTATCAAGACTCATCGGATCTTGCAATTATGGACAAAGACTTCAAGATGTAAAGGATCATTATGAGGGAGCTTATTAGGGGAAATATCATTATCAGAAAAGGCAACATGTTGGGAAACAATGAGATGTCTAATTTGGGCTTGAAACTGGTCAACATCAATGTCTGTTGGGATGGTGGACTTAGTTAAAGCTTTATCTAGGACTGCGCGATGCATAGGGGACATTTTCAACAACTCAAGAATTGATATTTGTGTAGGTGTCTTTCCCAGATGATCTAGGAGATTATACTGACTTGTAGGAGTTGATTTGGGAGGAATTGTAGGAGCTCCTTTCCGGACTATTTTGGATCGACCAGTGGTGACTATGCAAGAAGGACCTTGTCCCTTTATTCTTATGGTGGAAACATACTCATTTGATGCTCAAAAACAATTGATGACATTGTTATAACCAGTATTTGCATAATTAAGATTCGTTGTTTGGGTAGAGTTTGAAGAAGATGCTTTGCCCTTGACATGATCAAGAAAAGGAGTTTTGAAAATTGTATGATCAGTTTTAGAGGTCACGTTGGGTGGGTCTACCTTGATTACTCCTTGATCTAACAAGTCTTGAATCATATGTTTCAATTGAAAACACGATGCGGTTTTATGTCCTTTTGATCGATGGTATTCACAATATGCATTATCATTCCACCAATGCGGCTTTACCAATGGTTCTTCCTTGACATCTAGTAACTTGATAAAATTTTCTTGTATCAATTGTTTCATTACTAATTCAATAGGCTCTCCCAATGGTGTAAACTATCAAGGAGGCCCATCCCTTGATCTAAAAGGTTTTCGTTGCTGGTTTTGTTGCTGACCTTGTTGTTGATTATAATGTTGGTATTGCGGCTGTTGAATAACATTGCTTGCTTGTGTCTGATTTTGTTGCATAGCCGACATATTAGGAGCACTCAATTTCTTTATCGTGAACTTGGGTTGATTTGCATTCACTTCTCTTGCGTCGATAACTCCATCATTAGTGACATTCTTGTTTTTGTACCAAAATCTATTTTTGTCCCCTGAATTGTTTGTGTTGTCACTGTCTTTGTTGAGCTTAATGAGTCCCTTAGCTACAAGAGCATTTTCAATGTTCATCCCTTTCTTAATGAGCTTCTCAATGGTACTAGGACTTTTCAGTTTGAGCTCATACATCATTTCTACGACCAAATTTTGAATAAATAAGTTCACTTGTTGTTCTTCAAGTATATCCAGGGAAGAACAACTGTACAAGCTTCACCATCTTTGTAAGAAAGTCACTAATGGTTCACCTTACTTTTGCTTTGTGTTGCATAAATCTGACATGGTCACTTCATTGTCAATATTGAATGTGAAGTGGGATATAAACTTTTGAGCCAATTCCGGCCATGTCTTTATGTTTCCTGGCAAATGCGAATACCAATCCATGGCTTGTCCTATGAAACTTCATGCGAATAAGTGCATCAAATATGTTTCCTCATAGCTCACTTTAGTACATGCTGCGAAAAATGCTCGAATATGGTCTTTTGGATTGCCTTTCCCTTTATATTTCTCAAAATTAGGTGCCTCAAAATGCTTAGGAAAGGGAAGCATGTACAAGCTCTTGTCAAATGGATTAGGACATAAATCTTGATCTGTGTATAATTTCTTTGTCCCTTTGGTTTGCAATACGTTGATTTGTCATTGCAACTTCTCAAGCTATTGTGCAATTGTGTCAGATAGCGAAGATTTTGGAAGTTCATCATTCATTCTTGGGTGTACTCTTTGTTGATACATCGTGCTCTCCATTGGCTGTTGATGCTCTAAAATTATTGTCTTTGGTGTCTCTAGCATATAAAGTTCTTGATATAGCTCTTGTTGTTGTGGTTGTGCCATGCCTTGACATTGACCCTTTTGCTGTGCTTCTTGTGATGGGATCATCATTTGTAGCCTTGGTTGATATTGCAATTGAGGTTGTTGTTGATATTGCATGGACATCAGTTGTGGTTGTGATGTATGATAACTTGTTTTTCCTGGCACATATTGAGGCACATGTTGTTGTTGATGCTGACGAATCGGAATTTGCTGACTTTGTGCCAATTGTTGTTGTCCTGATGTAAATCCCATCATTTGCAAAAAACTTTGTTTGGGAGGTTTTTGTTGTTTCTCCTTTAGATGGGGTATGGCACTTGCATTGACTTGTTGTGTTGTTTTTCCAATCCATTGTGGTGGTTGCAAGTTTGAATTAACTTGTAATGGTGCAGAAGACACTACAACTTGTTGTTGAATGCGATATTGTTGTTGTTGTGCATTGCTTGTTTGCGCATTCGATTGTGCCTTTTGTGCATTCCTCAATTGTTGCAACACTTGTTGTTGGTGCACACCACTATTTGTGGCTCTTTGTGTTGCCACTATCGAAGGATTTGTCGCAATATTTTGCATAACGGGTACTTGAGTATTTGCCAAATGTATTGAACTTGATGGGACATATGAACTTTGTTGCATTATAGAATTGTTTTGAATATTCATAAGATCAGGCATTCCAGTCATAAAGCTTTCTTGCATCTTAGATTTGGATCCACTTTTAGGTATTCAAGGAATCACTTCTTGTTGAGAGACACCTATCAACATTTGTCTGGCCATCATTTGATCTTGTGTTAAAGGTGTTGCATTAAACAATGGATTGTTTATTGTTTCAAATGTTGACTTTTGTGGAATAGTCACTGTCAAAGTTTTTGAAGCACGCTTACTCAACAACATGTGTTGAGGTTCTTGTTACACATTTTCTTCATTTGGATGTGGAGAGAAACTTAATAGATCACCGCCTTGTTGTTTTTGCACATTAGTTTACTCATTTGAGGAGGTCACATTACTCATCATATCAAGATATTTTTGTGGAAACATCTTAAAGACCTTGTTCAAGAATTTATCCATCCTTTTTGTCAACTTCGGATCTTTAAGGAGCATATCAACATCATCGGAAGCATCAGAATCTGATGAAGAATCTGGTAAAATATTTGGATTTATTTCTTGTTGAATGCCTTGATCTGAACCAAATCCTTGTGAAATAGTTTGTTCCTCATGTAATGTTTGAGTTTGAATTTCATGTTGCAGGTTCAGTTGATTCCAGTCAAAAGGTGCATTTTCCCTTGGCATTGGTGGAACACTCCCATATCCTAGTTTCATGGGTACAAACACTGGCTCATATAATGGAGGTGGTCCAAGTTGAACCATTCCATATTGTGGTAATGATGTGTTTGACGAACCTTCAATTTGTAATGTTTGACTAGGTTGAAACTGTGAGTTTGATACATTGTCAATGGGTTGATACGTTGGTTCACCCATCTTCTTAGATTTTGACCTTGTTTCAATAGGCATGTCACTATGCAAATGCACTATTTTTGGGATTTTTTTAATTTTAAAAGGATGATGTATGATATGCAACTAAATGCAATCTAAATAGATGAAAATGCAATCTATGGAAAGAATGCAACCTATGTTTTTGTTGTTTTTCAAGATTTGGACAAACTTTTTGGAATGCAAACCTAAAGACTCAACCTTGGGAAGTTGAAATGAAGCCAAGACCTTAAAGGAAAAAGGACCAAATGACAATAGGACAAATTGACAATGTCTCACCTATATTCTTGGATACTAAGCTAGGTTTGACAAAAATGATATTAATGAAAGGACAAATTTTTAGACAAGGTCAAGGCTCCCTAACAAAAACTTAGGGTATCATCCAAAGTTTTGATTTTTCAAGTTTGACAAACCAAATTTTTGAGACTAAATGAAAGAAGGCAATGATTATGACAATGACTTAGGATATGACATGAAAATGATCTAAGGATATGATATGACAAGATGAAGCCAAGACAAGATGACAATTCAATGATAAGGATATGTGAAGACCAATGACTTGGAATATGCAAAATGCAACCTAGGCAAGACCTAATTTTAGCATGACAAGGATAATGCACAAATGTCACCTAAATGGAAATCTAGCTTGGGTATGACAATGAAATGCAAACTTAGGGAAATGATTTTGAACCTAAGTGCAAAATGAGGATGCTTGCAATGAAAAGGACTAAAATGAAGGGAGATGACAATATGCCCTAGGACCTAAGTTGGACTATGCAAAACCTAGCCTAAAGTGACATGAATTTTGAAACAAAGATATTCAATGTTTTGACAAGCCATGTTCAAATGTTGGATGAATACTTGGATAAATTTGGACTTTTGTTTGGATTTTGTTTTGAATTGAAGGTTGTTGATTTTCAAAACCCAAGTTGATTATGAGCACTTTTGAAAGTTTGTTTTTTATTTAACCTTTGACAATCACAGAAGACAAAATGTTTGTTTGAATTTGAATCAAGACAATCAAGCACATTCACAACAAATCCTATGGCTGGCAAGGGCAATATTTGTTGAATCCTCTAACCATAAAATACAGCACTCAGCCGGGTAGCTAGAAGCTTGGTAGCACTAGCTCCCCCTTATAGTGCACTCACTTCTTGGGCATACCAAGCTTCGAGTTCAAAGGGCATCACTTCCCAAGAACTTGCTATCTCTAACTGAGGAGTACATGAGAGGTGTCTTCAGCATGCACATATCACAATGCCTGAGCCAACAGATAGAAGGATTTTGGCATCTAAAAACAAGAGATTCTAGTAAGGGCATTCGTTCAGGTGGGTATTGATCCGGCAAATAAATCATCGCAATACCATTCTAGCATCCATTGTCTACAACTTTCGTTGCATCCACAGTTATTTAGAGTGGTTCAGAAGAGCTTGGCTTTAGCTTGTCACCACTTTGGGTCGTTCCCTCTCACTAATGCCTATGTGAAGTGCCAGGCAAATCAGGAGTTAGGCCTAGTTCTAAGGGTTAAAACATGCAATCAAATTAAAAATAGACAAAGCATGCATGGTGTTCATTAACCTTTAAGAAATGAAATGTGCAACTACTTTAAAAATCGCAAGCAAGATGTTTTAATGAGAGCCTTTAACCGCGTCCTGCATAAGATTCGTTAGTAGTTGCATTTTTAGTCTTCATCACACGTAATGCCAAGATGCTGCACAGAGAATTAGTACCAAAGAAAAACCAAAATGCAAGAAATAGAATGAAAACAAACAAATTTGCAAGTAAAAACAACTGATTTCACCTCTATTTCTGGCCTTGCACAGGCGCAAAATGCCTCAACATAGGCGCATAACCAATCAACATAGGCGCATAAAACTTCAACACAGGCACAAAATTATTAACATAGGCATAGAAAACTTCAACACCAGCATAGAAAACTCAAACATAGGTGTAGAAAACTTCAACACAGGCGCAGAAGTGTCCAAAGAGCTCCGAGTCACCCTGTTTCTTGATTTTTTCACCTGCAAATAGCTCAAAAGCACTCAAAACATGGTTAAGGGGTTAGTTCACATTGGGTTCACCAGAAAATGTAGATTAGTAAATTGAAAATCATCAAAACAATAGCAATTAGGACAACCACAAAACCTAAAGCTACTATGAAAGCAATCCTAATCCAATCAATGAAGACATAAAGACAAGATATTCAAATCAAATGAAAGCAAAGCAAACCACGCAGATATCTCCTTCATGTGGCTCCATTTTTCTTCTTTCACCTTCAAATTTGATGTGGATCTCACCTACAAGTGCAAAATGCAAGTGGAAAGCAAGTTGTTGAGAGATGAAATTTGCAGCATAAGGTTACTTGAAAATGTGATTGATTCCCCTTTTCATTGAAGAAAATCATCCAATTTATAGACAAATTGGAGAGAGGACAAGATTAGCATGAAGAGATTTGAAAGGAAATTCAAATAGAGAATGAAAAAATTATGACAAATGTGTGACACTTTCTATGCAAGGTGTATGACAAATTATGCACAAATTATGACAAGTTGCTATGCAAGATGTTTGACAAATTATGACAAGATTGAAATGCCATTCCCATGACAAAAGGGAAGAGAGAAAATAGCCTCCATGATTGCAACAAATGGAAGCATAAACATAGGAGAAAATGAGGGAATGAAATTGGGGGAAATATTAGAAAAATTAAAGAAAATAGGAGAAATAGAAATTAGGAATTAGAAGAAATTAGCAAATTAGAAAATTGAGGAAAAAGATGAAATAGAAATTAGGTGAATTAATTAATAGGATTTCATCCATTAATTAATTCATGAAACAGACCTAGGACTAAATAAATAGATTTATTTAACCCACAAAGAAGAAGAAAAGGATTAAATGAACAAATCATAAAACCCTAGAAATAAGAGGACAAGGAATTAGGTCAAGACAAGAAGAAATTAATGTAGGTTCGATCATGATTCTAATTGACAAAGGACCAATGTTGATAAATGATTGAGATTGGTTGACAAAAAATCAATGACAAATTGACCAAGATTGACAAGGAGATCAAATTGATAGGCGCCAATTGACGAGGAACAATGACTAATCGATCCAAATTGACATGATTGAAAAGGACAAGGATCGATGACGAATCGATCGCAAAATGACAAGATTGACAAGGAGATCAAATTGATAGGCACTAATTGATGAGGAACAATGACTAATTGATCCAAATTGACATGATTGAAAAGGACAAGGATCGATGACGAATCGATCGCAAAATGACAAGATTGACAAGGACAAGGATCGATGACGAATCGATTGCAAAATGACAAGGCTGACAAGGACAAGGATCGATGATGAATCGATCATAAAATGACAAGATTGACAAGTTGATAATCACAATTGATTACTAACAAGATAAATATGATTGAAAGATTGACAAGAGGACAAAACCCTAATTCTATCATTGATTAGGATTGACAATGTCCAAAATGATGATAAATGAGCATGCACCATGATGCGACAGGATAAGATCGACCAAAATCATTACTGAAGATTGCTATTGACAAGACCTAATTTGAAAGTGATAAAAATGAGGAATGCAAAAGAAGGACTCGATGCTTGCAAATGATAAAGACCAAGTGCGCAACATAGAAGAAATGTTAATGCGACGCAAGAACCCTAAAATAAGGCAATGCGCAAATGTTAAAGTATGACTCCACAAGCATTGACCATTTTTAGACGTCTACAGTAGGGAATTGAAGGAAAACACATCTAAAGTGAGATACCCTGTTATAAGCAGCCTCTGATAATCTCTGCTTTTGGAGGCTCTTATCAAACATGCACTTCCATACAGCAAAGAAGGCATCATTAACTCTTCTGAAGTGGCTGCCTTGATTCTTGATGGTAAGTTGATCATAATACTCCCAGATAGGCACCAATCTCTTATCACCCTTGGTAGATAAACCTAGATATTGCCTCATAGAAGCAACTGCCTAAACTAGGTATGAGGTCATGTAAAATTTCAGTGTTACTTTGACCTCCTTCAATTGAGCACAAAGTGCATCGTTGATATGTTCACCCCAATCAACTCTTGCAGCCCCTTTCATGATTATATTCATGTAGTAACACATCCAAGTTTGAAAGTAATGAGAGTCTTTTAGCCCCTTCACTCTTGACAACATGGTGACCATGTCATTGTATTCCTCATTGAAGTTACTCCTATGGAAGAACTTGGGCCATCGTGTGGTAGTGGAATGTCTAGCAGTAGAGAGGTACATAATATTGACCACTTTCTTGCATTTAGCCTCATTTTTCTCATAGTACTCTTGAGCACTTTCTTGAGAAATGTCAGCTACCTCTTCAACCAAAGAGCCTTTGAAGACACTATTGAAAAATACATTATCCAGAGTCATGATAACATTCTGATCAATGTCCTTTACCTATCTTATATTCAGGTCAAAGTGATCTACTACTGCAAGTACAAATTCTGGATCATGAGCTGCAACCGAGAAGGATGCATATTTATGCAACTCAGATTTGATCAGATTGGTTATGCGAGTAGGAGCTTTCTCAGCTCGATCAATAAATTCCTGCATACTGACATGTCCAATCTCACTATCTTTGATCTCCTTTATATTTGAGTCCACTAAACTCTCTGGGTACATATTCAAGTACTTATCATACTTGTACTTCATCTTTTTCATTGATGTTTTACCCGGAGAAGATTCCAACTGACTCATGGAAGGATCAGATTTATCTTGAGGGAGCTTTGACATTCGTGATGACTGCATTCAGTACTGAGGATTATCTCTTTTTATAGTTATCATCATCATCAAAATCAATTTTTCTCAATCGGATCAAAAAATCGGACTCAGAACAGGCTTAGGAGTAAAACTACCAAAAACAATAGGTCAGGGAAAAAGTCTGACATGCTCTTTAGAAAATAAAATTCGCACATTGGACTTTAAAGTCCAATGTGCAAGGATAAACATCTTAATCTGCACATCGGACTTTAAAGTTTGATGTACAATTTTGGGTAAGTCATCAGCACATCGGACTTCAGGGGAAGATCATTAGCACATCAGACTTTAAAGTACGATGTGCAGATCGGGGAAAACGACTGATTGACATGTCGGGTTTTGAAACCTGACATGTCAATCAAATCCTCTCCTCTTCGCATATCAGATTTTAAAGTCCAATATGCGAAGGGGGCTCCATACAGCTACAGAATGGGTTTCAAACCTTGTCATGCAGGTTGGAGAAAGATAAGACTAGGAGGGCAATTAGACTTAAAAGTCCGATTACCCTCAAAAGACACCACCAGACAAATAACAAGCGACAAAAACAAATAAGGAAGAGAGAAACAAAGGGAAAAAAAATGCAAAATGCGAAGAAAATGAAAAATCCAAAATGAAAACACAAACCTACCTTTTCCGCCAAAATGAGAGGAAAAATCTGATGAAGATGCGACAAATCCACAAGATTGGCGAGCGAAAATGGAGGAGGACACGAGTAGAGAGAGAAATTCACAAGCAAGAATGAAGAAATAAAACCCCGCAATCAATTAAATAAACCCTTTAATTAGCAATAAATGCTTTATTAATTGCTTAACTGGCAGTGCATGTCAGACTTTAAAGTCTGACATGCAAGAAGAAACCCTTGCAAGTCAGACTTTAAAGTCTGACATGCACTGTCTGACCAGACAGCCTGCAAGTTGGATTTTAAAGTCCAAACTACAAGGGGAAAGATCACCTACAGGTCAGACTTTAAAGTCTGATCTGCAGACTAAAAACCAAACATGTGCACATCGGACTTTAAAGTTCAATGTGCACAAAACTTTGCAAAGAAAGTCCCTGTAGGTCGGACTTTAAAGTCCGACCTGTAGGTAAAACTGCAAACTTTGAAAAAACTTAGAAAGCACTAAAAATGAAAAATGAAAAGATAAACGAGATAACTGATGGAGTCGATCAAGCTCTCCCAAAGGTCATAAGGTATGAAACGGACCAATTTCATAGGGTTGCCTCACAATTTTGGTCATGCTGAAATCGAGGACAACAATGTCAAGATATTCTTTTGTGTATTCGAGTGTTGTAGTTTGATGGAATGAGTTGATTTAGCCTGTGTTGTAGATGAGTTGTTGCAGTTTAAAGGGTTTCTAGTATGTTGTCTATAGATGGTTCATTCCTATTTTTAGAGCTTCATACGATGTTTTGATTGAGTTATGAGATCTAGTATTGAGGATGTTACTTAGTCGTTCGTGTTATTCGATATTTTGGTTTGTTCTTTGTATTGCTCTGGAATTGCAATATCTTTAGTTGCAGATCTATGGGATGTGTTTTGGACGTTGATGTGTGTCCTCAATTAGATTGGTTTATGATTTAGAGGTCCACAAATGAATCTTTTAGGTTGATAGTCAGTTATGATGGTGTTCTTGAGCTCTAGTAGAGAAATGATGATGATTCTGGTGATCTGAGTTGTTGCAGTTATTGTGGTACAATTCACATTGCTTGTGAATATCTCTAGATCATGTTCTATGCATATTGGTGGTCCATATTGATTATTGTATGCGTTATTGAAGATTCTCTTTGTTCCATGATGTTCTTCATGTTATGCAACATTCTTGGTGGTTGTAGCATGTTGCAGATGACCAAGGAGTAATTGTTGGAGGTGTTGCATGTTTGCAATATTCATTTGGGTCCAGAATATGTCTTAGCCGATATCATTTTGGTTTGCATGTATTGTTGTAGCATGTGAGGATATTATTTTGTAATTTGTATTAAGGGTTTAGCCGATCTATACTTCAGAGTTTGAGGGTTTGTATAAATAAATGTAATAATCATGTGAGATGTATTTTTTTGAGTGTCTGTGATCCTTGATAATATGTATGATCAAGTTGTATGTACGAACAACTAATTTGATCTT
Source organism: Cryptomeria japonica (assembly GCF_030272615.1). NCBI lineage: Eukaryota > Viridiplantae > Streptophyta > Pinopsida > Cupressales > Cupressaceae > Cryptomeria > Cryptomeria japonica. The sequence goes on from NC_081409.1 coordinate 491,052,947, forward strand.
TCAAAAGTATGAAGGAGAAGATAAGTGTTGCAAAGAACACTGTGTGCTTAACCAGAACTGTAATCAAGCATATGAAGATGCTATCTTCATTGTTCATGTGATTTAGATTGTAGTCCAAATGTTTTTGTAAGTTAGTGAGACTTCCTATAAGGCAGTGATCCTTCCCTAAAGGTTGTAGCCTTTTTGGGTTTCTTATTTGAGCGGTGAGCTCTAGGCAGTGTGCTTGAATGCATGTGCATTTCCATTGTAATATTTTCATTTACTCCTAATAGGGTATTATCTCAATGTGGGTTTGAATCCCACTATGATTTTTCCCTTAACATGGTTTTCCATGTCAAAAATCTTGGTTGTTATGTGTGTTATTGATGTGGAGTTGTTTCATGATTTAACTATTAATTACCAGATCTAATTTATGATTTAAGTTGCAATAAGTTTTTGTTCAAATTGATTCACCCCCACCCCTCTTAGTTTGCTGCATTGTTGCCAATATAGTAGAGAATCAGGTTGATGTTAGAATCAAGTGCTTCAGATTTGATAGAGGTGGAGAATTTACTTTAAATAAGTTTTATAATTTTTGTGATAAATAAGGGATTAGGAGATATCTTTCTGCTTCAAGAACCCCTCAACGGAATGGTGTGCTAGAAAGAAAGAACAAAACTATTATTGAAATGGTTAGAACTATGATAAATAATGCTAACTTGGCTAATTTTTATTTAAAAGAAGTTGTGCATACTTCTATTTATATTTTTAATAGGGTTTAGATAAGGATAAATCATACAAAGACACCTTATGAGTTGTCGTATGGAAAACCACCTACTATGAAATACTTTATAGTTTTTGGAAGCAAGTGCTATATCAAAAGAGATGAGAATGATCTTAGAAAGTTTGATACTAGAGCTGATGAGGAATATTCTTGGGATATGCAATGAATAAAAACGCTTATCGGTGTTACAACAAAATATTGAACAAGATAGTAGATAGTACAAATGTGAAACTATGCCAAGCATGGGATTAGATTGATCAGGAACCTATTCAAGAAGCTAGATTTGAGATCATACCTACTATTGTAGAAGAAAAGACTCCTTCTAAAGGAAGCAATCAGAAGAAACTATATGAAGTAGAAGAATATAGAGAAGAAGTGAAAAAAATGATTAAGATATCAAAGTATGTACAGAAGAATCATTTAGAAGATCAGACAATTAGAGACAAGAATAAAGGAGTTCAAACAAGAAGTGTTATAGAGGTAAATGAGAAAACTAATTGTTATTTTATTTCACTTATTGAACAAAAATCATATGAAGAAGCAAACAAATAAGAAAGTTGCATTAAATCTATGGAAGAAGAACTAACTCAGATACAAAAGAATCAAACTTCGGAACTAGTACCTAGACTGGTGAACAAGAATGTGAGAGGAATGAAGTGGGTGTTCTGAAACAAGCTAAATGATCAAGGACAAGTCAAAATGAATAAGGATAGATTGGTATGTCAAGGCTATTCTTAGGTACAAGGTATTGGTTTTTAAGAAACTTTTTCCCATATTGATAGGATGGAAGCTATCAATATGTTTCTTGCATTTTCTACCTATAGGAACTTTAGAGTATATCAGATGGATGTTAAGTCAGTGCTTCTTAATGGATAGCTGGAAGAAAAAGTGTACATTGAACAACCAAATCAATTTAGACAGTCAGAAGATGCAGATATGGTCTGTTGACTAAAGAAGGCATTGTATGGACTTAAACAAGAACCTAAACTCCTACTACACTCCCCAGCAGGTAAAGCCTTTCTGGCAAAAATTTCTTAGGGCTTTAATGGAATATTTGACTGTGGATGATAGATTTATGAAAATTTATAACTATCATTTTACTATCCTGAACCATTTCCATCATGGGGCTAAAATATCCTTGCCCTTCTATTTAGCATCCTCTCTAAATGAGAGCCTTGCCGACTATGATAAAAAGCCGAAGTCCTATCCTTTAGCTCACCAGGGACTCATTCTGCTAATATATGAACATATTAAGGCTAAGGCTAGGGCAACCAAGGATGATCCTTTGATCATTAACGCCCATATATCTGAGAGAGGCATAGACTCTGACTCGAATGGGGATCAGCCCAACACCCCTACCAATAAAAAAAGGAAAGCTGAAACAGAGCATGAAGAACAGGAGGTGCATTGTGATGAAGAAGAGGAAAAGGATAAGGACATTGATACTAAAATGGAGGCCAACAAGGAGGAGAACTATGGTGAAGGGGAGGAAGGGGGTAATTCAGAGAACCCTCACTCTAACCCTAAGGGTTCAGAAAGCGAGAATGAGGCTCTAAAGCCTAAGGAGTATGACAACCCTAATGCTAAGGAGACTGAATAAAGCAAGGACTCTGTGGATACCATCCTAGACACCGCTCGCAATTGCACTCTTGAATTCTTCAATTTCCAAAAATGGGTTGTTGAAAACATCACCAGTATGCAGGGTAAACAAAGGGAGCTGGAAGATAAGATCAATAAGCTGATTAAGATGTCTGATTCTAGGAATTAGATTGAGGATACGGAAAATAGTGAAGCAGAGGAGGAGATGGAGATGGAGGACTGGCTGGAGAAAGATCTGATAAAAGGGGACCTAATACATTTGGAGGATTTTATTAGAACTATGAAAGAATAGGTGGAGTAGGATAGGTGAAGGAGGACAAAGACAACGTCAATATCCGGATTGCCCATAATGAGAAGGCATTGAAAAGCCTTATGAACCATAGCCTCCAGGCCCTTAAAGTTTCTTCCTAGAATATGAATGCACTGGTGGATCATTTGGAAAAGAAAAATTAGGAGAAGAACCTGGTAATTATAGAAGATGCTCCAACTTCCAGCCCTACCCACCAGAACCCTAGGCGCAGAACTAGGCAGACTACTATTGAGAAGGACACCAAAATGAAAGAGAGTCAGATTGGACAGGAAAACAACGACCTGAGGGAAGCGACCAAGGCGATGATGCTCTTGGTATAGAATGCTAAGGAAACTATGAAAAGTTTTTAACTTTCTTGTAATGCTGGGCTTGGGGTCAATTTCTTGTTGGCCTCTTGCTGTCCTTTTCTCTGCTACTAGTTTTTTTGTTGGTTTTTTGCAGCTGCCTTGTTTTGTTTCCTTCTTGAATATTATCACTTTTAGAATAGATATTATGCAAGTTGTATGTTTGGTTTCAATATTTAAAGCTAATTTGAAGTAGACTCATGATCAATCAGTGAAAAGGATCTTCATGTATTTGAAAGGAACTGAGGATTTTGGCCTATGGTACAAAATAAATGGATATTTCATGTTGAAGGCATATACAGATTTTGATTGGGATAGAAGAATTGATGACATGAAGAGTACAAGTGGTGGAGCATTCTTTTTGTGAGATAGATTGGTTTCATGGATGAGTAAGAAATGAGAATTTGTATCATTGTCTACTTCTAAAGATGAATATATTGTTGCAACATCTTGTTATACTCAAGTTTTATGGATTGAGCAGACTCCTAAGGATATCAAAGTTTATATAATGAATTTATTCCTATCATGTGTGATAATACCAATGCTATAAAAAAAATTCAAAGAATCCAGTTATGCATTTAAGGATTTGTTAGTTAAAAATTTTGCAAAGTGGGGAAGTTTACAAAATTATGGTTTCAGCCATAGTATGCAAGATTAAATCTCTCCTAATTTATAAGGGAAGGCTACCCCTTTTGTTTACTACTCTCTTAATCTAAAATACAATACACACTATGATTTCTAATCTAAAAATTGGGGTGCATCATCCTATTTTCTCTTTAGAATAGATGTTATTCTCTCCTCTTTTCTTCTTCCATGGCTTGGGCCTTGTAGATTGAATTTATTGAGTATCTCCCAATGGTAATGAAGAACTTAATACCAATCTTGTGGGAACTAGATTGGCGTTCATGCACAACCACCATTTGATGATCCATCTCCATGACAATAATTTTGTCAGATGGGTACCTAGGAAGCATGAAAGGCTCACCATCAAAACATCTAATTCTAATATAGGTGAATGTAGGGAATTGCAAGAGTATACATCCATACTAATTAACTACATTCTAGGCTTCATTTGATACTCTCTTCTTTTGAAGATCTTTGTTAAACATACACATGTACTAACCAAAGAAAGCATCATTGATGCTCTTGAAATCATGCAAAATCACCTTGACAGTCAACTATGTGAAGTATTGATAAACAGGAACTTAAATCTTGTCTCCTATAGTAGATAATCCTAGAAAATGCCTCATTGAGGTACTTGGATATACAAGATATGAAGTCATGTAGAACTTCAAGGTAGTAGGAACTTTAGTCAATGTTTATATAATGCATTAGCAATCTGTCTACCCTAGGAGATTTTCTTCTTATTTTGCTAGATTATATGGATGTACTGATACATCTACTTATGATAAGTGTCTAATACTAGAAGTCCTTTTACTCTACTAAGAAGAGTAATCAAATCATTTACCTCCTCAATGAAGTCACTTCAGTGAATAATCTCAAGTCATCTTGCAATATTAGGCCTTGGTATCTTCAACCAATTCTCATTGATGTTTCTCCTGCATTTGTTTGAATTATTGTCATAGTAAGTTATTGTTGACTACATATCAATATTGGCATATTGATCTATATGTGAACACTTAAAAATTGTGTCAAATAAATCATCATCTAGCTTGATGAGAGTCTTATTTCCTTCTGTATCCTTTACTAATCTACTCATTGGATCATATCTGTTAGTGAGGGCTAAGACAAATTCAGGGTTTTGTGCTGACATAGGAAAGGTTGAAACCAAATGAATTCCACTGTTGATGGTTGGATCCATTTTGTAGAACACTAGAGGGTCTTTGACTTTTTTTAAGAATTGTTCTACATCAACATGCCATATATTTGTGTCCCTAATATGGTCAATGTTTGATGACACAAAAGAAGAAGGAAAGACTAGATGTGGGTCTTGCTTCTTGAACTTTATTTCTCTTTTTCTCGATGATGGCTCTATCATTTGAATATGATTTCACTATAATATTTGAAAAAGGTCATCACCAAATTTAAGCCAATTAGCCTCCTTACAAGGATTACAAAATCCCAATTGATAGAACAAAATTCTTTGATTAAGTGTGAATTAAATTTATATTTTCAATTTACAAGTGTGTGCATTGAGCATAAATCAGACGTATAAGTCCGATTTGCACTAAAAAATAGTGAAAAACTCAAAGAAAGTGCATATCAGATTTATAAGTTTGATTTACACTTGGGAATATAAAAAATATAAAAAAGGTGCATATCAAAATTGTAAGTCTGATACAAACAAGGGGAGGATTAAGAATCATAGGTGCATGTTAGACTTACAAGTCTGATCTGCACTTGGGTTAAAAGCACAAAGGAAAGAAAATTTGTCTTAGGTACTAATCAGGGTTGTAACGATGACTTATGCCTAAAAAGAACCATGATGCAATTTGGGGTTACAACCCTGATTCACACCTACCAAAACACTCAGAACTTATACGAAAATGAACTGAAAGGAAATCATTCAAGGAATGGTGTCTGGCGGAGCCAGGACCCCGACATGCACTATCGGTAAGACTCTGGTGGATGGTAGGGTTATGACTCTGTCATCCACCTCTAAGAAAATACAAAGGAAAATAGTGTGAGTCCTGGTTATGATCTCGACACACATTGATAACAAGGGTTTTAGTGTTTGTTGAGACCATAATCCCAACTTGCACCATTTTTGGGGGTTCGATAAGAAGTATGAGATGTATGTCGAGCTTTAGATCCCGCCACACATCTCCTCATTTCAAAGGGCATCAAAAGGAAGAAAAATGATAATGCAAAGAAGGGAATAATTTTAATATACATCAAAGTTAAAACTTTGGTGTATATCAGAACCATTAACCTGACTTACACAATCATTTAAAAACTAAGGCCAAAGAATAATAAAAATTTAGAAAGCATGAATTAAATATAGAGAAAACATTCATACCGTAGGAGAGACAAGCTCGACCTTGAGTAAGAATCTCTAGGTCTCACAAATCACTCCAAGAAAAAATGATAAGAAAGAATGACTAAAATCAAAAAGAAAGGGGAAAAGAAACCCAAATCAAATTGAATACTTTAAAAGAAATAAATGTAAGTATGGTGTATTTTGGACTTACAAGTCTGATTTGTACCATAGAACCAAAAGAGGTGTAATTCGAACTTGTAAGTCCGAAATACACCTAAAAAATTCTACTAAGTGTAATGTCGGGTCATAAGTCCGACTTTACACTTAATAAGCCAAGGATGGTGTAAAATCGTATTTAGAAACCGGTTTTCCACCAAAACATCAAAAACTTATTCTAAGTTAAAAATTTAAATTTTAACTATCAAAACAAGATTTCAAGAGTGAATACAAAGTATTAAAAGACCAATGAGGTGATCAAAATGCCTTGTAAAACCAACTCTTAGAGGAATGAGAATGAATTTTAAATAAAAAATTGTAGGGGGTTATCTTGTTTCCACCTTAAACAAAAACAAGGATAACAATTGGCTTTGACTAGAGAACATATTATGATCATTCATAAGTATAATTAGAAGGTGAATAAACTTAGATCTCTAAGTGTCTTCCTCTGTTCTATTTGGCCACAGATCCAAGAGACTAAAAATGCAAAACAAAGCAAAAAGAAAAGAAAAGAAAGAAAACAAACAACTGAACTATACAAAAATTACAAAAGCTTGAAACTTTATTGAGTGAACAATTTGAGATGTTGTCCAATATGAGGTAGTGCAAATGGAGTGTTGTCTTGATATGTTAGAACATAACTTGATTCTCCACATATTTGATGTATTATAAAAGGGCTAGTCCATAGGGAATCAAATTTTCCATGCATTCATTTAGGCTCGCGTCTCTTATTCCATAGAAGTACAAGATCACTGACTTTCAAATCTCTTTGTCTTGTTTTCTTATCAAAGAGAGTTTTAACTCGCTTTTGATGTTTAGCAAGATGATCCACTACCTATGCACATTTTTCTTCCAATTGAGTAAGAAACATGATTCTTTTATCCAAATAACTTGGATAAGTATCATCTTCAACAACCCTTGCTTCAGAGGGAGCAACTCTAAAGTAATAATAATTTCAGCATCAAGCCCATAAAGTAACTGGAAAGTAGACATACCAATAGCCCTCTTTGGAGTAATATGATCAACCCACAAAGAATCAAACAAAGCTTTGTGTCACAACCTTTGATATCATCAACAAGCTTCCTGATGATATTCACCAAGTTATTGTTACTGGATTTCACCTGACCATTACCTTGAGGATAATAATTGAATGAATGTGCAAGGATGATTCCATATTCAAAACAAAATTGAGTTACTTCATAAAAATAAAATGTGTTTGCATTGTCTGCCACAATCTTATTAGGAACACCAAACCTATAGATTAGATTCTCCTTCAAGAACTAACATACCACTTCTCTGAAGTAGCATGCCTCACTGGAATGGCTTCAACCTACTTAGTAAAATAATTTGTTGTTGTCAAAACATAAGTATGTCTTGCATTAGAAGATGGATTAATAATGCCAATGAAATAGATTCACCATTGCTTGAAAGGTTCATCAATTACAACTAGCTTAAGAGGAAGATAAGCTAACTTTTTTTTCCCAACAAACTACTGGCAAAGATAACATTTACATACCCACTTGTATGCATCCTGGAAAAGTGTATTCCAATGGTATCTAGCCCTTAAAATCTTTTTGGTTGTCATGGGTGCAAAAAAGTGCCCACCACAAGCTAAGCTAAGAAAAGGACTCCAACAACTTCACTTGTGCTTTATCAACACACCTTAAAAAGGTGCCATCAATACTTTTCTTATACAAACCAATTGTCCCAAATGACAAAGTTTGTAGCTTTGAGTTTAATGTTTCTTTTTTATTTGTAACTCATATAGTAAAGGAATTCACCATATTTAAGAAAATGAGAAATATTAGAATATTACTCCTCTGTAGTATTGACAAAAAACATAGAAGGCAAGCTTTTGGAATTTCATCAGTTTCCTTACTTTGATGAATTGAATCATTTTCTGCCATTAACTAACACAAACCCTTTCCTCAAACAATCTTACTGGGTTTGATCTCAATATCATACTCCTGAATCTTGGCAATCCAATTTCCTCTCTTGGTGCCAAACTCTTGTTGAGTGAGAATTGTTTTATCACTACATCAGGAACCAAAACAAGTGTATGAGAATTTAGAATGTAGAACCTGAAGTACTTAACTTCTTTAACCATAGCATAAACATGATTTTCCTTTTGGGATTACTTCAATTTATGAGATTTCAAAGGAAAACTCATGAAAGCACTAGGAGATTCAATTCCCTCTTTATTTTTCTGCATCAGGATAGCAAATATCGTATGCTCTCAAGGATACTATACATAATGAAATATTTGCTATAATCTGGACAAACTAGAACTAGAGCATGAGTGATAGATTCCTTAATCTCATTGAAAGCATATTTCCCTTCAGTATTCCATTAAAAAATATCTTTATGTTTCATCATATCAACAATATGACGAGTCTTCTCGGCAAATTCAAGGATGAATCATTGAAGAAAATTTACCTTCCTAAAGAAAGAATGAGAAGATGTCTTACTAGTGGGTAAGGCAAGAATTTGGATAAAATTAACCCTTTTGGGATCATTCTTGATCTCTTCTTTGGATGCAATGTGTCCCAAAAGCTTCCCTTCTATTACCCCAAAAACTGACTTCTTGGGATTAAGGGAAATGACATGCTTAGAGCATCTCTTGAGCACTTCTTGTAAATGATAAAGGTTATTCTCATGGTACTTGGAGAAAATTGTGAGGTCATCAAGATAGACAACAATAAATCTACCAATAATATTATTGGAACCTACAAACTAGCAAGTATCCCAAATAACCATGATATCCCAAATTATTTTCCCACTATTGTCCACACAACTAAATCATATAATATAAGTTGTAAAAGATGAATTCCCTATCTGACATAGTTCAATGTGCTTTCTAGCTTAAAAAAAACTTTAAAAACCTTGATAGCAAGTCATATGTCATATTACACCTTTTTTGAGATCCTAAAATAGTCCCACATCCTGTGTGGTTCCCCTAGGGTACCTATATATCTAGTCCATCATATTGATTGAGCCACCATATAGAAAAATTCTTAGTTATCTCCACTTTGTGAGATCATTTCTCTATTGCATTAAGCACTCAGCAAAACAATGACAAAGGAAACTCAGGCTATACAATTATCGCTATTTCACAGAACCAAAGTGAGCACTCAGTGAGACAAGGAAAAAGGACAAGGAGCATATTGGATATTGCTATTTTTCCAAAACAAAATCTTATTAAATTAAGTCTCATGAAATAGTGAAGAAAGAAATGAGGCTTATGTGGATTTGGCTATTTCGTGAAACTCATATCCCATCATATTAAATAGGCCACAAAACAACGATTAAGATTGAACAATGTGTTGTGACATTGCAACCTATTATATTTGGAAAGTTGTGAAATGGAAACAAGGAAGACAAGCTTATAAAGTGTTATCAACATTTTGCCAGAAAAGGACACTAAGGATTCAAGAAGGATGCAATTTAGTGATATCTTAATAAGATGTTGCTATACCGCAAGGACAACATGAAGAATGAAAAAATCATATTGCAATATGGTGATGATGGTCAAAGTGGTTTCACCATATCATGGGATGCTAAGATAAAATTAAAAAGGGGTGTAGTGACATAGCGATAAGTGTTGTCATTGTTGGTCCAAAACAATGGATGTTAAACACACCATAATACTTAGCTTAAATACACAAGTTCCTAATTGAGAAGCTATCCAAAAGCCCACTATCCTAGCTCATTTATCTTATCTATCTGAGGGCGTACAACTTGAAATGGGATGGCAAAATATATGCACTAAGAGTGCCAACGAACAAATATATCTTATTCTAAGCAGCTGTAAATACTGAATAAATATTCATAAGGAAGCAAATTTTCTTCAGAAGTATAACTTAGAGAAACTATGCTAATTTCTACCAAAAGAATGTAAGTTCTTCTAACTTATGTTGAAATGATTGTTTTGTTCTGTCGTAGCTATAGGAATAGACACAGAGTGATAGTCTAGTAGTTGCAGGAACAAATAGTGAGCAATCTAATAAAATAGAATTAAACAACTTCGAAAGATAAAGTGCATAAAAATAACGAAACATAATCCTCACCAAGTGGGCCCCCTTGAGCGAGTCTCCTAGATTATAAGTTACATCAGGATTAAACTATAAAGCTCGCATAATCATATCACAACACCATGAACTTATTCAAGAAAGTAGATATGCTCCTTTATTCAAAATCAATTCAATAGCATAACACGGTTTGATATAAAAAACAACAACTAACTAACTAGGAAACTCGAGAAGGATTTATAACATTCATCCTTACAACAATTTTCCATAATAACCACCCACTTCCTAATATCTAGGTGGAGGCTTTTATTTAGAATATGAAATCTAAGAGAAATAAGAAAACAAGAGTATGCTCTGTCCTTGAACATTTATAAATCTTCCCTAGATATGCTCCAACATCCAACATGGCTATTAACAAAATTATTAATAGATCATGACTACTTTTGAAGATTCCTAAATGAGCTCTAACAGCTAGTGCCCAAGTTGTAACAACTCTTGACCTTTCCATGCCTTGTTGTCAAGTCATGTACACATTGTCATGCTACTATCAATGAAGCCATGTTTCATCACAAAAAGTCTTCCATGCAGTTGCAACACCAAGGCTAGAACAAGCACTCCTATCCATATTTCATGATCATTCATTGCAACACATTCATCAACATACAAAGATAGTAAGTATTTATATTTCCATTCATAAGGTTCACTGTTTTGTCAAAATAAAGATTCCAAACTATAGACAACATGATGATCAAATAGGTAAAACATTAAGTCAAAACATAACATAAAGTCCCATCAGTAAGTATATAAGAGTCCTATGCATGGTAAAATGACTACAAATAAAGGTGTAAAGCTAAGACTCATCATCCTCCCCAACTGAAGGTTTTGTTGGTCCACCAACAGAAGTTTTTTGGTTCTCTTTCCAAGTAAGAAGCCTGAAATCTGCAATAGATGTTTCTCCCCTTGTTTTAGCAATAGGACTCCAATACAATCCTTGGCCCTTTTTAAAATTTTCCCATCTATCTCTTTCCCACTCCACATCATAATATTTAAGTTCTTCCCAATACAAAATGGACCACCATAACATAGGTTGTAAGATTCATGGTATCCATTTCTTTATTGAGTTCAACCCAAATGAATGTAGGTAGCAGCCCTTTTGAGTGATGCATGGTAATTTCTAAGTGAATGAGGTTCTACCCTCTTTAGATCCACAAGCAACCAATTCTACGTACGGGCTAGGTGTCCATATACTAATCTTTTTGTTGTTTCTACCATTTGTTCATACTCACCATAGAGGTCCTCTCTCAATGTCAACATCCTTTTCTTAACTTCCATTTTAGTAGTCAATTGATTCCACCTATAATAGATTTTATCAGGGTCCCCTACATCATCTCTTAATGACAATGAAATAATTTTCTCCATGTCTAGGTATTCCCTCACTTGTTCACTCCTATTATTTTCATTCTAAATGTAGGACATAAATACCCTAAGGTGAATATCCCCAATTGAGAGAAGTAGATTCCACTGTGGAGTACATGGGATGGCATAATTATGGAGATATAATTCACTTAAAAAAAAAAAATTTTGAGGAGATGAAGTGTTATAAGCATTCACAAATTCCTCAGGGGTCATCAAGGATTAATTTAATCTTGACAACTCTCTTCTTATCTTATAGGAAAGATGCAGTTCCTTTAGGTAAAGGGAGTATACCCTAGGAGGTAGTCTACACTTAATTTCTTGAGGCAGTAAGGTAGCTATATTATCTATTCTATCCTCAAATTTATTTATTTCTACATCTTTCTTTTTCAATTTGTCTTCAAACATTTATTTCTCCTTTTTCCATTCCTTTTCCCTCTTTTTTAATAATTTTCATAACTCAAGATCGATTGAAGCCCAAGAAAATTAGGGTGAATTATGTTTACTTATCGGGATCTTCATCCTCTTCTCCTCTAGATTTACTTTTTCTACAGTTTCAACCAAGTTCTCTAACCTTGATGCAGTAGTCTCCTTCTCAATAGTTGTTTCTTCATGTTGTGGTTGCTAAGAATTATGAGTGTCTTCAATATTTATTTCAACCTAAATTTCTCCATAATGAACTGATGCCTCTTCTTCTACATCTTCTTCCTCTTCTACTATGACATCTTGTGTTTCTTTTTTTTTCCATAAACTGAGTTATATCCTGAGCCACATCCCCTGCTTCATAGTATGTTGTCTCCCCTAATTCTTCTTCTCCTAACTTTCCTTCAAATAACTCATTGTTATTGATCTTGGACTTCCTCCTCACTAGCAGAGGAAGATGGGGGTGGAAATTCAAGAGAATCCCTTTGAGGAGCTTCTTCTTCCTTTGTATTTGAGCTCTGGATGTCGATCTTTTCTCCTTCAGCAATTTTTCTCTTGAACTTCTTCCTCAACTTATGGCTGCTCCAAGTAGTATGTTTACTTGTAGAAGGTTTATCTATTTTATTCCATTTTTGGCCAATTTGAATTGCTTTAGCAATTAGTTTCTTGAATTTTTGTGTTGTGGTAGGGACTTTAAATATCTTCACTTTTTGTTTTTCAGCAATAGTTACATTTGTGACACTCGCTCTCTTAGAGTAATACCAGGAGGCTTAACCTTCATTATTTGCTTCACCATTGTTTCCTTTGTTCATTTATTCTTTTTATTCTTAGTGGATAACCCTCATGCCACAATAATTTCCTTTGCAACTTTTTCGGAAGAATCCGCATCTTTACTAGAAGAATTTTCACTATGAATTTTAGTTGCTTGGGAAGATGAAAAACATGTAGCTTCTCTAATGCTAGGAATTTGCCTTAATGGCTAAGCCCTACTTATATCAAGAAATTTTATCCACTACATTCCAAGATTTTTTTCTAGTAGGGTTTGTTCAATCAATAATTGAATTAAGCAATGGTGGGAAGCCTACTGAGAATTACCTTTTTGTACTTGGGTAGCCATCTGTTTTAGTATTTTGTAAAGGAAATTGGTGACATTCATGCACCAACTATGCCTTAAATGAATCAGCAATTTGAAATGAATAGAGTGTAAATATGACTTCCATTCTTCACAGTTGAGGTACATAATAATATACTTTACCCTGTGAGCCCAGAGAGGTGGGAGTGACAATCAACTTGTTCCTTGTTTGGTGGCATGCAGTGGAGGGTCACCATGTTCTATGAACTAGGCACTGGCTGACCTATCATCTCTTGTTTCAAATAAAGGCTCTCCATCCAGAGGCATGCTCATAACTTGTGAAATGTGTTCCTCTAAAAGAGACACCCTTAACCCCTTTACTACTGTCTAATCATCTTTTAATGACAGTGCAAACTCTAGAGCAATAGCATCATTAAAGGCATGTAGATTCAAAAAATAATCTAGCCATCCACAACCTCTAAACAAAGGTTCACAATATTGATAATTAACAACAGACTATGATCTATAGGTTCTCATCATATTGGAGGACCTCCCATTGTTGAAACAAAGACCAACGTCTTCAAGAAAACCCCTCTATTATGCTGAAATTCTTATGAAGAAATAAAGGACAACACTACAAAAAAGCTTCCATATGTAACAAGAAATGGATTGTAGCAAGAGTAATAAAAGGTTATGTCACACAGTCTTGCTAAAAGAAAATTTAAATTTTGCTAAAAAGCGGGGTTGTCTTGACATTAGACTCGACTTAACATTAGGCTGTAGTAAAAAATGACTCAAAAACCAACCCAAGTTAACATATCGACTAAAATTTGTACCAACTAAATAATGAACCTAATAATGACAATATCTTTTAAGCATAGTCTATCCCCCCCCCCCAACTAAAGCTATACACAAGTGTCTACACATGCAGATAGGTAGGATAGAGGAATGCAATTATAAATATTACCATCAATGATATGACAGAAAATGTGGAACAAAAAGAATATAATCATGATAGGAATTGGAAAGTACTTACGTGATTGAGGATATTATCTGGGCATGCTTGTAAGACCGGTGGCACATGCAAAGTGAAAGGATTGCATTTGTAAATGTTTAATTAATGATTGTGGTGATAGAACTGAAAATGGAAGAAAAGAAGTATGAGTAAAGTGGAAATGACATGGAATGAAATGAGCAAAAGAACTCCATGTGGACATGGAGTTATTATTATGGTGAATGCTTATTGTGCTCAAACTAATGTTGGATCTAGAGGATCACCAGGAGTGGTTGTAGGAGAAATTTGAAGTTCCTCAAATTGTTGTAGAAATTCCTCCTTGGTATTGGGCTTGTGATAAAGATGAAATGATGGCCATTGACTAATAGTCAAAATTTGGCATTATCAATAGTGGCCAGTTTGATGTGCCATAAGAATACACTTGTTCAATCTCATATGCACCAAGCCATCATGTTTTTTATTTTCTAGAATTTTCTATATATCTGGAATCATATAACAAAGCCTAGTCACCTGCATGAAATAATTTTATCTTAATATACTTATCATGTCATTTCATATGGTGTTGTTGAACCAAAATTGTAGTTTGCAGAGCAGATTTCCTCCATTCATCCAGTTGATTGATTTGTATAATTCTTTCCTTTTGTGATTTTGATAGATCCATTCCCAATTCCATTGTAGTATGTAGAGTTTTGTTTTCAAACTCTATGGTCATTACTACATTTTTTCCATACAGCAGTTCAAAGGGTGTAAATGTTGTAGTAGTTTTCTAGGAGGTTATGTATGCCCATACTGCCTCTGGTAGGAGATTTTCCCAATCCCTTTTATGTATGGCTACAGTTTTGTCAATATTGCTTCAATTTCTTTGTGGATCACCTCAACTTGGCCATTAGCCTATGGGTGATAAGGTGTAGACTTTTTGTGTCTAATGTTATATTCTTCTACCATAGAAGCGATCAAATTAGATGTAAACTGGACACCTTGATCTATAACAAGTTCTCTAGGAACTCAATATCTCGTAAAGATCTCTTGATATAGAAACTCTGCAACCTTGTTGTCCTTGGCATGTTTCACGGCCCTTACCTCAACCCACTTGGTAAGGTAGTATTTACACACCAATATATATGATTTTCCATTGGATGGAGGGTCAATCAGACCTATGAAATCCATTCCCCATTTATCAAAAGGTGTGACAACATCCTATCATCTCATCGGACCAAGTTGGGCAGCCCATTCTTTGACATTATCACATTTCCTTATATAGTTTACTGCATCCTTATGGAGAGTAGGCCAATAATATCCTGTATTGATTGTTTTCATTGTTGTCCTTTTGGCTACAAAATGACACCCATAGGGTTCATCATGACAGGCATGCAAAACATCATATGTTTCATCTTACTAGATGCATCTCCTTGTGACATTATCTTGTCTTGTGTAAAATAAGCATCCATTGACCCAGGTATATGGAAAAATATTTTCAATGAAGATCCTTCTATCCTTTAAGGAGAAATATGTGAGCACTTTACCCATAACCAAATAATTGGCTATATTAGTATACCAAGGTATATGAACACTGATAGCAAAGAGATGTTCATCTAGAAAAGAATCATCAATGATAGGTTCTTGAGGCTGATGTGTAAGTCCGGATAGAAAGTCAACTACTATATTTTCTTTACTTGGCTTATCTATGATAGAAATATCAAACTCTTGCATTATAAGTAGCCATCTAGAAAGTCTACTAGAAACAACTCGTTTGTTCATGAGGTACCTGATTGGTGTATGGTCAGTGTAAACATATACTTGGTACCCTATTACACAATGTTTTAACTTGTTGAGGGCATATATAACTGCTAACATTTCTTTTTTTGTTACAGTATAGTTTAATTCATCTCCTTGCAATTTTTTTCTTATATAGTAGATTGCATTCTCAATAGCTCCATCTTTCTATGTCAAAACTACTCCAACTCTATGGTCAAAGGCATCAGTATAAATATAGAAGGGCATATTCCATTTAGGTCCTTAAAGGACTAGAGCTTGAGTAGGTACAACTTTGAGATCCTAGAAGGATTTTCCACATGCTAGTCTCCACTGAAAAAATCCACATCCTTCAACAATAGAACATACAAGGGACTTGCTATGGTGCTGAAATTTTTAATAAATCTCTTATAGTAACTAGCATGACCCAAAAAACTACGGACATCCTTTTGCTTGGTGGGAATTGGAAGAGTTTTAATTACCTCAATCTTAGAAGGGTCTACTTGAATTATCATAGCTGAGATGTAGTGACCTAAGACCACTCCTTCTTGCATCATGAGAAATAATTTCTCACTATTTAGTGAAAGATTATGATCCTCGCACCATTGCAGAACTTGCTTCCTAAAATTCATCTCCATAGGTGGTGAAATCATCCATGTAGATATCCATGCAATTGTGAGAAATATCAGAAAATATTCTTAAGACTGCCCTCTAAAAGGTTGTTGGAGCATTACACAATCCAAATGGAAGAATAGAGTAGGCATAGATTCCTAAGGGAGAAGTGAAATATTGTCTTTTTCTGATCCTCTAGTGCTATATAAATCTTATTATAGCCACTAAAACCATCAATAAATGAAAAATACTTCTTCCTTGCTAGGGAATCCAAAACTTGATCAATGAAGGGGAGTGTAAAATGATCTTTTTTTGTAGCTTTGTTCAATTCTCTATAATTCACACACACTCTCCATTTTCCATTCTTTTTTGGAACAATCACCAAAGGTGAGACCCATTCACTATCTGAAATAAGGTAAATAAAACTTGCATCCAGTAATTTTTGTTATTCAGTCTTGACAATTTCCCTAAGAGATGGGTTAATCCTTCTCTATGATTTTCTAATTGGTTTAGTGTGCTCTTGTATGAATATTATTTGAGTATATAATTTTGGATCCAATCCTACCATGTCAATGTAGTCCCATGCAAATGAAGTCTTTTTCTTCTATAACAATTGTTTTAGTGAATGCTCTTGTTGTGCAAAGAGATTACAGTTCACAATGAGTTTCTTCCCAGGGGCTACTTCAATATATTTAGTCATTTTCTTCATGGAAGTTTCATTCACACTATGTAGCTTTATTTCATGGGGCAATAGAGTATGGAGTAGTGGAGAAGAACTAGGTAGTAGTATTTATGATGGATATACATAATTGTTCGAAGTACCCTTTCCTGTAGCATCTACTACACATGTATTATTTAATACATGTGTCAAGAGTTGATCTTCATCATGTAACTGGAGAAGAGGACTTATATCAATCATCATTAGATTTACTACAGTCTTGTCATCTTCTTCAGGCTCATCACCAAGATCAAGTTAAATGAATTGCTCTAACTCTTCATGTGGTTGAGCAGGTGGATAAAGTATTAATTTATTTTTACTATCTCCATTGGAAATAGTCATATCTCCTGACCTGCATCCTATATAAGCATTTGCAGTGGCCAACCAAGGTCTTCCTAGAACTACTGGCTACCCTCCCAAGGTAGCTTTTGCAGATAAAATCATAAAATTTGTTGGATACTCCCAAGATTTAAGAGTTACTACAATGTCTTCTAGCATACCATCTGGCTTAATAGTGGAACTGTTTGCTAGTTGAAGAACTGTATGAGTAGGCCTTATATTTGCCAATTTTAAATTCTGCATGATCTCCTTGGTCATGACATTAATAATAACTCCTATATCTATAAGGGCATTTTTAACCATAACTCCATTTATCATTATTGCAACTACTGGGCTACTAGGGTCTGAATACTTAGGCATGATCACTTTCCCTAGCATGATATCAACCAGCTTACCCATACATGTACTGTTGTAGGATCTTTCTTCTTCCTCCCAGTTTTCTTCAAGAATGCCTCTCTAATAGCTTTATTATATATGGGAAAATCTTTAATGGCTTGAAAGAGAGGTATCTTAGCACAAACATGCTTAAGTTGATCCAGGAAATCAAATGTTGGCTCAGAGATGGGCTTTGATTGAGTTAATCTTTATGGAAATGGAGGATTAGGACTCTAAAGTTCTTCAGTTGGTAAAACAGGATTAGGATCTACCTGTTCCTCTTCTTCACTAGTTAACTCTATGATAACAAGAATAACAAGAAGTAGTAAGGTTTTTCTTGACTGAAGATGTATATCACTTATGCTAATTGCATATGTATCGTATTGATTGAATTATGTTGAATATATTGGTTAGTGTTGTTGTTGTGTTTTATTGTTGGGATTAGGAGCAGGCGAAGTTGGTAATTGAGTAGGTCTTGGTGGTACATTGGGGGGTGTAGGTGGCATAATCGTTGGCTGGCTAATAGATTGGTTGGGTTGGAGATATTTAGCTAGTTGATTAGGCAATTGGTATCCTCTCCATGGTTCTAATTGTGTCCAATTGGTTTGTTGTGGCTGTCAATTTCTTGTGGGTGGTTTTAGTTGAGCTTGAGGTCTAGACCAAGAATTGGGCAGATAATTCCATTGTGGATTCTCATAATTGCCAAAATTTTATGAATATTGAGGTTGCCACTAATTACTAGGTGAATAAGAATATGGACCATTAAAAGATAGGGGATCAGGTGGCATACCTTGTCTCAGAACCCATAGCTTTCTTTGTGCTACAAAGGAAAGTTGGCATTCATCATCTTCTACTAGATGAAATTTTGGTTGATGATATTTGTTGTCAATGCTTGTCAAATTCTTGCAACTATTCTCCTTTCTCTATCTACAATGAGGATAGAATTCAGACAATATTGCCTCTATAGTATCTTGCTTCTATTTTTCCTAAAGAGTGTTGATTTGTGTGGTTGTTTTATTGATAATATCTTGTTAAAAATCCTTGAGCAAATTAATCAACTCCATTCTCGAGACTCCAGAGTTGGTTTTATTCTCTGATAATGTATACTTGTATCCTCTAGGCCTTCTTAATGTAGCTCTTGAATAATTTTGATAGAGTTGTTGTATGTCACTCTAAGTTCCTTGAGTAATATAACCACCACCCATGAGGTTTAGAGCAATCAATACATTCCTCATTGATTCCCCTTAAGAAGACCAATTTATAAGAATCTTCACTCAATTGATTATGTCTAGACTTCTTCAAACTAAAGAGAAACCTTTCTACATAGTCTTCCAGAGATTCCTCATCTTTCTACTGCATTTGGAATATATCATATCCCCTCATATTACTTCCTCTATGGTAGTCCTTGTATTTGGTGAGGAAATTTTCTTTCATGGTGTCCCAATTAGTCATAGAATCTTCTCCTATATACATAAACCAATGGAGAGACAAATCTTTCAAAGTGGATGGAAAGAACTTATGATGAATACTAAGAGGGGGGGTGAATTAGCATACCAAAAAATAATATAAACAAACCTTTAAATAGTTTAGCAGATAACCGATACGACACATTCACTAATAAATCGGTTAAGATAAATGCAAACCAAATAGCAAACAAAGCATTCACCCACAAGAGCAAAATCACCATAACACAAGATATTTGATGTGGAAAGCCAAATGGGAAAAACCACGGTGAGTAGAAACTCACAAGTAACTATCTTCAGAATAGAAACCAGACCGGTTAAGGTCATACAATGTTCTTTAGCAGAATAGATCTTGTTAGGAATCTAGATCTCTGTTAGGAGATAAGTCCTGTTAAAGACTACCTTGTTAAAGGATTTTTAGATCCACAGTTGTGAACCACCTTGTTAGAGGATTTACAAAGGCTTTGCTGGGCCTACCCTGTTAAGGGTTTCAGACTTGTCGAAGATATTAGTAATCAACAAGTGAATGATCTAGATAATAGCACAATATGCTTAGTTAGATCCTTGACAACTCATTGTTAATGCATTTCAGCATTACTTCAGTCTTCAATATCTTCACACTCTGTCTCTTCACACAGACCTAATCTTCTCTACTATGATCACACAATAACCTTTTCTTTTCTATCTCTCATACATCACATATCTCACATGCAAACCCTAGACATGACGTCCTTATTAAGGAAACTGATTTCATATCGGTCCAATAGAATTAGACTACAAGTTCCTAGGTTCAGTGCATCTAGACACATTTGGTAACATGACACAAAATCACCGCCAAAGTATCAGTAAATGATAACTCATCACACATTACAGAAATACCAGTTGGTAACTCATCACAGAGTAATATCGGTTAATATAATATACCGTTTATCGGTTTGACAAAAATGAAGATTGGTAGATCATAGTGTTCCGATCAAAAGTTAACTACTACTTGGGTCCTTTGTACCACTTGAGCTCCTCGAACCACTTGGAGTCTCCATACCACTTGAGCTCTTTAATCAATCTATGACCGGTAAACATCTTCTGCAAAATACTGATAGTCTAAAGACTATACATTCAATAATACACAATACCGGTTGGAACAATTACCGGTTGAGAATAACTCATACATCAAGAAAGTGTGTGTCCATCATCAAGAAAGTGTGTGTCCACCAATGATAATCAAAACATCATCAAAATTCCAACAACTTAATCTTGTGTGCATTTGTGGTATAGTGGTATGGGTCTTATGTAACAAGGCCATAAAAGTGAGGGAGAACAATAGGAGGATTGTTTTTCATATTGGAATTGGCTCCTTGTGGTGGAATAGGAAACTTAAAGGTCAAGTCAGGAGGTGGGGGTGGATTGTTACCACTACCCTCACCACCACCTCTAGGCATCCCATATTACCTTGGTAAACTAATAATGCAACAAATGAATTCTCTACAAGTGGTGGCTCGGGTGGATCAATGAAATTATCTAGGATGTTATTATCTAGGTCTACAAAGAGTTGCAAAAAAGGATTAATTTATAGCTCAGCATTTGGATCTTCAAGTAGATATTCTTCAGAGTGATTTAGGTTAGGTAGGAATCTCCCAAGGGGATCTCTTCTTCTAAGCATCCAGGTATTGTAAAACTAGCATTAGACCTGTATGAATGACATAAATAACTTAATTTAATCTAGAAAGTAAAGTACTACTATAACAATGACTTGACAAATGAAAACTTATGTTCCCATAAACTCTAAGTTTGTCACCATCCCTGGCAATAATGCCAAACATGTTGGTCCAAAATAATGGATGTTAAACATAGAATAATACTCAACTTAGAGACACAAGTTCCAAATTGAGAAGCTATCCCAAACCCCACTATGCTAGCTCATTTATCTTATCAATTCGATGATGTACAACTTGAAATGGGACAACAAAATATATGCATCAAGAGTGTCAAGGAACAAATCTATTCTATTCTAAGTAGCTGGAAATACTGAATAAATATTAATAAGGAAGGAAATTTGCTTTAGAATTACAACTTACAGAAACTATGCTAACTTCTACCAACAAAATGCAAGTTCTTCTAACTTATGCAGAAATAACTATTTTGTTCTATTGTGGCTACAGAAATAGACATAGAGTGACAGTCCAGTAGTTGCAGGAACAAATAGTGGGCAATTTAATGGAACATAATTAAACAACTTCGAAAGATAAAGTGCATAAAAACAACCAAATAGAATCTTCACCAAGTGGCCTCCCTTGAGTGAGTATCTTGGATTATAAGTTACAGTAGAAGCTAACTATAAAGCTTGCATAATCATTTCACAACACCGTGAACTTATTCAAGAAAGTAGATATGCTCCTTTATTCAAAATAAATTCAACAGCATAACATGGTATGATATCAAAAACAACAACTAACTAACTAGGAAACTTGAGAAGGATTTATAACATTCATCCTTACAATAGGTTTCCACAAGAACCGCCCACTTCCTAATATCTAGGTGGGGGCTTTTATTTAGAATATGAAATATAAGAGTACTAAGAAAATGGGACTCTGCTCTATTCTTAAACATTTGTAAATCCTCCCTAGATATGTTCCAACATCCAACATGGCTATTAACAGAATTATTAATAAATCGTGACTAATTTTGAAGATTCCTTAATGAGCTCGAACAACTAGTGCCCGAGTTGTAACAACCCTTGACCTTTTAATGCCTTGCTATCCAATCATGTCCATGCTACCATGCTACTATCAATAAAGCCCCATTTCATCATAAAAAGTCTTCCACACAGTTGGAACACCAAGGTTAGACCAAGCACTCCTATCCATATTTTATGATCATTCATTGCAACACATTCATCAACATACGAAGGCAATAAGTATTTATATTTGCATTCATAAGGTTCATTGTTTTTTCAAAGTAAAGGTTCCAAACTATAGACAACATGATCATAAAATAGGTTCAAAAATTTAGTCAAAACATAATATAAAGTCTCATCAATAAGTATATAAGAGTCCAAACCATGATAAAATGACTACAAATAAAGGCATAAAACTAAGACTTGTTAGTATTTTGCAGCAATAAAGAAAGCTTAATAGAACATGTTTGTGATAAAGTAAAAAGGATTGTCGAGGCAAATTGACAAGTGACATCATCATTATTTTGAAAAGGGTGGTGGAGTTGTTAATGAAACACATGAATTTAATATATAAAAGACATCAAGGGTCACCATAAATAGCCAATTTCTAGCTCATTCTCTTCATTCCAAGTTGGAAAATTATGTGAGTTGGGCTTTGTGACAAAAGGAGTGAGCAGAAACTATACACAATAATTACAAGTACCCTTTGCTTCCTCAAGTGACCATATTTGCAAAAGTATTTGAATTTTTAGTAAAGAACATAGAGCCGAAATGCCTAAGAGGAAAGAAGAAACTGGGGAAGGGGAGAGCTCTAAAAGGGAAGAGGGTTCAGAAAGGAAACCTAGGGTAATAAACCTAGCTAAAAGGCCTCTACAAAAATCATTGTTAGATGCATTGCCTGGTTCTATAGACAAAGGAGCCAAAAATATGTTTAAAGATAAGATGGACGGTTGTAGAGATGCTATAATTCCCATTTCTAAAAGGGATTTGTTTTGGTATATTTACAAAAATAAAGATGAAAATATTCCTATGTCAAATCCCTAGACTTACAACATTGCAAAACTAGTTGTCCAAATGTTTTTTGTGGATATTGAGTTAATTTAGTTGTTTGTCGACAACTACCACCCTATTACTTGAGCTATTAGAATGCCAAGTGGGAGCTCTCTACTGATAGTTACAAAATCTGCTATTATTGATTGTTTTATGTTCAACAAACAATCCCTCACCAAAGTCAACCTTGAGTAGTTTGAGATGGATTATAATAGGCTACATAAGACATTCAGGAAGGATGAACTTCCATCCTACAAGAGGAGGGGCATTAACAATAAGCCTCTGATAATAACAAGCAATGAGCCCTTCCTTGTTGATAATTTCCTTGTATATTTCTAGAGAACTTACTTTTCCTTGGGCCAAATACTAGGAGAAGATGCCAAAGCCAAGATGAATGTATCACTAATATACTTGGAAATGAGGATACAAAATTCTGAGGTGAACCTTGAATTTTATTTTGCCTCTAAGATTGAAAAGAAGATACATGAGCAGCTGGTGGATTGGAAGGAGAAGAAAAGTAATGACTTTCGCCATTACTCTTTGTTATTTTATCTAATCCTATTTCAAAATAAGAAAGCCTTCCCTCAAAGGCTAAAATTGGGAGTAGTGGATGAGAATGGAAATAGGCTACCAATGCAATTCTGGTGTTACCTATGGGACAAAAGATGTAGGGATGCAGACTACAAGATCTCTGTGACTCCTTTGTTATCACTATCTTTGGTATTTTTAATTGTTTAGTTAAGAGACTATCACTCACACAAGGAGGGTGTTGAGTCCATTAGCCTATGACCCTAAAAGGGGCCATACTCATAATTTCACAAATTGGTTTTACATGGGTGAAAATACCATCATTAGGGTATATGGATGCCCCCAAAGGCCTCATTTATAGCCCATGTTTGTATCAGATAGACTTTCTTTCCTAGAGTTTGTATGGCAGATGTTGTGGCTAGAAAAGGAAATAATAGAGAGGAGGAAAGGGGCATTCATGCCTCATCATGTCGCATTTGCACATTTTTTCATTGGTTCCAACATGTTGGAAAAATTTGCAAAAGTATATAAAAACCAATTATTTATTGAATTATGGTAAAGAGAGAATGTGTGATCCTGAGAATCACATTGGTTCTATTATTAAATTGGTTTCACATGAAATATTGATAGAGGAGAATTTTGTTAGAAATTCTACTTCATATGGAGACATCATACAAAGGAGGAAAAAATGGCATAGTATAATAAAGATGGAGCAAAAAAAGAAGAAGAAATATCCTACTTTTCCTAGATTTTATGCTAAAGAAATAAATGAATTGAATAGAATTGAATGGTTTTTAAATAACTTCAAAAAATATATGGTAAATCAACAGGTAGTGGATCTCCACCAAAAAAAGCTACTATTCAACCAAATAAAACCCAAGGAGTTGGTATACATGATGTGTCAAATGATGAGTCTACAGAGGAGGTTTTTCCTATATCCTCCTGCCAAGAAACAAAAGATAAATGATCTAGACCCCTAGTAACTTATGATGAATCAAAAGGGGAGGGTGACACAGATGAAGCAACTAGTGTATTAAGGTCTCTAAGAGGAGATGAAGTAGAAGAGCAATCAGAGGCTGACCCACCACAGTATGAGGAAGAGATACATGGCTATGAAACCCAAGTAATAGAAGGAGATGAGTCGGTTAATACTATTGATGAGAGGGTAGCCATGTCTATGAGGTTCCTAGATGATGATGAATTCATCCATACCCTAGAATTCAAAGATTTTTGGCTAAAAATAAAAAAAGAGGAATTTGAGGAAATAAATCAAATGAAACTCATGGGTGCAGATGAGTCTAGGAATGAGGAGATCATTACTCAAACCTTTCAAGAGGTAAAATTTGATGATGTGCATGTTACTCCTGATGAGGCCAGATAAATTATCTTGAAATGTAATCTATTGATTGTGTCAGGGATGACTTTGAAATAAATGTTCCTATTAGACTAAGTGAGGCAACAAGAAGACCTAATGCTAGTTGCATAATTTGATTTTAATGAAGGGGTAAGATGTATAGGATACAACCACAAGATTGAGATGTTAGCTACATGAGTGAGTTCCAAGAATACCAATAAGTTGAAGCTTGTAGATTTGGTGAAAGAATCCAAAGGAACAACAATCTTGAAGACTATAAAAGATACCTCCTCATTGGAGGCTACCACTTTAACCATGCTCTCAACCATGTACTCAACCATGTTCACAAGAGATGTTGTAAAACATATGTAGGAAAGGCTAATTGAACTTGAATAGGGTCAAAAGGAGATGAATGATTAAATTAATAAGTTATATGTTGGAAAAGCTAAGTGGAAAGAAAAGGCCAAGGGACAATTTAATAACTCAAATAAGGCCATTGTCTTAAACAAGCATATTCCTCCAAAGCCAATAGATCATACTAAAGACATTCAAGGATGGGAAGAGGAGAAGAAAAAATATGAAAAGGAAATTCAGGATTTGAAGGCAATCAATGAAGAGACTCTGCAAAAAATACCTAGACAAATGTATTGTGCTTTTGAATAGATATTGGCCCATAGAGAGAAACTTGTAATTGAAAAATTGGGGGATGTTTATATAATTTATGAGTCTCTCTTGAATATGATATAAGTATTCATAGAGAAAAATCTTAAACTAGAGGCTCTTTCAAAGAGATGGCAACCAACCCATCACAACTTGATCACTTTGTGTAGAGTTACACAAAGGGACCTAACTACTTCCGCAACAATAAAAGGAATGGAAAAAATAATAGAAAAGATAATTGAAGAGCTTAAAAAATTTCTAAGAGAAGAACAAAAGGTGGGGTTAAGATAGATTATTTTCATACTTTCCAGAATTGGACCATACCGGCCATAGTGGACAAAGAAAAACATATCAGAGACTTTAGTGACTCGAAAAGTGAATTCTGCCAAATGGTTCCTAAGATCATCTCTCACGTGAAGGAACAAAAGGACATGAGTGTTCAAGTGTTCAACGTGTTCTTAGATAGAATCATCACTCTAGACAACATATATTCAAAGTTTATCGTTGAGGTTAGAGCTATGACAGATAAAAGGTGGAAGGACCACCTCATCAACATACCTACTATAGAGAGTTATAAATGGCCAAGTGATTATGAGATTTATCAATGGGAAACCACATGCCTAAAGGTTGGAGAATATTAAAATCATAGAGCCAGCTGATAAATATGAAGAATGCCCAATTGAAGGTAGAACATTGCCAAACCCAAGGGTCACGGGTTACTACTCACATTGTTATGACAATGGGATTACTTGCATTTTATTTCTAGGATGTTGTTACACTTTCTTAATAAATATTTCAAATGATTTAATAGTCTTATAAAATTTTGACCTTGAAATTTTTGACATTGGCGAAATGAATCACTAAGCCTAACTGGAGACCCAGGACATGCTCATACCTCCCGAAACATGCATTTTATTGCACCCCACACTGCCTGCTCCTACTTTTTGTCTTGGATCAAGGCAAAATAGGGGCGTGGTGCCCCTATCCTCTAGAGGTGTGGTACCCTTTTCCTTTCCCTATTTTGGGCCCTCTCCACTTAAACCCTGCACCAGGCTTGTCAATGGTGAAGTGGGAAAAGTTTCCCTATGTCGGCCTAAGACTAAAAATTAGTTAAATAACCCTAATTGACAAGTATATAAAGATAATTTTTTACTCCTATTGAGGACAAGTAAGTGGATGATAAGTTAAAGTAAGGTGAACAAACATTATTGTTGATCAAGCATTCAAACATTCAAGCTTTCCTTTCAAGCATTGAGCATCTCAATTCTCCTTTCAAGGCTAGGTGTTGCATTCAAGTCAAGGATTTAACCACTAAAGAGGAGATCTCTTTTGACATCCTACTCTACATATCCTTTCAAACAAGATTGTCTACATTTTAATTGCATCCTCTCTTGAGGTGAATTCTACTTCATATATTTCGTTTCATTTACTTGCAAGTATTTTTCATCATTTTGTAAATTCCAAAATGGGGTTTGACCTAAAGGCAAACCCCCAATCCCAACAACATTTCCTCTCTTTTCTATGTGTAGGTTGTAGGTGCATAGCTACATTTGGAGGTTTAAGCCTCATTTTTAGAGACGAAAAAACCCTTTTCAGCACACGGATTTTTTGGAGGTCCAAGTACACTTTCAACCCAATCTTGGCAACTTTCACTCAAATTTACAAGGGATCTTCATCTCATCATTTTACTGCTAATTCTAGGTGCATAGATTCATCCCACATTTCTATCTCAAATTTATAATAATTTCTTTACCATCTTTTATACTTAGTCTCAAATTTCTTAATTCAACTTGTCCATTCTAAAAGAGGGGTTACTTTTCAAATTCATTATCAATTCACTCAACATTCAATCTCTTTCCATTGATATTGGATCTAGTGAATTCAACCCCCTCTTTTAATGTAATGTGCATGAGAGTCTGAAGAGGAACCTTTGTGAAACTTTCACTCCTTTCTTGAAGAGGGTAAATGATGTAGAGAGTATGGGATGTTCAATCACTTTCTTTGGTTTTTGCTCAATAAGGGTCTCCACTAGGTGTCACCCAATGGACCAATGTCCTTAACCTTCCAAAGGTTATTATAGCCTATCATAGATCCTTCCCAAGGACATCTCCACTTAGGACAACTCACAATTGACAAGGAGTCTCCTACCCCTTAGGTTCCAACCCTTCAACCAAATGCACCTAACAACCCCACACCCCAAGCAATAGGAAATTTACTCACAAGGTGGAATTATGTGAATGTTTACACATTTTTTATATGGCATTTTTATAGAACTTGACCCTTTAGATGGGTGTTTATTAGCCTTCTGTAACATTTCCCCTTTTAGACCTAGGAAGTGGGGCTACAAGCAATTAGCCCTCCATTCCTAGTTTTCTTGATTTGTCTCACAACATACTTGAAAAACCTAATGAATAAATTTGATATTTGGATACCCTTTTGGGCCTCTACAATATTCCAAACTTTTTCATCTGGGTTTTGAGATGGTCAAACCCTACTGACCCTATTTTGCCTCTTCTAGAGGGTATTGGGGTTTAGGCTCTAAAAAGCTTTACCAGTCGTAAAGGAATGAAATAATGACACTTTTCAAGGGTTTGTACCTACCAAAGGTTCCTTCTCATACCTATTTTTACCATCCACCAATCTATTATTTCAGGTTTCTACCTTCTTTTCCTACTGCTTAGGCTTGCCACATGACCGATGTCAAGCCTAGGGTATCATCTTAGGAAAGTCAAATGACACTTCCTATCTTCATAGCCACTAGGAAAAATTAATACACATTCCAAATCAAAATAATCCCACTTTTTAGGGTGATCCCATTGAGAGATGTTGATTTGTGCCACTGTTTGCATCAAAGCCCTTCGTTTGAGGGTTTTACTAGGCCGGTGGGATGGAAAATCCTCTTTCTCTCAAACCCGAATGTTTCAAAACCTCAAACTAACTCCAAATGATCCATGAACCTCTGCTACAACTTTTTAGATGCTTAACTCATTCCCACCATTCACAAGAAATCATGCAAGAACATGAAACTCAAGGAAAATGCAAAAAATCTCAATAACCGTTTTGTTTTAAGACAAGAATTTCATTCAAAATCATCTCTCCAACTTCTCTAACTAGAAGGAATAATTCCTCCAAGCTTATATCATTCCAAGGAACTCCTCAAATTTCCTCAACACATACAACAACCAACTAACCATATTTTGAAAATGTTGCAAGAAAAGTTGCTTGACAACAATTGCAACTTTTGCAACTTTTGACAACTTTTGACAACTTTTTACAAATTGATCTTGCCTTCACACCAAAGGTCAAGAATGAACATACTACACATTTTAGACCCCTAAACAAAAAAAACAAACCTATAGAATACCCATACAAGGCCTTTGACCAAGTTGACACACTTTGGGGCCTTAGGGCTTATTACATTGCCTAGGCCTAATCAATAGGCCTTCAACACACGCATTGCACCTTCTATTCCTAAGCATAAACATGAATCAAAATGATGTAGACACATCCAAAAATGAAGTAGACACATGTCTTGGTGCTCCTGCACCATACCCCCCTAGACAAGAAAACTCATGTCCCTTGAGTTGCCAATCGGTTGATTGTAATGCCACGCTTGAGAATATCACTTTCACTCATCCAAGTAGCTTTCGATTCAAGAAGCCCCTTCCATTTGACCAGGTAGTCTTTATAAACACCTTTCCTTGTTTGTTTTATCACCTTGGAGTCAATAATTCTCTCCAATTTCAATGGCTTGCTAGGCGGTAGATCCTTCATCCACTCTACATCCTCTTCCTCAAGAGAGGAATAAGGTACTGCATCTATCAAGGATCCTTTGAAGGTTGTCAAATCACATACATTGAAGATTGGAGATATTCCTAAGCCCACTGGAAGTTCAAATTCATTTGCATTATTGCCAAATTTATGAATCACCCAAAGGGGACCTATCTTCTTCATGAGTAGTTTAGAAGGTTGGCCTTTAGGTAACCTTTCTTTCCTGAGATAAGCCATCACTAAATCCCCTACTTTGAACTGAACATCTCTCCTCTTAACATCTTCTCTGAGTTTATATTTATCAGCACTTTTGTTGAAGGGAAGCTTTAACTTTTCCATGAACCTCCTTCATGGTGACAGCAAAATCTTCTCCTTGGGCACTCCTCTTATCCATGCCTCCAAGATCTATGAGTTCAAGTATTCCCCTAGGGTATAGGCCATACACAAACTCAAATGGACTTCTCCTTGTGCTCCTATTGACTGAATCATTGTATGCATATTCAGCTTGTCCAATCACTAAATCCCAACTTTGTCCATGCTGCTTGGTAAGGCATCTAAGGAGATCACCAAGGGACCTATTAACCACTTCAATTTGTCCATCAGTCTGAGGATGGTATGCCAATGAAAATGAAAAATTGGTACCTAATTTCTTCTAGAGAGTTCTCCAAAAATGACCAACAAACTTGGAGTCTCTATCAGTGACAATAGTGAGAGGCAATCCATGGATCCTT
The DNA here is from genome assembly GCF_030272615.1 of Cryptomeria japonica. Lineage (NCBI taxonomy): Eukaryota > Viridiplantae > Streptophyta > Pinopsida > Cupressales > Cupressaceae > Cryptomeria > Cryptomeria japonica. The sequence goes on from NC_081409.1 coordinate 491,083,098, forward strand.
ACAACTTCTTTGAAAAATAGACCTGCTATATGAGATGCATCATTGGTGCATTTACATGGCACAAAATGAGCCATCTTTCTAAACCTATCAATAATTACAAAAACACTATCAAACCCCCTAATATTTTTGGGCAATCCAAGTACAAAATCCATACTAAGGCTTTCCCAAGGCCTAGTAGGAATCAATAAAGGTTGATACAAACCAGCATTGGTTGAAACACCTTTTTCACTCTAACAAATAGGAAAATGCTCCACAAATTTTCTTACCTCTTCCTACATCTTGGGCCAAAAATAAAACCTTAATACTTGCTCTAAGGTTTTGTCCAAACCAAAATGACCTCCAAGACTTCCATTATGTTTCTCTCTAATAATATTCTCCCTCATAGAATAGTGAGGAATGCATAACTGATGCCCCTTGAAGAGAACCCCTTCTTGCAACATAAAATCAGAAAAATCAAAATGAAAAGAGTCAACAAACTTAGTACATACATCATATGCATCTTTGAAATCATGATCCTCCTTATACATGGACTTGAGAGAATCAACACCAACACTTTGCAACTGAATTTATTGAATAGTAAGGGTTCTCCTTCTCAAAGCATCTGCAACCATATTAGTCACACCCTTCTTGTTCTTGATAATGAAGGTGTAAGGTTTGAGTTGTTCAACCCACTTTATGTGCCTTTGGTTCAACTTTTCTTGCCCATTTAGAAAACTTAATGCATGGTTATCAGTATAAACAATAAACTCTTTTGGAAGAAGGTAATGGTGCCACTTCTTGAGTGCTTGCACCATAGCATAAAGCTCCAAATCATAGGTTGAATATCTTTTCTTAGCCTCATTCAACTCAACTTTCATGAATTCACACTTATCTAGATTGATTACCAATTTCTCCTCATGAAGTTTCCTCAAAACCCGATCCAAATGCTTCAAATGCTCTTCCTTGGACCTGCTAAACACCAAGATATCATCAAGATAAACTAACAAACTTTCCAATAAATTCTGCCAATACCTCATTCATGAGGCGCATAAAAGTATTAGGTGCATTTGTGAGGCCAAATGGCATCACCATCCACTAATATAAACCCTCATTGGTTTTAAAGGTTGTCTTCCACTCATCACCAAGTCTAATTCTGATCTGATGGTAACCTAACCTCAAATAAATCTTTGAAAAGTATCATGACTTGCCAAGATAAATGAGGTCTTCAATCCTAGGCATAGGAAAACAGTACCTAATTGTGATCTTGTTGATGGCTCTAGAATCAGTGCACATACTCCATGTTCCATCTTTTTTTGGCGCCAAGATAGTAGGTACAACAAATGGGCTCAAACTCTTTCTAATCAACCCCTTAACCAAAAGATCTTGCACTTGTCTTACTATCTCCTCATTCTGACTAGTAGTCATCTTGTAGGCGCCTTTATTAGGCAAGGTCACACTGGGTATCAAATAAATTTGATGGATGATTTCTCTAGTGGGAGGTAGGGTATCAGGCATGTCTTTGGCCACAACTCCCTTGTATCTATCCAACATGGTTTTCACTTCAATATGGATCTCTCCATTCTCACCGTTCCCTTGCTTGGACTCATCTAATGGTTGTAAGACTAAAGCATAGCCTTGGGTCTCTTCTTTTTTGGGGAATTCCAAAAACTCTTTTCCAATAAGCAACGTGACATGTGGAGTAACAATCTTCTCTTCCCCTTGATCAGATAAAGGGTCCATTCTAAACTGCCTACCATTCTTGGTAATGACATACATATTTTTCTCACCATCATGTTGTGCTTTGACATCATACTGCCAAGGATGACCTAACAATAGGTGACAAGCATCCATAGGAAGGATATCACACAAGATCCTATCCTTATAATCCCCCATTTCAAACTCTACCCAAGTTTGTTCATCTACCATGACATGTTGTCCTTTATTAAGCTAGGATACCTTATAAGGACTCACATGAGGCAACCTCTTCATTTTTAACTTTTCTACCATTTCTAAAGCAACAATATTCTCTGTGGAACCAAAATCAACAACCACTTTGCAAACCTTACCATGAGACTTACAAGTAGTTTTGAAGAGGGATTTTCTTTGTGGGGGCTCTTTGCATTGGGGTACCTTCAACAACGTTATCCTTAGCCTAAGGCTTTCTCCATACAAGGTAGGACCTGCGTTTCCCATGGGTGAATTGACACTTTGTCCATCATCTTCTTGCACAAGTTCAGTTCTTCTTTCCGGTCCATGTGAGCTAGAAGATTTCTCAAGACATCTACTCATAGTATGACCCACTTGGTTGCAATTGTAACATTTACCAGTTAAAACACCAGGTCCTCTGCCTTGGTTACCTTGCCTACCAAAAGGTCTTCTTCCTCCTTTGAAGCCTCCATTCTTATTATTTAACTCTCCATTGGACTCTTGTTGATTAGAGTCACCATTTCTAAAAGGAGTATTCCTTCCTCCAAAGCCACCTCTACCTCTAAAATTTCTTCCACCTCTTCCTCTATTATTTTGTTTTCCTCTCCTTCTGATCTTATCTTCTACCCTCAATGCCAATTGAAAGTATTTGTGCATAGTGTCTAGAGCCATGATGTTTATCTCATCTGTGATGTTTTGTCTTAACCCATTCATGTATCTAGCCACCTTCTCCACCTCTTCTTCATGCTTCTTGGACCTAAGACTTAACTTGTGAAATTCTTCAATATATGCATTCACATCCAATTCTCTTTGTCTAAGGTTTTGTAGCTTCTTATACATATGAACCTCATAGTCTATTGGTAGGAATTGCTCTTTAATTTTGTTCTTCATCCTCTCCCAAGAGGATATCTTCTTCTTCCCAATGTTCACTCTTTCTTCCTGCAGCACTATCCACCACAACAAGGCATGCCCTTTGAGTCTAGGCTTTTCCAAACTCACTCTTTTCTCCTCTGGTACCTCTTTGTACTCAAAATCATTATTGAGTGCTTCTATCCATTCAAGCACTTCCTCTCCATTCAGGCTACCACTATACATAGGTAGACTTTCACATTATCCCTATTTACTGATTTCAGAGCATCTAAAAACATCTTTTGATCAGGTGTCATATTTTGAGGAATGGCCTCCTACTCTTCACTCTCTTCTTTTGATTCATCATCACACATTTTTTCCTTTCCCTTGGATTGTTCGGCCTCTTTGAGTTTCTCTTCTAGCAACTCCTCTACCATCTTCTTGATGGCCTCTGGGTGCATCACCTTAGGAGGCATTGTAGCAACTAATAGTTCTGATACTTAATGTAAGTACAGATCCAATAGCCAACAAGATGAGAGGGGGGGGGGGTGAATCATACAAACTTAATCATCCATAAAAACATCAGATTCAACCTTGGTAACATATATATCAGTCATATAACCAAAACTGTCAAACATGCAAACTCAAAAGCATATGAACAATATAAACCTCATAACACCAGATTTAACATGGAAACCCAAATAGGGAAAAACCACTATGGGATTTTGGACCCACTAAGAAATATACTCTTCTAGAGTATGCTCAGTTAAAAGCAAATCCTGTTAGAGATTACAAACACATTGCTAGATGTGACCCGGTTAAGGGATTTCCCTCAGATCTGTTAGGATCTTCACCTTGTTAGAAGTGACCTTGTTAAAGGATTTCAAACACTCAAATAAGAATGTCACCTTGCTAGAGGATTTACATATAAGACTATTAAGTCCACTCGATTAAGATATTTTCTACTACTTCTCAAAATAACAGTAATAAAAATATGTCTGCAACTTCACATCTAAAAATGCTAAAACAGATTCCTATTTGTTCAATACAATTTAGACATAGAACTAATCTTGTCTATCTGCTGGGCATCTATACTCTGTTATTCTAACAGGTCTTCAAGCTTCTATGCTCGGTAATCACTATGTAGCATCCCTATGCATACACTTTCCCGCATCCATTGTTTATCAATAGTTTCCTATTTATAAACAATCTTTCAACCACTTAATCTCCTTGATCACATTTCCCATGATCAATCATAGCCATCAGATCTTCAATCTTGTCCAAGTTCAATGTATCCTTCGATCTGAAAATGTTTTACCCTGCCTTGGAACTTGCATATTTACCTTGGAACTTGTGTTAGGGTATTGCAGTTCAATCTGAGTTGTAGATCTTCCTGCCAATCTTTCTTTACCATAGATTCTTTAACAATCTTCATACATGGCTTACCAATCATTTAATTTGCTCTAGCTCATCAACTTCCTTCATTAAATATCATATGTAAACATTTAATGTATTCTGTTATAGCTCAATTGTAACTCGGTAAATACTCAACTTCACTTAGTAGACATTCTGCCTTCATTAACCAATAGCGATAACCTTAGGGTTTACCGACTAGGTTCCTTAGAGTTTCCGACTAGGTTCTTTGCTCGGTAACATAGTATAGTATTAACCTTTCAAACAATAGCATATGTAGGATATCAAAACAGTCTAAACATCATGATCTCATCATTGTCTGACTCGGCAATAGTTGCCCATTGAATAATGTATCCCCTTATTCATCATATTCTTTTTGTGTCTTTTACCGACATCTTTATACTCATTAAATCATACTTCTTAAGATATGACAACATCATACTGAATTAGAAAATCAATTTCTTGACATCAATGACAAAATAATAATATTAAGACAGTAATATTCCTTAATCAGTTATATCCATAGTCATCAACAACCTTCTCAATATCCTTATTGAAATGCCAACAATCTCTCATTGTAATTGGAATGCCAACCTTCTTCTTGTCTGTTATAATGCCAACAATCTCCCCCTTTGGCATTGATGGCAAAACCAATTGATTTGGATTCAGATTGTTGTGAAATTCTAAAATGCTGAATCTCCCCCATACATTAGACTTCTCCTATTATCTCAGTCTTCTTTCCAATCTGTAGTCTGTTCTTCTTATGTATTCTCCCCCTTTCATAGGTATTCTCCCCCTTTGACAACATTGCCAAAAGGAAAAGAACTAAAACATAATTTGTTTCTATAAGAAGTTATTTCCTGCTATTGTGTATCAACTGAGTCTCAGTCAGAGCATTTGTCTTCAATTCCTATTCCATGTTTATTGTTTCCTGCACACCTTTAGAAAAACTCCTAAAGTGTGTAAATCAGCATCAACTCCTAAAAGATATTCTATAGAGTCATCGAATTGATGCTTTCACCGAACTTGATCAGTGAATGGAAGATAGGGGTAGGACCCCTAACTGACTTCTGAGATACTCAAAAGTGTCCTTTGGCAGTGGCTTGGTGAAGATGTCTGCAATTTGTTCCTTTGTGCTAACATATTCCAACACCACTTTCTTCTCTTGAACTTCTTCTCTAAGATAATGATATTTGATAGAGATGTGCTTTGTCTTAGAGTGCATAACAAGATTCTTTGAAATGTTAATGGCACTAGTGTTATCACAAAATATAGTTACTGGCTCGGTAACTTGCTCATTTACACCTTCCAACAGTTGTTTGATCCATGCTATATTGGTGCAATTCAGTGCTGCAGTAACATATTCAACTTCTAATGTTGACTGAGAAACACATCCTTGTTTCTTGCTAAGCCAACTCACTAGTCTTTCTCATAAAAATAAATCTCCTCCACTTGTGCTTTTCCTGTCATCAATGTTGCCTGCCCAATCAGCATCAGTATAAACTTTTAAATCAAACTCATTTCCTTTCTGATACACTAAACCATAATCTTCAGTGCCTTTTAAGTATCTGAAAATTCTTTTGATTGCCGTCATGTGTGTTTCCTTAGGATCTGCAGAAAATCTTGCAACAATACCTACTGCATGTGCTATATCAGGCCTGATGTGAACAACATATTGCAACTTTCCAATCATAGATCGGTAAAGTGTCTCATTAACAGATTCAGATTCATCATTCTTTGATAGTTTACAGTTGGTAGTCATAGGAGTACTTACTGGTTTTGAATCCTCCATTCCAAATTTCTTCAAGATTTCCTTTATGTACTTGGATTGGGTAATGAAAATCTCATCTTTCATTTGCAGTATCTGCAGACCTATAAAATATTTTATCTCACTGATTAATGACATCTCAAATTCTTTACTCATTTCATTTCCAAAGTTCTTGCATAGAGAGTCATTTCCACTAAAGATAATATCATCAACAAATATGGCTGAGATCAGTATTCCATTTTCATCATTATTCATGTACATGTTGATGTTCTCACTTGTCCTTATAAAACCAATCTTAATCAAATAAGAGTGCAATCTCTCATACCATGCTCTAGGTGCTTGTTTTAGACCATATAAAGCTTTGTTCAATTTACATACCTAATCATTAACTTCTCCTTCAACAAATCCTTCAGGTTGTTCAATGAAAACTTCTTCTTCTAATATACCATTCAGAAATGCCAATTTGACATCCATTTGATATACCTTGAAATTCTTGTAAGCAGCATATGCCAACAATGTTCTTACTCCTTCAAGTCTTGCCACAGGTGCAAAAGTCTCACCATAATCAATTCCTTCTTCTTGGGCATAACCTTTGCAAACTAGTCTTGCTTTGTTCTGAATAACCTCACCCTTTTCATTTAGCTTGTTTCTAAAGATCCACTTTATACCGATTACATTTTTGTCCTTCAGTCTTGGGACCAGTGTCCATGTGTCATTCTTCTTGATTTGATCAATCTCTTCTATCATAGCATTTATCCAATCTTCATTGTTAAATGCCTCTTTCACTATTCTCGGTTCAAATTCAGATATCAAACATGTGTTCTATCTCAGTTTGTTCCTTGTCATCACTGGATCATCCTTATCTCCTATAATCTGACTTGGTGCATGATGTCTTTTGACATACTTGGCTAATACAGGCTCGGTAGGCTCTATATGATCTTCTTCATCACTCGGTAACTAGGTATTTTCTTCATTTTCTTCAACAGTTATCTTGGTAGGACTTCTCGGTTGCACATAGACAAATCCTTCATAATTTTTTGGTTCTTTGGAGTTTCCTTCATCATTTCTTTCTGCAAATTCATCAATTTTCACATTTGCACTTTCTACTATTTTGTTAGATGATTTGATCAGACATTTAAATGCTTTGCTTCTAGAAGAATAACCTAGAAACATTCCTTCTTCACTTTTCTGATCAAACTTGCCATTTCTATCATCTTTGTGAACATAGCATCTACTCCCAAAGATTTTAAAATAACTTACATTAGGTTTCTTGTCATACCAGATTTCATAAGGTGTCTTCAAAGTACCTTTCTTCAATTGAACTCGGTTCAAGGTGTAAATAGTTGTGCTTATTGCTTCTCTCCAAAATGTTTGTGGAACTTTCTTTTCAATCATCAAGGTTCTGGCAGAATCCACAAGAGATCTGTTCCTTCTCTCAGCTATCCCATTCTGCTGTGGAGTTCTTGGTGCAGAGACTTGTATTTTTATACCATGATCATTGCAAAATAAGTTGAACTCATCAGATATAAACTCTCCTCCTCTATCTGATCTGAGACATTTCAGTTGTCTTCCTGTTTCATTTTCAACTCTAGCCTTGTACCATTTAAACATTTGAAAAGCTTCTGATTTTTCTTTTAAAAACATTACTGACATCATCCTTGAGTAATCATCCACAAATAATATGAAATATTTATCACCAAAATAACTCTAAACTTTCATAGGACCACAAAGATCAGTATGCACAAGATCTAAAATTCCCTTAGAAGTGTAGGACTTACTTGTAAAGCTTGATCTTGTCATCTTACCCATCTGGCATCCTTGTCACATAGCATTCTCAGGTTTTTCAAGACTCGGTAGACCTCTTACTCGGTGCTTCTTACTTATTTTGATTAGGTTATCAAAATTAACATGACAAAACCTTTTATGCCATAACCAGGTATCATCTATCCTTGCATGTAGACATTTATTCCGAGTTGAGTCAAGATGAAATGTATTACCTCTTGTTTGTGTCCCAGTAGCAGCTAACTTTCCATGCTTGTCATGAACTTTGACAATTCCTTTTTCAAACTCTATTCGGTAACCTGTGTTGTTTAGTTGTACTACACTCAACAAATTGTATTTCAAACCTTCAATCCAATAAACATCATTACATTTAGCATTGTCAAGAAGTGGTATGGATCCTTTACCCTTACCAGACATGGTGCATCGTTACCAAATCTTACATAGCCTCCATCATAATCATCTAATTTAATAAACTTGTGTTTATCACCTGTCATGTGATGTGAGCAACCACTATCTATGATCCAAGAATCATTAGTATTTATATGAGATATTAAAGCTTTTTCTTCATACCTTTCTTCATCTGATCCATCTTTAATAGCCACATAAACAACTTCCTCTGTATCAGTTTCATCTGATTTATCATCATTAGATTCCTCATCAGCTATTAGGCATGTCTTTTTATCTCTTCTCCTGAAGTCTCGATAATCTCTATAATGATTATCTTTCTGTCTGTCATCTCAGTAATCTCTCTTTTCACTAGATTCTTTGTTAGGACAGTTAGAAGCCATATGTCCTATCTTATCACAATTGAAACATTTTAAAGGTAGCTTTCCTTTATACTTACATTTTCCTCTCGGTAGCCTTCTGGCTAATAGTGCTTCAAACTCTTCTTGCTTTCTGATTTCCTCATACTGTTTGTGTACCTCCTCCATGTTTTTGCGAAATCTTTCACTTGCTCCACTATGATTCCCTTCAGAGTACTTATACTTTCTATCATTGTAATCATCAGTTTCATCAATATGAAAAGAACTGAATTCATATTCAACTTTATTTACCGATGACCCACTATTCTCAAAGTTACTTAACTCAAATGCATGTAGCTTACCAATAGTAGCATCTAAAGAGATTGGCATATTGGGTACAGACCTCAATTCATTGATTGTAGAGACTCGGATTGCATAAGCTATTAGAAGGGTTCTTAACAACTTACTTGTTATATCTTTCTCTTCAATAGTTCCACCTGCTCCTTTGATTTGGTTGACAATCTCCTTTAGTCTTGTATTGTACTAGGTTATGTTCTCAACTTCATTCATCCTCATAGATTCAAGTTGTCCTCTTAGACTATCCACTTTTGCTCTTTGAACATGTTCATCTCCTCCATATACAGATATGAGCTTAGTCCACATTGCCTTTGCATCATTGCAGCCTTCTAGATCATTAAACTTTGAGTCGGTCAATGCAGATGTTATTTCAATCATTGCTTGAATATGTTCTTGCTTTTCCTTTGTCTCTTCCATTTTCAATGGATAGGTGCTCGGTGTGATGAAATCATTCTCCAGATAATAGACAACATATTCTCCAATTCCTGATAGATGCAGCTTCATCCTTTTCTGCCATGTAGAGAAACTTGACTTATTCAGCTTCGGTGCATCCCTCTTATACATCTTTGGATCTTTAACTCAAGTGCCTTTAAACTTTCCTTTCGGAGTCCAAAGCTCTAATACCAATTGATAGTTCTGATACTTAATGTAAGTACAGATCCAATAGCCAACAAGATGAGGGGGAGGGTGAATCATACAAACTTAATCATCCATAAAAATGTCAGATTCAACCTTGGTAACATATATATCAGTCATATAACCAAAACTGTCAAACATGCAAACTCAAAAGCATATGAACAATATAAACCTCATAACACCAGATTTAACATGGAAACCCAAATAGGGAAAAACCACTGTGGGATTTCGGACCCACTAAGAAATATACTCTTCTAGAGTATGCTCGGTTAAAAGCAAATCCTATTAAAGATTACAAACACATTGCTAGATGTGACCCGGCTAAGGGATTTCCCTCAGATCTGTTAGGATCTTCACCTTGTTAGAAGTGACCTTGTTAAAGGATTTCAAACACTCAAATAAGAATGTCACCTTGCTAGAGGATTTACATATAAGACTATTAAGTCCACTCGGTTAAGAGATTTTCTACTACTTCTCAAAATAATAGTAATAAAAATATGTCTGCAACTTCACATCTAAAAATGCTAAAGCAGATTCCTATTTTCTCAATACAATTTAGACATAGAACTAATCTTGTCTATCTGTCGGGCATCTATACTTTGTTATTCTAATAGGTCTTCAAGCTTCTGTGCTCGGTAATCACTATGTAGCATCCCTGTGCATACACTTGCCCGCATCCATTGTTTATCAACAATTTCCTATTTATAAACAATCTTTCAACCACTTAATCTCCTTGATCACATTTCCCATGATCAATCATAGCCATCAGATCTTCAATCTTGTCTAGGTTCAATGTATCCTTTGATCTGAAAATGTTTTACCCCGCCTTGGAACTTGCATATTTACCTTGGAACTTGTGTTAGGGTATTGCGGTTCAATCTAAACTATAGATCTTCCTGTGGATCTTTCTTTACCATAGATTCTTTAACAATATTCATACATGGCTTACCAATCATTTAATTCACTCCAGCTCATCAGCTTCCTTCATTAAATATCACATGTAAACATTTAATGCATTCTGTTATAGATCAGTTGTAACTCAGTAAATACTAAACTTCACTCGGTAGACATTCTACCTTCATTAACCAATAGTGATAACCTTAGGGTTTACCGACTAGGTTCCTTAGGGTTTACTGACTAAGTTCTTTCCTCGGTAACATAGTATAGTATTAACCTCTCAAACAATAGCATATTTAGGATATCAAAACAATCTAAACATCATGATCTCATCATTGTTTGACTCGGTAATAGTTGCCCATTGAATAACTTATCCCCTTATTCATCATATTCTTTCTGTGTCTTTTACCAACATCTTTATACTCATTAAATCATACTTCTTAAGATATGGCAACATCATACTGAATTAGAAAATCAATTTCTTGACATCAATGACAAAATAATAATATTAAGATAGTAATCTTCCTTAATCAGTTATATCCATAGTCATCAACAACCTTCTCAATATCCTTATTGAAATGCCAACAATCTCTCATTGTAATTGGAATGCCAACCTTCTTCTTGTTTGTTATAATGCCAACAACAGCCTCTTCTCCCAATTCTGAGTCTGACATACACTATTCCACCCTTGGTATAGCTCTAATACCAATATGATATAGAGGGTATGGGATGTTCAATCACTTTCTTTGGTTTTTGCTCAATAAGGGTCTCCACTAGGTGTCACCCAATGGTCCAATGTCCTTAACCTTTCCAAGGTTATTAGAGCCTACCCTAGATCCTTCCCAAGGACCTCTCCACTTAGGACAACTCACAATTGACAAGGAGTCTCCTACCCCTTAGGTTCTAACCCTTCAACCAAAGGCACCTAACAACCCCACACCCTAAGCAACAGGATCTTTACTCACAAGGTGGAATGTGGCCTATGTGAATGTTTACACGTGTTATATGGCATTTTCATAGAACATGACCCCTCAGATGGGTGTTTATTAGCCTTTTGAAACATTTCCCCTTTTAGACCTAGGAAGTAGGGCTCCAAGCAATTATCCCTCCACTCTTATTATTCTCGATTTTCCTCACAACCTACCTGAACTAGCCCTTGAATAAATTTTATATCTGGATACCCTTTTAGGCCTTCTTGATAGGGTTTACCTTGCTTTCTCACACTTCACCTAGTTGGTGTTGCTCAATTCCACTAACCTCACTAGGTCTAGCTATGCTCCAAGACTTTAAGTCCTTCTCAAAATCTTCTAGGACTTTCTCTTTGCCAATCTCTAGGTTTTTGCAACAAGTGTTTGACTAGGAACCCTACCATTACAAAGTGCCTTCCATATACTCAATTTTGCTATCTTGACAACAACTTGTCAATTTCATCCCCATGCTATTGTGAGTCATTGCAGAGGTGTGGAGGTGGCATTTACCATGGAGTGAATTCATTTTGGTCTATTTGTGGTTTGGCATTCACTTTCTTCCTTACCGATTTCACCAATTTGCCTAGAAATGGGGCTATAAGGAATTAGCCCCTATTATGCCTCCAAAATCTGGTTTTCAAGGGTTTTGAGGGAATCAGTCCAAAAAACCCTGCAAAAAGTTTTTTTTCCCTTCAAACTCTCACCCATCCCTAAGAGATTTTGTTGGTTTTGGTCTTCCACCTCGCTGTACAATGCCCTAACCCCAAAAATGAGGGTTTGGTAGGGTTTCTAGGCCTTTAACCGGCAATGACTATTCAAGTTTGAGAAATGGGCATCTAGATGACTTTTCAAGGTTTCTCCTTACTATTGAAACTCTATATGGACCTCATGAATCATCCCAAATGGATTGGCCAAGGTTTGGTAATCACCTCTGCACTATGCACTAAATTTTCACCCTGTCTTCTCTAGTCGGGTTGCTCCTGGACTCGCCTAGAACAAGGTGGTACCCATGTTAATCTCCACTTCTAGAACTCCTCCCTACATATTTATAGTGTACAAAGGGTTGCCTTCCATGTCCCAATAGGTCATGATGGTAGCATGGAGGGATTTTATGGGGTAACCATTTTACATGAATTTGCTATTTACAAGCCAAAACTGGTTGTTTGGAAACAAAACAATGAAAGTACTAACACACCCTATCTACAAAGCATGAAATGAAACAAATAGAACTAGAACACACCAAAGAAATACAATCCAAAACTGGATCAATGGATTCAATCCATTTGTATTCACATTTTAAGCAAAATAAGACCAAAACAATGATAACAGTCCAAAAATGAGTAGTTCCAGATTGTCAATCATACAAAAACAAACTTTCAACCTTGGTAACTATGCAAGAGGAGGTTTAAATAGTCTTCCCCACATGTGGAGGCATTATATGGAATTGTGATATCCCTAAGTCCACCGCTAAGCTCCTTTAGGACAAAAGTTGTCATGACAACTTTTATAACTTTCCACATTTTGCTTTGCCAACCTAAACAACCTATTACAAGTCATTACTCAAGACTTTTTAAGAATTCCTAAGACCATTCTAAACCTCTCTAATTCTCACACCAAGTTATGCCACTTTTGACCATCAAGAAGGCCACTTCAACTACTCAAACTACTACCTATTGACAAAGTGCAAACCTAGGAAGAAAACCAACTCAACTAATCCTACACTTGACTCAAAACAAACATCACACACACACCTTGGACCCTCCTAGATTCATTATTAGGAACCTAACTTGGCTAAGGTTAGTACAAGCCAAAATTGTAGAAGGACTATGAGCCTAAGTCCTAGGTGCTCCTACACCATTCTCCCAAACAAAAGAGAACTAAGTCACCTCTTTGGGGATCAGATTGTGATCAATGCCTAACTTCTTAAACTTTGTCTCAAGCACCCATATAGCCTCAACATCATCCATACCCTGCCACTTGATTAGGTTCTCCCAATAGATTTGGTGCCTTGTCTTCTTAGCGATCCTTGAACTTAATACCTTTTCAGCCTTTGGACTTGGTCTTGCTGGTATTTGAAAGTTATTTACATCATCTGATACCTATGAGTGACTGCAATATGAACCCTGAATTGGCCCTTTGTAAGCAACTAAGTCTGCTATGTTGAAAACCGGTGACAATCCTATGTCACTAGGTAGGTCCACCTTGTATGCATTTTCTCCATCCTTGGCTAGGATGGCACATGGACCCAACATTCTCATTTGCAACTTATTAGGTACTCCTTGTTGTAGCCTTGCTTTGTTTAGATGCACCATGACAAGATCTCCTACTTGGAATTGTAGGTTCTTCCTTCTCTCATCAACTTTTTGCTTAATCTTACTTGTGTTCTCCATCAATGCTTGCTTGACTGATTCATGTACCTCTTTCATAGACTGAGAAAAACCTTTAGCATATCCACTCATTGTAGCAGCATTTCCTAAATCCCTTAGCTCCAATATATCCCTTGGATGAAGACCATAGACCACCTCAAAAGGACTCTTGTCAATGGTTCTATTTATTGTGTCATTGTAAGCATATTCATCTTGTGATAGCACTTGATCCCATGTCTGACCATACTCCTTGGTAAGGCACCTCAATAAGTTTCCCAATCTCCTATTTACCACTTTGGTCCCATCTATTTGTGGGTGGTATGCTAATCCAAAAGATAGGTTGGTGCCAAGCTTTTGCCAAAGTGTCTTCCAAAAATGACTCATGAACTTTGAGTCCCTATCTGAAACAATGCTCATGGGTAAACCATGTATCCTTATCACCTCCTTGAAGAACAACTAAGCTACATGACATGCATCATGAGTAGTCTTGCAAGGTACAAAGTGGGACATCTTAATAAATCTATCCACTATGACATAAATGTTGTCAAATCCCTGCTTTGTCCTTAGTAAACCTACTACAAAATCAATACTAATGCACTCCCAAGGTCTATTTGGTATGGGAAGAGGTTGGTATAAACCAGCATTTGAAGAAGTGCCCTTGGCCTTTTGACAAACAATACAAGTCTCCACATACTTTTTCACATATTGATTCATCCTAGGCCAATAATAATACCTTTGAACTAACTCTTGAGTCTTGTTGACTCCAAAATGGCCACTAAGACTTCCATTATGCTTCTCTTGTATGAGATTTTCTCTCATTGACCCTCTAGGCACACAAAGTTGTCCTCCTCTAAGCAATAACCCATATTGCAAGGTAAAATCTGAAGGCTCATTATGAAAATGATTTTGATACTCTTTGCATACCTTGTAGGCATTTGAGAAGTCTTCATCATCTGGGTATAGGTCTCTAAAACTGTCAACACCTATGCTCCTTAACTGAATTTCTTGGACTGTCAAAAGTCTTCTGCTCAATGCATCAACAACTCAATTTAATTGACCTTTTTTGTGATTGATTGTGAATGTGTAGGCTTGCATATACTCTACCCACTTCATGTGTTTGTGAATGAGTTTGTCTTGTGAATTTAGAAAGCTTAAAGCTTGGTTGTCGGTATAGACTACAAATTCCTTAGGAAGGAGATAGTGCCTCCACTTCCTCAAAGCCTACACTAAAGCATATAATTCCATGTCATATGAGGAGTATTTCCTCTTTGCATCACTTATCTTCTCACTATGGAAAGCTACTAGTCATTCTTCTTGGCTTACGACAACACCTACTGCAATATTGCTTGCATCACATTCCACTGTGAAGAGTTTCTCAAAACTAGGCAACACTAACACCGGTTGAGTAGCTATCTTTTCTTTCAAGGTTTCAAAACCTCTATTTGCTTGTTCATTCCACTGAAACTTTGCCTTCATTCCACCTCTAATAGTGTCCAACATTGGTGCATATATAGCACTGAATTGCCTAATGAACTTCCTATAATACTGAGCTAGTCCATGGAAGCTTCTCACCTCTATTGCTGACTTAGGAGTAGGCCAATTTACTATGGCTTCAACCTTGCTAGGATCCATCTTGAGGTTTCCTTGAGACAACACAAACCTAAGGCAAACCAGCTCCTGCTTAACAAATTCACACTTGTCCAAGTTCATGGTTAGCTTCTCTTCATACAATCTTTGTAGCACATTTTGTAAATGATTAATATGATTTGCCCTATCCTTACTGAAAATGAGAATATCATATAAATATACCACCACAAATTTACCTATATATTCCTTCATCACCTCATTCATGAGACTCATGAAGGTGCTTGGAGCATCAAATAAGCCAAATGGCATTACAAGCCATTCATAAAGACCCTTTGTTGTCTTGAATGTTGTTTTCCATTCATCACCCTCCTTAATCCTAATTTGGTGGTATCCACTTTTAAGGTCAATCTTGGTAAATTATTTGGCTTCCCCTAAACAATCCATTATGTCTTCTATTCTAGGAATTGGAAACCTATATCTAAGGGTGATCCTATTTATGGCCCTAGAGTCAGTGCACAATCTCCAAGTACCACCTTCCTTTGGGGCTAAAGCTAATGATTTTCCTAATTAGGCCTTGGTCTAAAAGCTCTTGGATTTGCTTAGCAATCTCAACATTTTGTTGGGGAGTCATTTTGTAAGCTACCTTGTTAGGTAAGGATTCTCCAAGAATAAAGCCTATTTGATGGCTTATGGCTCTTTTAGGAGGTAAGGTGGCTAGTTGTCCTTCACTTACTATTCCTTTGAACTTCTTCAATAGGTCTTGAACCTCTATTGTCAAATCTGGCTTCTCTTTCTTGTCTTCCTCTTTAGGCTTCATTACTAATGCAAATCTTATACCTTCAACTTCCTCAAGTGTCTTCAAGAACTATTTTTCACTTAGTAAGAGGACATTAGGACCTACTGCCCTCTTTTCACCTTCCTCAAGGATAGATTGGATCTTGAATATGAATCCATCTTTCTTGAATGAGTATACATTCTTGGCTCCATCATGAATAGCTTGTCTATCGAATTGCCATGGTCTTCCCAATAGAAGATGGCATGCATCCATGGGTAGGACATCACATAACACTTTGTCCTTATACCTCCCAATGGTGAAATCCACCCATGCTTTCTCATTGACTAGGACATGTTGGCCTTTATTCAACCAAGTGACCCTATATGGGTTTTTGTGAGATATCCTTTGTAACTTAAGCTTACTCGCTACCTCTTCTGACACAATGTTGTCTGTTGACCCTGAATCAATGAACACTTTGCAAACTTTGTCCATAATCTTGCATTTGATCCTAAATAATGACCTCCTTTGGCTAGGCCCTTCTCTTATAGGTTCTTTTATCAAAGTTCTTCTTATCATCAAGTTGTCACCTACCTCTGACTCTAAGGCAACCTCTGAAGTCTTGTTGTTTGAAGTCTCTTCTTGTAGGTAGTTCACTCTCCTTTCACTATTTTGTGATGATGATCCCTTCTCTGGACACCTATATGTTGGATGACCAAGCTGATTGCAATGGTAACACTTCATTGAGGCAAAATATGAGGAACCTCTACCTTTTCCACTAGACCTTCCTCTAAAACCACTATTTGACCCTCTTCCTCTATTGAATCCTCCTTTACCAGTGCCACTTTCTTGCTGCTCAGTGAGTTTAGATTCACCTTGTGCTCTTTGCTTTGATTTTATTCCTCCAAAGCCTCCCCTAAGGCCTCTATTTTCTTTTCCTCTACCCCTGCCCCTATTACTACTTGAATCATGTTTTCTTTCCAATTTTTCTTCCACTTTAAGGGCAAGTTGATAGCTTTGATGAACTATCTTTCGGCTCATTAGATTGATTTCCTCTAGGATGTTCCACTCTAATCCATTTAGGTACCTAGCAACTTTGAGACTTTCTTCTTCCACTGCATGAGATCTAAGGCTAAGGTTGTGAAACTCCTCTATATAGCCACTCACATCTAGGTCATTTTGTCTTATGTTTTGTCTTTTCCTATGAATCTACACTTCATAGTCATTAGGGAGATAGACTTCTTTGATTTTGACTATCCGTTTCCAAAAGAGATGGGCACTTTACCCATTTTCTTTCTCTCATATTGCACAAATTTCCACCATGTGAGAGTAGCTCCTCTCATCCTAGAATTGTCCACTTTAACTCTTTGAGCTACAGTTATTCCTTCACACTCAAAATGGTTCTCCGTGCCCTCTATCCATTCTAGAACCACTTCTGCTTCCATCTTACCAGTAAACAATGGCAATCCCTATAGTGATTTACCACTTAGGGCTTTCAATGCCTTTAGGAAAGGTTCTTGTTCTAAGACAAGATCAATTTCAGTTACTTTGTCTATCTTTGACACCTCTTTACCTCTCCTTCTACTCCTTCAACCTTTCCCAACACTTCATCTGCCTTGGTTTCAATCTCACCAAGCTTACTTTCCAATTCAATAAACTTTTCCTTCAAGTGTCTATTCTCTTCCTCTTGATCATCCACTTTCTTTGCCAACTTTGCATTAGTCACCATGATGTTTTCTCTCAAAATTCCACTAAGGACATCTACTCTCCTAGCCCAAATCTTATAGGCTCTGCTACCAATTTGATAGGGTTTACCTAGCTTGCTCACACTTCACCTAGCTGGTGTTGCTCAATTACACCAACCTCACCAAGTCTAGCTATGCTCCAAGACCTTTAAGTCCTTCTCAACCTCTTCTAGGACTTTCTCTTTTCCAATCTCTAGGTGTTTGCAACAAGTATTTGAATAGGAACCCTACCATTACAAAGTGCCTTCCATATGCTCAATTTTGCTATCTTGACAACAACTTGTCAATTTCACCCCCATGCTATTGTGAGTTGTTGTAGAGGTGTGGAGGTGGCATCTACCATGGATTGAATTATTTTTGGTCCATTTGTGGTTCGGCATTCACTTTCTTCCTTACCGATATCACCAATTTGCTTAGAAATAGGGCTACAAGGAATGAGCCCCTATTACACCTCCAAAATCCAGTTTTCAAGGGGTTTGAGGGAATCGGTCCAAAATACCTTGCAAATTTATTTTTTTTCTTCAAACACTCACCCAACCCTAAGAGATTTTGTTGGTTTTGGTCTTCCAACTTGCTGTACAATGCCCTAACCCCAAAAATGAGGGTTTGGTAGGGTTTCTAGGCCTTTAACCGCAATGACTGTTCAAGTTTGAGAAATGGGCATCTAGATGACTTGTCAAGGTTTCTCCTTACTACTTCAACTCTATATGGACCTCATGAATCATCCCAAATGAATTGGCCAAGGTTTGGTAATCACCTCCGCACTATGCACTAAATTTTCACCCTGTTTTCTCTAGCCGGGTTGCTCCTGGACTCACCTAGAACAAGGTGGTAACCATGTTAATCTCCACTTCCAAAACTTCTCCCTGCATATTTACACTATACAAAGGGTTTCCTTCCATTTCCCATTAGGTCATGATGGTAGCATAGAGGGATTTTAAGGGGCAACCATTTTACATGAATTTGCTATTTACAAGCCAAAACTAACTGTTTGGAAACAAAACAATGAAATTACTAACACACCCTATCTACAAAGAATTAACAAAACAAATAGCACTAGAAAACACCAAAGAACTACAATCCAAAATGGATCAATGGATTCAATCCATTTGTATTCACATTTTAAGAAAAATAAGACCAAAACAATGATAACAGTCCAAAAATGAGTAGTTTCATATTGTCAATCATACAAAAACAAACTTCCAACCCTAGTAACCATGCAAGATGAGTTTTAAATAGTCTTCCCCATGTGTGGAGGCATTCTAGGGAATTTTTTTATCCCTAACTCCACCGCTAAGCTCCTTTAGGACAAAAGTTGTCATGACAACTTTTACAACTTTCCACATTTTGCTTTGCCAACCTAAACAACCTATTACAAGTCATTACTCAAGACTTTTTAAGCATTCCTAAGACCATTCTAAACCTCTCTAATGATCACACCAAGCTATGCCACTTTTGACCATAAAGAAGGCCACTTCAACTACTCAAACTACTACCTATTCACAAAGTGCAAACCTAGGAAGAAAACCAACTCAACTAGGCCTACACTTGACTCAAAATAAACATCACACACACACCTTGGACCCTTCTAGAGTCCTTATTAGAAACCTAACTTGTCTTAGGTTAGTACAATACAAAATTGTAGAAGTACTATGAGCCTAATTCCTAGGTTCTCCCGCACCACTTCTACAAGATTCCAAACTTCTGCATCTGGGTTTTGAGTACAAATGGTCAAACCCTACTGACCCTATTTTGCCTCTTCTAGCTAGTATTAGGGTTTAGGCTCTCAAAAGCTTCACCAGTCATAAAGGAATGAAATAATGAAAATTTTAAAGGGTTTTCACCTACCCAAGGGTCCTTCTCTTTCCTAGTTTTACCATCCATGAATATTTTGTTCAGGGTTTCTACCTTCTTTTCCTACTGCTCAGGCTTCCCACATGACCGATATCAAGCCTAGGGCATCATCTTAGGAAATTCAAATGACACTTCCTATCTTTATAGCCACTAGGAATAGTTAATATACATGCCAAATCAACATACTCCCAGATTTCAAGGCAATCCCATTGAGAGATGTTGATTTGTGCCACAGTTTGCATCCAAACCCTTGGTTTGACAGTTTTACAAGGCTAGTGGGATAGAAAATCCTCTTTCTCTCAAACCCAAATGTTTCAAGACCTTAGAATAACTCCAAATGATTTGTGAACCTTTGATACAACTTTTTAGATGCTTAACTCATGCCTAGAATTCACAAGGAATCATGCAAGAATAGGTAACTCAAGGAAAATGCAGAAAATTTCAGTAACCGTTTTGTTTGAAGACAAGAATTTCATTCAAAATTATTTCTCCAACTTCTCTAACTAGAAGGTATCATTCCTCCAAGCTTATAACATGCCAAGGAACTCCTCCAACTTCCTCAATGCATACAACAACCAACCAACCATTGGAGTAACCACATTTTGAAAATGTTACAAAAAAAAGTAGCTTGACAACAATTGCAACTTTTCACAACATTTTACAAATTGATCTTGCCTTCACACAAAAGGTCAAGAATGAACATACTACACATTGTAGACCCCTAAACAACAAAAAAAAACCTATAGAATACCCATACAAGGCCTTTGACCAAGTTGACACACTCTGGGGCCTTAGGGCTTATTACATTGCCTAGGCCTTGGTTTGAGGGTTTTACCAGGCTAGTGGGATGGAAAATCCTCTTTCTCTCAAACCTGAATATTTCAAGACCTTAGAATAACTCCAAATGATCAGTGAACCTCGTCTACAACTTTTTAGATGCTTAACCCATGCCCACCATTCACAAGGAATCATGCAAGAATAGGAAACTCAAGGAAAATGCAGAAAATCTCAGTAATTGTTTTGTTTGAAGACAAGAATTTCATTCAAAATCATCTCTCCAACTTCCCTAACTAGAAGGCATCATTCCTCCAAGCTTATATCACATCAAGGAACTCCTCCAACTTCCTCAACGCATACAACAACTAACCAACCACTGGAGTAACCACATTTTGAAAATGTTGCAAAAAAAGTTGCTTGACAACAATTGCAACTTTTGACAACTTTTTACAAATTGATCTTGCCTTCACACCAAAGGTCAAGAATGAACATACTACACATTTTAGACCCCTAAACAACACAAAAAAAACCTATAGAATTCCCATACAAGGCCTTTGACCAAGTTGACACACTTTGGGGCCTTAGGGCTTATTACATTGCCTATGCCTAATCAATAGGCCTCCAACACACACATTGCACCTTCTATTCCTAAGCATAAACATGAATCAAAATGATGTAGACACATGCAAAAATTAAGTACACACATGTCTTGGTGCTCCTGCACTAGTAAAGCTTTCCACTTGATCTCCTCATCACCCCTTTATCACCATTACATTTTGGTGAACTCGGTGTCTTACATGCTTGACATTTCACATTATTACATATTTTTCATTTACAAGTTTAATTTTCTTTAAAAACTTAGTGGTTAATTCATTCAAAACCCTAGTTGTTAAAATTGGAATTGAACTTGTGTTTTGCAAAAATTGCTATCTATTGTTTTAGATCTGAAAATTGCATTAAATTCAATTTCTTCTTTATCTTGTTCAATTTGCAAATCAATTTTACAAAATTAAGTGGTTAATTATCAAAACCCTAATTTTCAAAAATCAACTTCCACTTTTAGAAAAAATTAAATTCACATTTAATTTTCAGATTTGGAATTATTTTTAGCCTTGTCTTCTTGCCTAAAATTCAAATTTTCAATTTCCCTCCCTTTTTCCAAAATTCAAAATTTAAAAATTCAGTGGTTAGGTCCTAAAACCCTAATTTTCAAATTCAATTGGATTATTTGTAAATTTCAATCAATTTCAACTAATTTTAGTTTTCAAAACATTATTCAATGTGGCCTTATCCATTAAGTTTGACCTTTTTCAAATTTGCAATTCAATTTCTTATCTTTTTCAAAACCCTAATAGGGTCCTATTTTCACATTCAAACCTTAATTTTGCCTATCTAAACTTCATAAAATCAATCAATTTTTTGGGGGTTAGCTCTAAAATCATCGTATCTTTCATCCTTGAATTTTTTTAAAATTTTGGGCGAACCAGATGCACTTTCAACCCGGTCCTGGGCTTTTTTCGCAAAAATTTGAGAGACTATTATGACTGTATTAAATTGCTTAAATCCAAAAAATTGGCTGATTTTGTCAGATTTTGATCCCTCTAAAATAAAAAATACTTCACAAATTCAACATCACAACTTTCAAGAAAATATTTAAAATTAATTGGTTAATTGTAATATGCCATGATTTTAATTTTGTCAATTTTAATTTTAAAGTGGTATCCCATTGGCCCTAATTTTAAAATTTCAATTTATTTTCATTCACCATAAAAATTATTTTGGAAATTGTGTCATTTCTTCTTTCAACAAAGTTCAAATTGTATAATCATCATTTGTGCATTACTCAATTTTGCAAACTTTGTTCCCCAAATTCAAAACTCAAATTCAAATTTTAAATTCAAGTTTTCCCTCTAGTGCATGAGTTTTACCACTATTGTTCCTACCTCTACTATCCTCGTTAGATGAAGCATTATAATTAAGGCTTCCCAAGCTTTAATTACCAAAGAGATGGAGCCTAATTTGGGTGACTTCTTGAATGAGGATAATGCTAATTCTTCTCATCCTAATAACATCCCTATCTACCCAATTGATGATTCTAATGATGATGAAGAACCTTTGAATAGAGTTTCCATAGATCAACTTTCAAAATTGGAAAATCAATTTGACAACTTTCAACAATAGATGTCCCAAGAATATCCTAATAGTGAAGCTCCTCCATTAATTGAAGGTCTAAAATGCATGATTCAAGGTGATAAGAATGGAATTGATATATTGTGTGGCATTGCCCATATTGTTGATTCTAATTTCATGCCTATAAAGACTTATGTTAAGAACATAGGCTATTCACAACCTCCTACACAAATAAATCATTCTATTCCTTTGACCACTTCAATGACTAGTATTCCTACTTTCACTTCAAACATCATGGCTACATCAACTCAAAATGTCATACCTACAACCATTAGTCATGGGGGCAATCCCTCTTCTTCATTCAATCCTCCTTTATCTATGCCTTCAATAAGTATTCCTCATGTCTCTCAACCACTTAATGTGACACAAGGGGGAAATTCATCCAATCATTCTATCCCTCCTTTTAGCGTCTCATTTCCTACTCAATCATCTCCTATGCCTACTTACCATAGTCTTCCACCATTCTTTTCTCAATCAATTTCTTCTTTCAATAACATCACACCACTTTCTCAATCAAACATGTCTAACATAAATTCCTCAACCAAAGAAACCATTAATAATCTTGCCCAAATTGTGTCATCTTTGTAACAACAAATTGCTTTTATGAGTCAAACTAAGTTTAGTGTACCCACATTTGATGTTGTGAGCCCACTTTCTCTTGATATTAGGCTTTACAATGGTATTGCTATTTGCCTTCCTATTATATTACTTCATTTTGATAATTAGCAAATTATTTTATTCAACAATTTCAAAATAAATCTTGGAGCTACTTTCAACATATCATCCATCACGAGAGATGGAAGGCGGGCGGTTCCAGGATTCAAATTCGAGCGGGAATTCTGGATCGGCATCAGGACAGCATGCGATAGATGATTCAGAGATTCCTATGGAAGGAGAAGATTCAGATGGTAAAGACCCCGATGATTTCATGAACTTGGGGGACCCAAGGGGAGGATCAACACCACGTGAAGAGAAATTAGCACTAGAGAGCGGGAAAGGGTAGGTTCAAACTTCAAAAATAGAAGACAACAACTTGGAAGGAGCCCAAGGACAGCAAATGACTTGTGTTTCAGAGAACACAGTGGAAGGTAAAGATCATCTGGAAAAGGTTCTTTTGTCAACAGACACGTAAGTGGTCCTCATTGTTTGCTGTCAAGCCCAAAGGTAAGTCCTCATCGCCTCCTGTTAAAAACTCCTTGAATGTGCCTTAGGGCAAGTTTGCTATCATTGTTCCTGACCAAATCATTGATCAAAATATCACTAGAATGGAAAACACTTTGATTGGTTATTTCTTTGGATCTAGATCTAACATAGAGATAGTTCATGGATTTGTAAAAAGAAAGTGGAACCTGAAAGGTCAGGTAGATGTGGTAGCAATGAACAAAGGCTGTCTATCCTTTTCCTCTTCTTGCGATGAGGATAGAAGAAACATTCTATGTATTGGGTCTTGGGCAATAGGCAAATACATCATGTACATCTAGGAGTGGTACCCTAATGTAGTGAAAGGAAAGAATTTTTTGGCCCAAGTCTCGGTGTGGGTCAAACTCCCTAGGCTCCTAATGGAATTCTAGGAGGAAGACGTTTTTGTAGGAATTGCCAATACCTTTGGGGAGCTAATCGCCATTGATCAGATCATGGCTTCTAGAAGAAGACTGATCTATGCAAGGATCTGTGTTGGAGTAGGACCTGACACAAACTTGCCAGAGAAAATAGAGATAGAATCAAAACTGGGGAAGTGGAAGCAGAACATTGTTTATGAAATAATCCCCTTCGCCTATTATCATTGTAAAAAAGCTGGACACTAGGCTAAAAAATGTCCATCTAAAGAGGATAAACCCCATACCCAAACTAAGGTTTGGAAAAAGTGGACAAGCCACTAAAAGTTTGGGATTCCAGCGACCCTAATCAAGAGAAGCAGTCCCAGATAGTAAGGGTGGAGGAAGAAATCACTAGTGAAGTGGGTAATGAACCAAAGATTCAGATGTTGGAACAAGGTGTTGAACACAAAGAAAAAGACAACACTCAGCAAGAGGATCAGAAAGAGGACAAGACAGAGGTAGAGAAAATAGACAAACATCCCATAGATAATAAAGAGGAAGGAGATAACTTCAACCTTGTTTCAAAATCTCAAGTTCAAGATAAAGAAATAGACTAGTTCCAAGAAGCCCAACCTAATACCATTTTGGGCCAAGGGCTATCGGAAATCTCATTAACCACCCCAGTAAAGGGAAAGCTGGCTAAGTCAGAGGAACAAGATCCAAAATGGGGAGGTGAAGAGGATATAAAAAAGGCACTGGGGAAGAATGAATCAAAGTAGGGGGACGAAGAAGTCGCAGAGGATAAAAGAAAGAACAAGCAAAAGAAAAAGAGTAACAATAACCCAGTAAGTAGTACACTGACTAGAAACACCAGAAGCAGGCTTGGTGATGTGGGAGCACAACACACTTCTATAGGAAGACACTCAAATGCCAAAAAAAGAACATTGGAAACAAGCAGGAATTTAGCAGATGGTACCCAAAGAACCATCTTTGAGGCAGGTATTTCTAAAAAATCCATGAAAATCATCTCCTAGAATATTATGGGACTTAATAGTCCTCATAAACATAATTTAGTTAGAAATATGATTAGAGACAAAAACCCTGACATTTTTTTGATTCAAGAAACTAAGATGGTGAAAGATAAAGTTGGAAGTTTGAATATTTTCAAAAATGGAGGAGTCAGCGGAGGTAGTTCAGAAGGTGCCTCGGGAGGAATTGTTACATTCTGGAACAAAATAATATAGAAGGAGAGGTGTTAATTCAGGACAACAACCTAACCTATATTAGATTTAAGCACATTAAGAATTGCACTGTGTGGGTCCTAACAAATGTTTATGCTCCTAACACTAAGACTAGCTATAGCGAGATGTGGAGATATCTCACTAAGCTGAGAAGAATATTTGCTGAGGATAGCTGGATAATTATGGGAGATTTCAACACTCCCCTAAAGGAAAATGAGAAAAAGGGAGGGAGTCATGCTAATCTGGATAGCAAATTGGACCTAATGGACTTTATAAACAATAATTTCATTCATGATCTGGAGTTGCAAGGAGTCAAATACACCTAGACTAATCGAAGAAGTGGTGAGAATTTGATTCAGGTCAGACTGGATAGAGCTCTACTTTCCTTAGATTGGATTAATCTTCATGAATGTTCTTTATCTTCTCACATAAGGGCAGGATCAGATCATTACCCTATAACCCTAATGGCTGAAGTAAAAAATAGAAGGAGACATTTCCCTTACAGATTTGAAAAAATGTGGACTAGACACTTGGATCTGGAAAGTAAGATTAAGGATTGGTGGCAGGTTAGTATTGAAGGCAATGCCATGTATAAAGTGGTCAAAAAACTGAAGAATGTTAAAGATAATGTCAAGAAGTGGAATAAGGACTGCTTTGGGAACATCTTTACCTCAAAAGCATCGACCCTCTTAGAAATCAAGGAGATCGAGGATGAGATATAGCACAATGGTTATACCTATATGTCTAGAAATATTGAAGATGCTATTCTGATGAGATATCATCAAATAATAGCTAAAGAGGAAACCTACTGGAAACAAAGATCGAGAAATGTCTAGTTAAAGGAGGGGGATAGGAACACTAAATACTTCCATATGTCCACACTTAGACATAAGGATATAAATAGAATTGTCTAGATTAAAGTGAGTGGCAGATGTGTTGAAGATGATGATTCCATGAGCAAGACTGCAATGGATTTTTTCTCTAATCTACTTGCTAAGTATCAGAATCTGAATAAATAGGCCCAAAGGGAACTTCTTGATAGTATACCTACCATTCTAGGGGAAGATCACAATGACTGTTTAATTGCCATTCCCTCCCATGATAAAATTCTGATAGCTGTTAAGTCCTTTGAGGGCAGCAAAGCCCCAGGTCCGGATGGCTTTCCCATGTTCTTCTTCCAAATGTACTGGCATATTATTGGAGATGATGTTACAAGAGTTGTGAAAGAGGTTTTTGGTGCTAGAAAACTTTTGAAAGAAGTTAATGGTACCTTTATAGCTCTTATACCCAAAGAGATGGGGGTTGATTCAATGGATCTTTTCAGACCTATAAGCTTATGCAACTCTCTCTACAAGATTATCTCTA
Source organism: Cryptomeria japonica (assembly GCF_030272615.1). Lineage (NCBI taxonomy): Eukaryota > Viridiplantae > Streptophyta > Pinopsida > Cupressales > Cupressaceae > Cryptomeria > Cryptomeria japonica. The sequence continues at coordinate 491,109,851 of NC_081409.1, forward strand.
AGGTCCTTACCTCTAGAATTCTCAACTTTCTTCCTTCCATTATTTCACCTTAGTAAAGTGGTTTTGTCTCAGGAAGGCAAATTTTGGACTCTATCATCTCTATTCATGAAAACATCCATTCTCTAGGCTTTTCTAAAAATGAAGGTTTTCTTCTGAAGCTTGACCTTTCTAAAGCCTATGATAGAGTGGATTGGAATTTTATGATGGATGTTCTTTCAGCTTTTGGTTTTAATCTTAGGAGTGTTGGACTTATCAGACAACTTGTTTCTTTGACCACTTTCTCTGTGCTAATGAATGGCTCCCCCTCTCCTTTCTTTAAAGCCTCAAGAGGTCTCAGGCAAGGGGACCCCCTATCTCCAGTGATCTTTATCATCATGGCAAAATGTTTGGGGAGATGTATTGGAAAGCTGGTTGAGAAAAGGGAGTTTTGTGGTTTGAAACCTTCTTCAATAGATCAAATATGCTCTCATCAGTAGTTTGTTAATGATTCTATAATAATGGGAAAAGCCACTGTGAAGGACGCTAGAAGACTAAAAAAACCTTTGGATATCTATGGAGAGGCTCCTGGTCAGCTTATAAACTGGTCTAAAAGCTTTGTTTATTTTATCAACACCGTGGAGAGGAGGATTAAAATTAGTAACATTCTGGGTGGCCAAATTGGTAGCTTGCATGCCTCCTATTTGGGGCTCCCTTTAGGTCAGGATCCTTCAGATACCTTTTGGGGAGCCTTGGTGGATAAATTCCATAAAAAGTTGTCTAGATGGAAGGGAGCTCTACTTAGTCAAGCTGGTAAGGTTCAAATGCTAAAAACCACTCTCCAAAGTATCCCTCTCTATGCCATCAATCTGTTTAGGATTCCTACTAAATATGCTGAGGCTATTGAAAAAATATAGAGATCCTTTTTATGGACAAGGGTTGAGGAGAAGAAGAGAATGAACTTAATTGCTTGGGAGAAGGTCTGTAAGCCTAGGAATAAAGGTGGTCTGGGCCTTAGAAGAATAAGAGACATAAATGAATACCTAATGGCTAAGCAGATTTGGAGAGGATATAGAAATCAAGGAGAGTGGAAAAAAATATGGGACAACAAATATAAAAGCCAATGTCCAAATCTTCAAAGTTTCCTCAAAGTGGAGATAATCCCAATTGGATCCAATATTTTAAAAAATATCTCTAGGACTAGAGACTTAATTATCAAAGGTACAAAATGGAAGTTGGGGAAAGGGAATCTTATTCAGTTCTGGGAGGATCCTTGGCTTATGGAGACCCCTTTAAATGAAAACCCTGAGTGGAACAGATATCAGAACCAATGCAAGGAAAGATTTGGAACCAAGGTGGAGGATTATTGGAAAGATGGACAGTGAAAAGACTTATCTCAAGTGGATCAGTCTTTGGGTAGTTTGAACAAAGTCATGAACTCAATGGTGAAGATTGAATAAGAAGACCAGTTAATTTGGAAACTCACTGCTAGTGGTACTTTTACTATGGCTTCTCTTTATCATCAATAGTACAACAACATGGAAAGTCCTTGCTGGGCTAAAGCATAGATGAAAGGCCTTACCCCCAAGATCAACATTTTCTTTTGGATAGCCCTCCAAGACAAAATTCTAACAACAGAGAATATAAGAAAAAGAGGTATCAGTATACCAAGTTTCTATACACTCTATAAGCAGAATGAGGAGACAATAAATCATATGCTCTTTCATTGCCCCTTCTTAGCTGATGTTTGGGGAAGTTGTCTGGAACAATTCTATATCAGTTGGAGCTTCCCCAACTCGATTCAGGAGATTTTCAAGTCATGGCATCATCCTTCATAAAACAGAACTACTACCTTGCTATGGAGAATTGCTTTACCACACATGTGCTGGGGTATATGCAAAGAGAGAAATGACAGGATTTTCAGAGAAAAGTACACTAAGGCTAACATTGTGTTTGAAAAAATAAGAAGAAGCATAGTGGAAAATATGAATATTATAGGTGGTATTGATAATCCTAACACTAAGGAGGATCAATTTGTCTATAAAAAATGGAGATTAAAATCTCAAGAGAGTATCTAGAGTAACCCTAGAGAGGGAGTGATATGGACCAGCCCACCTAGGGGATGGATGGAAATCAATTTTGATGGGGCCTCTAAGAGAAACCCAGGGGTTGCAGGATGTGGAGTGGTCCTAAGGGATGAATGGGGAATATGTAAAATCATAAAATGTATTCCTATAGGAAAACAGACCAACCATGTTACCGAAACCATGGCGGCTTATCATGGGATCATCCTTGCCAAAGAAGCCAAATGCACTAAAGTTTGGTGTGAAGGAGACTCCTTAAACATTATCAATTGTTTAAATATAAAAATTCCTACCATCATGGTCGATTAGTATTGCTATTAAAACAAAAAGGAAAATCAGCAAAGAGTTTGAAATGTGTGTCTTTACACATGTTTATAGGGAGGCCAACCTGGCTTGCCAATCAGAAAATATCATCACTAATTATGGTGAAAAGGAGATTGCAAGTGAAATGAAATCCTTACTCAATTAGGATCGAAGATACACAAGGCAACGTGGTACTTTTAATCATTATTTCTAATGACCTTTCTGCCTTTTTCAATGTAGGGCTTGTTTGAAGATAATGAGCTATTAAATAGGTGTCATATCATCATTATTTGGCACGGATTATGGGTGCTCTTATAGAATAACCACAGAAACCGGAGGAAAAGTTACCAAAATGAGAGAAGGCATTGCAAGGAAGGTGCTGGAAAAATGGGAGGAAACAAGAAGAGATTTGAACCTGCTTCATGCGCTAAATGGAGAAAGAATGAAGAAGTATGGAGTATCCTTCAGCAGGGGGGGCTCAATGTTTTCATGGAACGACTGAATGGGAAGGACCCCACAATTACCAGCTACTTCATTAAGAACTATAAAATGGAAAAGTTCTGATTGGATCATATATTATGAATGTAGATGAAGATGTTATCATTGAGGCCATGGGGATGACTACCGAGGGTATGAAATTTTACAAGGATAGAGGGATATCAGATAAGGCTGTAGACAAGTTTCCTGTTACGGATGGTGAGAGAAGAAAGATGATCAAAATTGACAACTCCTACCACTCCCCAAACAGAATTTCCAGGCCATGGAGGTTTGTCTTATTTGCCTCTATTGAATATATTACCATAGATGGTAGGTTTACTAGGGCTTATGGGCATCATTTCATCCTTCTTAACCATTTCCGTCATGGTGAAAGGGTCAGCCTTCCCTATTACCTAGCCTGTTCAATGGATCATACTATAAAGGAGATCTAGAAGGACCATAAAGGTGATCATGCCCTCCACCAGGGGCTCATGGTCCTGGTTTACAAAATGCTAAAGGGGAAGTGCATTGAAAAGCCTATTAAAGGCAAAAATGCTAGAGATGAGACTACGGAAAGTAAGGATAGTGGCTTCAACTTTGATTTTGAGACTGAGGGAGAGTCGGAAGAAACTAGCAAAAAATGGAGGATTAGGGCTAAGAAGAGGAGGATTATTGTGGAATTTGAAATGTCGGACTCTAAAACTGATTCCCTTGAGGAAAAACCTATTAAAAAGAGGAAAGGGAAAGCCTTTGGAAAGAAGGCTTAGAAAAAGAACACTAAAAAGGGTATCAATTTTGATCTCAGTTATGTTCTGGTTGAGTCTGAGGAGGAGGATGATGATAATAAGAGGATTGATAGTCAGGACAAAGAAAGGGAGGGTAACCCAGTTAAGGATAATCTGGAAACCGTGGAGACCGTGAATACCACTGGACTGCATAACAAGGAAAAAGGGGTTCAAAGTGATAGTGGTGACAAAGATACCATTAAGGCCTTCTATGAGACCATCACTACTTTGGTGAAGGATATTAATAGCTTGAAAATAGATACACAGGCCATAGCAAAAATTACAATTGGTGACAAACCCTTGGCAGAGCATGTTAAAGAGTTAGTGGTCGTTCTGCATAATGCGCAAGCTATTGAATGTATGGTTGGAAAAATATTAGCCATGGCGAAAAAGGTCAATGCGATGGAAGATAGAAAGGAAATGGACAACAAACTGAAAGATTTTGGTAGCGAAATTGACAAGCTGGAGCACAATGTCAAGCAGATTGCTGATCAAAATTTCCAAATTCTTAAATCTTCAATGGAAAACATGAACATCTTCATCAATATGTATGAGAACAATGTAGAGAAGGAAGGTGATAAAGAGTAGGTGAACAAGAAGGGTCATGAAAGGAGGACCAGAGCCAACACAAAGAATAAGGTCGACATCGAAGGTCGTGAGCTGGAAGATATGAAGACCTCGGCAAACAACATGAAACAAATGGTTGTTCACACTTAGGAGATCCTGAATAGTATTTAGTTCCAGTTGTTGTCCTTGGTTTTGTCTCTTTGCTATCTTTCACTTTCTTGTTGCTATCTGTTCTGAGTTTTATGTAATTAGGTTATTATGTTTTTAGTTGGGCCCATCCGGTGGGTTCATTTTGACTTTTTGAAGTGATCAAGCACTTTTTTATGCTTTTTTGTTCTCCTGGCTTGTAAAAGGTTCGGGTACCTTTCAAATACCTATTTTTACTTAATCAAAACATAGGTCCTAAAGTAACTTTGACTGATTTATTGCATTATAAACAAGGTGTTAAAGAAAATGTGACCGATTTCATTAGTAGATATAAGCATTTGTATTCTCAAATTTATTTTCTAGTGTGATAATGATATTCAAAGAATTTTCATTTCTAATTTACAAAAAGACATTAGGGACAAACTTCTCCTTTCTAATTTTACTTTCTTTCTATAGTTGTGCACAACACTTCACAATTATCAATTGACTATGAGTCAACTGAAGCAATCTACTCCTATGGCTCTAAGTGATAAGGGCAAGAGTGCTAAACTATTCGTGAAGTTAAAACCAAATAAAGGCTTCATTAAATTCAATGACACCATCAACAACAACAATGCGAATGCTACAACAGGTATGCCTCCATTTTCTAAATTTTTCAGAAGACAAAGACAATTTACTCCTTTGAATGAATCTTTGCATAACATCATATCTCAGGTGTTACAAAGAAATGTTATCAAACTTCCTCCAATAAAACAAGTTGACCCTTCTAAGGAAGCCTCACCTTACTTTGATAATAATTATTTTTGTCAGTTTCATCATTAACCCGGTCATGATACTGAGAAATGTTTTGCATTAAAAAGTAAAATTCAAGACCTGATTGATAATAATACTACATTTGTGGCAAATAAGGGAAACAAATTAGTATCTCCTCCTAATCAAAATCTTAAGATTTTTTCTAATCCTTTACCCTCTCATACCTCTAACGTGACTAAGACTGAACATACCTCTTTCTCTCCTTCTCATCTCACTACCATGACTCCAAATTTGGTGAATATAGTAGAGAAAAAAGAAACACCTCAAAATCAATGTATCACATTTGACCTAAGTGAGACTATTAGAGCACCTGATGGCCCTTTATACATAGTTTCAAAAATCCAACACAAACCTTGTCGTGGTGTGCTTATTGATCCCTCTTGCATGGTTAATTTCATCACTAAGGAGTATCTTTTCACTTTACATTTGCATAAACCAATCTATGATGATACTAATTTGGTCATTAAGTTATTTGATGGATTTTCTTGTCCTACCATTGGTTCTATCACACTCCCTATTGAGGTTCACACTAAATCTATAGATGTCAAATTTTTTGTCATTCCTTCATCTGAACAATTCCGTATGAAGTTAGGTTACCCTTGGATATCTTACATGAAGGCTATTGCCTCTCCAATCCATAAGTGTTTGAAATTTCCCCACAATGGAGAAATCATAACTATTAACCATAGCTTATTTCGACCAATCAAAAGAAGCCCAGGTGTTCCCTATTGATTACTTTTGGCCTCAAAAATTTCAATCTCTTCCACCAAGAAGTGATGCTCTCTTTCAATCTTATCAAAAATGGAAGAAAGTTATGATCTTATTCTTAAGCCAGCCTAGAACTACAACATTTTATATTCCCACTATTCTTGAAGATGAAGTTCTCCCTTTAACGGGTAGAACTAATCTTCCTCCTAAGGAATATTCCCAACCTATTCCTTGTTAGAATCAATGACAGTCCCAAAGACACTGAAAGGGGGGGTGAATCAGTGTCTAACCGGTTAGAAAAATATTTAAACTTATTAAGAACTTTGTATCCAAAAATATGTACCGGTAAATAAGAATTAATGCAACAAATAAGAATAACAAAGACAACATAGAGAATACACCATAACACAATATATTAATGAGGAAACCCGGTGTGGGAACAACCTCGATGGGATTCTGACCCACAATATTCACTCATTGGTCACTGAATAAATATTACTTATAATGAGGGGCCTGCACATGCAGGAAGGCTAGCAGCCTAGCGCTCACTACTCAACTACAAAACAGAAGTCTCACTGACTTACAAAATGGATTATCAAAATCCAATACAATATACTACTTCTGATCAGCATCAACTATGCTAGGTTCAGTACCGGTTTAAGTTGAGTCTATAACCAAAACCTTCGCTGTCAACTATATCACCTTATACAAAATATTATCTATATTCTTTCACATTCATCATATCCTCTCATGTCCAAATGACCTATAAGATCTCATACATATATATGAGTCTTTTACAATATGCCATGTTAGCTTATATAAGAGATAATTACATTATAAAACAATAAACAAAAGTTTATTCCATGTCAGCTTGAGTGCCAGTATGCATTATTGCCGATGTCAGTGAAGTGTCTGCCAGTGTATGTAGAAGTCCATTGCCGGTGTCGGTAACTGCCAGTGGGTTGCCTAGTGATTGCCAGTTGGTTTCCATCAATGACAACATCAACTATTCTCATAAGAGTGTGGAATTCCAACATTCCTATGGATGAAACTATGTCTTCTCCTAACAAGAACAATAATATCCCTCCTAAGGTTAGACCTATACCTCCTCCTCATGATGGACTTGGTCTCCTTGCTACACTGAACATTCCTCCTTTAGATGGTGCAGTTCTGCCTCCTTGCTCTTATAGAGAGAAGAGACCTACCTCTCCTCTTGTTCAACCTAAGATACCTCAACCTAAACCTCCCACTACCAAATATGAGAATATTTATCCTTCAACAAATATTTATCGTTTAATAAATATTCCCCCTTCTTCTCAACCTTCCACTAAAACTCAATAGAATCATTATGAGAGAGATCGCTGATGAAAACATCGTGATAGAGCTCATGAAGTTGTTTCTCAAACTATTCAATCTCCTAAAACACCAACATTTGACATGATTCCATTTTCTCCTAACCCAGATGTTGAACCTAAATCTCCAAATCCTAAGTTACAGAAAACATGTGATAGTTTTACTTCTATTCATGTTAGAGCTCCTCTTTCCATAAATCTTGATGAATAAATAGGCAACATTGATATTCATGATGGCAATACAGCTCCTAATGCTTCTAATAGTGAATATGAATAGGTTGATGCTGACAAACAGTTATCTGCATAATTTTCAAAATTCTTGATCCTAGCTCCTCAAATCAAACAAAGTGACTTAGCACATGGGCCTAGTCCTTGTTTGGATCTTGTGATAGCTCCATCTGTCGTGCTCAATGTTTCTCCTCAGGCATGTTTCTCGCCTTCCCAAAATAGTGATCATCAATATTGGGAGGTGGATGTCATGATAGACTAGCTACATTAGCATCGTAGATCATCTACCTCTCTCTCTTTTCTTTCTCTTTTGTGACTATTCTTCTATGTGTATCACTATTCTTCTATTTTCCCTAATAATGTATACTTGAGGATGATGCAAAACATTGAGATCTCTTTTGGTCTCTTTCATGTTGACTCAAAAGACACTTGTGTTCCCTTTATTCCAAGTTAGTTTCCTTTCTTTGGGGAATGACGACTATTCTATGCATATATATACATGATACACATGAGTTATCATATAGCATATTGACCTCGAGGAAAGAGAAACTACCTTGTGGTTTGTGTTTTGTGTTCATTATGCTTGGGTTGATTCCTCGATTGGGGGATAAATCTTTGTGATAATGTGATCCCTCTCTCTCTCTCTCTTGGGTGTATCATACCTTAAAGCAATCGCTCTCGATAAAGCATGCATGATCGCTTTAATGTGGGGGCATACACTCTGCTCATATTTTCCTTCTTGATACTTAAAGTTACTTAGTGAGCTTGACCTTACTTTGTAATTGACTCATAGTGAGGGGAACCTTACTACTTGCAATCATGGTTCCTCCCTTTTGATCTTCCCTTTTAATTTTTCAATCAAAGTTGTAAGATCCTTAGTCCACTGGGGGCTTAGAATATCTTGCCTCCTTGACATGGTGAAAATATTTCAATCTTGTTTCCTTGTACTTTATCGGTAGTATTGGCATATGCTTATACTCTCACTAAAGTGGGGGCTAAATGTAGCATCATAAAATTGTGACCTTGCAAATTTTTATTGCATTTGGGTCTTCACATTGGCAAAATGAATCCCTAAGCCTGATTAGAGACCCGAGACATGCTCATACCTCCTGAAACATGTATTTTCTTGCACCCCGCACTATCTGTTCCTATTATTTGTCCTGGATTAGGGTGGGATAGGGGCATGGCACCCCTGTCACCCCTAGGACAAGGGCATGGTGCCTCTGTCGCCACGCTGCTATCCTTGCCCTATTTTGGGCCCCCTCCACATAAACCCTACATCAGACTTGTCAATAGTGAAGTGGGAAAAGTTTCCCTATGTCGCCCTAAGACTAAAAATCAGTTAAATAACCCTAATTGGCAAGTATATAAAGAGCATTTTTCCCTCCTATTAAGGATAAGTAAGTGGATGACAAGTGAAAGTAAGGTTAACAAGCATTATCGTCGATCAAGCATTCAAACATTCAAGCATTCCTTTCAAGCATTGAGCATCTCAAATCTCCTTTCAAGGCTAGGTGTTGTATTCAAGTCAAGGATTTAACCATTAAAGAGGAGATCTCTTTTGACATCCTACTCTACATATCCTTTCAAACAACATTATCTACATTTCAATTGCATCCTCTCTTGAGGTGAATTCTACTTCATATATTTCCTTTCATTTACTTGCAAGTATTTTTCATCGTTTGGTTAATTCCAAAATGGGGTTTGACTTAAAGGCAAACCCCCAATCCCAACAACATTTCCTCTCTTTTATGTATGTAGGTTGCAAGTATGTAGCTTTATTTGTAGGTTTAAGCTTCATTTTCAAAGACCGAAAAACCCTTTTCAATACATGGATGTTTCGGAGGACCAAGTACACTTTCAACCCAGTCCTGACAACTTTTGCTCAAATTTACAAGGGAGATTTGTCTCAACATTTTACTATTAATTCCAAGTGCACAACTTCATCGCACATTTCTATCTCAAGTTAAAGTCATTTTTTTAATCATATTTTACACTTACTCTCAAATTTCTTAATTCAACTTGTCCATTCTAAAAGAGGGGTTACTTTACTTTTTTGTAAGGCCCTACCCCAACCCATCCTAGCATTTTAGTGATTTTAATGTTGGAACTATTTGGGATGCTTTATTTTTTTATGCATTGTGGATATAGAACTTTATATGATCCCACGATTAGATAACATTGATATATTGATGCTTCATTTCTATGCATTATGGATATAGAATTTTATATGATTCTAGAATAGGATAACATTGAGATGGTGGATGTCATTTATTTGATTTGCAAGACTTTATTATGATGTTAGAAATATGATGCATATCTTATGAATGGATTAAATTTATGAGGATCATGATAAATTTCTTATGTGGATTGCTTTGTTATATGGTAAATTGATTTGTATGATGTCAATTGTATGCAAAGTGATTGATTTGTTTTCTTATTTATGTGTTTAATACTATATGAGGCTATTGGGAGATACTAATGTGTAATTGAGATGCACAAGAAAATTATCCATGTGACCATGGAAACATTATGGAGAATCAAGCCTGCACCTATGTACGTTCGTAAAACCAGGGGTTGTCTATTTGAAGAGACAACACCCCGTATGTATCATATTTTATTCATAAACGTAAATGTTTACGTGTGTGTTAAATTGTATTTAATAATTTGTTTAAATCATACATGAGACAATTGCCATGTGTGTATTTGTGATGTGGAATTCCTTTTGTAGTGTCACTTGACACATATGTTGTATGTTGAGTTGGCATTGTCATGTCACCTTTTGTGAAATATATTTTTACCAATGATATATTTCCAAATTATCCTTGAAGGTCCCAAGTAAATCTAGGATAGTGAGCCATTAGGAGGGTCAACTCAGAGTTTACCCGTAGGTAAAGTTTAGGTGGACTTTCAAAGGGTTAAACCAACTCCTAGAGTCAATTTTGGAGCATTTTTAATGGGCCTCATGGGGTACCTATTGGTGAAGGCCAAATTTGGCCATGTGTCCACCCCCTAGGACTTGTTTAACCTCCCCAAAAAGTGGATTTCCCAAGATGGCCGAATTTCATCTTTAGGAGAGTCATTCTTGGTTAGATAACCTTCTTGATATGTGTCATTCCTCTTCCCCATTCCATTCCTCTTCTTGAGATGCTTTGGTTAGGGAGTGTGTAAGACCTAGGGAAGACCAACCAATGGGAGCCTCTTACTCTATCCAAGAGGTTGGAAAGAGTGAGAGAAGCCTTCTTAGGCAAGACATTGAGACTTAGGAAGTTAATCACCCACTCTCCATCTTTGGAGATGAGATCTTGCATTTTTGAATTAGTTTTAGAATGGAATTGTTGGCTAAATGTAGAAGAAAAGAAGTGTGGATTTGAGCTACTCTTCTCCAAACTATCCCTAGCAAATCCTTGGTAGAATCAAGGTTGGTTCATTTTCTTACTTTGTATGTTGAAAATTTGTTTTGAAAGATTGTTTGAATGTAGTTGTTTGCTTCCCTTGTATTTATTTTGTGAAAATATTTATGTGATCTTTCTCTTATTTCTTTTTGTATACATTTTCTTATGTTTTGGGAGTATCCAAGGCCATCTTACCCTTGGGAGGGAAAAATGGTCTTGGGGGTGGAAGGTGTTTGACAACCTTAGAGTGAGAGGCTCTCTTTAAGAGAGTGATCTCAAGGGTTTGTTTAGGTGACCCTTGCTGCATAGTTTTGTTTATGCGTTTGGGGGTCATAAGGGGAGAAAGTATGGCATGTATGCCTTGGGGGTCATAAGGATGTTGGCTTAAGATGGACTTATGTTGTGTTCTTGGTTGCCATGAGTTGGCTTGTGATCTACTATCTTGCAGTTCTCCTCAAGGTACTTGGTCCACTTCCACCCTTGTAAACATCACATTATGTGATGAAGTTCAGCCTTGGGATGGGATTGTGTTTGTTGTGAGTTTTTCCTTGCTTGTTTGTGTATTTTTTGAGTGTAACCCATCTAGGTCTTGGTTCTCCAAGCTCGGGGGTGGCTTTTAGTAAGCCTAGGCTAGGAGGTGAGCCCTCCATGGTCACAACCTTAATATTTTGTATTGTAGGTTGCTTTGGGAAGGGATTGAAGGAAAAACTTGGTTATGGTCTTGATGAATCTATTTAGTTGTAGAAAAAGAATAGGAAATATAATATTGTATTTCAGTTGCAGAAATGTAACAGAGGAGTTTTATGTTGTATTTATTTTGAAAAATAGAAATGTATTTATTTTATTTTATTCCTCATTTATTAGGAATGAGAGACTAGTTGGGTATTTCACCCATTGTAAAAGTTGACAAATTGTATTCAAATTATTCTTATAAGAAATGCATCTTTTAAGTTGATATTGCAAAAGATGGTTAAATGGATATTATAGGAATAATAGTTCTACATTTTTAAATATTTCTGAGTGTTTTGTAGACTCTATTATGTTGTTGTCATTTATTTATCTCTGTCATGTATTCAAAAAAAAAAATGCAGAAAGTATAAAGGGAATATCATGAAGTAGAAAGGCAGGAATGTCAGTAAGATAAAAATAAATATTTATTCCTAGTCTTTTATTTATTCCAAATGCAAATAGGGTTAAATAGACATTTGAACTATAATAGTTTTGCATTGTACAAATTAAAATGTGTTTAAAGTGTTTTATAGACTATTTTAATGCCGTTGTAGTTTTATTTATTTCTGTCATTTATCTATTTCAAAAGAAAAAAAAAATGCAGAAAGTTAAGATAGGCAAATTTATCTCTTCCTATAGTTAACTATTAGAAGTTTATATTGAAAAAAAGTGTAGTTAGTCAAATCTGTTAGTTTAGAAGATCTGCTTCTATGTGATTAAAAAAAAATATATACAGACTTAGTCATAGCAAGGAAATCTAGAAATACAGATAGATAAGAAAAAAAAAAAAGGATATCTATTGTATTGATGTTTTATTTTGCCTTTTGACAATCGTTATTTTATAATATCCCTGCATATTGAAAGGCTAGAGAAACATTACATTCATTTAAAATAAATATACTTAAACATAGGAAAATATGAATTACTCTATATATACATTATTTCTCTTATCTGCAAGCTAAGTAATAGCAAAAAAAAAGAGAGAGAGAGAAGGAAATGCATATCTAATTACTTTGTTGTCTATATTTTATTAATTCGTGCATGTTTCAAAAGTATATATATATCAAAAAAAAATCTAATATATATATATTTATTTATAATTTTAAAAAAAAAATTTACTGCTAACCCTACAGGAGGGTATCCTCAGAGCCGAGGCTCTCGCCGGCCCCCCGGGTGGCACAGGCCCTATGTACGCCATTATGGGCCGATGTCTATAGAGGCACTACGGCGCCGCGTCCCATAGGGACGCCATGGCATCGCTATGGGCCACGACACGCAGTGGCGCCCATGGTGCCACTGCGGGTGGCTCCGCCACCTCACCACCGCCTGCTACAATCTCCTCCCGTGACTCACCCTTCAAAACTTGCCACCCCACCTCCATGGCCGCCGCCACCTACTTAATACCCTACATGCACACATTCATCAAGCAAAAAAAAGAAAAATGGAGCAAGGCTCCTAAAAAAATAAAATATGCAACCCTAACCCATATTCAAGTTAGGGTTAGCATATAAAAATAAAAGAGAGAAGATAAGGAATGCAACCCTAGCCCATATTCGGGTTAAGGTTAGCATTTGGTAAGAATACAATATTAGGGAAAAAACATGAGTAATAAGATTTAAAAAAAGAAAAGAAAAGGGATAGTTAGTTTTTATAAAATAAATTTAGGTTTTATGTGTAAGTTATAGTAATAAATTAATTAAAATATGGGGGGGAACCCTAACCCCATATTTATTTGGTATAGTTGATTTATAGGGTTAAGTTGAAACCTATTTGATTTGATTTTATTAATAAATATTAATAAACTCTTAATTAATAATTAGACCATTAGGGGTCTATTTACTTGGCCATCATTAATTAAGGTTTATAGGGCAAATTTTATTAAGAACTAACTTAGCTCCCTTAGTCAAATTTGAGACATTATATTTATTGCTCATTTGATTATTAACTTTTAATAATCTAAATGTTAGAATTAATTTAATTAATTCCTAGAGAAATTTAAAGATTATTTGAGATTAATAATATCTCTTGTCAATTTAGTTAGAGATGTCATTTAAATTAATTTATTAAAATTAATGAAATAATAATGATTCTTTTGGAGAGTTATTTTCTGCATTTAATTAAATCCTGCATGCTTGATTTAGTTAATTAGATTAACTTAGTAGCAAGCTCTTTTAAATTTCCAGAATTTAAACATAGTTAAGACAAGACTTATTATTGAAATTTTTATTATAGCTTAATTAGTTTTATTAGGTTGTTCAAAAAAAAAATTGTTGTTCATTTTTTGCCCGAAAGTTTGGGCATGACATTTTGGTATTAGAGCAAGGTTTCCAACACTAGGAACCTTTCTCCATTATGTTTCACTTTAATTATTTACTTAATTAAATTTTTCTCCAAAAAAATTATTTATTTATTTCATTTTATTTTATTTTCTCATAAGGATGCCTCTGACTACACAACAAGCTCGTAAGCACGGTAGGGGTCCTAGGAGTGCACGTATGGTATGCAAAATTTTTATAGGGAGGAACTGGTTTTGGAAAGGGACCCAGAGGCTCCTCCCAAATGGCCAGTTGACCCAAACTAAGACATCTTATTAGCGCTTCAGAACCTGATTGGGATAGTACAGGATAGGCTTCCAACAGTTGACCATCATGCAGAAAACTAGAACTTAGGGATCCATAGATCAACAAATAGGGAATAGAGTAGGATTCCACATCCTAATCCCTTAGAGTGCCAGGTTGAGCATGAGCCTGAGTCCTTTCATCTACCCGGACTACCTCCAGTAGTAGCACCTATATATTTTAAGAGAGAACGTCGTGATCCAGGGGATTTGATCAGAGAGGTTTTGTGCCTCGAGCCACCATCTTTTGGGGGATCTACCGACAAGGTAGAAGTTGAGGCTTGGCTTTTGGGCCTAGATCGGTGCTTTGCATTGTGTTCCTACAAAAGCAATCTAAAGGCACGAGTAGCAGTTTACCTTTTGAGAGAATGATCTCCACATGGTGGAGACAAGAGGAATACAGGTGTGGCCTAGTTGCAAACACCCTCACATGGGAGATCTTTACAGAGAGGTTCAGGGAGAGATACCTGTCGGAGCACTTCAGGCAGCGTAGGATAGATGAGTTCCATGATCTTCAGTAGAAGGGTGTCTCAGTGACCCAATATGAGAGTAAGTTCATTGAGCTCCTACCATATGTGGATTACCTGAAGGATGAGAAGCTTCTTGTCAACCGTTTTATCAGGGGACTGAATGTCGGGATAGCAGGACCGGTGAGGATGGCCACTCCAAAAAGACTTCTAGTTGCCATGGAGAAGGCCTTGATAGCTAAGGAAATTTAGGTCAGGCCTCAGGACATGAGGGATCGGTTTCAGAACCGAAACCCTGCACCCTAGTCTTTTGGGTTTCAGAAATCCCACTGGAAAGGAAACCATAGGAATGTATCAAAATCCTTTAAACCCCCTCCTCTGTAGCAATCACAATAGAATCAAAGGCAGAGGACCCCTCAGGGACAACAGGGCTCTAAGCCCAAGCAATGGCATTCATAGGGTCCTAAGCACGACCAAAGAGCATAGGGTACTCACACACCTCCAGCACGGACTCAGCAATCCTCTAGGGGTGGGTATAGTGGTTCAAGCAGGACAGGTGGACAGTCTTTCTCTAGGCCTTAGGGTGTACAATTTTAGGCACGTGGTGCTTGTTTCACATGTGGAGCCATGGGACACATGGTGAGAGAGTGTCCGCAAGGTCCGATGGCAGGTAATCAGAGGATGGCAACATCGGATCCTATGGTTGGAGATATGGGAAAGTCCCATAGAGTCTTCGCAGCGGTTGACAACCGCCAGGCAGAGCACAAGGCCACAGTTATTGAGGCTGTAGGTATGATCAAAGGTATCAGTATTTCTATATTGTTTGACTCAGGAGCTACTGACTCCTTTATACCTCCATTGGTTGTGGAGAGTTGCAGGCTAGTGGCAATTAGGCAAGGTGTCAGTTGGGAAGTGGAGTTAGCTTTAGGGGCTAGAGTGTCAGTGGATTTAGAGGTTAGGGGATGTCAGCTCCAAATTGGTAATACCACCACCTTAGTAGACCTTAGAGTTACACTACTTGGATCTTATGGCATCGTACTTGGCATGGATTGGCTTTTTGCCCATAGAGCCAAGATGGATTGTCACCTGAAAAAGATTGAGTGTGAGGATGATCATGGTACTCCCATAGTAATCATTGGGATTCAAAGGCCTGTGTCTCTTCATATGATTTCTGCTATGCAGCTTAAGTGGAGCATATGAAAGGGATGCTAGTTGTTTGCTATCACCATCAGTGATAGAGAGGAAGAAAATGAGGAGCCTTCCATTGATGATCATCCCATCCATGAGGAGTTTACAGATGTGTTTCCAACCGAGCTACCGGGTATGCCACCTAGTAGAGAGATTGACTTCCACATAGATCTTGTACCAAGAGCCGAGCCGGTTTCAAGAGCACCTTATAGGATGACCATGAATGAGCTTAATGAGCTCAAGATGCAACTTGAGGAACTCTTAGAGAAGGGTCACATTCATCCTAGTGTCTCCCCTTGGGGCACATCGGTCATCTTCATAAAGAAGGATGGATCCCTTCGGTTATGCATGGATTACAGGAAGCTAAACAAAGTGACCATCAAGAACCATTACCCCTTGCCCAGGATCAATGATTTTTTTAATCAGCTTCAGGGTGCTAAAGTGTTTTCCAAAATAGATCTGAACTTAGGGTACCATCAGTTAAGGATTGTGGAGAGTGATATCCACAAGACTGTGTTTCATACTAGATACAGCCACTATGAGTTCACCGTGGTCCCTTTCGGTCTTACGAATGCTCCAGCTATATTCATGAGTCTCATGAATGGCATATTCCACACTTTCCTTGACTAGTTTGTGATTGTGTTCCTTGATGACATATTGATATATTCTTGGAATGAGAAGGAGCATGAGGAGCATTTGAGGCAAGTTTTGTAGTGTTTGAGGGACAATCAGTTGTACGGAAGTTTGTCGAAGCGTGCTTTCTTTAGATCAAAGGTCAAGTACCTTGGGCATGTTATATCTGGTGATGGGATCTCAATTGACCCATCGAAGATTAGAGCTATTATGGATTGGCCAGCACCAACCAGTGTGACAAAGGTCAGGAGCTTTATGGGTCTAGCAGGGTACTACAAATGCTTCGTTGAGGGAATTTCCAGAGTTGGACATCCCATTACATCCCTTCAGTGAAAGGGAAAGAAATTCAAGTGGACAGAAAGGTGTGAGAGGGCTTTTTAGGATCTAAAAAGGGCACTCACTAGTGCACCTATTCTTATTGTGCCAGACCCCATGGCTGATTTCATGGTATGCACAGATGCTTCTTTAGATGGATTAGGAGCAGTCCTTATGCAGGAGGGTCAAGTTATAGCTTATGAGTCTAGGAAGCTTAAGACTCATGAGCTTAACTACCCTACGCACAACCTTGAGCTTGTAGCAGTAGTGTATGCACTTGTGAGGTGGAGACACTTCCTTTTGGGTCATCATTTTGAGCTTCATTCAGATCATCTAAGTTTGTAGTACATCTTCACCCAGCATAATCTTAATGCCCATCAGAGGAGATGGATGGAGTTTCTATGCGAGTATTATTTTGATGTCCACTACATCAAGGGGAAAGAGAATGTAGTTGTAGATTCCTTGAGTAGGATACGTCATGAGGTATACTCCACATCTATGAGCGTAGATTTGAGAGATCATATACTGCATTGGTTACCAGAGGATGGATGGTATCTAGAGGTTTGTTAGGTGATTCGATCACAGGAGACCCTGGAGGGGAAGTATATTGATTATTCCTTAGAGTCCAATGGACTATTACACCATAGAGGGTGCATCTATGTACCTTCTCTTGGGGGATTATGAGAGTTCATTGTCATGGAGGCTCACAAAGCTCCTTATGCAGCGCATCCTAGGGTTAAGAAGATGCATGCAGACTTGAGATAGTTATATCATTGGCTAGGTATGCGGCATCTTATTACTGAGTTAGTAGCCCAATGTCTTGAGTATCAGAGAGTCAAGGCAGAGCACTACCATCTTGGCGGGTTGCTCCAGCCCCATGCTATACCAAAGTGGAAGTGGGATACTATATCCATGGATTTCATCATTAGTCTTCCCATGTCATCTCATCACCATGATGCCATCTTGGTGACAGTTGACAAGTTGACCAAAGTGGCCCACTTCTAACTAGTTCGAACTACCTTCACAACACCAGTAGTGGCATTGGTGTTCTTGTGAGACATTGTCAGACTTCATGGTGTTCCATGGAAGATTATTTCTGACAGGGACTCCCTCCCTTTTGGAAGGCATTACAGGCAGCAATGGGCACCAAGCTCAATTTTAGCACAACCTATCATCTGGAAATGGATGGACAGACAGAGAGGGTTAACCAGGTGTTAGAGGATATGCTTCACATGTATGTCATGGATCATCAAAATAGATGGGAGGAGTAACTTCCTTTAGTAGAGTTTTCCTATAATAATGGGCATCACACTTCTTTGGGGATGCCACCTTTTCAGGCCTTGTATGGTAGACCTTGCAGGACACCTTTGAGTTTGGACCGTATTGAGGATAGAGTGGCCATAGGTCTTGAGATGGTTCGTGATATGGAGAAATAGGTGATTTTGATTAGACAACACCTTAGAGAGGCATAAGATAGGTAGAAGAAGTATGTAGATGCAAAGAGGATAGACCAAAGCTACATGGTTGGGGATAGAGTTTTCCTGAGAGTGCAGCCACATAAGAGTCCAATCCATTATGGAAAGGGTTCTAAGCTCACACCTCACTTTGTCAGACCATTTGAGATCCTTCAGAGGATAGGACTAGTTGCTTATCACCTAGCTTTGCCACCTAGGTTGTCATGCATCCACGATGTGTTTCATGTATCAATTTTGAGGATGTAAATCTATGATGAGTCTCATGTTAGGCCCAATATGGAAAGATAATGTACTATAAGAGGGGAGGGGTGAATCAGTACTTCAAATCTTTTCTTCAATAATAACTTTACTGTTAAGCATAAACTGAATATTGCTGAAACATAATATAATGCTAAAACAAATAAATAACAATCATACATGATTCACTCCATAACACACATATTCTGGTTACACGGAAACTCCTTGTTAGAGAGAAAAAATGTGGTGGGGATGGCACCCACAACTTCACTACTGCAATAATAAAGGTTGCTCGGTTAGAGATACATGTTTAGCTATTTCTGATAGCTTACCCTGTTAGGAGTATCAAGATCTTTAGATCTACCTTGCTAAAGGATTTTACAACACTTATACTAAAATGCTCTACCTAGTTAAAGGCTTTACAATTTATATACGTTGTTAGAGTCTTTTACCTTGTTAAAGGTTTCTCTTACAACTCAAAATATTACATTCAAAATCTTACAAAATATTTGCAACTTCACATCTGAAATGGTATAGCAGATTCTATGTGCTCAAAATGAAATTACCTTTCTTATAGCATACCTCGGTAACCCATAAAATAACTCGGTAAACCTTTCTGTTTACTCTGTTCCTTGACTATTCTCTAAAATCCTTCTCAATGACCTCTGTGTATATGTAATAGTCATAACACTCAGTGCTTTCTCATGATTTTTCTTTTGACATATGTCTTTCTTTCACACTCATGTCTTTCTTCTCAGTCATAATTGATCCTCAATTCATGTTGTATAAATAGATCTCTTAGGACAATGATCTTGTTCATGCTTCGATCTTACAAACATGATTCATCGAATGAATAACCATACAAAATTATTTCATTGGATAGATGTCCTCAAAATCATACAAAATCTTAAGGTGCAATTTCCTATGTGATAACGGTTTCTTGTTCCTCGATCTTTGTAACATGTTTCCCATATGTGTCTAGGTTCAATGAATCTGGTAACATGTTCCACTCAGTGTGTATCAACTTGGTATACCATCTTTTCTGCTTGGTAGTAATAAAATGTTACTCAGTAGACAGCTCAGTGTATACTAAACTCTGTGACTTGTAACTTTTATAACCGACTGCTCTATGCTTACCAACTGAATATTTCGGTAGTAATAACCGACTAGAGTATATAGAATGACTTTGGACATAAAACTAATGACAACTTAGTAAATAGTAACAATCTCCCCTTTTGACATTAGTTTTGAAATGTTTGACAAAACTTCTTTCAAAGTCATAACTCAAAAAATCTATATACTTACAAAATTTGACTGAACTGACAGTATATACAATTGTCAATAAAATAGTATACTCAGATATACTCCCCTTATCAATATACTATACATAACTCTAATTATGCATTCGTTGTGATCAATATTTTGTATTCACTACTCGGTTCACTGCTCGATGATCACTACTCCCCCTGTCAAAATTATTTGTATACTCAAATATGCTAAACTGCTCGGTGTACTTCTCTTGTATACACTATACACTATACACTATACTCTATACTCTATACTCCCCATTTTTGACAAACATCAAAACTAGTTACCATTTGGTGGAGGCAACCGGTCAAAAATGGATTTCTACTTTGTTCTTGCATCAGTGAGAGTGGCAAAGAGTGCATCCTTGACACTATCCATGAGTGAATTTTGAGCTGTAATATCAGCTAACAGTGAAATCAGTCCATCTAAAGTGCTTCCCTCTGGCTGAGTGGATAAGGAGGTAGCCTTGTTGATCTATTCTTGGACGGAGGATAAGTGTGGAATGAATAAAGTTTGAAGATTCATAATGTCCATCCTTATTTTGTGCTCTTCATTCCTAAGTTCCAATTGTTGAGCCATGAGCATTTGTAACTTGGTATAGAAATTCTGAATAGAATTTGGCTCAGTGGTCAATTTATTGGATAGATCGGTGATCTCTTTCTCAATCACTTCTATTTTATTCTTGATATCTTTAGTGAATAAAGAGAATGTACAGAGTTTCTGAAATAAATAAAGAATGTTCTTGAGTTGAGGGGACAACTCAACAATAAATTTGGCAAGTTTTACTTTACCGATAGCAATGGCTTTTTGTACCTCTTCAATCATTTTTGTAGTGAGCTCTTTATCCTTCAATTTGCTCAAGTATTCAGATGCATCTACTCTAGATGTCTCGATCTGATTGAGGAGTTCATCCAGTTGAATATGGATGGATGCATCTTTTGTCATTGTAGCTCCAAGTAGCATATCTATTAATAGTGCTTTGACCTTCTGAAGCACTCTATTTTTCTTTTGTATAGCCATTTGTCTCTCTTGTTCTGCTTTGGCTTTGCATAGTTCATCGAATTCAATAAGTGATTGCCCTTTTAATTTGGATATGTCTACATTCAGCAACACAATTGGTGTTGACAAATCTAGCTTGAAGCTATGTTTTTTCATTTTCTTTTCTTTAGAGGAGGAGGCTTTCACCGGTTGAACTAATACAATGGCTTGTGAGGCTTGTTTACCCTTGGTAGGTTTCTTAGTAGAGACAACACTTTTATCAATTTGTTTAGCCTTGGATGTAGCCTTTGGTGAATCCTTTCTCGGGGTCTTACTTGCAACATTTTTAGTACTTGAAGGGGCTTGAGAAGTCTATTCTTCAGTGGCTTGAGAAGTGGCTTCTCCTTTGGTAGACTATTGACCCTCTTTACCTTGTTCAGTATCCTGAGGTGTCTTGGTTGAAACATGTTGACTTACCAGAGGATAGGACTTGACTTGTTCCAAAACAGACTCACTTGATACAAGTTTGGCATAAGCATTCCCTTCTATCATTTCCTGTTCTTGTTCCTCAGTATCCATGACATCCTCATCAGGTTGTATAGTTTCAGCAGGATCTTGCTCGGTGATATCCACTATTTCAACTTCACCTTTATCATTAGTACTCTTGATTCAAAATATTTCTTGCCATTTTTCTTTTGTCTCATTCTCTACATCAAGATAAAGGTCATTCATCAGTTTCAAGGCTCTTTGCTTGATTAGGAAGTTTGTGTGGTAGTTTTTCAGATGTTCACTTATCTCATCTACCAACATGTCTAGAAAGAGATGTACCAGACTTCTTTCTCTCATCTTCTTTTTCGAGTCCATGGCATATTTCCACCTATTATCAATATGTAAGTACAATGCTTTTGGAAGAGAATTAGTTACTTCCAATGGGACTAGTCAAAATTTTAGAAGAGTGCAGATGACAGCTTCTTCAATTTGTCTCTTTTTTGCATTAGATCTGGAGTCATATTTTACATATCTAAATGCTCCAAATCCACCATATTGTTTCAGATTGGCACAAAAATTATCAGCACTATGTACATGTTCCTTTTTACTCTTAACAATGTAAAATTTATTTTTGTCTTCAGATTCAATGTCACTGGACTCTTTGTTCAAAATGATTCTCCGAGTAGACTTCTTTTAAGTTTTTGTTACCTTTGGAACTGCAACATTTTTCTATTTCTTGCTCGGTGACACTACAGATGATCTAGTGTTTGGGCGCTTCACTGGAGGAGTCGGTGATACCTGTGATGTATCCTATTTCTTCCTTCTCAAAATTTTTTCTTTTGGCAACTCGGTGCTCAATGTAATAGCTACTTCTTGAGCTTCAAATTCCTCCTCGGTGATGACTTGAATGCTCTTGATAGGAGTGGAGGAAGAACCTTCTCCAAATTTCTTCGTTAATGCTTTAATCATTTTTGTTACTTTCCTTGTAGCCTTTGGTACTACAATGCTCATTTTGACTTTTTCCTTAACTTCTTCATATGTACCATATCTGATCTTGGTAGCATGCCTTGGTAGTGCAAGAAAAGCATCTATCTGCTACTGTGTAATGTCAAAATCAATCTCATAACCCATAGGTGGCAAAGATTGAGTTCTTGGTTCTACGGAATTGGCATAATAGTAGTCGGTGTCCACTTCAAAACATATACTATCATTGTACTTCTCCACTAACTGGGGTGGAATCCTATGCCTATTATGCATCTTTTCTTGAAACTTGCTAAAATAATCATCCATAATCTCATTGAAGTTATCACTTAGCTGTTTGATGAAGTCATTGATTTGATGGGTGATTGGTCAGTGTAGCTCCCAAACTACATTACCAACTAATGGAAAGAATTTCTCAAAATAGAAAAACATGCATACCAAAAGTGATCCAAACTTCAGTGTGTTTGCTGAGTTGTTCTTCTTCGGCTTCCTTATGGTGTTGAGATTTTCAAATAGATTTTTCAACAACACTTCGCATAGATCAATCTTCATGACCTTCTTCACAATTTTATAGGCTAAATCAACAACTACAGAGGATACACTGTTTTCCCTTGCCAATTGAAAGAAACAATAACCTATGACTCTAATTGCAAACTTCATCTCTGCATCTGTGACATTGTTCAATTTCAGACCTCTGCAATTAGATTCAACTCCGGTTAAAGTGATCAATTCTTTCTATGAAATCATTTTTTGAGCTTGGGCATGCTCGAAATTAGGGTAACCAGTGATCAAGTGGATGATTTCCTTGGTGATCTTGAATGGTTGCTCGTCTAACCACATAAAGTCATCATGAACTCTGCTCAAAAACAAATTTAACCCATTAGGGTTTGAAGACTCACGGGTAGGTTAGGGCTTCAGTCAATCCCTTGATTTTAATATGTTCAAACTTGCTATCCAGTTTCCCATTGGTACACAATTCATCATATGTGTCCTTGATCTCTATGTGACCTAGTTCCTCAACACGACACTTAGTGAAGAATCTAACATCCTCAACTAATAAAACCCTATCTGAAATGAGTGAAAATGTAGTTTTATCATCTGGTTCAGATGCTACTTTGGGAGGTAGTGAGTATTTCAGTACCGGCTTCTCAATATTCTCAACAACAATAGGTTTCTGAATCTTAGGAGCCATTTCAAACTTCAGATAATCACTAATGAATGAGCCTTACGGTTTGAAAACGTTTAACTAGCAGACGCTTTCCACTTAGTAAATATAACACAACTAATATGATCGGTTAACTTGCTTGACAATGCATTGTGATTGATATGAATACCTTGAATTTTGCTTCGCTAGAGATTTGATCACCTTTGAATCACTTCGCTCTGCTTTCTAAAAACTTGGTAAGTGTAAAATGAATGTGCAAAAGCTTTAAGTACACATTATACCTTATCAAGCTCCATGCAGTTAGGTCAGAAAACATTAAATGCACTCGGTTCCACTAAACCAATTTACCTTTCTTTTTGTGCTTTTACCGAGTAGCCAGACTTCCTGTATTTATCGAATTGATAGGCTTCCTGCATTTACCGACTTGACTAGTGCTCCAAAAGACTTGATAAAATTTCAAACTTGCTAATGCATCTTAGCTATGCAGATTTTGAATTAAGTACATGATAAAATAGGAACTGTTAAGATTTTAACCTTGAGAGAATGTATTTCCTTCATACCTTTACCAATTAATTTGGAATAGATGCACCTAACTCAGTAGGTAAGGTGCTTTCTTCATTTGACACAATTTCCTTCTTTTTCCAAATCATTTGGAATTTTCTTTTTATTTCTTCAATATCTCCTCTAGGCTGATCTCTGCAATCTCTAGCCAAGTTTCCAATTTTGTGACAATGAAAACATGCCATACCAGGATTTCTCCATGATCTTCGGTTGTTCATTCCAAACCTTATAAAGTAGTTGACACTTATATGCCCATATCTTCTATAGCATTCACACCATATCCTTGTATTATAATCCCATGGTACTGCAGTATACTATCGGTTAAGATCTATGTGAGTTTGGTAGCCTCTAGTATTTGCTCGATGTGCAGACCACATATAGTTCTTCTGCTTAAACCAACACTTCTCGGTACTGTGTCCATATCTATTGCAGTTTTTACAAAACCCTTTAAATTTTGCCTTCTGATAATTGCTAACAGACTTTGTCCTACATTGATTAGATGTGTGACCACATTTATTGCAATTGTTACAATAACCATTAGACCTAATGACACTCAGTTGCTTACCTTTTCTGATTTGGCACATGTTGGTAGTATGTCCTTGTTTTCCACAGTAGTTGCAAATAGGCATCTTTCCTTTGATGTTCTTCTTGTTTCTAGCTTGCTTTGATGATTCTCCTCTCTTGGTAGTGTGGATTCCCTTCTCGGTAGAGTCTTTTCCTTTGTAACTGAGTCCTGCATCTTTGTTGGGTCTTCTTGTATTCAGTTTCTCATCCAACATCTTTGATGCATCATAACTCTTCTTCAGTGTTTCTTTTGATTTCTTCTCTGTTTCAAGTTCATCAGTGAATCTTGATAGTTCAAGTTTCAATGCTTGATTCTCATCATCTTTCAGATTTTCTTCATGATGTGCATAACCCAATTGATCTGACAGATTACTTTGAATTCCAATCATCCTAGTGATTTCATCATTCTTTTCAGACACTAATGCTTCAAGCTGTTGTTTTTCTCTTTCCATATCTCTTATGTTATCCTCGGCTGTCCTCAATGCATCAAGATTTTTAGTCATCCGTGTGCTGAAATGTTCATGTTCTATTTTCATTATTTTTAACTGATCAGTCAGTGCTCTTTTCTTTTCTTTCAATGCTCCAATCATCTCTTCAGTCTCTTCAAATATACTATTCTCAGATGATGTCTCAATTTGTTCCACCAGCTCTTGAGAGTCCTGCAAATCATCAGACAATCTTCTTCTAACTTTCAGTGATCTTTGCATTTGTTTCTGCATGTCAGCAATCACTTTATTAGCATGATCCAATTCATTTTGAAGATTCACAATTCCCCGAGATTGTTTGTAGCCTTCCATTGATAAGATATTTCTCTTTAGGCAGTTAAACCCTTTTCCAAGATTCAAGCTGTGATACCAATTGTTAGGCCCAATATGGAAAGCTAATGTACTGAGAGGGGAGGGGTGAATCGGTACTTCAAATATTTTCTTCAACAATAACTTTACTATTAAGCATAAACAGAATATTGCTGAAACATAACATAATGCTAAAACAAATAAATAACAATCATACATGATTCACTCCATAACAGATATATTTTGGTTATGCAGAAACTCCTTGTTAGAGAGAAAAACTGCAGTGGGGATGGCACCCACAACTTCACTACTGCAATAATAAAGGTTGCTTGGTTAGAGCTACATGTTTAGCTATTTCTGATAGCTTACCCGGTTAGGAGTATCAAGATCTTTAGATCTACCTTGCTAAAGGATTTTACAACACTTATACTAAAATGTTGCACCTAGTTAAAGGCTTTACAATTTATATACTTTGTTAGAGTCTTTTACCTTGTTAAAGGTTTCTCTTACAACTCAAAATATTACTTTCAAAATCTTTTCAAAATATCTGCAACTTCACATCTAAAATGTTATAGCAGATTCTATGTGCTCAAAATGAAATTACCTTGCTTATAGCATACCTCGGTAACCCATAAAATAACTTGGTAAACCTTTATGTTTACTCTATTCCTTAACTGTTCTCTAAAATCCTTCTTGGTGACCTCTATGTATCTATAATAGTCATAACACTTAGTGCTTTCCCATGATTTTTCTTTTCACATATGTCTTGCTTTCACACTCATGTCTTGCTTCTCAGTCATAATTGATCCTCAATTCATGCTATATAAATAGATCTCTTAAGACGGTGATCTTGTTCATGCTTCGATCTTACAAACATGATTCATCGAATGAATAACCATACAAAATTATTTTATTGGATAGATGTCCTCAAAATCATACAAAATCTTAAGGTGCAATTTCCTATGTGATAACGGTTTCTTGTTCCTCGATCTTTGTAACATGTTTCCCATATGTGTCTAGGTTCAATGAATCTGGTAACACGTTCCACTCGGTGTGTATCAACTTAGTATACCATATTTTCTGCTCGGTAGTCATAGAACGTTACTCGGTAGACAGCTCGGTGTATACTAAACTCTATGACTTGTAACTTCTGTAACTGACTACTCTGTGCTTACCGACTGAATATTTCGATAGTAATAACTGACTAGAGTATATAGAATGAATTTGGACATAAAAATAATGAAAACTTAGTAAATAGTAACATCTCATATTTTAGATTGGGATGCCTTGTAGGTAGAGTCAAACGGGCAGCTAGCTTTGGAGCCCATTCGTATTTTGGCTTGTCGGATGTTGGCCCTTCGAGGTCAAGAGTTGGACCAAGTTAGGGTCCAATGGGATTGCTACGATGAGGTTATAGCTTCATGGGAGAACACAACATGTATGAGATCACAATACCCTCATCTTTTTTATGAACCCCAAGAGGAAGTTCATACCTAGAGGGGGAGGGTCTAAGTTCATACCCTGACCCATCCTAGCATTTCAGTGATTTTCATGTTGGAACTATTTCGGATGGTTTATTTTTTTATGCATTATGGATATAGAACTTTATATGATCCTAACATTGATATATTGATGCTTCATTTCTATGCATTATGGATATAGAATTTTATATGATTCTAGGATGGTGTATGTCATTTATTTGATTTGTAGGACTTTATTATGATGTCAGAAATATGATGCATATCTTATGAATGGATTAAATTTATGAGGATCACGATAAATTGCTTATGTGGATTTCTTTGTTATATGGTTAATTAATTTGTATAATGTCAATTGTATGCCGAGAGATTCATTTGTATTCTTATTAATGCATTTAATATTATATGAGGCTATTGGGAAATACTAATGTGTAATTGAGATGTGCAGGAAAATTATCCATGTGACCATGGAAACATTATGGAGAATCAAGCCTAGACCTATGTACATTCATAAAACCAGGGGTTGTCTATTTGGAGAGACAACATCCCGTATGTATCATATTTTATTCATAAACGTAAATGTTTGCATGTGTGTTAAATTGTATTTATTCATTTGTTTAAATCATACATGAGACAATTGCCTTGTGTGTATTTGTGATGTGGAATTATTTTTGTAGTGTCACTTGACACATATGTTGTATGTTGAGTTGGCATTGTCATGTCACCTTTTGTGAAATTTATTTTTAAAAATGATATATTTCCAAATTATCCTTGAAGGTCCCAAGTAAATCTAGGATAGTGAGCCATTAGGAGGGTCAACATAGAATTGAACCGTACGTAAAGTTTAGGTGGACTTTCAAAGGGTTAAACCAACTCCTAGAGTCAGTTTTGGAGAATTTTTAATGGGCCTCATGGGGTACCTATTGGTGAAGGCCAAATTTGGCCATGTGTCCACCCCCTAGGACTTGTTTAACCTCCCCAAAAAGTGGAGTTCCCAAGATGGCCGAATTTCATCTTTAGGAGAGTCATTCTTGGTTAGATAACCTTCTTGGTATGTGTCATTCCTCTTCCCCATTCCATTCCTCTTCTTGAGGTGCCTTGGTTAGGGAGTGTGTAAGCCTTCTTAGGCAATAGATTGAGACTTAGGAATCACCCATTCTCCATCTTTGGAGATAAGATCTTCTAGTTTTGAAACTAGTTTTAGAATGGAATTTTTGGCTAAGTGTTGAAGAAAAGAAGTTCGGATTTAGGCTGTTCTTCTCCAAACTATCCCTAGCAAACCCTTAGCAGATTCAAGGTTGGTTCATTTTCTTCCTTTGTATGTTGAAAATCTATTTTGAAAGATTCCTTGAATGTATTTGTTTGCTTCCCTTGTATTTCCTTTGTGAAAATATTTATGTGATCTTTCTCTTATTTATTTTTGTATGCATTTTCTTGTGTTTTGGGAGTCTCCAAGGCCATCTTACCCTTCGGAGGGACAAATGGTCTTGGGGGTGGAAGGTTTTTGACAGCCTTAGAGTGAGAGGCTCTCTTTAAGAGAGTGATCTCAAGGGTTTGTTTGGGTAACCCTTGCTGCATAGTTTTGTTTATGCATTTGGGGGTCATAAGGGGAGAAAGTATGGCATGTATGCCTTGGCGGTCATAAGGATGTTGGGTTAAGATGGACTTATGTTGTGTTCTTGGTTCCCATGAGTTGGCTTGTGAACTACTATCTTGCAGTTCTCCTCAAGGTACTTGGTCCACTTCCACCCATGTAAACATCACATTATGTGATGAAGTTCAGCCTTGGGATGGGATTGTGTTTGTTGTGAGTTTTTCCTTGCTTGTTTGTGTATTTTTTGAGTGTAACCCATCTAGGTCTTGGCTCTCCAAGCTTGAGGGTGGCTTCTAGTAATCCTAGGCTAGGAGGTGAGCCCTCCATGGTCACAGCCTTAGGATTTTGTATTGCAGGTTGCTTTGGGAAGGGATTGCAGGAAAAGCTTGGTTATGGTCTTGCTGAATCTATTTTAGTTGCAGAAAAAGCATAGGAAATATAATATTGTATTTCAGTTGTAGAAATGTAAGAGAGGAGTTTTATGTTGTATTTATTTCGAAAAAAAGAAATGTATTTATTTTAGTTAAGTCCTCATTTATTAGGAATGAGAGAATAGTTGGGTATTTCACCCATTGTAAAAGTTGACAAATTATATTCAAATTATTCTTATAAGAAATGCATCTTTTAAAGTTGATATTGCAAAAGATGGTTAAATGGATATTATAGGAATAATAGTTCTGCATTTTTAAATATTTCTGATTGTTTTCTAGACTATATTATACTGTTGTCATTTATTTATCTCTGTCATGTATTCAAAAAAAAAATGTAGAAAGTATAATGGGAATATCATGAAGTAGAAAGGCAGGAATGTCAGTAAGATAAAAATAAATATTTAGTCCTATTGATTTATTTATTCCAAATGCAAATAGAGTTAAATAGACATTTGAACTATAATAGTTTTGCATTGTACAAATGAAAATGTGTTTGAAGTGTTTTCTAGACTATTTTAATGCTCCTGTAGTTTTATTTATTTCTATCATTTATCTATTTCAAAAGAAAAAAAAATGCAGAAAGTTAAGGTAGGCAAATTTATCTCTTCCTATAGTTAACTATTAGAAGTTTATATTGAAAAAAAGTGCAGCTAGTCAAATCTGTTAGTTTAGAAGATCTGCTTCTATGTGATTAAAAAAATATATATACAGACTTAGTCATAGCAAGGAAATCTAGAAATACAGATAGATAAGAAATTAAAAAAAAAAGGATATCTATTGTATTGATGTTTTATTTTGTCTTTTGACAGTCGTTATTTTATAATATCCCTGCATATTGAAAGGCTAGAGAAACATTACATTCATTTAAAATAGACATACTTAAACATAGGAAAATATAAATTACTCTATATATACATTATTTCTCTTATCTGCAAGATAAGTAACAGAAAACAAAAAAAAAAAAAAAAGAGAGAAGGAAATGCATATCTAATTACTTTCTTGTCTATATTTTATTCATTCCTACATGTTTCAAAAGCATATATATATCAAAAAAAAATCTAACCCATCACAATATATATATATATATATATTTATAATTTAAAAAAAAAAAATTAACAAAATTTTTTTTATTGCTAACCCTACCCGAGGGTATCCTCGGAGCCGAGGCTCCCGCAGGCCCCCCGAGCAGCGCAGGCCCTCTGTGCACCACTATGGGCCAAGGTCCATAGAGGTGTTGTGACGCCACTGTGGGCTGCGACTCGCAGAGGTGACCATGGTCGCCACTACGGGCCGCGTCCCGCAGGGACATCGTGGCATCGCTGCGGGCCACGACACGTAGTGGCACCCACGGTGCCACTACAAGTTGCTTCGCCACCTCACCACCACCCACTGCAATCTCCTCTAGTGACTCACCCTTCGAAACTCGCCACCCCACCTCCATGGCCGCCGCCACCTACTTAAAACCCTACATGCACACATTCATCAACCAAAAAAAAGAAAAAGGGAGCAAGGCTCCCGAAATAATAAAATATGCAACCCTAACCCATATTCAGGTTAGGGTTAGCATATAAAAATAAAAGAAAGAAAATAAGGAATGCAACCCTAGCCCATATTCAGGTTAGGGTTCGCATTTGGTAAGAATAAAATATTAGGGCAAAAACATGAGTAATAAGATTTTAAAAAAAAGAAAAGGGATAGTTAGTTTTTATAAAATAAATTTAGGTTTTATGTGTAAGTTATAGTAATAAATTAATTAAAATATGGGGGGGAAACCCTAACCCCATATTTATTTGGTATAGTTGATTTATTTTATTGACACCATATTTATAATATATATATATATATATAGGGTTAAGTTGAAACCTATTTGATTTGATTTTATTAATAAATATTAATAAATGCTTAATTAATAATTAGACCATTAGGGGTCTATTTACTTGGCCATCATTAATTAAGGTTTATAGGGCAAATTTTATTAAGAATTAACTTAGCTCCCTTAGTCAAATTTGAGACGTTATATTTATTGCTCATTTGATTATTAACTTTTAATAATCTAAATGTTAGAATTAATTTAATTAATTCCTAGAGAAATTTAAAGATTATTTGAGATTAATAATATCTCTTGTCAATTTAGTTAAAGATGTCATTTAAATTAATTTATTAAAATCAATGAAATAATAATGATTCTTTTGGAGAGTTATATTCTGCATTTAATTAAATCCCGCATGCTTGATTTAGTTAATTAGATTAACTTAGTAGCAAGCTCTTTTAAATTTCCAGAATTTAAACATAGTTAAGACAAGACTTATTATTGAAATTTTTATTATAGCTTAATTAGTTTTATTAGGTTGTTAAAAAAAAAAATTGTTGTTCCTTTTTTGCCCAAAAGTTTGGGCATGACATTTTGGTATCAGACCTAGGGAAGACCAACCAATGGGAGCCTCTCACTCTATCCAAGAGGTTGGAAAGAGTGAGAGAAGCCTTCTTAGGCAAGACATTGAGACTTAGGAAGTTAATCACCCACTCTCCATCTTTGGAGATGAGATCTTGCATTTTTTAAACCAGTTTTAGAATGGAATTGTTGGCTAAGTGTTGAAGAAAAGAAGTGTGGATTTGAGCTGCTCTTCTCCAAACTATCCCTAGCAAACCCTTGGCAGATTCAAGGTTGGTTCATTTTCTTACTTTGTATGTTGAAAATTTGTTTTGAAAGATTGCTTGAATGTAGTTGTTTGCTCCCTTGTATTTCTTTTGTGAAAATATTTATGTGATCTTTCTCTTATTTCTTTTTGTATGCATTTTCTTGTGTTTTGGGAGTATCCAAAGCCATCTTACCCTTGGGAGGACAAAATGGTCTTGGGGGTGGAAGGTGTTTGACAACCTTAGAGTGAGAGGCTCTCTTTAAGAGAGTGATCTAAAGGGTTTGTTTAGGTGACCCTTGCTGCATATTTTTTTTTATGCATTTGGGGGTCATAAGGGGAGAAAGTATGGCATGTATGCCCTGGGGGTCATAAGGATGTTGGTTTAAGAAGAACTTATGTTGTGTTCTTGGTTGCCATGAGTTGGCTTGTGATCTACTATCTTGCAGTTCTCCTCAAGGTACTTGGTCCACTTCCACCCATGTAAACATCACATTATGTGATGAAGTTCAGCCTTGGGATGGGAATGTGTTTGTTGTGAGCTTTTCCTTGCTTATTTGTGTATTGTTTGAGTGTAACCCATCTAGGTCTTGGTTCTCCAAGCTCGAGGGTGGCTTCTAGTAAGCCTAGGCTAGGAGGTGAGCCCTCCATGGTCACAACCTTAATATTTTGTATTGTAGGTTGCTTTTGGAAGGGATTGAAGGAAAAGCTTGGTTATGGTCTTGCTGAATCTATTTTAGTTGTAGAAAAAGAATAGGATATATAATATTGTATTTCAATTGCAGAAATGTAAGAGAGGAGTTTTATGTTGTATTTATTTTGAAAAAAAGAAATGTATTTATTTTATTTAAGTCCTCATTTATTAGGAATGAGAGACTAGTTTGGTATTTCACCCATTGTAAAAGTTGACAAATTGTATTCAAATTATTCTTATAAGAAATGCATCTTTTAAGTTGATATTGCAAAAAATGGTTAAATGGATATTATAGGAATAATAGTTTTGCATTTTTAAATATGTCTAAGTATTTTATAGACTATATTATGTTGTTGTCATTTATTTATCTCTGTCATGTATTCAAAAAAAAAAAATGCAGAAAGTATAATGGGAATATCATGAAGTAGAAAGGCAGGAATGTCAGTAAGATAAAAATAAATATTTAGTCCTAGTGATTTATTTACTCTAAATGCAAATAGGGTTAAATAGACATTTGAACTATAATAGTTTTGCATTGTACAAATGAAAATGTGTTTGAAGTGTTTTCTAGACTATTTTAATGCTCGTGTAGTTTTATTTATTTCTATCATTTATCTATTTCAAAAGAAAAAAAAAATGCAAAAAGTTATGGTAGGAAAATTTATCTCTTCCTATAGTTAACTGTTAGAAGTTTATATTGAAAAAAAGTGCAGTTAGTCAAATCTGTTAGTTCAGAAGATCTGTTTCTATGTGATTAAAAATATATATATATAGACTTAGTCATAGCAAGGAAATCTAGAAATACAGATAGATAAGAAATGAAAAAAAAAAGGATATCTATTGTATTGATGTTTTATTCTGCCTTTTGACAGTCGTTATTTTATAATATCCCTGCATATTGAACGGCTAGAGAAACATTATATTCTTTTAAAATAAACATACTTAAACATAGGAAAATATAAATTACTCTATATATACATTATTTCTCTTATCTGCAAGCTAAGTAACACACAAAAAAAAAAAAAAAAAAAGGAAATGCATATTTAATTACTTTGTTGTCTATATTTTATTCATTCATACATGTTTCAAAAGTATATATATATCAAAAAAAAATCTAACCCTAGATGTCCCTTGTGATGGGTATATATATATATATATATATAATTAAAATAAAAATTTACTAGTAACCCTACCCGAGGGTATCTCCGGAGCCGAGGCTCCCGCGGGCCCCTTGGGCGGCGCAGGCCCTCTATGGGCCATGAACCACAGAGGCACCGCGACGCCACTGTGGGTCGTGAATCGCAGAGGTGACCGTGGTCGCCACTGTGGGTAGTGTCCTGCAGGCATGCTATGGGCCATGACACGTAGTGGCACCCACGGCACCGCTGCAGGTGGCTCGGCCACCTCACCACCACCCACTGCAATCTCCTCCCATTGCTCCCGCTTTGAAACTCGTTGCCTTGCCTCCATGGCTGCCGCCACCTGCTTAAAATCCTACATGCACACATTCATCAAGCAAAAAAAAGAAAAAGGGAGCAAGGCTCTCGAAATAATAAAATATGCAACCCTAACCCATATTCGAGTTAGGGTTAGCATATAAAAATAAAGAAAGAAGATAAGGAATGCACCCTAGCCCATATTTGGGTTAGGGTTAGCATTTGGTAAGAATAAAATATTAGGGCAATAACATGAGTAATAAGATTTTGTTTAAAAAGAAAAGGGATAGTTAGTTTTTATAAAATAAATTTAGGGTTTATGTGTAAGTTGTAGTAATAAATTAATTAAAATATGGGGGGGGGGGGGGAACCCTAACCCCATATTTATTTGGTATAGTTGATTTATTTTATTGACACCAAATTTATAATATATATAAGGTTAAGTTGAAACCTATTTGATTTTATTTTATTAATAAATATTAATAAACGCTTAATTAATAATTAGACCATTAGGGGTCTATTTATTTGGCCATCATTAATTAAGGTTTATAGGGGAAATTTTATTAAGAATTAACTTAGCTCCCTTAGTCAAATTTGAGACATTATATTTATTGCTCATTTGATTATTAAATTTTAATAATCTAAATGTTAGAATTAATTTAATTAATTCCTAGAGCAATTTAAAGATTATTTGAGATTAATAATATCTCTTGTCAATTTAGTTAGAGATTGTCATTTAAATTAATTTATTAAAATTAATGAAATAATAATGATTCTTTTGGAGAGTTATATTCTGCATTTAATTAAATCTTGCATGCTTGATTTAGTTAATTAGATTAACTTAGTAGCAGGCTCTTTTAAATTTCCAGAATTTAAACATAGTTAAGACAAGACTTATTATTGAAATTTTTGTTATAGTTTAATTAGTTTTATTAGGTTGTTCAAAAAAAAAATTGTTGTTCCATTTTTGCCCAAAATTTTGGGCATGACATTTTCAAATTCATTGTCAATTCACTTAGCATTCAATCTCTTTCCATTCATATTGGATCCTTTGTGAAACTTTCACTCCTTTCTTGAAGAGGGTAAAGCTTTCCACTTGATCTCTTCATCACCCCTTTATCACCATTACAGTTTTTATTCAAAAACCTTTCTTAATTATAGAAATTAGTTGTGAAAAGGTGCATTGTAACAGTCTGAAGCTTGTTTCTTCTCCTCATTTTGTATATAGGGACAAACTAGGACCGATATAGCTAAGAGATAGAATATAGAAAAATACAAAGAGAATAGGAGAATACTTCAAAGAAATTTTGTATCTCATTACAATGGCCAAGTATAATATAAAAATCCAAAGTTTCTGGGCTTAGTTATTTGTTGATTATCAAAGACAAAGTATTGTGTGATTGTCACCAATTTATTTTTAGTTCTTACATGTTCAAATCAAATTATCAATGATAACTCTAATTTGTCAAATAAGCTATTACTATTTTGTGTGATTTGATTGAATGGATTTTGTTAGGCAAAATTAAAATTTTATTTGATTGAATTGCAGCAGTTGGAAGGAAGTAATTGGATTAACAAGTAGGATCATTCAATACCAAATCCTTTACTAACTTGACCAACCTATCAAATTGATCAGGATTATACTATAGGTAATCAACTTCAAACATTTAGATCTTAGTCTTTTTTGCATGATCAATTATATCAAAAGGCTGATATGCACTAAGAAAAGAAGGTAAAGGTGTTTCTTGACATTTAGGATTATCGACATTGGTCTTTCATACATTTGAAACAACAGAAGGTTGAGTAGTACTTACTTGGTTATCACTCGTAATTTTAGGTAACACTAGAAGAGGAGTTCCCCTCTTTGCAATAGTAACAGGAAACTAAGGAGTATCCTTCTTTTTTACCTCATCATTTCTAGAATGGCCAAGTTGATTTTGAGAACAAGTGAGAATTGCATTTTTACTATCATTTACCACCTTAGAGGATTCTTTAAAATACATATAACTTATTGTAGAGTTACCAACAACTTCTTCTCCATTCTCTTGGAAAAGAGTTGCAACATCTTCCTCAGAAGATATGAAATCACCTTGCTCTCCTTCAAAATATCCCACTGCAGATTTAGAAGGAGGAGCTTCAAGAGCTAACCTCTTTAGCAAAGGAGGAAGTTTATCTTAGTTCTTTGCATCATTGTTCAGGTAGGTCCTTCATGGAACAACTTCATGAGGTTCCTTCCTCATAGAAGTTAACTTATTCAAGAGAGCATGTGCATCTTTAGCCAGCTTGAAACGTGCCTAAAACTGTGTTTTAAGAATATCTCAGGTAGTGATAGCTTGAGGTGCCAAATGGTAGAACTAATTTGTTGCTAAACCTCAACAAAAAATACATATTGCTACATCTTCATACTCAACACCAATAATTCCACAAGCAATGTGAAATGCTGCAATATGTTAATCTAGGTGTTGATTGTCGTCACCAAAGAACTTAGGAACATTCTTCTATGAACCTTGTAGAAGAGGATGAATTTCTAGTGGTTGTAGGGGTTTATATGGAGGAATTACAAACTTGTGTAGTTGTGGAACTACCAAAGACCTTGAAACACTATATGCTTCTCTAGGAATAGGTGGTCTTTCAATTGTAGGAGGATAACTTCTTGTACACTACAAAGAATAAATCGATCTAGAAGGAAAATAATCAAAGTTGTTCTTTTGTAGCAACTCAAAAACAAGATCAACATTACCTTGATTTCATCTACTATGTGTATAACTTGGACCAGCTAGATTAGCAACTTTTCAAACTTAGCACAAGAAGAAACACTAAAATATAAAACTAAAAACAAGAACACTAGATTGCTACAATAAAAAATGAAGGTATTTGATTGTGTGCTCTCCCCAGCAGAGTCATCAAAAACTATTGGTTGAATATTTTGTAAACTAGGAAAGTTTACAAAATTTTGGTTTCAACCATAGTATGCGAGATTAAATCTCTCCTAATTTATAAGGCTCCCCCTTTTGTTTACTACTATGTTAATCTAGAATAAAATATATACTATAATTTTTAATCTAAATATGGGTGGTGCATCATCCTATTCTCTCTTTAGAATAGATGTTATTCTCTACTCTTTTCTTCTTCCATGGTTGGGGCCTTGTAGATCGAATTGATTGAGTGTCTCCCAATGGTAAGAGAGAACTTAAGACTAGTCTTGTGGGCACTAGATTGGCATCCATGCATAGCCACCATTTGGCAAGCCATCTCCATGAGAATAATTTTGTTAGATGGGTACCTAGGAAGCATGAAAGGCTCACCATCAAAACATCCAATTATGAGATACGTGAATGTAGGTAAATGCAATAATATACACTCATATTGATTAACTACATTCTAGGCTTCATCTGATAGTCTCTTCTTCTAAATATCTTTGTCAAACATACACATGTACTGTGCAAAGAAAGCATCATTGACCCTCCTGAAATTATGCAAATTCTCCTTGAGAGTCAACTGTGTGGAATATTGATGAATAGGAACTTGACTCATGTCTCTTATAGTAGATAATATTATAAAATGCCTCATTGATGTAGCTTCATATACAAGATATGAATTCATGCATAACTTCAAGGTGGTAGGAACTTTGGTCAACTGTTCGCACAATGCATCAGCAATCTATCTACCCAATTTGTTTTTCTTCTTATTTTGGCAGATTATATGGATGTATAATACATCCACTTATGAGAAGTGTCTAATAATGGAAGTCCTTTTACTCTACTAAGTAGAGTAATCAAATCATTTAATTCCTCAATGAAGTCACTTCGATGAATAGTTTCAGGCCATCTTGCAATAGTAGGCCTTAGAGTCTTCAACCAATTCTCATTGAAGTTTCTCTTGCATTTATCTGAATTGTTGTCATAGTAAGTTATTGTTGACTGCATATCAATATTGGCATATTGATCTATATGTGAACACTTAAAAATGGTCTCAAAAAAATCATCATCTAACTTGATGAGAGTCTTCTTTCCCTCTGCATCCTTTACTAATTTTTTCACTAGATCATATCTGTTAGCGAGAACTAACACAAATTAAAGGTGTTGTGCTGACATAGGAAGGGCCACAACCAAATGAATTCCACTATTGATGGTTGGCTCCATTTTGTAGGACATTGGAGGCTCTTTGAATCTTTTCAAGAATTCTTCTAGATCAACATGCCCTATCTTTGTGTCCTTAATATGGTCAATGTTTGATGACATAGATGAAGAAGGAAATACCAGATGTGGGTCTTGCTTCTTCAACTTCATTTCTCTTTTTCTCGATGATGGATTTGTCATTTGAATATGATTGCACTATAATATTTTAAAAAGGTCATCTTCATATTTAATCCAATTAGCCTCCTTACAAGGATTACAAAATTCTAATTGATAGAACAAAAGTCTCTGATTGAGTGCAAATTGAATTTATATTTTCAATTTGCAAGTGTGTGTACTCTACGCTAAAAACTAGTGAAAAAATCAAAGAAATTGCATATCGGACTTATAAGTTTAATTTACACTTGGGAAGATCAAAAATCTTGAAAAGTGTATATTGGGCTTGTAATTCTGATATGCACTTGGGGAGGATTAACAATCATAGGTGCATTTCGGACTTACAAGTCTAATTTGCACTTGGGTTAAAAGCACAAAGGAAAGAAAAACTATCGTAGGTGCTAAACTGGGTTGTAACCCCGACTTACACCTAGAGAGCATCATGATGCAAGTCAAGGTTACAATCCCGATTTTCACCTACCAAAACACTCAGCACTTAAAAGAAAATGCATTGAAAGGAAATAATTTATGGAATGGTGTATGTTGGAGCTAGATCCCCGACATGCACCATCGGGTAAGGATCTGGTTGCATGGAAATGTCATGACACCACCATCCACCGCTAAGAAAATATAAAGGAAAACGGTGTGATTTGGGGTTATGATCCTGAAACACATCGATAATAAGGGTTTCGGTGTTTTCCACGACCATAATCCTTACTTGCACCATTTGCTAGGATTTGGTAAAAAATATGAGATGTATGTCAGACTTTAGTTCCTGCCACACATCTCCTCATTTCGAAGTGCATTGAAAGGAAGAAAAATGATAGTGAAAAGTAGGGAATAATTTCAATATACATCGAAGTTAAAAATTTGGTGTATATTAGAACCATTAATCCAACTTACACAATCGTTTAAAAAATAAGGCTGAAGAATAATAAAAATTTAGAAAGCACGAATGAAAGACAAAGATAAAATTCATTTTGTGGGAAAGACAAACACGACCTTAAGCAAGAATCTCTGGGTCTCGCGAATCACTCCAAGCAAAAATGAGAAGAAAGAATGACTAAAATCAAAAATAAAGGTGAAAAGAAACCCAAGTCAAATCAAACACTTTAAAAGAAATAAATGTAAATATGTGCATAAATATGGTGTATTTCGGACTTACAAGTTTGATTTGTACCATAAGACCAAAAGAGGTGTAAGTCAGACTTGTAATTTCAAAATATACCTAAAAAACAACTACTAAGTGCAATGTTGGGTAATAAGTCTGACTTTACACTTAATAAGCCAAGGATGGTGTAAAATCAAACTTAGAACCCGATTTTGCACCAGAACATCAAAAACTTATTCTAAGTTAAAATTTGAAATTTTAACTATCAAAACAAGATTTTGAGAATGAATACAAAGTATTCAAAGACCAATGAGGAGACCAAAATTCCTCACAAAATCAAATCTTAGAGAAATGAGAATGAATTTTAAATAAAAATTTGTAGGGGGTTATCTTGTTTTCACCTTAAACAAAAACAAGGATAACAGGACTAAACACATTTCAATTCACTATCATTTCTTGAGAGAGAAGGTTGCTAAAAAAGAACTCAAATTGGAATGCATTTCTACACCAGAGCAAATAGTAGATATTTTTACAAAGGCTTTGGAAAAAGATACTTTTGAGTACCTCAAACAAAGTTTGGGATCATTGCCCCTCCTTCCAACTAGATGCAATTTTGGTGGTGCATCTTTCTAGGCAGAGATTTAGTACTTATCTTTGTTTGTGGATTGATGTTGTTGCTACTCTCAAGGGGAGCAGTGGTGTGAGTGGTCAGTATATTTTTGTTTATGCACTCTTTATCATTGTTGTCAAAGGGGGAGAGAGTTGTTCTGAGATTATAGGAGAGATTTTTATGAGATTATTATTTGATGATTTCTAGTTTATTGATGTTGCCATAAATGAAAAAGGGGGAGACTTTTAGAAGCATGATCTTGTATGGTTGCCATTGATGCTAAACCTGGTTATCCAGATGGATATTGGTTCAGATTTGTTTTGTTAGACCTTGGTTATCTTGATACAGTTTGGTCTGGATACTCTTTTGGTGTTGGTTGTGACATCTTGTATTATCTCGATATAGTTTGGTCTGGATACTCTTTTGGTCTCGATACAATTTGGTCTGGATAATTGCATTGTGGTTTAGTGGATCATATTATTTTAGTTGGTATATATACTGGAAGATGTGTTAAGGTGATTATTTGGGTCTCACTTTGGTTTATAGAGATCTACATGGAGTTCTTTTCATCGAAAGTGATTATATGGTTGATCGATTGATTATATATATATGTTTGTTTTGTAACATCATTTGGAACATGTGATATCATGTGTGGATTTTCAAATTGATGGGATTATGTATTATGATATGTTTTGGTTCCCTCTAGTGGACGGATCTAAGTATTTTTTGTTTGGGTGGTCTATTTTTTGTAATATTGTCATGGTCAACCTTGTTTAGGAATTCAATGTTTTATCTCATATATAAGATGTGCAGAAATGTGAATTGAGTATGAATGAGAAGTGAACTATGTGAGAAGTGAAATGTGAATGATAGTTTGGGAATAACTTTGAAGCTAATATATTCAGCCAAATAGAGTGTTGTGACAGTGGAGATTGTTAGAGATGTTTTCTATGTTATTGGTCATTTGATTATCATTCAAGGACAATTTCATGATCAAGAGAATCCTTCTTAATTTCAATTCAGCTATTTCATTCATTATTAATTGATAGTGGATCCTTCAGCTATAGTTTCTATCTTTTCCTGAAGAAGTGTCTTCAACTTCACAAGTTCTTTGTATCTTGCCTAAGGTAGTGCACCTTAGTTTTGCAAGTCCTTGAGGTGTTGGTGCTCCTTTGCTACAAGCATTTAAAGTTTTAAACATTGTTATTCATATTGTGAGTTAGATTCTCACTATGTATTTTCCTTTTTTTTTGTTTTCCATGTATATCTAGTGTTCATGTGGTCATGTGTTTCTATTTATTGTGTTGATGATTAAAGGGTTGATATTGACTAAGTTTGTTAATAACTATTTTTGAAGTTTTAGACTGATTCACCCCCCTTCTCAGTCTTGTTGGGTGTTCAATAGCATGATCCACCACCCTAGTAGAAATAATGGCTCTAGTCTCCAAGTCTCTAATGATAACTGAATTAGGTGTGAACTCAACAGCCTTCCTTGCTACACCATGAGTGATTTGATATATGGAAAGAAGATTATTTGTCAAGTGATGTACACATAACACATCATTGAAGGTGTCATCACCAATATCAATATATCTCATCCCAATTACATTCATATATGTATTATTTCCCATCAAATTTGTGGCATGTTATAAGGCTCAAATGAAGAGAATATATACTACAAAGATGTCAAATGATGAGAAGCTCCTGAATCTAGAAACCATCTTCTTCAATCATGA
This sequence comes from Cryptomeria japonica, assembly GCF_030272615.1. Lineage (NCBI taxonomy): Eukaryota > Viridiplantae > Streptophyta > Pinopsida > Cupressales > Cupressaceae > Cryptomeria > Cryptomeria japonica. The sequence goes on from NC_081409.1 coordinate 491,151,205, forward strand.
CTTGTAGTAGCACAAAGAGATTGTCCTTTTCCTTTTGATTGTGATGAAGTGGAAAGAGATGAATCCTTCTTGTTGTAAGTGGATGGAAAATTGATGTTGTTCTTCTTGATGATGTTTGTCAGCTCATCAATTTTCTTAGTGTGGCAATGATGCTCATCATGACCAAATTTCTTGCAATATGAACAAGTTGGCTACTCCTTCTTAGTTGAATTTCCCTTCTTAGAAGAAGATGAAGAATTGCCTTATTGTGGAGAGGATGATTGTGCTTAATAATGTTTTGTCTTTGGCTTGGACTGATTCTTCTTCTTGTTGGAACTGTTTCCTTGATTCCCTTGATTAGCCACCAAATATTTGGACTTTGAGGACTTGAGAATCCCCATGCTTATCAATTTTGGTTTCTCTAACATCAACATTTTTGTGAATGCATCAAATGATAGTATAGTGAAAGAACTACCCACTCTCAAGAGATTTATTTAGAATCTATAAACAAATGTCGCATATTTTTATGGAAGCTTTCCCAACAAATTGTAGACCAACTATGCATCCTTATTGTCAATATCATAATACTTGAGTTGTGCTCTTAGATCTTTTGCATTAGTGACATAGTCTTGTATTGTATAAAAAATCTTGGGATCCAACAGCGTGATATCATTGTCAAGTTGATAGCCCCTAATCTCATCAACTTGGCCATATGATTTACCAAATATTTCCCAAGCATCTTTAACTATTTTGCACTTTTCAATGTGAAAGATGAGATCCTTTGATACATATTTTCTCAAAGTTCCAAAAGCCATGGTAATTTTAGTGAGCTACTCTATTTGAGCATTAGGATTAGCTTTAGGATCAAGTGGTGCCACAACAGTTCCATAAATATAATGAGTTAATCCTTTTTCCATTAACTTACTCCAAGCATCAATTTTCCAAGAATCATGGTTATGTGGAGTTAAAAGAGGAAACTTAAGAACCCATAACCAAAAAATGAAAGAGCACAAGATAGAAAGAGATACAATCATGAAAGATCCCCCCCAAAAAAATCACTCAATCAAAGAACCTCCCCTCAAAATGATGATTTGGCACTTTATACTTAGTACATGTATAATGGCCACTTGGAAAACAAGGAAAGGTGGACTTATAATTTCAATGTTTACAACTACTTCAATTAGGCTATATCAGACTCAAATGACTAATGCAAAAGACCAAATTAAGATCCAAGCATTACACATGCCAAAAAGGGGCCAAAAATGACCATATGCTAAAAGTAAAAATTTTACTCACAATCACTACAAACTAATAGCATAAATATGAAGTAGATTAAAAATCATGCACTTTTAAAAAAAAAGGCATCTGAAAAGGAGGTCATATGAACCTAAACAAAGCCCTGAAAGTTGTAGAAATTAAGATTTGAAAGGTACAGTCATGAAAAATTGAATTTTTTGAAAAATTTGTACACCAAAATTAAAAAAAACCAACTACACCACTATGGATAAAATGAAAAATTATCACAAATAAAAAAAAATTGCTCAAAAAAAGGAGACAAAATGAGCAAGTTATGATTGGTGAAGATGAACTACAAAATCAAAACTACTATTAGAGAGAGGGGTCAACTGCTTGAGTTTACCATCTTTTTTTTTAGTGTGAGGTGCTTTGGGAATTGGGGGCCACTTCCAAAGTTTACCTCATACAAGAAAATGACACCTCTAAATTAGGCATGGATCACAAACTCCTCCAAACTGTAATTAATGAAAACATCTAATGTGCAAGATCTCAGACCTACTACGAATGTAGAGGTGCTCAAACAATAAGTAACCTATGCCAACCAAGATAATATTGTAGAAAGCCACTAACCAACAAAATATAAGGTCACGATAGTCTTAGTTCAAAGGGAAAAAAACTCTAGACCTTCCAATATAGTAATAAAATCACTAACATGATCTACCACCATGCAAAATGATAGAAGCATTGGAAAAACATCCTGTGCATTGGTGATTCCCAAGTTAACAATGTTGAGGTATGAAGCTAATCAATTAATTCAAGGAAATGAATCATGAAAAACTACCAACCACAAAATAATAAATTCTCTAATGCAATCAACAATTCCTACCAACAATGAAAGCCATCAATACAATATGTGGGCCTCCAAACAAAGCAAGTCATTGGTCAAGCACACAAATGCTTGATCAAACTACCCAAAAATGTTAATGATATCGGCCAATTATAGATTTTAAAGATGATATTAGCAAAAAAAAATTGTAACTTGATTCTTGCAAGAAGGCTATCGACATGGATAGACGCATCCACTAGAAATATTATTATGGGACAAACAATAGCAAGAAGATCCACACACCTGAAGAAAGGCATACTACAGTAATACATGTGGAACACTGATCAAGGAATACATGTGGGTTGATAAGGGTCTATTGGCAACAACAATGAAGGAAAACTGAGAGGAGGGGTGAATCAATTTTCTACTGAATCTACTAACTCATCCACAAATACAAATCTAATAAACTACAACAACACACAACACTAAGATTTTGACATGGAAAACCTAGTTAGGGGAAAAAACATGGCGTGAACCTACCCACAATAAGATGATACTCTGCAATAGTATGTGAAAATATTACAATGGGGAATGCACCAACATTCGGGCACACTACCTAGAGTTTACAGCTCAAGATACAATAACCCAGAAGGCTACAACCCTCAGGGAAGGTTCACTACCTTACAAGGAAGTCTCACTGACTTACAAACTAATTGGATAACAATCCAGAATCAAATGAACTACAATAACAACATCTGCAAATGCCTAATGATAGTTTTGGTTAAGCACATTTGTCTGCTCTGCAATACCAATATCTTCTCAATCACAATGTCGAAGGATGGATCACTTGATCACACATACACCACTCTCTGATAATATAGACACAACCTTGATACTTAGAATACATGACTAAACTACCTATTTATACAAATCATCAACCTTGACAACAAGGTCGACTAAACCCTCAACACATAATTACAAAATTACATCACATGATACAAAGATCGACCTCCAGACCAATATAATGATACACATGATATAACATGATCCTAAACCTAATTCCCAAATGCTCATCACCACCGAAAATTATGCCAAGATCAACCGCAACACGCTACACCTCCAAGAAAACTGCATAACACGAAGAACATCACCGGTTCAACAAAAACACCAAGAACTCTCACAACGATCAATGCAGATCATCAAAAAAATAGGACACAATTAGGAAACACCAGCAAGAATGATAGAATCATCAGTAATAGTTGTACCAACACCACTTGTCAAATCTTCATCGATCAACATCTGAACCTCAAGAATACTCAAACAACAGCAACTATTACGAAGAAAAGATAACTTGTGGAGAACCAAATCATGAACCATCTGACATGAAGATACATAAGACCATCTTAAACAATCTCGCAAAAACTCATCTCACGATCTAATCACACCGGAATATACCGGAGGAAATACTGAACTCTACAAAGTAGTGATCAGAAAAACAAACTGCAAACCATATCATATTATATGATCAATTTAGATTTTTGGATCATTGAAACCAATACAAAAGAATATAATGATACTAGAAATACTCCATATACTGAGCGAAGATCCCCATAAACTAATCTGCAATCACCAGAGAAGGAATATGTTGACATCAATGACAACAACATATCCTAGCAATAACAATGTCCAACAATCTCCCCCTTTGGCATTTATGGCAACATATGAATGTGAAAAAATAATCAATGCAAAGAAAGAAAACATCTCCAACAAACTCCCCCTAAGATCAAGCAGATAAAACAATTTTTCACATGCTTCTCCCCCCCTTTAACAGCAATGCCAAATATCTCAAAACAAAAAATCAAACTCTCTCCCTTAGATAAGAAAATAATGATTCTCTCCATATAATCAATCCAATGGACTACTCTACCAGAGGAGCAACACCAACTCATCAATCCAAATAAAAGGATAAGACTATGAAGTCCACCAGATTGATGCAACTCAATGCATCTAGTTCTCATCAGGAGGGGTAGATACCCCTAACTTGTCTCTCAAATAGATAAATGTATATGCAAGTAAAGTCTTAGTGAAAATGCCAGCAATCTGTTCCTTTGTAGATACATACTCCAACTTCACTCCCTCTTCACTGAATTTATCTATCAAGAAATGATACTTGATTGACACATGTTTAGTCTTTGAATGTTGCACCGGGTTCTTTGACATATTGATAGCAATGGAATTATCACAATATATGATAGTAGGCTCATCATAGATAACTCTGATATCTTTCAACATTTGCTTCATCCAAACTACCTAAGTGCAGTTACTAGTAGCAGTAATGTACTCAGCTTCAATAGTAAATAAGGACAATGAATCATGTTTCTTACTATCCCATGAAACCAATTTATTACACAAAAAGAAAGCACCACCGAAGGTACTCTTCTAGTCATCAACATCACCAACCTAATCAACATTAGTGTAAGCACATAACATGAAATCATCATTCTTTGGATACCACAAACTATAATCCATAGTTCCTTTCAAGTATCTGAATATCCTTTTTACAGCAGTGACATGACTTTCTTTTAGATCATCTTGATATCTAGCAGTCATGCACACAACATGAATAATGTTTGGTCTAGTTTGAGTAAGATATAATAGTCCACCAACCATAAATTTGTATAAAGACTAATTAGCTTTCGAAGATTCATCATTTTTAGACAATTTGCAGCCAATCACCATAGGAGTTCCAACCAGTTTGGAGTCATCTAACCCAAACTTCTTCAACAATTCCTTCACATATTTAGTTTGAGATATAAAAATACCTTTTCCAGTCTGTGAAATATGCAAACCTAAAAATAATTTCATCTCTCCAATCATAGACATCTCAAATTCTTTCTGCATATCACCGACAAACTTCATACTCAAGTCATCATCTCCTCCAAAAATAATAGCATCAACAAAGACTTCAACAATTAAGATGTTATCATCCTCAATCTTGAAGTACAAATCACTATCAGTAGTACCTTTATTAAATCCCAATTTAAGAAAATACTTATCCAATATAGCATGCCAGGCTCTAGGGGCTTGCTTCAATCCATAAAGAGCTTTCTTCAATTTGCCTACCATGTCTTCATCATCTGATGATGAAATTCCATCAGGTTGCTCAATGTAGACTTCTTCCTCAAGATTACCATTCAGAAAAGTTGACTTGACATCCATCTGATATACCTTGAAATATTTATAGCCAGCATATGCAATCAATAGTTTAACATCTTCAAGTCTGGCTACCAGAGAAAAAGTCTCCTCATAATCAATTCCTTCTTTCTGTGAATATCCTTTGCATACCAATCTTGCTTTATTTCTGACAACTTCACCAACTTCATTCAATTTGTTCCTAAATATCCATTTAGTACCAATCACATTCTTATCTTTAGGTCTAGGCACAATCTCCCATGTGTTATTCTTTTCAATCTGATCCAATTCTTCTTCCATTGCTCTTATCCACTTTTCATCTTTGCAAGCTTCCACAACATCTTTAGGTTCAATTTTAGAAATCAAGCATACCTCTTCAACAGCTAGCCTTCTTCTAGTCATCACACCCTTATTTTTATCACCAATAATCTAATTTTTAGAATGATTCAATCTTAAATATCTCGAGGTCTTCTAGTTATTCTAATGTTAAGGTTCATGCACCTCTTCATCAGCAGCAGCAACATCCAGATTAACAGTCTCTATTGGATCATTTTGCTTCAATTATTTAGTCTCAATAGGTGTTAGAATAATATGCTGACCACCGTCAAATCCACATGCTTTGATTTCCTTCCCAAAGTTCTCATCAACCTTCGCATTTGCACTTTAAACTATATTTATCAGTCTCTTATTGTAGCACTGGTAGACTTTTCTCTTTGTTGAGTATCCCAAGAAAATTCCTTCATCACTCCTTGCATCAAAATTTCCTATATCCTTATCTCTTGATATAACAATTGCTACAAAAAATTCTGAAATATCTCATAGTAGGAACATGACCAAACCATAACTCATAAGGAGTCTTACCGATATCACCTTTTATATGAACTCAGTTGAATGTGTAAACAATACTGCTAACAACTTCTTTCCAATAGATCTTCGGAACATTCCCCTCAATCAACATGGTCCTTGTAGCATCCAAAATAGTCATTTTCTTCCTTTCAACAACTCCATTCTGCTGAGGGGTTCTAGGAGCAGATAATTGTCTTCTAATCTCATGCTTCTCACATAATGAATCAAACTCACCGGAACATAATTCTCCTCCTCTGTCAGATCTCAATCATTTCACCTTCAATCTTGTCTCAATCTCAACCTTTGCTTTGAATATCTTAAATTTATCTAATGCTTTTTATTTCTCCTTCAGAAACACAACCCACATCATCTTGGAATAATCATCAATTAGTAACATAAAATATATGTCACGCTACACACTTCTAACATTTGTAGGTCCACATAGGTCAGTATGCATAAGATCTAGCAATCCATCAAAATGTATACTACTTGCTCTTGAAAGAAATTCTTGTTTTCTTTCCAATTTGACATTCCTTACATACCATATTAGCAGGCTTAACAATTTTAGGCAAATCTCTAACATCTTGTGTAGAATTGATCTTAATCATTGAATCAAAATTAATATGACACATTCTTCTATGCCACAACCAACTTTCATCAATCTAGGCAATCAAGTAACTTTTTCACCAGCATTCAAATGAAATATATTACTGTACGTTAGGAAATAGGAAATCATCAAAGCATATATCAAAATACTAATCATTAGCTCAATCACAAAACTAAATGCAATGAATCTATCCTAAACAACATTCAATAGAGACATGAAAACAAAGCATACAAAACTAAATATTATGCAAACCGAATGACGATTTGAATGCTCCTTCCATGCGGCTCCATTGTTCTTCTTTCCTCTTCAAACGGTTTGGTTGTGGATCTCACCTACAAGTGCACATACATGATTGAAAGCAAGATTGACATTGATTATTGATCAAGAGTACTAGAAGCATAAATTCAATAGTCTGATTACCAATTACCAATTAGCCTTGATTGATGAAGATCATCCAATTTATAGAAGAATTGGAGAGATGAACAAATTATCATGATAGTGATTCGAATGGAAATTCAAATCAAGAATAGCAAAATTATGACATGTCTATGACAAATTTCTATGCAAAGATTTATGACAATTTATGACAAATTGCTATGCAAAGATTTATGACATGATTTTGAAATAGAAATAGACATTTAGGAATTTAGGAGAAATTAGAAAATTAAGTTGGAAATAATGACTTGGAAATTAGGAAAATTGATGAAAATTAGGTAAATTAATTAATAATTTCTCATTCATTAATTAATTTACAAAAATAGGAGGAATTAATTAGCCAATTAAATAAACATTTAATTGTGACAAGAAGACTTAGGATAAATAAATAAATTATTTAACCTAGAGGGAAAAATGCCAAACAAGATTAAATGAGTAAATCATAAAACCTTGGAAGATGAATTAGAAATGCAAGGATGACAATTAGGTCTTGATGTAAGATTGATTTGATATCGATTCGATCATGATTTTGAATTGATAAATGATTTGATTGATAAACAATTGAAATTGGTTGACAAATTGACCAATATTGATAAAGAGACCAAATTGATATGCACCAATTGACATGATTGAAGAGGACAAGGATCGATGACAAATCGATCGCAAAATTGACGAGATTGACAAGTTGATAAGAGATTGACAAGATTGACCAAAATCATGACTGGAAATTGTTATCGACAAGACCTAATTCGAAAGTGAGACAAATGAAGAATGTAGAAGAAGGACTCGATGCTCGCAAATGATAAAGACCAAGTGCGTGACATAGGAGAAATGTTAATGCAACGCAAAAACATAAGATGAGGCAATGCACAAATGTTAAAGTATGACTCCGCAAGCATTGATCATTTTTAGGTGTTTACATTTTGCCCCTCTTTGAGACAATGCGATTTTAAGCGTTGTTTCAAAGAACAATAATGAAAATGCCCTAGACAATGATAATGACATATGCATGCCCCCTTGAGGAATTGGCCGGAAACATCCAGAAAAGAGGCCAATTGATCGCTAAGAATGATAAAAAATGATAGGATCAAACGGACTGCCAAGATTGATAGAAGAAATGTTAGTAAGAAGAAATGAGACAGAAAATAGTTAGAGACAAAGAAAAACTTGCTTTCACTAATGCACTTTGTAGGTGAGAACCTTTATTTAATGTAGCAAAATGGATGCATAGCATCATGGCATTGAAGGCCAGAGCTGAAATGCAACCTTTTTTGCAAAAGACAGACACATCACAAACAAACAACAATCACAAAAAAAAGAAAGGGACCATGAACCCTCCCGGTTACTCTAAATCACTCAGTGACATCATCGAGCAACATAGGAATATGATCGAAGCCAAAGATAAATCAGTAAAAGGATAAGATGCACAAATTCCAACAAATCAAACAAACATCTTGATCTTCATTGTCAAAAGTTGAAAGTGCTGATAGGATGATCATGCTATCTAGTTTCAGGACATGTGGTACCTCGTCTAAGACAGGACATAGTCTGGTTTCGAGTATACCACACCCTGTATAAGACCCATGATAGTAGAGACAAGGACAAATGATAGTGATGCTGATGTTCGATTGATATGACAATTGTGATCAGTTTTGAATGTCTGGTTTGATTGAAAAAGTTCATCTGTTTACGCATGATTTCATTAAAGCACAGTGTTTAATTGTGTGTCATTGGAGGGATGCTCAGTGAGTTGTCTATGCACAGAGGGGTTATTTATTGCAAAATGCTTGTTTTTGGTTTTTTTATGTTTTTGAAATGTTTTTTTGTTCATTTTTTTCAGGACTTTTTATGATTTTTAGGGATTTGCATTTTTTTAGTTTTTAGATATTTTTTCAGGAAATTTTCGATTTTTTTTTGAAGATTTTTTCAGGACATTTTCGAATGTTTTTTGAGATTTTTTCAAGACATTATTCGATTTTTTTTGAAGATTTTTTCAAGACATTTTTAAATGTTTTGGAGATTTTTTTTCAGGACATTTTTAAATGTTTTTGAGATTTTTTTTCAAGACATTTTCCAATTTTTTTGTTAATTTTTTCCAGACATTATTTGATTTTTAAGATTTTGCCCCCAGTGTCTAGCAAGGTAAGGAATATGATAGGTGAATAAATAGGCTTGCTGAAATGATGGTGGATAGAGGGAAGACAAAGGCCTTTTATTATGGAGACAATACAGATGCAATTTTCAAGGGCTATTGCATGATGGGACAAGAGACTAGATATGACAATGTAAAGCAGTGACATGGCATGAGGGACATGTCAAGAGGTTTTTGAAAAATATGTTTAAATTTTGCGTCCTTATGTCAAATCAAGATCAAGGAATGAAAAAGAGTGTATGGATAGTGATAAGATATGGATAGGATAAGCAAGACCAAGAATGGATAAGGGACATGGAATGAAGGTCGGGATTGGCTTAAGGGATAGTGGCAGAAAGTTGCAATAAGACAGGGAATATGGATGAAAAGTTATAATAAGCAAATGGATAAAGACCAAAAGCTATGATAGACTAAAAGCTGCAAGCAAGATGCGTGATGCTCATGATGATCTTCAGCCTTGTCAAGATCAAAGGTGGAAAGGGAAACTGGACATGAGGGACAATAGGATATGAAGGGTAATGACAGGGGTTCGATAGGATAATGGAAAAATGAAGGACAAAAGGATATGATAGGATAAAACCTACCCCCAAGTGTGGTATGCAAGAAGTTCATAGATTACGCATGACGCCTATTTGCTAGGTTTTCATCATGGTACTTGCCCAAAGTGCTTGTTTGACAGGTTTTCACCAGTGGACGAATTATTTTTGCGTTACTTTTTTCTTTTTTTTTTTTTTTTTTTTTTGAGCTTTTTTCAATAGAAGATGGACACATGATAGGGGATGGAAGAAGGACTCAAGCATCTTTTTGTTTGGATAGTAGCCTTGAAAAAAAAAATGGACCATGACCTTTAAAAGCATGCTCAAAGACGTTGGTAGGATAAGGACATGGAAAATAAGATGAAACTAAGGCAAGGATTTATGCAAAGGATTGGACCAAAGGGATCGAAGGATGGAAAATATGCATTGGATAACGGATAGGGTATTGGAAGAATTGGGCTTCAATGGATGGAAATGTTGGCAAGATTGACATTGGCACATACCTTGAGGGGTGATGGACTGATGGAGGAAAGATGTATTTTGGATATTGAGATTTGGATGGAGGAATAGCTTGAGATTTTGGGACATAAGGGCCCAAAATGGATGAAGAAGGCAGTGGAGGAACAAATTTGAGAGGTTTGGATGGAGGAATAGCAACTTTGGATGCCAAGTTGGATGTTTCTTTAGGCTTCTGTGCTTCAAGGAGCTGCTTAGGAACCCACATGGTTTTGGATTTTTCATGCTTTTGTGGTTCCTTGGAAAGCATTGCTTGCACAAGGGATTTAGGAACCCATATATATTTTGACTTTGCTTTATTTTGCTCAGTGGGCCTTTGTGGCCTATTGGATATTTCTTTTTCTTTATAGATCAAATTTTTCTTTGTTTTGACATGTCGATTATATTGGACATGTTGATCCTTGAATACATGTGGATTTCTAGACTTATGACTTTTATACTTGGCATCCAAATTGCTTGGAGGGGGAAAGGAATGTCGGTGTGGATGGGAATGATATGGAGGCATGTGGGATGGATGGAAGGTTCTCCAAGATGTGTGCCTTTGCTGATGTTGCATAGGAGATGGAGGGATATAGGGACCTAGAATGGATGGAAGCGATGATGGGGAAGGGATATGTTTTGATTTTGATGGAGGGATACCAACATCTTGAGAGTGAGCTTTGTAGCCATGACCCTTAAGATCTTCTTTGATATGGAGGGGTTCTTTCTCATGAAGGTATACTCCTTTGCGTTTATGAATATCTTGACTTGTAGGATACTCTTTTCTTTGGGAAGAAGACGCGAGTCCATTATAAGGTGGATATGATATGAGAGAAATAATGAGATCTTGAAGTGGATCGGATTGCACCAAAGTGGAAGAACCCATTATGCATGTCGAGGGTTCATGAACATCTTGCACTGACACATTCAAATCATGAGGAGGATTAGGATCATGAGGGGGACTAGGATTGTGTAGTGGACATGGTTCAATGACAGGCTCTTCAAGAGATGGAATGGGAGAAATAATGGGTTCATCAAAAGAAATGCGATCTTGGAGTTGATACGTTGGATTAGGACATGGAGATGGAGGAACGAGTGGATCTTGTGGAGGATTTGAAGGAATGATAGGGTCTTGTGTTGGAAATGAATTTGGAAGGATACTTTGATCTTGACAAGGAGGAAGATCATTGGATTCCTCTTTAAAATTGCTTTGCTCTTGACTTTTAATGGGATCATCGGAAATGATGGAAGGGATATCTGGAATGTCAATGGGATTTGAAAGGATATTGTGTTCTTGGATAGTATGGATAGGAATAATGGAATCATCATCATGAGTGTCTGGGAAGATGGGATCTTGGTCAACAATTGGATGGAATGATAAGATTTCAGGATCTTGATCTTGATTTTCTTTAGGACTTATTTCTTCGTGCTCTAAATTATCATCTTGACATGAGGTTGGACTTTGGATATGCATGGGGGATTCTGACAAGGAATGAATGTTTTGGCATGAAGGAGATGCACTTTGAACATTTGTGATGGATTCTGGAAAGGAATCAATGCTTGAACATGAGGAAGAAGGACTTCGAATGGGGTCCTCTAAAACAGGTAATGGCAATAAATTGCATGGTGGCATTGGGTCTTGTATTTCTGAAACATGACAAGGATGTGCATCATGAATTGGATTATCTTGGCAATCAATTATGGATAGCCCTTGGATAATTGCATCCTTGGGTGTATTGTTTGATGAGGACAATATGGAAGGTTCTTGTGAAACTTCTAGAGGTGTAGGGATAGATGCCACTGGAGAGTCAATTTGTTTGCAGGGGGATGAAGCATTGCTAGACATAGGTGTATTATTTTGATCTTCCTCAAAGAACTCACTTGGTAATTTCCTTAAGAGCATTGCAATAAAGCCACCTTTCTTTCGAGGTTTTGACATGATTGGATCTGGAATTTGAACTTGTTTGGCAAGAATTTGGTTTTGATCTAATGTCATGTTTTGATATTGGACTTGGTTCAATTGTTCTGACATGTTTGAAACTTGGGTTGGTGTGTGCTGTAACCTTTGTTTTTGAATGTTTGGTTGTTGTTGTTGACATTGATATTCCACCATTGGTTGAACCATTTGTTGACATTGTATAGTTGGTTGGACATATTGTTGAAATTGGACCATTGGTTGTGTTGGTTGCATATGTTGGACAATTGGTTGTGATGGTTGAAAATCTGATTGATAGTAAACACCTTCTTGTTCTTGTTGTGAAGGCACATAATGTTGTTGTTGATGTTGTCTCCTTTCTTGAAATTGTTTCATCATCTCTATTTGGGAAAGGAGAGTTGGTATGTCTGATCATTTGATAAGAGACCTTACATCAATTGGCTCAATATTTGGATTTCGACCTGGAAATTTTTGAAACACTTTGCACATTTGTGATCTATTCTTCTCAATGTTTTTCACTCTTTGTTCCAATATCTCCTCTTCTTGAGCTAGTTTCTCCTCTAGTTTTTGTATTTGGACATTTACATCATCATGAAAAGTTTGACCAATATTGCTTTGTTTTTGGGTTGGATAGAATTGTGATTGCATTGTCAATTGATATGTCAAACTTTGTTGCATCATTGGTGCTTAGAACCTTGTTTTAATAGACATGTCACTATGCAAATGCAATATTTTTGGAATTTTTCAAGGATAATGTATGATATGCAACTAAATGCAAACTAAATAGATGAAAATGCAATCTATGGCAAGAATGCAAATTATGTTTTTGTTCTTTTTTCAAGATTTTGACAAACTTTTTGAAATGCAAATCTAAAAAGAGACCCTTAGGAAATTGAAATGATGTCTAGACCTCAAAGAAGGACCAAGTGACAAAAGGACAAATGACAAAGTCTCCCCTATATGCTTGGATACTAAGCTAGGTTTGACCAAATGACAATAATGACATAAAAAGAAAAGGTTTGATAAGGTCTAGACTTCCTAACAATGACTTAGGGTTTATCAAAGATTTGGATTACTCAAGTATGACAAAACCTAGTTTTTGAGACTATATGCAAAGGGACAATTAATATGCAAGTGACCTTAATATGATATGCTAATGACCCAAGCTTAATGAAGAGACCTAGGGTATGCAATGTATGACAATGGTATGACTTTAATGCAAGAAGACACATGCAAATGGATGACTCTTATTGATATGCAAAGGAGTATGACTTAGGTGAAACCTAACCTTGGTACTTGACAATGAAATTTGCAAAATGCAACCTAGGATGAACCTAAATGTAAGTGACATGAATGTTAAGACAAGATTTTGAACAATGTTTGACAACCATGTTTGAAAGTGTTTTGAAGTTTGTTGGATGAAATGCTCTTATGTTTAACCTTGTTTTGAATCAATTCATCTTGTTTTGAAATGAGATGCAATTCAACTTTTGACAAGCAAAGAAGACAAGATATTTCAACTTAGACTCAAGACAATCATGCTCATTCACACATTTCTTATGGTAGGCAAGGACATTAGGTACTTGAGAGGTAGACTCATTATGGGATTCAAGGAGAATACATAGATGCTTGACCCCACGGGCTCCCCTCCACGACACTCACTTCTTAGGGCAGCCAAGCATCAGTCCCCATGGAAATCTCCCCATGGCGAACTTAGTATCTCTTCCAAGTATCCGAACTTGTCCTTCTCAAGCAACTAGAAGGGTTTTTGGCCTCTAAAAACAAGGTGTTTAGTAAGGATTTCTGTTAAGTGTTACTCCTTGATGTCACGCAAGCATGATTAAGACATTAAGCCCATCAAGATACCAAACAAATGTAGTCGCGCAAGCACGATTTAGACCAAGAGGCCCTACTTAGATGTTGATATGAGAAAGAGTTCAAGGGTCATCACTTCCCAAGTAACTGCAATTCCCACGTAACCCTTCCCTCAAAGCTTTCGCCCATCAGGTATTTTTTTATAGCGAGTTAGAATGCCAAGGTATTCTAGCCGTACTCACTTTGGGTTGTTCCCTTCTCACGATTATCACTTGCTTGCAAAAGCAAAGTGGTCGGGAAGGCAGGCCCTCTAAAGGTGACACACAATCAAAGATATGAGTATGGTATTGAAGATCTGGATTTCTAATCACCCTAAGAAGGATGAGAGCATACTCTCCTACTCCAATGTCAAACTCAACAATCAAATCAAGCATAGATTCATTACATCCTATTTAGAAATCACTAGGTGCCTAAATATTAATTGCAAACACAAAGTTTGGTTGTATGTCCAAGGCAACCTGCAAAATCACCAAGTCAGAAGTTTAATTTGTTTGGTCTTTGACTAGCGAACCTGCAAATAATTCATTAGTAGTTTGTGAAATAATTCTTTGTCAAGCGTTTTGCCACAAAGCTACCAACAATGTTAGAGAATCAAGAGAAATGAATCACCATCAAAATTAATCCATAAAAGTTGTGATTCTTTGTCCTCTTAGATTAATCTAGTGAAATTTATCAAATTTACCACCCTAGATTAATCTAGATAAAATTTGTATGAATGCATTATTAATTTGCCAAGCTAAATTAATCTAGATGAAGGTTGCATGATTTTGTTTTTTTGAAAATTTTGACCATTTACAGCAGCATAATTAAAAATGTCATAACTTCCTCAATATTTATCCAAATCACAAACCGTAAAATGATATTGAAAGGTAAAAATGTGATCTAATATACCCAGAAATCGTTTATTTTAAATCTGCACGAAATTTTTTACGTGATCAATTGATTATGACTATTTTTTTTTAGATCTGCAATTTCTCCACAAAAAAAAATCTGCAACTTCACAAAACATTCAAAAAAATATTAGATCCAAGCATGTTCACGTCGGGTTCACCAATTAATGTACGTTAGGAAATAGGAAATCATCAAAGCATATATCAAAATACTAATCATTATCTCAATCACAAAACTAAATGCAATGAATCTATCCTAAACAACATTCAATAGAGACATGAAAACAAAGCATACAAAACTAAATATTATGCAAATCGAATGACGATTTGAATGCTCCTTCCATGCGGCTCCATTGTTCTTCTTTCCTCTTCAAACGGTTTGGTTGTGGATCTCACCTACAAGTGCACATACATGATTGAAAGCAAGATTGACATTGATTATTTATCAAGAGTACTAGAAGCATAAATTCGATAGTCTGATTACCAATTACCAATTAGCCTTGATTGATGAAGATCATCCAATTTATAGAAGAATTGGAGAGATGAACAAATTAGCATGATAGTGATTCGAATGGAAATTCAAATCAAGAATAGCAAAATTATGACATGTCTATGACAAATTTCTATGCAAAGATTTATGACAATCTATGACAAATTACTATGCAAAGATTTATGACATGATTTTGAAATAGAAATAGACATTTAGGAATTTAGGAGAAATTAGAAAATTAAGTTGGAAATAATGACTTGGAAATTAGGAAAATTGATGAAAATTAGGTAAATTAATTAATAATTTCTCATTCATTAATTAATTTACAAAAATAGGAGGAATTAATTAGCCAATTAAATAAACATTTAATTGTGACAAGAAGACTTAGGATAAATAAATAAATTATTTAATCTAGAGGGAAAAATGCCAAACAAGATTAAATGAGTAAATCATAAAACCTTGGAAGATGAATTAGAAATGCAAGGATGACAATTAGGTCTTGATGTAAGATTGATTTGATATCGATTCGATCATGATTTTGAATTGATAAATGATTTGATTGATAAACAATTGAAATTGGTTGACAAATTGACCAATATTGATAAAGAGACCAAATTGATATGCACCAATTGACATGATTGAAGAGGACAAGGATCGATGACAAATCGATCGCAAAATTGACGAGATTGACAAGTTGATAAGAGATTGACAAGATTGACCAAAATCATGACTAAAAATTGTTATCGACAAGACCTAATTCGAAAGCGAGACAAATGAAGAGTGCAAAAGAAGGACTCGATGCTCACAAATGATAAAGACCAAGTGCGTGACATAGGAGAAATGTTAATGCGATGCAAAAACATAAGATGAGGCAATGCGCAAATGTTAAAGTATGACTCCGCAAGCGTTGACCATTTTTAGGTGTCTACAATTACCTTTAGTCTTAGTTCCAGATGCAATCTCTATACCAGAGGCATTTAGAATCTTGCATTTACCATTCTTGAATTGTAAATCATAAACTTTGTCAACCATCTGTCCAACACTTAAAAGATTATACTTCAAACATTAAACATACAAGACATCATCAGTGTTATGATTACCATCAAAGGAAATAGAACCTCTACCATAGATCACACAGGCTTTGTCATCTCCAAATCTTACTATTCCACCATCATACCTTTCCATATTCATAATTTTTCTTTTATCACCAGTCATATAATGTGAACAGCCACTGCAATCACCCATTCATATTTCTCTTCAACTTTAGCAGCTAAAGCTTTCTCCTCAAAAGTGCATCTTCTGGAATCAACAGGTACCGATCCATCTTCTTTAATAGCAATAAATACCACTTCATCTCCTTTTTATTCGTCATCTATAACACCTTCATCAAAAGCATAATAACAGTTCTTTGAATGCTTATACTTTCGATTAGGCTTGTAAGGCTTAGCATACTTCTCATGCTTCTCATATCTATCACTCCTGTCATGCCTATCATATTTACACATTCTCTCAAGGAATCTAGAAGCAAAATGTCCTATCTTATTGCAAGAGAAATATTTCAAAGATAATTTTCCATCATACTTACTAGCTCCCTTAGGCAATCTTCAGGCAATCAATGCTTCAAGCTCTTCCAAATCTCTTTCTTTCTCTTCCATCTCTCTTCTCTCTCTTTCATATCTAGATATTTTGCATTCTTCAAGGTCATACTTTTGTTTTCCAGATACAAATTCTTTAAATGTTGTCTTAGACTTTCCATGTGATTCACCAAACTTGCTTAGCTCAAATGCAGCAATCTTTCCAATGAGCATGCCTCTTGTCACAATAGTCACACTCTAGATTTCATCAACAATAGCTACCTTATGTTTGTAAGTAGGAGGTAATTATCTTAGCACCTTAGCAACAATTTCATCTTCTTCAAGGGTTCCACCAGCACATCTGATATCTTGGACAAGTTCATTCACCTTAGCCATAAAGGAAATTATGTTCTCATCTTCTCCCATCCTCAACATCTCATACTTTTGTTTCAAACTCTACAACTTAGCAACTTTTACTTGTCTATCACCTTCATATAGGGTTTCAAGATTCTCCCAAATCTCATGTGCAGTCTGAAGTCCCATCACATTAGTCATCTTTGAATTAGTTAGGGCATTCAGCAATGCTTCATTTTCTCTAATGTTATTTTCAGCTCCCTTGATCTCATCAGGAGTAATCGATCCATTGGGAGGAATAGAATAGGCATTCTTAGTAATCTTCTCCAAGACACCTCAAGTGAACTTCCATTTGGTTCTTCCATATAGCATAGTTACTTCCATCAAATCTTAGTCTCTCCTTCTAAAGATAACACCTCTAGTTCTAGTTGACATCCCGAATTGCCTCAAGTGGTTAAGCTTCTTATGCAGGATCTATCTCTGATACCAATTGTTGGAAACAACAATGAAGGAAAACTAAGAGAGGGGGGGGGGGGTTGAATCAATTTTCTATTCGATCTACTAACTCAACCACAAAAACAAATCTAATAAACTACAACAACAACAAAGATAAGCAGATAAATATCACAACACACAGCACCAAGATTTTGACGTGGAAAACCCAATTAGGGGAAAAACCATGGTGGGAACCTACCCACAATAAGATGATACTCTATAGTAGTATATGAAATATTACAATGGGGAATGCACCAGCATTTAGGCACATTACCTAGAGCTTACAGATCAAGATACAATAACTCAGAAGGCTACAACCCTTAGGGAAGGTTCACTACCTTATGAGGAAATCTCACTAACTTACAAAATGATCAGACAACAATCTAGAATCAAATGAACTACAATAGCATCTACAAATGCCTAATGGCAGTTCCGGTTAAGCATATTTGTCTGCTCTACAACAAAAATCTCTTCTCAATCACAATTTTGAAGGATGAATCACTTGTTCACACATACACCACTCTCTAATAATGCAAACACAACCTCGATACTTAGAATACATGACTAAACTACCTATTTATACAAATTATCAACCTTGACAACAAGGTCGACTAAACCCTCAATGCATAATTAGAAAATTATGTCACACGATACAAAGATTGACCACCAGACCAATATAATGATACACATAATATAACATGGTCCTAAACCAAAATCCCAAATTTGCATCACCACCGAAAATCACGCCAAGATCAACCACAACACGCTATACCTCCAAGAAAACTGCATAACACGAAGAACACCATCGGTTCAGAAAAAACACTAAGAACTCGCACAAAAATTAATGTGGATCATCAAAACAAATAGGACAAAATTAGGAAGCACCAACAAGGATGATAGAATCATCAGTAATAGTTGTACCAACACCACTTGTCAAATCTTCATCGATCAACATCTGAACCTCAAGAATACTCAAATAACAACAACTGTCATGAAGAAAAGATAACTTGCAAACCACCAAATCATGAACCATCTGAAATAAATATACACAAGACCATCCCAAACAATCTCCCAAAAAATTAGCTCACGATCTGATCACATCGGAATATACCAGAGGAAATACTAAACTCTGCAAAGCACTGATCTGAAAAACAAACTACAAGCTGGATCATATTTGTTGGTGTAAATAATTATTCATGTTGGATATTATTACACCTTACTTAAGTTTACTTAGGAAATGCATTACATAGTAGTTTGGGTATGAGACACTTGGGTGTTTGTGCCACATTGGGATAGTGTGTGTAGGAGAAATTCCACCTTTTATGGTGTGATCTTGTTGTTACAGTCCACATTCAGTGGGTGATCCACCTCATGTGGAATATTATATTGTTTCTTGTACCTAACCACACCTATTTCATACCTACCCTTGTTTCTTATTGAGCCACATGTCATGTTTGTGTGCTCACATATCCATATAGCCTTGCCTATATAAGAAGGCTCATATTCATTGTATGTAACGATTGATGATCCAGTTGATCAGTATTTTCATCTTGATAGAATACAGTTTATTTCTATCATATATTTTGTCTCTCTTATTTGTGCTTTCCATTGTCTCTTGATCTTGAAAAAATCTCACATGGTATCAGAGCCATTAGAGTGTCATTGGTTTGCTAATTGAGAGAAATTTGATGCTATTTTGGGTTGTGTATTTTGGAGTTTTCTATTGCAGGTTATTATTGAAGCTTGATGGGTCAAACCTGAGGTTACCATTGGATTTAGGAGGTCCAAGAAAGTCAGTTTTACCTTTTGTTTCATCAAAATTGGACTTCGAAGGCCAAATCTAGAGGCATTTGAAGTCTGACGCTGCGACGAAATTTTTTCAAAAATTATAATTTTACAAGCAATTTTCAAATAGCGACATCTCACTTATCCGGACTCATTTTTTCAAGTAAATTTTTTTGTTTTGGGGTAGAATTTCGTGATCTGTATAGTGGTGCAGGAGTTTTCAGATTTTCGGATATAGGTTTTTCAGAAATTGCAAAATCCCAATTTTTACAACTTTGGAGGCTTCGTTTGGGCTCATATGGACTCCTTTTCAGGTGCCATTTTTTTTTAAAGTGCATATTTTTCCATCTACTTTCATAATCTGCCATCTGTTTGCAATGATTTTAAGTAGAAATTGTACTTTCTATATTTGGCCATTTTTGGCATATTTGGTACTTGTATTTTGCTTGGATCTCAGTTTAGATCATTAGCAGTATTTGTTGAAGTCTCTTAGATCTCATTTTGAGAAGTTGTAAATTGAAATCAGAAGTCCACTTTGCCTTGTTTTGCAAGTGGCCCATTGTATATGCACTAAGTATAAAGTTGCAAAATCATCATTTTGGGGGGATTTCTTGATTGAGTATTTTGGGGGGGTGTCTTGTGTGATTGTGCCTCTCTCTATCTTGTGTTTTTTCATTTTGGTGCTATGGGTTCTCCTAAATTTCCATTTTTAACTCCTCATAATTATGCATCATGGAAAATTAAGGCATGGAGTAAATTAATGGAAAAATGACTCATTCATTATGTAAATGAAACTATTACAACACCACCTAATCCTAAGGCTGATCCTAATGCTCAAATTGAATGGCTTACTAAGAATGCTATGGCACTTGGAACTTTTAGAAAGTATGTATCAGATGACCTCATTTTTCACATTGATAAGTGTACAACAATTAAAGAGGCTTGGGATATTTTTATGAAATTGTATGGTCAAGTTGATGAGATTAAGGGCTACAAGCTTGATAGTGAACTCACAACTTTAGATCCCAAGGATTTTGATACAATCCAAGATTATGTCACAAAAGCAACTGAGTTAAGAGAAAAGCTAAAGGATTGTGGAATTGACAAAAAGGATGCTCAATTGGTTTATAACTTGTTAGACAAGCTTCCTTCAGAGTATGAAGCCTTTGTATCTAGCTTTCACACCCATAGGTTAGCTCAAGGTTCCTCATACACTTCTCCCTCATTTGATTCATTCACGGAGATGTTGATACTTGAGCAATCTAAGTTGACCATGATGGGGATTCTCAAATCTTCAAAGTCACAAGCTTTGGTGTCTAACAAAGGGAATCAAAGTAATCAAGGAAAAGGCAAGAATCAAAAGCAACCTAAGTCTAAAGAACAACAAGATGGAGCATAATCTTCCTCTCCACAACAAGGTGATTCACCATTCTCACCTAAGAGGAAATCATATAAGGAAAATCCTTTTTTGTGGATATTGCAAGAAGTCGGGACATGATGAACATCATTTTTATAAGAAGGATATTGATGAGTTGAAGAATCTTCTTGAGAAGAATAGAATCAACCTACCTTCTAGAATGTCTACATTGGCTTCTTCTTCCAAGGATAAAGGAAAGGATCACTCTTTTGGGATAGATAAAGGAAAGGGACAAGCTCTTTGTGCTACTACAAGTCATGATTCAGGGAGATGGCTTCTAGATTCAGGGGCTTCTCATCATATGGCATCTTTGCAGTCTATGTTTTCTACATTTGAGCCTTGACACATGCCGTAGATTTTGATGGGCAATCATACATACATGGATGTGATTGGGAAAGGATCTATTGCCATTGGGGATAACTCCTTCAATGATGTGTTGTGTGTACACCACTTGACAAATTATCTTCTTTCCATCTATCAAATCACACATGGGGCAACTAGGAAAACTATGGAGTTCACACCTGATTCAATTATCATTAGAAACTTGGAGAGTGGAGCTATCATTGTGACTGGGGTGGTTGATCATTCATCTTGATTGTACTCTTTCTTAGATTTTGGTCCTATTGATAAGGTTGGTTCTTCCTATGTTGATGATTCAGTTTTTGAGGAGAACTTTGGGCATTTGAACTTGGGGATTCTCACATGTGACCCTGTTCTTGAGCCTTGCATTTCATCTCCTTCTATTGATATCACACCACCTATTGCACCTGATGATGCAGCTAGTGCGACAGTTTTGCCTTCTTGTTATTCAGTGCAGCAGGATATTTCATGTCTTTCAGCTTTAGTTGATTGGGATGCCTACTTGACATATATTGTAGGTTTGTTTGTGGACTCCTACATTGCAGATTTGGGAGACACCATTGATGGCATTCATCTTCTCTTTGATGAAGATGATCCTTCTTTGATTGTTACGAGGGATCACTCTGACCCTCTTGTGCATTCTCTCCATGATCAATCTTTAGAGGTTGACATTATTGTGGATACTTTTGTACAACACTTGGAGGAGGTCTCTTTATCTTTTGAGGAGACATATGAGTCTTTGGATATTGTTCTACATTCATCTCCTCTAGATCTTGGAGTTCCTTTTTCAGCAGTGTGGCACAATTTACCACCTTTGGAGGGGGTACCTTTCAGTATCGACATGGGGACACTTGAGCAGTTTTCAGAAATTCCTTTCATCATGAGTATTTTTTCTCCATCTTCCTTTCATAGTTGGGGAGACCTTTTGGATACACCTTTGGTTTTGTTTCTTCCTAAGGGGTCGAATGTTGTTTGACGTTCATGGAGCAGTTTCTTCATTCATCTTCAAGCTTCTATCATTGGTGTAGATTCCATATTAAGGGAGGGCTTCTTAGTCTCTCTTCTTCTTCTCTCATATGGGGGGGACTTTTTCCTCACATGGGATTTTGTCCTTCACATACTTCTATGAGAGTTGTTTTTATCTAGTTTTCATCTCTCTTTTGGGGAAGGGTTTTTTCCCATTGGGTTTTTCTCTCTTTCCCCACTTTGTGAGAGATTTCCTTGCATTAGTTTTCATGCATTTGCATTTGTACATGGGTACCTAACATGGCCTAGTAGCCAGGACCCATCTTGCATTGCTTAGTTGCATTGTAGACTTAAGTGCATTCCCCTAAGTTGCACTTAAGGGGGGGTGTTGGTGTAAATAATTATTCATGTTGGATATTATTACACCTTACTTAGGTTTACTTAGGAAATGCATTACATAGTAGTTTGGGTATGAGACACTTGGGTGTTTGTGCCACATTGGGATAGTGTGTGTAGGAGAAATTCCACCTTTTATGGTGTGATCTTGTTGTTACAGTCCACATTTAGTGGGTGATCCACCTCATGTGGAATATTATATTGTTTTTCATACCTACCCACACCTATTTTCTACCTACCCTTGTTTCTTATTGAGCCACATGTCATGTTTGTGTGCTCACATATCCATATAGCCTTGCCTATATAAGAAGGCTCATATTTATTGTATGTAATGATTGATGATCCAATTGATCAATATTTTCATCTTGATAGAATACAGTTTATTTCTATCATATATTTTATCTCTCTTATTTGTGCTTTCCATTGCCTCTTGATCTTGGCAAAATCTCACAATATTATATTATCAATTAAGATTTCTAGATCACTAAAACCAATATAGAAGAATATAATGATACTAGAAATGCTCCATATACTAAACTAAGATCCCAATAAACCAATCTGCAATCACCGAAGCAGGAATATGTTGACATCAATGACATAACATATCCTAGTAGCAGCAATGTCCAATAGGGTCAGGGCTGTTGACCAACAATTTTCTAATTCAACGACTTGATCATATCTAGAATTAAATGCCAAATCCACCCACACAAAATATGGGCCTCGCAATAGAATGTCTAGGTAATGAAGGAAGAACATTGATTCAATAAAATACCCAATGATAGAAGTTCTTCAATCGACCCAAAATGTGTATTGGCATACACAAACCGTCACAATGAGCATCAATTCCAACTGCTTGACAAATAAATAGAGTATCACTATCAAACAGTATTAACACTAATAAAAAACAATGAGATCAATCTGCCTACAAAAGATTGAGCCTCCTCATTCTCTTGGATGGATTAAAATGACAAGATATGTGTCACTGCCAAACAAAGTCTACACCAAATGAAGAATTTGACCAAGCCATAAAATGAATTTGACTGTGTGATCTGTGTACACCACCTGATCATGTATGAATCCTATAAATATAAAATATGGGAGCCAAGATTTGACGATCGAGCCAGAATAAGGATGCCCAAATTACTGGTAACAAACTAGATCTTATTTGGGACCTGTACGAAACAAAGTACTAGAAAAGACATATATGGCTTGCAAAAACAATAAAAGAGATTTGAGTAATAATATACAATGAAAATTATTAAACCTTTTTCTAGTGGAAAATGGAATCTAAAAGAAAAATATTTTTCCCAGTACACACTATTTTCTCCCAGATCTAATAAAAAAATTGTGAGAAATTAGGGTGCTCGAGGGGTCAATGGCCTACCCAGGCAAAAAGAAATTTACCACAAAAACAATAAATTTTTTCTCAAATAAATGAATACCTCATATCTGTAATAAATGTGCAAAAAAATAAATATTCACTAAAAATAATTTTTGCATGTTGTTGTTCGAGAGGGGCCAAATGGCCCTTTGATTAAGAAAATTTTGCTACAAAAAATAATTTTACTCAAACATAGGAAAATTTGTAGTCAATATTCATGGAAATAGCCTCCCAGATGCAATTGTGGAGTTAGATTTGCCCAAGAAGCTCTGAAGATGCATTGCACCACAAATCTCCCAAGATGCCAACCTTTGCATGCACCAAGATCTCTCTAAAAATGACTATCAAAGGCACCTTATAAGATCTAATACCATGTAAGAATTTGCATATAGAAACCCAAGATCTAGAGTCTAATGAATAGCACAAAAATAAGAGAAAAAAATAGACAAGAATGACTATATTATCATCAAGATGCAAAATGCCCAATTGAGTACAATGTGCATGTGCTTGCATATATAGGCAAGGAAAAAGGAGAAGAGAGAACACAAGGATTACATGTGGATCAATGAGATGCAAGGGTGGGTAGGAGTAGGTAGGAGAAAATAATAGATAATTCCACTAAAGGTGGAATTTCTCCTACAACCATATTCCCTAGATATACAATTATCTAAGTGTCTCCTATGAAAATTACTATGATATGCATTATCCTAAGTTAACTTAAGTAAAGTATAATTACATGAGACATAAATTACACCAACATAGTCTATAAAATTTTGATGCATATAGTGTTCAATGAAATATCTCTTTCGATAAGAAAAATAAATGCCTTTAGATTCTTCATCCTCACCATTAGATCAAGTAGCGAAGAAATCTACTCAATGGTCATTTTTTTTGGCCACATAAGGGTGCTTATTAATTGGAAATCGACCTTCCAATAGAGAAGACAATATTATGACACTAAAGATGGCCATATTGGTGAGAAGGTTCTTAGAACCATGAAATCTAGGAGCCTTGTATAGGGCCTTCAATATTATAATCTCAAATTTGACTTCTATGAACATTGTATCTTTCGTAAAGAAAATTGTGAGCAATTTTATAAAAGTTATCATAACTCTTCTAGGGTTGTAGACTATATTCATGTATATGTGTTTGTTTTTTATATGTTCATTGATTATCTAGATCCATATACTTTATTTATTTAATAGATGATTATATTAGAAGGAAATTTGTGTATTTCATCAAGAGAAAAGATGAAATATTTATTTGATTTAAGGAATTTAAATCCTTGGTTGAAATCAAACTGATAGAAAGATCAAATATTTAAGGAATAACAATGGTGGTGAATTTTTTTTCCACGGAGGTTGAAAATTTATATAAAGGGAATGTGATTGAAAGACAAAAGATAAATCCTTACACCCCTCAACAAAATGGAGTTGTAAAAAGGACAAGTAATATGTTGATGGAGAGGGATAGGAGTATATTTATTGAATGGTCTTGGACTGAAACAATGTTTTGGGCTGAAACTATAGCCAATACATCTTATATAGCTGAAAATCTCCTATATTAGCTATTTTTGCTAAGGCACCCATAGAGGCATGGTCTATTAAAAACCTCTAATGAGATATATCAATGTATTTGGTTGTGAGGCATATGCTCATGTGACCAGTGAGAAGAGTTATGGTTTGTAGAACAAGGTGGCTAAATATATCTCCATAGGTTATGGTGTTTGTGTGAAAGGGAAAAATATTTGTGATCTGGCGATTGATAAGGTTTTCTATAGTAGAAGTGTAATTTTCTGAGAAATGAAGCCTTTCGCTATTGTATTACAACAAAATAAAGAGGAAAAAAAGGAGGCAGTTCAAGTTCCATATACCCTAATGAAAAAATAACTGTGTACTCTTGTTCAAACTAATGATGAGGAGAGCTCTAGTAGCTCTAATCATTTTGAATAAGAAGAATAACCTCAACCTTAGCCATTGAGGAGGTCTACTCATGTTAAGCCTCAACTAAAAGGGTTGGTTATTCTATGTTGGATTCTAGTTGCATTTTTTCTTTGATTGGTAACACCAATGAGCCCAAGACTACTAGAGAGGATATGGGTGTGGATGATGTAGATTCCTAGATGAAATCCATAGATGAATAAATAGATTGTTTGAATAAAAATGATACTTGGGATCTGATGCCCTTTCCTAAAGGATGGAAACTTGTTGGATACAAATGGGCATTGGAAATGGGCGTTCAAAAGGAAATACGATCTATGGGGTAGTGTTAAGAAGCATACAACATAGTTGGTTGAAAAGGGATATTCTCAAAAGGAGGGAATTGACGATGGTGAGATTTTATCTCCTATAGTGAAGATGACATTCATTCATTCTTTATTAACAATGTATGACTTAAAGATTGGGCATATGTGAAGAAAATGCATTATCATAGTAAAAAAAAGGTTTTTGATGTTTAAATTTGATATAAAATAAAACTTTAAGAAGATAAAAGGTATTTATATGGAATTTACAAAAAATTTCAATGACCATGAGATAGATAATTTCTCTTCTCTATTATTATAGCTAAGGGATGAGGAGCATAGGGGCTTCGCTGGCTAGGCAATATTATATCACGTGCATTCATATTGGGGGTTTAATATCCTAAAAGAGCTCAATATATTGCCTAACTGGTGGAAATAAGGGGTTTTTAATTCAAACAGTAAAAAAATTGCAATTTAGAGAAAATAGGGGGGTTTTAATTTGGCTTGTGTATTGGGAGGGGATGACAAAAAAGGAGTTTAGGGAAATATCTTTTGAAAATAGAGGGATTCTTTATTATGTCATGAATGCACTTGAAATAGCCCAAGTTCACTAAGTGAAGCCCCTATGATGAGGAGGAACATCAACCTTGGTGCAACCATCATCGTGAAGATAGCAATCATGTCCATAATAGAATGGCTAGAGCTAAGGGATTATTAGAAAGAATTTTTCACAACCATAATTACCAATAAATGACCAAAAATAATTAGTGTTATATTCATGTGGCATAATTTACTCAACCATAAACTATAATTGAATAACCTATAGTTAAATATCCTGCAAATGATAACAAGGGTGTTACAAAAAGAATAGGGGATTCCATAGAGGAAGAGGATAAGGATGAAGGAGAAGAGATCATACCACCTAATTTAGGTGTGGGAAATTGATACATTATGCTATCCAATTTATTCATCCCAGTGTACATTAGGTGAAAGAAAAATTTATAACATATAGAAAGTATAGTGAAATAAAATTGGTTGTTATAAAGGAATGTTAATGTTCCTTGAGTGTAAATTTCCTTCAATAAACTAGTATCAATCAAAATTTCTTATATTACTAAAAAAATTCAATTACCCTTTTTACACAAATAATTTTGTAGCTAAATAATAAATTGCAAATTTATGATGTCAAATATCCAATTATAATAAAGTGGTGAAAATATCTATCTATTGGAGATGAATTATGTTACCCTCCCCATTTATTTTGTTCTCACATCATCAAAAGAAGGAGTGTTTATTTAGTATGGGCTTGTGTAAGTCTCGGTTTTTGTCTTGTTGAAGTTTTAAATGAACTTGATCCTATCGGTTGAACCTCTTCTAAGTTCAAGGTTCAAGTTCAAGTGGAGTATTTTGTATAGTGTCTTGGCTTTTAAAGCATTAAAGGTCTTTGTAACAATTGTCATTGAGCTTGAACTATTGAACCTTTTCAAAAAATTCAAGGTTCACGGTTCAAATTTTTGAAAGTCGAGTCCTATCTGAGTCGTGTTCTTGTAACATGTGAGTCGTGAAATTTTGGTGTCTTTGTCTTGGTTTGTCCTTTTCTATTCTTTTCAACTTGAAATTTTGAACCACTTTTTGAAGGGCTCAAATTTCAAATTTCAAGGTTCGACAGATCGATGGATTTGGAGATAAAGAAGCGCCGCATCAAAAACAATCATATAAGGAATATTGTAGATTTAAAAGGTGAACCTCAAGGTAATGAGTTACGATGAAAGACCGTACTTGTGAATAATCATTTAAAGGAAAGGTATGAAGGAAAAAGACTTGTAATTAATGAATTGTTAGAATTAAGTCTTTTCGAAGTAATTTGGCACAAAAAAGTATGCAGTTACAAATCATAGAAAATTGTGTGACCGATTTTTAAGCCTGCCCTAAAGATTTTTTATTTTATTTTTTTAATAATTACTTGCCTTCTTCATTTGCCCAATTTGGTAAGTAAAGGATTTGCACAGACGATATTTTATGTTCTCGACCCCTTGAATTTAGAGCTCTGCATGAAAGGCGAGTTAAAAATCTTCTTCCCATTCCTGTGATTTCATAAATTGGAAGCTTTATTTAATAGTTCAATTGATTCAATCTATTTCCCCTATTGTACTTTTTCTGTTTGTAAATACAAAATGAGAAACAAATTGCCTAAGATAGACCAAAGGTCATGGTTAGTTTGTTCCCTACCTAATTTAGGGGATACTTTTCTACTGTTAGTATATTTAGATGAATTTCATGAAAGGACATGAAATTTTGCTAGTTTTCCCTTAATGCAGAAGATTCTAGATAGTGGGTTAGTAGAAGTGGCGGCTTTCCCTCCAGCAATGTCATGTCCTGAGTTGGTTTTGGAGTGCATGAATAGATATGACCCTACTCAAAGATGTATAAAGAGTGCAGATGGTGAGGTTCTACTCAATATGAGTTGTGAGTTCATTATCGTTATAATAAAAATTCCTCAAAAAGAGTAGTATGAGGATTGGACAGTGTGTAAGTCCTAGGGGCTCTTGTCTGAGAAGAAATCATTCTATAGAAGTATCATTGCTAGAAACTGGTTGCTCAAATTTAAAAAGCAAGGTTCTTGACTGCCAAGTCCATTAACCCAGGAACACTTAATCAGAGAAGCAAAGGATATAGTCATCATGTTACATAGAGTAAGGGAAAACCAAATTTCTTTCTACTGGGAATATTGGATGTACTTTTTCATTCAGGTCATCCTTGGTGATAAAAGATATATTGATTGGGCAGAATTGATCGCAGACAAAATACATGAGGATTTGAGTTGTTTTGGTAATAAGAACTTATATATGTCTACATATCTCCTGTATTGATTGGCATGTGTTAGGCCATGGTCTGGTTTGCATCATGAAACATGGATTGATGGTATAAAAATATATGTCACCCACATCTACAGCAACATAGGTCTTGTGAAAATTATCGCAAGTTGCATGATATATTTCTAGGTAGAATTGAGTTTGAACTAAGGGAGAATATTCATAAAAGGTTGTCAAATGAAGCTATGCAGTTGATAAGCACTTATGGCATCTACTTCATACAATTTCCCAGGTTTTCTTACCTAAGGGTAGGAGGTTTTGAAGGTGAACCTTATAAACTACCTAGGTATGCATTCAACAAGCAGATTCTGATGAAGATATGCAGGTAGCTAGCCTACATTGATATGAAGTATAGAGATAAACATCAGTCAACTATTTTATTTTCTATTGAATTGACATATTTCATCTGTAATAGTTTCTCTGATGCTCTAAATTTAGAATTAGAGTTTAACAAGTTGAATTTCCAATTGCATGGACCTCAAACTAATTTTGATGCCAAGGGATTTGTTGTTGCACATCTAACATTGAGAAAGGATTTCACTCACGTGCCTAATATGGAGGGCTTTTGGGCTGACTGTTGTGATGCCTTTTAAGTCAAGAAGAGGGCACATCAAAGGTTCACCTTACAAGAGGTCAGGGCTTATGATCTAAAAATGAATGTTGCTAATGTTGAAGATGATGATAGTGAATTGATTGAGCCTCAATTTGTAGATAGTAGACAAAAAGGATTGATTCCAGAAGTGGACTAGGATAAAGATGACAAGGACCAAATTCAAGCAAGAACATTTCCAATCATGAGAAGGACTAAAAAATGGTTAAGATGATGAAAAAATGAGAATTTTAAGGAAAAGATCAACTTCATCCACTGAGGTCCTGGTAGCTAACTCTCTTGTCACACCTTGTGTTGCAGGTTCCTCCAAAACATAGGTTAGGACTGATTAGGTAGCAAGGCCAGTGAAGGTCAAGAAGGAATCAGCTCCTACTAGGATCACTTGGTCTAAAACCAGAAACAAAGTAAAGAAACCATCTATGGATTCAGTGGTAGTTGATTTGGACACCCCTCTTGACATGGAGAACACTTCAGCCCATACAGACTCAAAGGTACAGAACATTGACAATGCAAGTGATAATCGGCAGGTGGGTGATGTGACAAATACTACTACCACATTGGTGATAAAGAAGGGAAAGGAAGTTGAATCTGGTCCTGATAAAAATCCTATGCACACTGGCCCTTTGTGGTTAGAGAACACTTAGAGTAGTAAGGAAAGGAACATAGTTTTTGCTTCAGTTCCATTAGAAGATATGGTAAGTAAATGGCTGGGAAAGACTCCCAAGGCCAAGAAACTAAAAATGATCTCCAAAATTGATTTTGATGACAACACAGGTAATTGGATAGTAGAAATTGCTTGTCCAAATATGAATTTAGTCATAGCCATCCCTACTGCAAATGATTTTATAGTTGAAAAACTAAATTTTGGTGTTGGAACCCAAGTAGTTGATGCCTTCCATCTTGAAACATTGACCAAGAAAATACTCAATAGAACATGGAAGAATGAGAGGGATAAGCATGAGATGAAGTAAATTCTAAGGAGAATGGCAAAGTATATCGAAGCAATAAATAATCCAAACCCTCAACCTCTGTCACAGCTTCCAATGTCCTTTGACCCTAAATCACTTGCTAATCAAAAGACTCTCGAGCAAATACAAAAATGCAAGCTCATTATAGAAACTATGATGGAGTGGTTAGAAGGAATTCAGCAATTAGGTGTAGAGTATTTTATTAATTTTAGAAGAGTTTACGATGGGGCATTAATGGTGATGAGGGAGTTGGAAGCTGAAATCATGAATTGGAAAAAAGAAGAAGCTAAATGGGTAGCGAAAGCAGCACAGATGCGAGAAGTGCAAATCTATGGGGTAATGAAGTTTCTTGGTGAGAAACCTGTAGCTAGATTAGATGATAGTATCATGTATGTTTACTAGACAAACATTGAATGGAGGAATTCCTTAATAAAACAAGCTTACGAATAATCTACAAAATTAGTGCACTAGCTTGCAAAATTAGTTGCATCCATGGGAAATGAACTTGTGTACATCAGAATCAAGTGTCTAAAAGATGATGAGAAGACCCTCGAAGCTGCGGAGGTTATGATAGAATCATTTGAAAGCAAAATTAATTATGTCAAAGAGGCTAAAGACCTAGTTCTGAACAATCTATCCACCATTGCAAAGATTGAATCTCTTCTTTTTTTATGCATCAGACACTTGGACAGTCATTCCAATAAAGTTTCACAGGTTCGTAGGGAAAAAGAGGTCTGGAAGAAGAGGATGATACACGTGGGACTCCCTCATGGTTCCTTAATTTGGGATTTCTCTGTTGCTTATGCTAGATGGAAGAATGTAGCAATTGTCAAAATCACTGAGCCCAATCAGAATGATCCATAACTATTTTCTTATCATTAGTTTTGGCTATTGGCATACGATGAACGAGTGACAAAGTATGTTTTCATTGATATCAATAAGTATAGGTCAACCGGTATGAAGATTGGAAGAAGTTGTTATTCATGATCAAGTTGGAGAAGTGGAATGAAGAGATTTAGTGAGCCAGTGTCAGGGCTTCACTAAGTGTACCTACTGGTTGGTAGTCTCAGCTCTAGGGTTTCCAGTTTGGCAATATAGCTTGTGCGATGCAACCGATGATATTTTGTGATGAGTTAGCTAAGAAATAAGGATGAGATCAAGATGCCACGTCATTTTGGTGCATGTGAAAGGATTTTCTTGAGGATCTTACATATGAAGATCGACTACATTAAATGTCTACCTTGGGAATGAGCATTCTTCTTAGTGGTATGAGAAGAAAGCATGATGGGTTACTGATTTTTATATGCAGTGAAGAATGGATGATGCAAAATGACTTGTGATCTATTTGAGATTGTTTCATTATATGTAATGTGTTTGGACGGTTAGGATTGGACCGCTTGTAATTGTAAACCTAAGATGCTTAGGGTTTAGGGTTTGTGTTACCGACCTAATTGTTGTCTATAAGGTCGATGATGTTTGTTATTGTGATTTGTTGGCAAAAGAATGTGTGTATTCGAGTGATGAGATACTTGCCAGACTAGTGAGAGAAAACTGTAGAGTGTGATTACAGAGTAGAGGAACTAAAAAAGATTTGCCTTAGCATATAGTGTTGTTATCAGATCAGAGTTTTCCCTGTTGTCTTCTAACCATTTCAATAGAAGGAAAATACCTTCGTTGGGTAGCTTTAATAGGATTATTGTAAAACCTCTAACCAGGTGACTCAAGTCCATTGAGTTCTTTAAATCCTCTAGCAAGGTAACCTTTAATAGGGTATATAGCCATCCCTTAACCGGGTGATCTTTAGCAAGATCGGTTTCTAGAAGAACCTTATTGTAAAGTCTTTAACCGGACTAGGCTCCTAACAAAGCAAGCTTCAAAAGAGTTCAAAAAAAGCTTGTGGGTATTCATCCCCACCATGGTTTTTCCCATTTGGGTTTCCACATGAAAAATTTGTGTGTCATGAGTTGTGCATTTTTCATGTGATGATTAAGTAATCTTTGTTTAGGTGATTATGCATGCAGAGCTAATGGTTATGGTATTACTGATACACCACATGCATATGTTTATGGGTGAAGTAGTTATCAAGTATTGAATGCATTTGAAGTGTTCAGTTTTATTGGTTTATGTTGTCTAAAGTCTTACTGTGTTTAACCGGTATTGCCATGGTTAAGTTCAGTAATGAAGACAACCGGTTAGCATTGTTTTAACTTGATAAGTTGCTGAGAAATTTTTGTATTACTGATTCACCCCCCCCCCTCTTAGTACCAATTAGGGTATTTGTTGTTCATCATTATTCATCAATTGGTATCAGAGCTACTCCAAGTCCTTGGTGATATAAGCTTAACCACTTGAGGTAAAATATCTTGCCTTAATGATGAAGAGGGAAGGTCCTAAGTTCAATAGAGATAACTTCAAAATATGGAAGGACAGGATGAAGATCTATATCAAGAGTTTGGGTGCTCAACACTGGAGCTATGTTGAGAATGTCTATGTAATCCCCTTGGCACTTTAACCAATGATCAGAAAAGAGAGATTCAAGAAAATGGGCAAGTCATGGAAGCCCTTATCAGCAATTTGTCTGATATTGAGTTCATTGATGTATAAGATAAGGACACTCCTAAGGATGTATGGGACACATTGGAAACTATTTATGGCAGTGATGAGCATGTCAAACAAGCTAAGGGAGATATAGTTAGAGGAAAATTTGAAGACATGAGGATGGTTGAAGGTGAGACCATTTGGCAATATGGCATAAGGATCAAGACTATTGTTGGAGATATCAAGAGCATTGGTGGAACAATTGATGATGCCACCATTGTCAATAAAGTTTTGAGATCATTATTACCGATCTATGCAATCAGAGTTGCTGCTATTCAGGAACTAAGGTCTATTGACAAAACCAAGGTATCCTTAGACTCTATCACTGCAAAATTGACTACATATGAGTTGAATAGCTATGATAGAAGTGTTTAGAAGACTAAGTCAGCTTTTAGAGCATCTGTTGCACCAACCAAAAAAGGAAAAGAAGTACCAGTTATGAATCCATGCAAAGCAAAGGTATGGATGATGAAGAGATTTTGATGGAGTTTGAAGCTCTTCTTGCCAAGAGATTTCCAAAAGGCACTGGAAAATATAGAGGTAAGCTTCCTTTAAAATGTTTTTCTTGCAATAAGATAGGACATATAGTTGTTAACTCTCCTAACAAGGACAATAAGGATAAACCATAGAGGTTTAAAAAGTATAAAGGAGGAAATAGAAGAAATTGTCTTGTTGCAGTGGATGAAGGTGTTACTGATGAAGAATTTGAGGATGAAAAGAATAAGGACATAGTGTTTGTAGCTGTAAAGGAAGAAGTGTCTAACAAGAAAGTGCTTGTCTCTCATATTGACAACTCTAATGAGTGGATTATTAATAGTGGTTGTTCTCAGCACAAGAATAGTGATCAGAGAAAGTTTCTATCTCTAGAAGAATATGATGGAGGTGTTGTCAGATTTGGCAATGATGCACCATGCTTGGTAAAAGGAAAAGGATCCATCTCACTGAATAAAAATGGCAGTGCAGATGATGTCTATTGGGTAGAAGGTCTTAAGCATAACCTGTTTAGTATTGCTCAACTAAATGATAAAGGACTCATTCTGGAGTTCAAAGATGGAGTCTGTAGTATAATTGGAAAAAGTGGTGAACTTATCGTCACCAATAAGCATACCAGAGGTAACTTGTTTCAGTTGAATGCCAAGATCAGTCGGTGTCTGATGGTGAAGTTTGATGACAATTGGATATGGCATAGGAGACTTTGTCATATGAACTTTGATAATATTGTAAAGGCTAGTAAGATCAAGGCAATAAGAGGATTTCCTTTGCTGAACAAACCGGAGAATTCTTTGTGCAGAGAATGTCAACTTGGGAAGCTATCTTCCTCAACTTTCAAAGGTAAGTATTTTTTAGTAGAAAATTTACTTGATCTTGTGCATACTGATTTGTGTGGTCCTATAAAAACTAGAAGTATTTAGGGAGATAGGTATTTCATGATTCTTATTGATGACTGCTTAAGAATGATGTGGGTCACATTCTTGAAAGATAAGTCTAAGGCATTTGGAAAGTTCAAAGCCTTTAGAGCACTAGTAGAGAAGGAAAGTGGTCAAAAGATAAAATGCCTAAAAACTGATCAAGGAGGTGAATTCAATTCTGATGAATTTAACAAGTACTGTGAAGATAGCGGTATCAAGAGGTAGATGTCTACCCCAAGGACACCACAACAAAATGGCATAGTAGAAAGGAATAACAAGACTGAAATTGAAGTGGCCAGAACAATGCTAATCCAAGGAAAGGTTGCTCACACTTTTTGGAGAGAAGCGGTGAGCACTGTAGTCTATACTATGAACCGGGTACTCATCAAAAAAGGTAGAGTTAAAACCCCTTATGAGTATTGGACTGGGAAGACTCCCACTGTAAGTTATTTTAAAGTATTTGGCAGTAAGTGTTACATCAAGAGAGGTGAGCATCTGAGCAAGTTTGATGCATTCCACTAAGAGTAAAGCTCTCAAGTTCTACAACAATAGAACACGGAAAATTGTTGACAGTATCAATGTCAAGGTTGATGAATCCCTTGAGGAACCTGAGGAAACCTGCAGCAAAAAAGTGGAAGTTGAACAGGGTATAGCCTTTTGGGAACCGGTTAAGAAAGAAACAAGTAAAGATCTCAATGTTCCTATACCGGTAGAAGCTACAATAGGTGAAGAAGAAGAGGAAAAGCTAGTAGAACCAGCTAGAGTCATTCCTAGATATGTGAAACTACATCATGATCTGAAGCAGATCATAGGAGATAAAGATGCAGGGATACTCACAAGAAGAAAGGTGAAAGAAAACTCTTGCATGATTTCTAAATTGGAGCCCAAGACTTCCAGAGAAGCACTTACAAATGAAGACTGGATTAAGGCAATGGAAGAGGAGATAGACCAGATAGAAAAGAATGCAACATGGTCTTTGGTACCCTGACCAAAACAAAAGAATGTCATAGGTACCAAATGGGTCTTCAGGAATAAGCTAAATGAAGAAGGCACAATTGTGAGGAACAAGGCAAGACTTGTATGCAAGGGATATGCTCGAGAAGAGGGAGAAGACTATGGAGAAACCTTTGCTCCTATGGCTAGACTAGAAGGTGTCTGAATGATACTTGCATTTGCAGCATTCAAGGGATTTAAGGTATACCAGATGGATGTGAAGTCTGCATTCTTAAACAGAATCCTAGAAGAGGAAGTGTATATTGAGCAACCGGATGGGTTTGCCTTATCGGAAGATAATAACATGGTGTGTAGATTACAGAAAGCCCTGTATGGATTGAAAGAAGCACCTAGGGCATGGTATGAATGATTACACTCTCATCTTATGAAAAAAGGATTTCAGAGAACAAGTGAGGATAGCAACATCTACCTAAAATCTGAAGGTGATCAGATTCTGATCTGTGAAGTATTTGTAGATGAAATAATCTTTGGAGGAGATGATGAAATGAGACATGCATTTGTAGATGAAATGAAGAAAGAGTTTGAGATGTCTCTGATTGGAGAGGTAAAGTTCTTCATTGGTTTACATATTTAGCAAATGAAAGAGGGTATCTTTATTACCCAGTCCAAGTATGTCAAAGAGGTATTGAAGACCTTTGGCATGGAGGAGAGAAAATTGATTGGTACACCAATGGTGACTGGTTGAAAAATGACTAAGGAAGATGATTTAGTGTTAGTGAATGAGAAGGAGTGCCGATCAATGATTGGTAAGCTACACTATGTGGTGCACAATAGACTAGATATTGCTCATGCACTGGGCATAGTTGCTCATTTTCAGAAAAGTCCAAGAGAATCCCACTTGGTAGCAGTCAAGAGGATTCTTAGATACCTGAAAGGGACTGTTGACTATGGATTGTGGTATCCATACAATGGTGATTTTAATCTCAAGGTATTTACCGATGCAGATTGGGCAGGTAATGTGGATGATCGGAAAAGCACAATCGGTGGAGCATTGTTTCTTGGTGGAAGACTAGTCTCCTAGACAAGCAAGAAGCAGAGTTGTATTTCTCAGTCTATAGCTGAAGGGGAGTATGTGGAACCATTCATGAACTACTCTCAGGCAATCTGGATGAAACATTTACTGAACGGCTTCAAAGTACCTATATCTGAACTGGTGAGTATATTTTGTGACAATAGTAGTGCAATCAATATTTCCAAAAATCCGGTATTGCATGCTAGAACTAAGCACATTGATCTCAAGTATCATTTCTTGAGAGAGAAGATTCAAAATAGAGAATTCATATTACAACATGTTTCCAGTAAGGAGTAGCTAGCAGACATATTCACTAAGCCCTTACCGAAGACTATATTTACCTATTTGAGAGGTGAATTAGGGGTTTTTCCCCTTCATGAAGTAAACTAAAGATGTGTGCTCCACATCAGTCAGGTATTATAGTGACAAATCTTTTAGGATTGATGTGTTGAAGGATGCTACACCATAGGGGGAGCAACATAGTGGAGTATGGAAGCTTGTGCCTCCACTTTGGCATTGTTGTCAAAGGGGGAGACGATATATGATAGGGGAGAAGATATCTGATGAAGATATTTTAGATATAGATATATGATAGGGGAGAAGATATCTAATGAAGATATTTTAGATGCACTGGTCTATGATGTTTTTAGTTGCAATGTTACGTTGAGTATTGTCATCAATGCCAAAGGGGGAGATTGTTGGCATATGATGAACTGGTGACAAAGTATGTCCTCATTGATGTCAATAAGTATAGGTCAACCAGTATGAATATTGGAAGAAGTTGTTATTGATGATCAAGTTGGAGAACCAGTATGAAGAGATGTTGTGAACCGATGTCAGGGTTTCACTTAGTGTGACTACCGGTTGGTAGTCTCATCTCTAGGGTTTCTAGTTTGGAAATCTAGCTTGTCTGATGCAATCGATGATATTTTGTGATGAGTTAGCTAAGAAATAAGGATGATATCGAGATGCCATGTTAGTTTTGTGCATGCAAAAGGATTTCCTTGAGGATATTGCATATGGAGATTGACTGCATTAAATGTCTACCTTGGGAATGAGCATTCTTCTTAGTGGTATGAGAAGAAAGCATGATGGGTTACTGATTTCTATGTGCGGTGAAGAATGGACGATGTGTTGGCACATGGACACTCCAATGAGACATTGTGTGTGATTGAAGGTTTTGTCATTGATGGTAAACTTGCAATCCTATGGCGCCGACAAGACATTCTACCAGCAAAGCATTATTCAAGCAAGACAATGCGTCGGCATCAACATGACCACTCTACACTGGAACTAGCACCGACACTGGCACAGAAGAAAAGATGTATACCGGCACAGAGGCCGACAGGATTTTTGATATGTAATATTTTGTTTATTATTGTAAGCCAACTTGGCAAATTGTAAAATGACTCTTGTATATAAAACAGATCATTGTAGACATTTAAAAAAAAAAAAAGGTAGCATAAAGAAAATTATGAGACAGACCTAATGTGCAAATTATAGGTCAAGGGTATATGTAAAGAACAGAGCAAGAACTAATACTGAATCTGGCATTGAAGATGCTATTATAAAGCAGTACAGAATATTGGATTAGCATAATCCTCATTGTAAGTCAGTGTGACTTCTCACTGAGCAGTGTGCTCTAGGCAGTTGGCCTTCCTACATGTGTAGGCCCCTATTGTAAGTAATATTCTCTTATTGGCTAGTAAGTGAATATTGTGGGTCATAAATCCCACTGAGGTTTATCCCACACCAGGTTTCCTCATTAAACATCTTGTGTTATGGTGTTCTTTTCATGTGGATGTTTTTGATTCTATTTATTACATTAATTCTTGCATACCGGTACTCTGTTACTTTATGTTCTACATGTTTTATATTAAGAAAATTACATTATCGGTCAGATACTGATTCACCCCCCCCCTCTCAGTATCTGTGGGAACCCTAACAATTGGTATCAGAGCCTGGTCCTCTATTTTCAGAAGGCTAACAGCTTGAGGAAGATCTTGACACCGGTAAAGATGGAAAATCTAATGAAGCAACTTGAAGGAGCTCTTACTGGCTATGATATAGAGAAGTTGAAAAATATCAAATTAGAAGATGATTTAAAAGTAGCTCAGGATATCATTTAGGCACTTCAAGAAAATCTTACTATTACAAGAAATAAGAGAAGAGAACTTTGTGAAAAATTGCAAAATGAGAATGATGAAAAGGAATCACTTAATGATATGATAAGCAAGTTGAAACAAGAGATCATGACAACAAAAAATGAAATGTAGGATATGACTATGAGATTTTGCAAAGAGATTGAGGACAGAAAGAAGAATGAAGAAGAATTGACTAGAAGACTAAGTGATGCAGCAAATGAGAACACAAGACTTAGATATGAAAATGACATGTTGAAGACAGATCTGATGCATACTCAGAATGAATCGAATGAACTAATGAGACAAAAAGAAATCTTGGAAAGGGAATTGGAAACTGCAAATCAACATAAAGAAAAATTCAAGCAAAGCTCAGAAGAACTTGGTACCTTATTGAAGAATCAAAAACCCAAAGGTGACACTTCTGGAATTGGATTTGAAGTTGGTGAAAGCTCCGGTACTGCAAATACTCAGGATCACAGCAAACCGGTAAGACCTCCTAATACTTATAAATTCAATGGAAAATGCTTTAACTATAATAAATATGGTCATAGGGCAAACAAATGTAGATCTAGGAATTATCAGAATATCAATCCTCCCACCGGTAAATGCTCCAAATGCAACAAAGTTGGTCATAACTCTGAAAACTATAGAATGAATGTAAGATGTTATGTTTGTGGAAGATTTGGACATTTATCAAATCAATGCAGAACACAAACCGGCATAGGTTATGGGAAAGCTATTCAGAAAAATAATGTAACTTGTTATGCATGTAACAAGATTGGTCATATTGCTAAATTTTGTAGAAGTAAAGGTACACTGGTAGACAACAAAAGTACCAGCTTGAAAGGTAAAGAAAAGGTTGAAGAGGTTAAGAAAGAATTCTCAAAGCAATGGATTAGAAAAGTTGATCTAAATATTGGGAATACTCCTCCACCGGTAGAACCAACAAATGCTCCACCGGCAAGACAATGTGATGCTCCACTAGCAAGATAGAGTAGTGCTCCACTGGAAGGAAGTTCAGTTCTTCATCTAATTGAAGAAAATTATCTTGAGGGTTTGGCAAGCTAATGACACATATGCTATTATTCCCTCGGTTAGAGAAAAGAAGTTGAAAATCACTTATTACCAGCAAATAAAGTTAAGTGAATACATTACAGGCATGTAATTAATGTGGTAGGTAGCGAAAAAAACTTTATACAATAAGGTTTTGGCTCCATTTCATTTCACCGTGATTTCAAACTTTCAGAGAGCACAAAGATTTCCGAGCTAAGGCATTTCAAGAAAGAAGCAAGCACACTCCAAGAAATCATTCATCCAAGACAGAAAAAGGTATTTATCATGGCATCCACCTCTGCAATTGAATACATAGCGAACCCTACTGTTGTGGAAGTAATTAAAATACCTAGGCCCGTATTTGAGTTGGTCCCGGAAATAGTAAAGAAAGATGATACTTTAGGTGCATTCTCTCAAATCCCTAAAGGTGTTGTATATGCTGAAGACCTTAGAATGTATATTCACTGCAACATTCAAGAGCTAGGAGATGAGGAAATCAAAACCATGTACAAAACTGAGATATGTGATGATAGCGGCAATATCAAAGCTGAACACAAAATCATTGAAACCCTAGGATTCACAGAAATCCTTAGTATTCCTGAATTTCCTAAGGATGTGATTAGGATAGTATTAAGCAGAGTTCATGGAGAATTTTTCTGGTTAGATACAATTCATAAGATCACCAAGCAAGCAGTAAAGGCTGTCACAGGGTTACCGGCCACCGATAAAAGACCAGATAAAAACAAGAAAGTTTCAAATGATTTAGTCATTGACCTAACAGGTGCAACATCTGATAAAAGATCTTTAAGGGTTAATGATGTAAAGGATACAAATGTGAGATTCATAAGCATGATATTAGGTTACAAAGCCACTCATGCCAATAGACTCAACTTAGTTTCAAGCTTATGCATCAAGAGTGCTTATGACATAATAACTGACAATGCAAAAATTGACATTTGTGAATGGCTAAAGGATGAACTGATAGACAACCTTGGGAAGATAAAGAAGGATAAGAAAGGAACCTTCAGATTTGGAAATTTGTTAGTGTGTCTAATGCTTCATATAACAAAAGAAGTTCCTGGTATAGGATATAAAGATTTTGGATATGACATACTGGTAGGAAAGCAACTGACAAAACTGTTCAATACCATGGGCGACAATAAGGAAAACATCATTCATGACTTTTTCCAAGCACTAAAAACAAAAATGAAGAAAAGGAAAAGGTTATCACAGAAGATTGTAGACAAATACAAAGATGATATATGCTTTGTTATCAAAAAGGATGAAATATGGATGGAAGCAGTCATCCCCAGGACAATCTGGGTAACAGAAATGGGCTATGAAATAGATGACCACATAGTGGAAACTTATGCCAAAGCACTTCTGGAAGCCCCAAATGAACCTAAAGAAGAAATATTTGGTAGTGCTGAAACCATAGAAAGCCAAATTCAATCAAAGAAAAGAGTGAAAAAGGTTGAGGCATTTGTGAGAAAAGGATTCAGGTAAGCAAAATCCATAAAGGAAGATGTATTAAAGAAAACCAGCATGACTGAAGATAAGTTGGCAGCCCAACAACCAGAAGCTCATTTATCACCGGTAGGTACTTCCTCAGAAGCAGATATGCCAGCAACTTTTAAAAGAGTTGTTAGGAAAAGAGACCCCTCACCGGCAACCAGTCCTTCACCTAGAAGGACAAGGCAGAAGAAACAAGCTGTGAGATCTCCGGTTAGAAAGGTCACACCTAAAAAGAAGCTAACCCCTAAGAAAAAGAAAAAGGCAACAACTGACTTGGCACCTCTAGAAATTTTGTTAAATGAGATCACAGAGGAAGGAAAATTGAAGAACATAGGGAAAATTTATGACACCCTATCGGCTGATGAGAAAGGGCAAGTTGACGAGAGTGTAATATTACACATGGACATGTTTAAAAAGTTTTTGATGCAAGTCTTAAATGAAATCCCTGATGACTTATAGAAAAGACTTGAGGCCAGAAGGCAAGGAGTAATTGAACTGGACAAGAAAATAAAAATAGAAAAACTACTTGCAGTATATCCGGTAAACTCCCCAAAAGAAATTGATGATCTGATAGCTCAGGCTAACCAAAGAGTTTTTTCCACTGCACACCGACAAATTTCACTGATGGCAAGTAGAGTTACAGAGGTTTCAGAGGAAACAGAAAATGGTTGGGACATATTTTTGGTTGAAAAATAAAAACAAGAAGAATATAGGAATCCCAAGCCTATTAAGGTATATCAGAAGGACAAAGGGAAAGGGAAAGTTGGTGGACCTCCAAGCATAAAGATTAAAGATAACCTACCTCCACCTATAAATATTACAATCCCTAAAAACCAACCGGCAACTGAAAGCATGAATACAGAGGATAGCGATACAAATCCTGAAGTCATATTCACTGTAAATGTTGATACCCAAAAGATCAACATAATAGTTGATAAAGACCTAAGTGAAAAATCAGATATTGCCAAAGAGCCTCTGGTAATAGGAAATATAGAGCAACCGACAGCGGATACAGGGAAAAAGATGGAATCTGAAGCACAAACAGAGAAACTGACAGAGCTAAAGGCTCCAGAACAGATGCCACCGATAAGAATTGAAGCAGGAAAACCAGTGCTAAAGGAAATGTAGACACAAACTGACCTACTAGAGGTCAATACAAGCATGGTCACTTCCATCGGTACTTAGTTTGCTGGGTCACCATCAAAGTCAACAAATGTGACTGAGGTATTACTTGAATCTATTAAGAAAATAACTGACTATAGCTCACAAGCTTACAAAGCACTAGATGATTCAATCCCATTTTTGAAAATAATAGCTCCTAATTGTAATATAGATAATAAAGATTATTTAGGACAGTTAGATACACTATGTAAATACATTTCTGGAAATATTGAGCAAATAAAGGTAGAATCTGTAAAGGACATTGTAGAAAAGGAGAAACAGAAATTCTTTGAGGAAGGAATTAAGAAGTGTAACAGAGATTTTGACACACTTCTACCGGAATTGTGTAGTTTGTTAAAAGAGTACAAAAACCTGTACAAAGACACATGCAAAACAAACTTCCTGACTATAGATGTAGACAAGAAGATAAGTAAGACACAGGAAGAGATAAACAAGCTTGCAGACAATTTTGTCAATTCACCAGACTCATTATCTATTTTTGAAGATAAGTTAGCAAATTTTGAGGCAGAATTACTTAAATAGGAGAAAGAGAAAGAGACAATAATAAATAAGGCAAAATACTTGAGATCCAAACTGAGTCCAAGATTGGATTATCTAGCATCTTTATGGAAGGAAATCTCAGAGGCATTAACACTGAGAAGTAAAACACCGGCAGAGCAATTGCAGCATTTCACAGGCACTGTGAAGAGAACTGAAACCGCAATAAAAGATAGCAAAAAGTTTATGGATAATATAAACTTAATTTTGGGCGATCTTTTTCAGATAATAACTACCCAACTACAAGGTTGAGGTTATGGACTGGTATAACTACAAACTCTA
Source organism: Cryptomeria japonica (assembly GCF_030272615.1). Taxonomy (NCBI): domain Eukaryota; kingdom Viridiplantae; phylum Streptophyta; class Pinopsida; order Cupressales; family Cupressaceae; genus Cryptomeria; species Cryptomeria japonica. The sequence continues at coordinate 491,194,867 of NC_081409.1, forward strand.
CTAACCTTTGTCATTGATGCCAAAGGGGGAGTAGTAGGATGAGAAAATTCAAAACACAGGAATCATATATTCAGGGGGAGCCACTCATTTTTTTTGGTAAATTTTTGGTCTACACATTTTTGGATATCTTTTTGGAATTTCTCATGAGTGTTTCCATCAATGCCAAAGGGGGAGATTGTTGGCATATGGACACTCCAATGAGACATTGTGTGTGATTGAAGGTTTTGTCATTGATGGCAACCTTGCAATCCTATGGCACTGGCAAGACATTCTACCGGCAAAGCATTATTCAAGCAAGACAGTGCACCGGCATCAACAAGACCACTCTACACCGACACCGTCACTGGCACCGACATAGAAGAAAAGATGTATACCAGTATAGAGGCCGACAGGATTTTTGATATGTAATATTTTGTTTATTATTGTAAGCCGACTTGGCAAATTGTAAAATGACTCTTGTATATAAAAGAGATCATTGTAGACATTTGTAAAAAAAAAAAAAAGGTAGCATAAGGAAAATTATGAGACAGACCTAATGTGCGAATTATAGGTCAAGGGTATATGTAAAGAACTGAGTAAGAACCAGTACTGAATCTAGCATTGAAGATGCTATTATAAAGTAATACAAAATATTGGATTAGCATAATCCTCATTGTAAGTTAGTGTGACTTCTCACTAAGCAGTGTGCTCTAGGCAGTTGGCCTTCCTGCATGTGTAGGCCCCTATTGTAAGTAATATTCTCTTATTGGTCAATAAGTGAATATTGTGGGTCACAAATCCCACCAAGGTTTTTCCCACATCGGGTTTCCTTGTTAAACATCTTGTGTTATGGTGTTCTTTTCATGTGGATGTTTTTTATTCTATTTATTACATTAATTCTTGCATACTGGTACTCTGTTAATTTATGTTTTGCATGTTTTATATTAAGAAAATTACATTACCGATCGGATACTGATTCACCCCCCCCTCTCAGTATTTGTGGGAACCCTAACACGATGCAGAATGACTTGTGATCTGTTTGAGATTGTTTCATTCTATGTAATGTATTTGGACGGTCGGGATTGGACCACTTGTAATTGTAAACCTAAGATGCTTAGGGTTTAGGGTTTGTGTTACCGACCTAATTATTGTCTATAAGGTTGATGATGTTTCTTATTGTGAGTTGTTGGCAAAAGAATGGTCGTATCCGAGTGATGAGATACTTGCCAGACCAATGAGAGAAAACTATAGAGTGTGATTACAGAGTAGAGGAACTAAAAAGGATCTGCCTTAGCATATAGTGTTGTTATCAAATTAGAGTTTTACCTATTGTCTTCTAACCATTTCAATAGAAGGAAAATCCCTTTGTCAGGTAGCTTTAATAGGCTTATTGTAAAACCTCTAACCAGGTGACTCAAGTTCATTGAGCTCTTTAAATCCTCTAGCAAGGCAACCTTTAATAGGGTTTCAACCTTTAACTAGGTATATAGCCATCCCTCAACCGGGTGATCTTTAATAGGATCGGTTTCTAGCAGAACCCTATTTTAAAGTCTTTAACCAGACTAGGCTCCTAACAGAGCAAGCTTCAAAAGAGTTCAAAACAAGCTTGTGGGTATTCATCCCCACCATGGTTTTTCCCATTTGTGTTGCCATGTGAAAAATCAGTGTGTCATTTGTTGTGCATTTTTCATGTGATGATTAAGTATTCTTTGTTTATGTGATTATGAATGTAAAGCTAATGGTTATGGTATTACCGATACACCACATGCATATATTTATGGGTGAAGTAGTTATCAAGTATTGAATGTATTTGAAGTGTTTAGCTTTACTAGTTTATGTCGTCTCAAGTCTTATTGTGTTTAACCAGTATTGCCATGGTTAAGTTCAGTAATGAAGACAACCAGTTAGCATTATTTTAACTTGATAAGTTACTGAGAAATTTGTGTATGTACTGATTCAGGCCCCCCCCCCCTCTTAGTACCAGTTAGGGTATTTGTTGTTCATCATTATTCATCATTAGTCATCCCTTAACTGGGTGATCTTTAACATGATCGGTTTCTAGCAGAACCTTATTTTAAAGTCTTTAACCAGACTAGGCTCCTAACAGAGCAAGCTTCAAAAGAGTTCAAAACAAGCTTGTGGGTATTCATCCCCACCATGGTTTTTCCCATTTGTGTTTCCACGTGAAAAATCAGTGTGTCATGAGTTGTGCATTTTTCATGTGATGATTAAGTATTCTTTTTTTAGGTGATTATGAATGTAAAGCTAATGGTTATGGTATTACTGATACACCACATGCATATATTTATGGGTGAAGTAGTTATCAAGTATTGAATGTATTTGAAGTGTTTAGCTTTACTGGTTTATGTTGTCTCAAGTCTTATTGTGTTTAACCAGTATTGCCATGGTTAAGTTCAGTAATGAAGACAACCAGTTAGCATTATTTTAACTTGATAAGTTGCTGAGAAATTTTTGTATGTACTGATTCAGCCCCCCCCCCCCCCCCCGCTCTCTTAGTACCAGTTAGGGTATTTGTTGTTCACCATTATTCATCATTAGCAGATTTAGTTTTTAAGTTTTAAGTAAACTTCTCTTAAACTTTGGGGTGGAAATCTTAAATTTATGTGTTTCCCTCTTTAAACCATTAGCCAGGTTGTGGCTATAAAAACTATTTTCTAATACTCTGGAAAGGTGTGAGAAATTTTGGTAGTGTGCCAAAGTAAAATCTTGATACTTTATCTATTTTTTGATGATATGAGGAAAGATATTCATCTGTGAATTGAATATATGAAATCGATTTTAACAATTTGAATCTAAGGAATTTATTTCTATGTGAATTAATTCTTTTTCAAATTGATCTTATTCCTCATATTAAAAATATTTATAAAGTTATGAGTTGAAAATTATTCTTTCATTTATGTGCATTTAGTTGGATCGGTTAAGATAGGTAGTGAGCTATTTTCTTAAATTGATATATGTGTATTTTGTATCTTCATAACATGTTGATGTATGGAGATGAATGCCTTTAATAATTTTGGGTTAAAAGTGTACATGAACTCATAGATTAAATTAATTCATTGAAGATCTTTTAAGGGAGTTGTACCTTAATTAAGAGGGGAATGAATTATTTTTTTTTATCCATCTGTGCAGTTGTGAATTTGTCTTTAAACGGTAACAGAGGTTAAGTAAAAAATGGAGATTTTGAAAAAGATAAATCTGTTAACCAATAGATTTCTAGCGACTCTATTAGGGAGTTGGATAATAAGAATGGATGTATAATCATAAGATAAATAGGGTTGTCTTATGAATGTCTTAATCTCCTCCTTGTTTTAAGTGTCTAGTGCATTATAAACAGGTTGTAGTCAAGACAATATACTAGGTCCTAGAGGCATGAAGGGGTGATTGATTCTATTTTTTAGTAACTCCAAGGCTTAAACTTTTCAACTTCCTTTACACCTACAAGAAGAGCCAAGAGTATACCTCCTACTACCTCCCCTGTATCCCCTTGTTTCTCCTATATGTCAATCCCTAACATTACATGGTGTTGCTTTCCCTAGTGTAATCAACCCTACACCTTTAAATAACATTCTGCCCATGGTTGTTAACAATCTCTAGGGCCCTATCGTAGGACCACTTTCTCTTGGTGCAAATCTTAAACCTTTACCCAAAGGAGCTAGGGATCATTTACCTAAATTTAGTGGTGATGGAAAGGTCTCGATAGATGAGAATTTGAATGCATTTAATGTTGCTTCTGGTGTTTTGGTTGTTAAACATGAAGATGTGGCTATGAGATTGTTTGTACAAACATTGACTGAGGTAGCAGCATATTGGTTTTATCATCTACCAAATGGTGCAATTACTAATTGGTGAGATCTTAAAACTAGGTTTGAGGCTAGGTTCAAAATAGCCGAAGTTGAACATTCTCTTCTAGCCCAATTAAAGAAAGAAATCCCTGAATCTGTGAGAGATTTTGTGGCTAAGTTTAACAAAATTGTCCATAAGATTCTAGAAAACCAAAGGCCTTCTGATGATAATTTGAAAATGCTTTTTCATTAATTCTATGTCCTCTGAGATTGGTTTCCTGATCCGCAGGAAAAGAGTAGCAGCCCTAGCTGATGTGAAAACATTGGTTGTAGAATTAGAAGATGATTTGATCACTACAGGAAAGTGGAAGAGGGAAGTTCAAACTTCCATAGCAGAAGCATCAACCTCATTTGACCCTGTGATTTAGAGACTATTGAATGATATGATAACTCTAAAGAGGCAATTACCTAAAATGAACACTTCTTATCCGTGGACTTACCAAGATATCCCAAGGAAAGTCCCTAATCAATCAATAGGAGCCGGAAGTAGAACTTTACAATTGCCTCCCATGCTACAAAAGCTAGCAATTGAGGCACCCCCACCTAAGGCCAACATGTGTATCTTTCATCTTAATAATGACCATGATGGAAATTCTTACCCAAAGATGGTACGTTATGCTCAAATGGTTGGTGTAAAGGAGGTGTTGCTAGAATCAAGTGAAGAAGAATCCCCCAAGAATCTTGGGGACTCTGGAATCCACTTCTTGGAGTAAGAGTCTGATTCAGAAAGAGGAGGTAATATTTTGGTTACCTTGGAGGATCCTTCCTGTGTTGTGTTGACTAGAAATTAGTAGAATGTCAAACCTCAAAGTGCTTCTTCATCCTCTGTTGTGAACCCCAAAGGTAAGGAAATCATTTCTTTATTTCATAATAATGATTTGAGAGATCAATAACCTCAGTAGTTGAATTTTGTAGACACTGAGAGTTCATTTGATATTGTTGAATTTTGTAAATCCTCTCAGATTCAAATTAAACTAGCTGAATATCTAAAATTAAACCCTAAGCAACTTGATAGGTTGGTTAAGTTTGTGAAAGGAAATAATGCATATGCACAAGCTAATATGATACAACAATCAGTTAATGCCACTTTTTCCTCCAAAGAAGATGTGTCAACTTGTCTTGCTACTCATGAAGCTTCTCCTGAAATAATTATTTATCAAGTGGATGACACATTGTCTATCCTTGAATTGAAACCTGAGCCTTTTTACATATCCTTGTTCATAAATGGGCATAAATTGAATAATTGTATTATAGACTTTGGTGCCTCAGATAACATCATGACATCTATTGTAGCCAAAACTCCAAGATTATCCTTGACTAAAACCTTTGGTAGATGTTACTCCATGGACTCCAAGTAAATACCCTTATTAGGACAGATTAAAGATTCCCAATTAGCCCTTGCCGCTCATCCTAATAAAAGAGTTAAGTTGACTATTCTAGTAGCTGATATTCTTGCAAGTTATGGCATGATGCTTAGCCATACATTTTGTAGAGACCTAGGAGGAGAAATTAAAATGGATTGGTCTCAAGCCACTATCCCCATACAGAAACAACTTGTAAGGCCTTCCCCAAACCAAGCTTTGATTTACTTAGTTGACCATGTTTGACCTATTAATAAATGCTTTATAATTCAATAGAATGGACTGTGTTAGGTAGATAGGTTTGTGAGAAAAATAATTGAACCAAGTTATAGAGTTATCGCACCTAGTGGTGTACTTTTGATGTGTTATGAAGTTGAAATCCTAAAAGACCCATTGATTGGATAATCTTGATTTAACGTATGTCAGCTATGTCTGGATGTAGAACTTATATGATTCTGTGATTGGGTAACATTTATGAATGTGGATGCTTCATTTATATGCTTTATAGATACAGAACTCTAGATGATCCTAGAATAGGATAAATTTGAGAGGAGGTATGTCATTATTGTATTTGCAGGACTTTACTATGATGATAGGAATAGGAATGCATGTTTTAATGAATGGATCAAAATTATGTGAATGATAATAACTGTTATGTGGAGTTATTTGGATGAAAGATGTATTGGTTGATAAATGTATATTGTATGCAGAGTGGTTGGAGTGAATTATTATTCAGGTGTTTTATATTATATGAGATTATTTGGAAGTACTAATTTGTAAATTGAGTTGTGCAGGAATTATCCATGTGACCATGGAAATATTACGGAGAACCAAACCTAGACTTATGTATGTTCGTAAGCCAGGGGTTGTCTATTTGGAGAGACAACACCCCATTTGTGTTGTATTTTATTCGTAACAGTGTATGTTGCATGAGTGTTAAGTGTCATTTAAATTTAATGTGTAAAACCCACAAGAGATGATTTCATGTTTTAAATTGTAAAAGTGTTTTATTTGTGTCACTTGACACATGTGTGGATTTAAGTTTAAATGTTTTATTTTTGTCTCTTGGTGGGAAAGTGTTCAGCTATAGCTCTTTCAAATAATATAACGTGTTGTCATAAATACCTTGGGAAAGGAATCTTTGGAGAGGTCAACATATGTTTGACCCGAAAATAAACTTCAGAGGGGTTTAAAATGGGTTAAATGAACACCTAGGGGTAGTTTAATAGGGTTTCCTAAAGCCCATAAGGTATACCTAGGGGTTAGGGGTAATTTTAGGCAAGTTTCTACTTTTAAGTGACCTTTTTGACACTTTAAAAATTGGCTTTTATGAGTT